>NC_091059.1:150012033-150637033 GCF_000393655.2 Nicotiana sylvestris | reverse complement strand
GCCTTTTCAGTCACCCCTTCAGGTTTCTCACGGTGCTTTAGGTGGTCATGGTTCTCACATATAACATTCTGATCAGCAGCCCTACAGTGCACCACCAGCTCCTATTAGTGCACCGCTGCTCCAGAGTTTTCGGGGTGGTCATTCAGGTCGCCAGGGTCAATCTTAGTTTCCTCAGCCGCAACACTCAAGTGGATGCTTTGAGTATGGTGAGTATGGTCATATCCGAAGGGCTTGTCTGAGATTAGTGGGTACTCAGTCGCAGCAGTAGGGTTCCCGTGCTATGGTTCAGGCACCAGGTGTTCCACTACCTGCTTCGCTAGCTAGGGGTGGGGGTAGAGGTGCTAGAGGTGGAGGTAGAGGTGTTAGAGGTGGAGCTCAGACCGCTAGAGGTAGAGGCCAGTCAGTTGCAGGCCATCCTAGAGATGTAGTCCAGGGTGATGGGGCCCAGCCCCGATGTTATGCTCTTCTAGCCAGGCCTGAGGCTGAGGCTTCTGATGTAGTTATCACAGGTATTGTTCTGGTTTGTAGCTGAGATGCTTCACTTTTATTTGATTCAGGGTCTACCTACTCCTATGTGTTGTCTTATTTTGCACCATATCTGATCATGCCTAGTAGTTTTTTGAGTGCTCTTGTATATGTATCTACACCAGTAGGTGATTCTATTGTGGTAGATCGAGTCCGTCATTCTTGTATAGTTGTGATTGGGGGTTTTGAGACCCGTGTAGATTTGTTACTTCTATACATGGTTGATTTTAATGTCATATTGGGGATGGACTGGTTATCACCTTACCATGCTATCTTGGACAGTCATGCCAAGACTGTGACCTTAGCCTTGCCGGGTTTACCTCGTCTGGAGTGGAGAGGGACTCCTGGTCATTCTACCCGTAGTGTCATCTCTTATGTGAAGGCTCGACGTATGGTCGAGAAGGGGTATTTGGCTTATTTGGCATATGTTCGTGATTCTAGCGCTGAGGTTCCTCCTATTGATTCTGTGCCGGTTGTTCGTGAGTTCCCTGAGGTATTTCCTTCAGACCTGTCGGGTATGCCACCCGACAGGGATATTGATTTTTGCATTGATTTGGCTCCGGGCACTCAGCCCATTTGTATCCTGCCGTATCGTATGGCCCCGCCTGAGTTGAAAGAGTTGAAGGAGCAATTGCAAGACTTGCTTGAAAAAGGTTTCATTAGACCTAGTGTTTCGCCTTGGGGTGCGTCGGTGTTGTTTGTTAAGACGAAGGACGGATCGATGAGAATGTGTATTGATTACCGGCAGTTGAACAAGGTTACAATCAAGAATAAGTATCCATTGCCAAGGATTGATGATTTGTTTGATCAGCTTCAGGGTGCCAAGGTATTCTCGAAGATTGACTTGATATATGGCTACCATCAGGTGATGATTAAGGCATCTGATGTCCCTAAGACAGCTTTCCGCACTCGGTATGGGCATTATGAGTGCTTGGTGATGTCATTCGGGTTGACAAATGCCCTAGCAGCTTTTATGGATTTGATGAACCGAGTGTTCAGGCCTTACTTGGATTCGTTCGTGACAGTCTTCATTGATGATATTTTGATCTAGTCCCATAGTCAGGAGGAGCACGAGCAACATCTTAGAGTGGTTCTTCAGACTCTGAGGGATAGTCAGTTGTATGCCAAGTTTTCGAAGTGTGAGTTCTGGTTGAGTTCAGTTGCATTCTTAGGTCATGTTGTATTGGCGGAGGGTATTCAGGTTGATCCGAAGAAGATTGAGGCAGTCAAGAACTGGCCTAGACCAGCATCCGCTATAGAGATCTGGAGTTTCTTGGGATTGACAGGCTATTATCGCTGGTTTGTGGAGGGGTTTTCGTCCATTGCAGCCCCGATGACCAGCTTGGCCCAGAAGGGTTCCCAGTTCAGGTGGTCGGACGAGTGCGAGGCAAGCTTTCAGAAGCTCAAGACAACTTTGACTACGACACCGATGTTGGTTTTGCCCATAGGTTCATGACCATATACAGTTTACTGTGATGCATCTCGTATTGGGCTTGGTGCGGTGTTGATGCATGATGGCAAGGTCATTGCTTATGCTTCGCGGCAGTTGAAGATTCATGAGAAGAACAATCTGGTCCATGATTTGGAGTTAGCAGGAATTGTTCACGCGTTGAAGATTTGGAGGCATTATCTATATGGCGTGGCATGTGAGGTGTTCACGGATCACAAGAGTCTACAGTACTTGTTCAAGCAAAAGGAGCTAAATTTGAGGCAGAGAAGGTGGTTGGAGCTGTTGAAAGACTATGATATCACCATCTTATATCATCCGGGAAAGGCCAATGTAGTGGCTGATGCTTTGAGTATAAAGTCATCCAATATGGGCAGTCTTGCTTATATTTCGGTCGGTGAGAGGCCGCTTGCTTTGGATGTTCAGGCTTTGGCCAATCAGTTCGTGAGGTTGGATGTTTCTAAGCCCAGCCGTGTGTTAGCTTGCACAGTCACTCATTTTTCTTTATTGGAGCGTATCCGAGTTCGGCAGTATGATGATCCCTATTTGTGTATCCTTAGAGACACGGTGCAACACTGAGGTGCCAAGCAGGTTATCTTAGGAGATGATGGAGTTTTGAGATTGTAGGGTCGAGTTTGTGTGCCTAATGTGGATGGACTCCGAGAGTTGATTTTAGAGGAGGCCCATAGCTCTCGGTACTCTATTCATCCGGGCGCCGAGAATATGTATCAGGATTTGCAGCAACATTATTGGTGGAGAAGAATGAAGAAGGACATCGTTGCATATGTGGCTTGGTGTTTGAATTGTCGGCAGGTTAAGTACGAACATCGGAGACCTGGTGGGTTGTTCCAGAAGATTGAGATTCACGAGTGAAAGTTGGAGCGAATCACTATAGACTTCATTTTTGGACTCCCACGGACTCAGCACATTGTATTCCTGTGACAGTCTCATATTCTTCCGAGAGGTTAAGTGAGATCTATACCCGAGAAATTGTTCGTCTTCATGGTGTGCCCGAGTCTATCATTTCGGATTGAGGTACGCAGTTTACCTCCCATTTCTGGAGAGCAGTTCAGCGAGAGTTAGGCGCACGGGTTGAGTTGAGCACAACATTTCATCCTCAGACGGACGGGCAGTCCGAGCGTACTATTCAGATTTTGGAGGATATGCTCCGAGCTTGTGTCATTGAATTTTGAGGCTCGTGGGATCAGTTCTTGCCTTTAGCGGAGTTTGCGTACAACAACTACCAGTCGAGTATCCAGATGGCTCCTTATGAGGCTTTGTATGGTAGGCAGTATCGGTCACCGGTTGGATGGTTTGAGCGGAGGGAGGCTCGGTTATTGGGTACGGATCTGGTTCAGGATGCCTTGGACAATGTCAGGATTATCCAGGATAGGCTTCGTACAGCTCAGTCTAGGCAAAAGAGATATGTCGACCGCAAGGTTCGAGAGTTGACTTTCATGGTCGGTGAGCGGGTATTGCTTTGAGTGTCACCTATGAAGGGCGTAATGAGATTTAGGAAGAGGGGAAAGCTTATCCATAGGTTCATTGGTCTGTTTGAGATTCTTGATCGAGTGGGGAAGGTGGCATACAGACTTACGTTGCCGCCGAGCTTATCAACCGTGCATCCAGTGTTTCATGTGTCCATGCTCCGGAAGTATCACGGCGATCCATCCCACGTGTTAGACTTCAGCACTGTCCAATTGGACAAAGACTTGTCATATGAGGAGAAGCCGGTAGCTATTCTAGACCGGCAGGTTCGTCAGTTGAGATCGAAAAGTTTCTCTTCTGTTCGTGTTCAGTGGAGAGGTCAGCCTATTGAGGAATCGACCTGGGAGTCCGAGTCTGATATGCGGAGTCGTTATCCCCATCTTTTTTCCGACTTAGGTACTTCCTTCTTATGTCCGTTCGAGGATGAACGGTTGTTTTAGAGGTGGAGGATGTGATGACCCAAACTGTCATCACTTGTTTTAAAATAAAATTCAGTGTTCTGAGGCCTAAAAATCTCCCTTTTACCTCACCTTGATTTGCGTACGTGGTCTGGACCTATATCCGGAAAGCCTTCTATGTGAAAATATGAGAAATAGAAATTTCTAGAGTTAAAATTTGGTTATGGTTGACTTTGGTCAACATTTTGAGAAAACGGACCCGGATCCGTATTCCGATGATCCCGGGAGGTTCGCAGTAAAATATGGGACTTGGGCGTATGCCCAGAAATGAATTCCGAGGTCCCAAGCATTAGGAATCAATTTTTGAAAGAAATTGTTTTACTGAATTATCTAAGAAATGAAGAAAAGAATTAATGTTTGAAACCATTGGTATCGGGCCCGTATTTTGGTTCCGGAGCCCGGTACAAACTTGTTATAATATTTAAAAGATAATTGTGAAATTTGGTAATAAAAATGGAGTCTATTTGACGTGAGTTGGACTTCCGGTTGAAGAGTTATGAACTTTAAGTGTTCTTGAGGAAAATGATGAGTTTTGAGGTTTAATCCATGGTTTTACATGTTATTTTGATGATGTGATTGCATGAGTAGGTCCATATAATATTTTTGAGTTAGTATACACATTTGGTTTGGAGTCCCGAGGGCTCGGGCGAGCTTCGGGTAGGTTCCAGGATGTCTTAAGCATAAAATATGGATGTTGCAGGTTCAGAGAAGTGCAAATCTCTGAACCCACCAGTGCGGTCCGCATTGGTTTTGTGCTGTCCGCAGTGGGGGTTTTGCGGCCGCACTCGATTTTTGTGCGGTCCGCACAAGTTCACTGGTCTGACTTCGGAAGCCTATATCTTTTTATTTACAAGGAAATTTGAGATAATTCAAAAACGAAAGTTGTAGCCCTTCGTGTCTAGTTTCCAGAAAGGTAAAGAAACCACAATTTGGACATCTGTAGAGAATGTTAAGGCAAAAATACTAAAGCATGTCACTGCAGTCAACCTTGTGAGCTCCGCGGCTGCACTCCATTTTGTGCGGTCCACACAGGGTGTTTGAGAGAGGTATATTTAAACGGGATTTTCAGTTATTTTTTATTTTTCAAAACCCCAAAAACATAAGAGACGATTTTTCAAACAACCTTTCTTCTCCAAAACATTAGTAAGTGATTTCTAACTCATTTTCTTTACTCCTTAACTTCTTTTTACAAGATTTTATCCTAGAATCTAGGGTTTTCATGGTGGAATTGGGAATTTTGGGAAAAACCTAAGAATATTGAAATTTGGGGGATTTAGACCTCAAATTGAGGTCGATTCCAAAACCAATTGAATATCCGGGCTCGGGGGTGAATGGATAATTGGGTTTTGATCCGAATTTCGGGTTTGGACCAAGCGAGCCTGGGGTCGAATTTTGACTTTTTGAGAAAAACTTTAGAAAAATTATTTCCAAGCCTTAGAATTGATTCATTTAGCATTTATTAATATAATTAAGTAACTTGTGACTAGATACGAGCGAGTTGGTGGTGGAATCAAGAGGTAAAGCGATAGTTGAGGCTTAAATTGTGTTCGTGGCATCGAGGTAATTGTTTGGTCTAACCTTAGCTTGAGGGATTAGGAGTTGTATCCTATTTTCTACATGTTATTTGTTGAGTACGATGTATAGGCATGGTGACGAGTATCTATACGTTGGTGTCACGTATGACCGTAAGTCTTAAATTGAAATTGTTGTGTTCTTGATAAATCATATGAATGCCTAAGTTGTTGATTCTCTGTGTTGAGCAAGGATTATGATTATTCTCGTGGGAATTACTTATGATTGAGCATTGGTGCTAATTGAGGTATTTAGATATTGGAACAAGTTTGGTTATAGCTGATTTCCCTTGCCGGGACGTAGTTACTTATATTGTCGATTCTTTTGCCGGGATAGTGTTGTTTCTTTATTGATCCCTTGCCGGGACTCTTGTTGTGATTGGTGTTGAACTGTATATGTGGATCGGGTTGCACGCCGCAACAATATTATATTTATATCGGGTTGCACGCTGCAATAATATTATATTTGGATCGGGTTGCACGCCACAACAATACTTTATTTGGATCGGGTTGCACGCCGCAATAGTGATAAATGATATGGATCGGGTTGCACGCCGCAACAAAGTTAGTATGTTTTGGGATGGGGTTGCGCGCCGCAGCAATTGATAGTACAAAGTGTTTATAGATTGGTTACGAGTTTCTTATTATTTTGCTGTAATTTCTAAATTGTTCTTATGTTTTTTTCTTAATTTACTGTTGGTACTGATATTCCCCCACAACATGTACCCTCTCCCATCTTTACTTGTTTATTCCTGTTTTATTTTTCGCTGCATATTATATAACTGCATAGGTTATTTGGTAGTCTGGTCCTAGCCTCGTCACTACTTTGCTGGGGTTAGGCCAGGCACTTACCAGCACATGGGGTCGGTTGTGTTGATACTACACTCTGCACTATGTGCAGATCTCGGAGTGGTAGCTTTTGGACTATAGCATTGGGTGCCTGTCTTCAGTCCAGCTAGAGATCCCGAGGTAGTCCTGCAGGTGTCCGCAGGCCCGACGTTCTCTTCTACCTTTATATGTATTCTGTTTTCATTTGCTTCCGAGATAGATTGTACTTTTTTTTCATACATTTGTATGTAGTGTTCATAGACAGCCCGTGATATTATGACACTGGATTCCGGGTAGAGATGTATGTTGTCATTGTCGTACTGTTTATGGTTAATTTATCATATTAAGTCTTCCGCTTGTATCTAATTATCATTAATATTTCATTGTTATTAACATGTTAGTTTAAATAGTTAAAAAGGATAAATAAAAGAGTTTGGGATTATGTATTACGCGACTTGCCTAACTTTCCCGAGTAGGCGCCATCACGACTTCCGAGGGTGAAAAATCCGGGTCGTGATATTTGTTGAGTTATATTAGGAGTCTATTGCGTTAATTGATTCACTTACCGTTTTTAAACAGCCGAAGACCTTTTTTCCACAAATTCTGTTACTGTATTCACGAATACAACTCGCGAATACAGTCGAATACATTCTCTGCTTAGCTGGACTCCTCTGTTTTCCGCAGAGTTTTGCTACTGTATTCATGAATACAGTAGCAAAAATACATCGAATACAGTCTATAACAATTGAAAACATAGCTATAAGAAGTAATTTAGTAAATGGTATATAGCAAGCTAATAATCACTAAAACATAGTGATTTCTAAAAAAACATGCATGTAACCCATTTTTTGGTGGCAATACACGTGAATTCAATTCTAAATTGATATCTACAACTTAGTCTCCATTAAAAAAACATGTAACTCATTTCTTTTGTTGATAATACACGTGAATTCAATTCTAAATTGAATTCTACAACTTAGTTAACATTTATATTCATATACACAAATATTAATTATAATTACCAAGTATATATATATATATATATATATATATATATATATACTAGTTTCTCGACACGTGCGTTGCACGTATATACAGAGCTATGTAGTACATAATTTTCCAGAATACTATAAATATTATTAAAATAGTGATTTGAGTAAATGATTAAATATTTAAAAAAAACGTACAATTTTCTTGTGAAAAATCATTATAGATCGCTGTGTGGAAATTTCTTTGTCGATGTTTGTCATGATCCAGATTTCTCACCCTCGGGAGTCGTGATGATGCCTACTAATGAGAGCTAGGTAAGCCAACCCTTAACTACCTTTTTCATTAACAAATTACTTCTTTTAATAATTATCAGTGATAGCATGAAAACAACGGAATTAAATAAATAAGCGGAAGTCCAAAATTAAATAAGCTGAACAATAATGCGAAAGTCAACATATGCCTCTACCCAAGAACTGGTATCACATCACTCACGAACTACTAAGAGTAATAAATACAATCGTTTGAAAGAAATATAACACTGTTTGTCTCGAATATATGAGATAACAGAATGAAAGATAAGATAGAGGAGACGCCGGGCTTGCAGACGCCTGCAAGGCTACCTCGGTGTCTTAGTGGACTGAAGGCTGGCTCCCGCGCTACTGCTGCTGTCCAGTACCTGGATCTGCGCAAAAGAGCACAGAGTGTAGTATTAGCACAATCGACCCCATGTGCTGGTAAGTGCCTAGCCTAACCTCGGCGAAGTAGTGACGAGGCTAGGACCAGACTACCAAATAACCTGTGCAGTTCAAATATCTATATGTACAGCGGAAAAACAATACAGGAAATAATCAGTCAATGTGGGAAGGGAAAACATGATGTGGGGAGGTAATAGTTCCAAATAGAAAACCTCAATAAAAGAAAGAAACATCAAAGCCAAAATATCGAAAAGAATCAGAATTCAACGATTTACACGGCATCACCCTTCGTGCTTTTACTCTCGTCCTGACCCAATCAATCGTATAATAATAATGTGCACGACATCACCCTTCGTGCTTTTACTCTCATTCTCACCAAATCAATCGTATCATAATAATGTACACGGCATAACCCTTCGTGCTTTTACTCTCTTTCCTCACCACATAGTCAATGAATATCGGTACGGAATGGTACATCGTACGACACGACATCACCCTTCGTGCTTTACACTCTTTCCTCACAATATCAAACAATGCACGGCATCACCCTTCGTGCTTTAACACTCTTCCTCACCCAAATAACAATCATAAACAAAGGGGCAAGGGAGTAGACAAATAATGGTAGAAATCCCGGCAAGGGAATACAATTAAATAGCTAAGTCCCGGCAAGGGAACAATATCAATAAATCTCAATATTCCAACAAGGGAGATAATCAACAAAACAACAAACATCCCAGTAAGGGAACAATTCAATAACTTTTTCTCTTTATTTAACTTCTTACTTTATAACTCACTTTACCACTTAAGTCAACGCTCCAAAGGGTTCAATTATCTCATATACCTTCACAATTCGTATTATAACTCGAGCCAATGCTCCTCGAAGTTCAAAGATCACAATGTCTCTCACATGCTTTTTTACAACACATAGAAATCAACATTAAGTCATGAAAGATACAACAAAAATCAGAATATCCGCAATATAAAGACTCACGGTCATGCTAGACACCAACGTATAGATACTCGTCACCATGCCTATACGTCGTACTCGACAATTAACATGTAGCAAATAAGACTCAACTCCTAATCCCTCAAGCTAAGGTTAGACCAAACACTTGTCTCAAACTTCCACGGCCAAATCAATCCTCAATTAACGCTTTTCCTCTCGAATTTGGCTCCAAATCGATTGTATCCATACAATAATGACTTCAATACATCAATAAATGCTAAACAATGCGAACCCAATGCCTAATTATAGCTTTCCAAGCATTCTTCCTAAATTCCCAAAAATCGACCCCTGGCCCGCTTGGTCAAAATATGGGATTCGGACCAAAATCAAATCACACATTTACCCACGAGCCCGAATATATAATTTGTTTTCAAATTCGACCCCAAAATGAGGTCTAAATCAAGAAAAATCAAAAAGCCCTAACTCTACGCAATTCCCTAATTTCTACCCTTAATTACATATTTTAGGCCTAGAATTACAATAGATGTTAATGGAAATGAAGAAAACGAGTTAAACAATGCTTACCCAAGAAACTTTGGTGAAGAAATGTTTCAAAAATCGTCTAGGAGCTTTGGAGAAGAAAGGGTTTATGAAAATGTTATGAAATCCCGTAATGGTTCTGTTTTGGGGTTTTTAAAATAACTGGGCAAAATTGCCCTTCGCGTTCGCGAGGGGCATCTCGCGTTCGCGATGGGTCAGGTTTGAAGACCTTCACATTCGCAACAATAGGCTCGTGTTCGCGGAGCATTAGCTCCTAGAGCCTTCGCGTTCGCGACACAGTGATCGCGTTCGTGTAAGGTAAATGCCCTATCCCCGCCCAGGCTCGATTGGCCTTCGCGTTCGCGAAGCCCCTGCTGCCTTGCGTTCGCAACCTGGGCTACGCGTTCGCGTAGAAGGAAGTTCCTTCAGCAACATTTTACACATCGCGTTAGCGAGGGTTCTCCCGCGAATGCGAAGAAGACCATACCAGAACTGGAAACCTGCAACTTTCATAAGTCTAAAACCACTCTGAAACACCTCCGAAACACTCCTGAGCCCTCGGGGCTCCTAACCAAACACATTCACTAACTCAACAATATCATACGAACTTATCCATGCGATCAAATAGCCAAACTAACCTCAAAAACAATGAATCAAACCTCAAAATTAAGAGTTTTTCCAAAAACTTCATCAAGTTCAAATTTAAGATTTTAAGTCTGAAACACGTCAAACGACATCCAATTTTTACCAAACTTTACAGAAACATCTTAAATCATATATAAGACCTGTACCGGACGCCGGAATCAAAATACGAGCCCGATACCAACACGTTCTAATCAAATTTCATTTCAATTTTCCTTAACAATTTCAGAAAAACAATTTTACTTAAAAATTCATTTCTCGGGCTTGGGACCTCGGAATTCGATTCCGGACATATGCCCATGTCCCATATTTTCTTATATCACGGGTCCGGGTCCGTTTACCCAAAATATTGATCGAAGTCAAATTTATTCATTTTAAACTCAAAACTTAGCATTTTTCACAGAATTTCATATTTAAGCTTTCCAGCTACGCGCCCAGACTGCGCACGCAAATCAAGACGACTCTAAATGAGGTTTTCAAGGCCTCGGAAGTACAAAAAGGATAAGAAAACAGGTGATTACCCTTTGGATCGTCACAATGTCACGGCGATTGGATATTGTTTGAACCTACAAACATGAACAATCAAAATTTAATTAGATACATATGATAATTTTACTTATTTTAATTTTGTGAGGTGCAATCTAATGAAGCATCTCAACTAATTTTATATTGTACATCAAAATATTTTTCATGTGTGTAATTTAAATCTACTTTTCATTTGTACTTTGTACATGCAAATTACATCTAAAAAATATGAGATAATTAAAAAATTAGTAATAAGTACTAATTAATTGTGTACAAAACTAATTCATAAATTCCTATAAATAACTACCAAAGATAGTGTCTTCACTAAATTGTGTAAACGAAGTTGCTTGGATATATTTAGTGACTTGTTAATAAGATTATTTGAAGTATAACAACAATAACAATAATCTATATAATATAGGTTTTGTACTTTCTACGTGAATCATGATAAACATTCTTATTTGAGATAGACAATAAATTAAAATAATTTAACATCTTGTGATGGCGGTATTTATTATTTTTTAGTTAGTATATTAAAATATATCAATTAATTAAAAGCAAAAGTATTACCAATTATGTGACCTAGTAATCCAAGTAACTTGTTAAAAAAGAGAGAGTGTAGAACACAAATTTACATTGGATGTAATATTAAATTTACAATAAATAGAATAACAATTTTCAAATGAAAGTTTGTGCCGAAGAAAGTTTTTATTTAAAAAACAATGCCAAACATCTCCGAACAAAATAAAATATTGAGAAGTGTTATGATAAAAATCAAAATATGGTGGATGTCTACTCTTCCTCCATGATCTTTCTCTCAAATGGTTAATGACATATTTAATGACATATTTTCTATGTTCAATGACATATTCCATGACATATTTTCTTCACTTTTCATGCCTATATAAAGGCCTTGTAATAGATAGGAAAATACACACAATTGAAGAAGAAAATCTCTTCCTTCTCTCTATCTCTATTTCTTGTTCATGTTTTACTAAATTGCTTTTATTTCATAACACGTTATCAGCACGAGTCTCTAACCAATTGTATATATACCTACAAAAAAATTTCCTACATCCGAAAAAATTACAATTAGAAGCTATACATATCATCACATGGTTAAATGTAAAGAGAAACTACATATGGTAAGTAATGAAATGTAAGAAGGTATGATTATCTTATACTTGTCATTCCTTTAAAATCTCATATGCACACAACTTCGTACTACACCTGTATTGCATAAGCACATATTAATATTACATCTTTTATATCACATGAATGGAATAAAATTTTCGAAGTTCTATATGTGAAAATCATAGTAGCAGTTAATTGTTGATATGATGCATGTCATGGTAACCAAGGATATTTTATATAAATTGTCCTATGCATATTTATGTGTTAACTATCTTCAATCTGTCTTGCCGCTTTAAACATTTTCTTTTACTTGGATGAATATTTTTTTTCCTTTTGGATTTTTACACTTGCATATAGCACCAAAAAAAAGGAATAAAAAATAAAATAAAATTGGTCATACTGATTAAAAGCATAAATCATCTTGGAGAAAACAAGAAATACTTCACATCTTTATCTAGGTTGATTAATTACTTCTTTGAAGTTTGGAAAACAAATCAACTATTGAGAAAGTATACTTCATAATTTATGATTGTATCATTTGAAAGCAAACAATGATTAGTATGACTACTAGAAGAGGTATTTTTGAGTATCCATGACCTACTTGATGCTTGCTACTGACTTACCATTTTTAAGTATTTTATATGAATGATGCACAAGCTACAACTGGTAAGTTGTGACCTATAATGTCACTTTTCAGGTAATATAAATGTTGAATTTATGTATTAGTACTATATATATATGTATTGTTACCTATATGGTGTATTTTTGATAAATTTATTCACTAATTGCTTGGTTGAATTGAGTGAAGGAAAGTCATGGCATTTAATCAAATCTAATAGGTAGGGTATACCCCGAAAACAACAATATTTTTGAGAGAGGCTCAATAAATATTATGACAATGATTTTATGATTTTTTTAAACTCTAATAGAATTTAAAAGAAATATTCTGACTACAAACGGTTGTATTTCATATAGATGCTACAAATGATTAATAAAGCTTTACGCTGATTTGAGATTTGTACATTTATTTAACAAAGCAAATTTGATTTGCTAAGATGCAAATTAGTTGTGTATAACTTTCTTGGCATGTGATTGAAATTAAGTCTTGAGAATGAATCTCAATATTGTTTAGCCTATTATGTCATTGATTGAGGGTAAGACATCGAGATCAAGTCCTGATGCTCCATAATGATAAGAGTTGGGTTTGAGTCCCAATTTATTATGACCTAACATGCCTTTATATTGGTAAGATATTGGGTTTGAGTCCCAATGTACCATATTTATGATATAATGATGACTAAAAAATAATAATATATTTTTCATGAAAAGACATGAAAATTGTCCCACTTGATTTGCTACATTCTTGAAGTAAATGTGATAGCATTGCATAATAAGTCTAAATGAAGACAAGTGGTTGAACAATGAACGAGAGCGTTCCAAATAATAATAATCATCACAATGATTATAAAAGGAGAACAACAAGGTTTCTCAAAATAGTCCTTCAAAATGTGAAGACAATGTTTATCATCAAATTGGTATGAAGCACATCGTTGATTATGATCCATTCCTTGAAGAGAATGTGACTTGTGATAAGCATTGAGAATGCAGACCCATTCCTAAAGGTGAATGTGGTAATATGTGATAAAAGTAATGAATAAAGACATGCAAGGCATGATTGGATGAGTACCACACAACTCACCTTTGAGGGAGGTTTGAATGAAATAAAGAGAACAAATATTATTGTGTGGTTACACGAATATATCATTGGTCTCGTACATGTGATACGCCAAAATATTTTGGCATACCTTATAAAAATTATTAAAGGCAAAATTAAAGCAAGAAATAATTTTACTTATGATAATTTTGACCATGACAATTTATTATGATATAAGTTTCTCCGTGAAGGAGACATTTACCATATGAATGGTATGATAAAAGATCTTGTAGTACAAAAGTTGTTAAGAGCTCCGAAAAAACTAATTTATTACTACCCAGATGAATAAAATTATTCATGACATTGATATTGTAAAGTCTCAAAAGAAACTTTTTGAATTTCAAATGTATAAGTCAAAGTGGTTGTCAGATTGAGACTATAAATGAAATGAAGATTGAATATCTTCATATTTCTATAATCATACCGGGTAAATATAAAAGGTTACCCGATTTTCTTCCTATTTGAACTACACAAATATAAGCATGATGATGGAATCATATGCCACAAGTAAACTAGAGGTTTACTAAAACAAATATTAATTGGCATGACAGGTTGACCATCTCGGTTCAATTATGATGCGAAAAAATTAATTAAGAATTATATTGACATATATTGAAGAATAGAAGATTTTTCAAGAATTCTCTTGTGCTGCTTATTCTCATGATATACCAGTTAAGGTTGGGATTGAATCCCTTGATTTCTGGAACGAATAAAAGGTGATAAATATATGGGCTCAGTCACCTGCCATGTGGACCGTTTACTAATATATGATTTTTAATAGATGCATCTATTCTATGGTCACATGTGCATTTGTTATCAACTTGCAGTTTGACTTTTGCAAGATTGCTTGCTCAAATTATTAGAGCACAGTTCCAGAATATAAATTATGATGATTTATCTTGATAATACTGGTTTAAATCCAAGTTGATTTAGCAGAAATTGTATGCCTCCAATTATAGCTAAATCATTGGTTATGAGAACAAAACTCCCAAAAATGAAATTTGTATGAGATTTATTATTTAATATACAACAACACTTGTACGCATCTAGCCAAGTTATAAAAATTTCTCCCTATCACAATCGGTTCAGGGTTAGGAACCAAATAATTTCTATATAGAAATATGGATGTGCTATATGAATTAATTATGCCACCAAAATGCACAAAGATGAGTTCCCAAAGATGGTTGGGAAATGTGTTGGTGATTCCAACATTAGGGGGAGAAAATGGGCAGCTGAGAAAGTGATACGTGAAATGAATTATTATGAATACATATAGATCCTCGCACAAGAAAATATAAACTTGAAGTTCAAGTGATAATTCATTTACAAATTATTGCCAGACGCATTTGCTGACCCAAAGCTAAATGTCATATTTCAGCTGCTAATGCTCCAAATAGAATAAAGTCCATGAGGGACAGAGTCTATGGCACGCATGAAGTGTAACAGACCAATCGGTTCCAAAGATAAAACTCCTTGAAGAAGGAGAGGGGCAAATATTTAAAATGGTCATAATAAGGAGGCAAGTGCCCTAGAAGAGCACCACGACATAACACTTCATAAGACCTCATGGGAGAGGCTCAGGTACCTGAAAATAATGAAATAAAGAGATCTCAATAAGTTATGTCGTTATTGGGTAATAATGGAACCGACATAAAATGATTGTCGACAATATTGTTAATATAATGTAGCGCTCAATATGATTAATATTGACGAGGATCTTGAGATCAAATCTATCATGAAATTTGGACGGATAAAAGATTGGCCAAATAAAAAATACGCAATGAAATTGACTTCACTTGAAAAATGTGAAGTCGGACGGATAGTCCAACACCTGAAAGTATAAAGTCAATTGAGGTATAAATGTGTTCTTGTGCGAAAGGTTCAAGTCGATAGACATAAAGACGACTTGTGGCACAAGAAAATTAGTAAATATCCTCACATTGATTATATGGAGACATGTTCTCTTATAGTGGATATAGTCACTTCAGGTTTTAATCTGGCAATATATGAAAAACTTGATATGCGTATAGTGGATATCATTGAAAGATTTAAATTGTCTTGGAGCATATTAAGGTTTCCAAGAAATTTATTAAATAAAGCTTCAAAAATCCTTATACGGATTGAAACAATCAGGGCGCATGTGGTATAATCGCCCGAGAGAGTACTTGTTGAAAGAAGGGTATACAAATAATTCAATTTGTACTTGTGTCCTTATAAAAGGATTTGGATTTGAATTTGTTATAATCGCCATGTATGTTGATGATTCAAATATCATTAGAACTCCCGGAGAGCTTCCTAAAGCAGTAGACTATTTAAAGAAAGAATTTGAAATGAAAGATCTTGGAAAGACAAAATTTTGTCTTGATCTACAAATTGAATATATGAAAGATAGAATTTTTGTCCTTCAATCAGCATACACTAAAAAGATTTTAAAGAGCTTCTATGTGGATAAAGCACATCCATTAAGTACCCCGATGGTTGCGAGATTACTCGATATAAATAAAGATCCACTCCGACCTCATGAAAATAATGAAGAACTTCTTGGTCCTAAAGTACCATATCTTAATGCAATTGATGCGCTAATATATCTTGCTAACACTACAAGGCATGCCATAACTTTTTCAGTTAATGTCTTAACAAGATATAGCTCTGCTCAAGGAGAAATTGGAATAAAATCAAGCACATATTGCGTTATCTAAGGGGGATTACCGATGTGGGCTTATTTTATGGCAATGATTGCAATACCGATCTTGTTGGTTATGTCGATGTGGAGTATTTATCTGACACACACAAGGCTTGATCTCAAACATGTTATGTGTTTACATGTGTGGCACTGTCATATCTTGGTGATCGACTAAGCAATCAATCGTGGCTACTTCTTCTAATCATGCTGAGATAATTGCTATTCATGAAGCAAGTCGAGAATGTGTATGGTTGAGGTCTACTATACATCTTATTCAAGACAAATGTGGTTTGAAGTGTGATAAACTACCCACAATTTTGTATGAAGAAAATACAACATGCATTGCCCAATTAAAGGGAGGATTCATAAAGGAGTTAGGACAAAACACATTTCACCTAAATTATTGTTCACACATGATCTTCAAAAGAATGGTGATATTAATGTGCAACGGATCCGTTCAAGTGATAATATGGCTGATTTGTTCACCAAATATCTACCGGCGTCAACCTTCAAGAAACTAGTGTACAAGATTGGGATACGAAGGCTCAACGATGTGAACTGATGATCTCATCAGGGGGAGTTAATACGCGTTGTACTCTTTTTCCCTTACAAGGTTTTGTCCCATTGGGTTTTCCTTGCAAGGTTTTTAACGAGGCAACCAAAAGACGTATTTCTAAATATGTGTACTTTTTTCCTACATTAGGATTTCTTTTCCCATAGGGTTTTTTCCTAATAAGGTTTTAACGAGGCACATTATTTATGGACATCCAAGGGGGAGTGTTATGATAAAAATCAAAATATGGTGGATGTCTACTCTTCCTCCATGATCTTTCTCTCAAATGGTTAATGACATATTCAATGACATATTTTCTATGTTCAATGACATATTCCATGACATATTTTCTTCACTTTTTATGCCTATATAAAGGCCTTGTAATAGATAGGAAAATACACACAATTGAAGAAGAAAATCTCTTCCTTCTCTCTATCTCTATTTCTTGTTCGTGTTTTACTAAATTGCTTTTATTTCATAACAAGAAGTTACTTTTTCTTCATGAGCGCTTGTATAGAAACATAGCAAGTTTTTAAACAACGCCCTAAAACAATATTTCAAATCATGAAGGACATCATTTAATGTAATCCTTTAGATGGTCTAATTTTGTAAGGGATAATATATATTTTGTGTGACATCATTTAAAAACTAATACGCCTAAGAACAAAGAGATATATTCTACAATTTTGCATCAAAGCTCTTCAATGGAATCTTAATTGAATGAAACTTTCTTTATTGTTTCATTTTTGCATTTAAATTTTCATGTGCCTAGAAAAACCTAACTATTAGCACTTTAAAGAAATCTTCTTCCAATTTTTAGGATTTTTAGAATATCTCTTAAACCATACAGTAGGAAAATTAAAGGGATGGTTCAGTTGTAAATTAATACATGCATGTTTGTATGACAAGATATTTTTCAACAGCCAAAATAAGAATAAGTAGCACTAATTTTCACTTTCACAATCAGATATATTTCTCATACTTCTCATACTGTAAATATAAAATTTTATCGAGGTAAAAAAATAAAATAAAGTTTCATCAAATTTGATCTAACAAACAAGCATAGCATCTCTCATTCCCACCAATATAATGAACATTATAGGGTATTAGAAAGAAAAATAATTATAGGGTGAATCGACGATTTTATCGAACATGTCATGTTGGATATCTTTCTTTCAATTTGTTTGTCTGCCTTAAATTTATCACGGTAAGATTTGGTATTTGTAATGGTCATATGAGATTATATGCGAAAGAATGGAGATAAAACAATTGGCCTATTCTATTCTTTCGGAAAAAAGAATGGGAAATAATGGATTGAAGATCCCTCAATTTAACGTTGAATTTTACATACATGTGCATGCACATACAAACGCACATACTTATACGTATACATGTAGGTGATTTTATTCAACCCGATAAAAAGAATGAGTTCTAAAATTGAAATAGTATATTGAGTTAAAAATAATAGCAATATACTCTTCAACTCTAGGAGAATTGGTTATTTAAGGAGAATGACATATTATTTTATATAGCCGGGAAAAAAGAACTATGAAAAATTTAAAGGAAATAACTATTCTTTTATGTCACTAATTGGCGGTAAGAAAATCATTTAAACAGAAAGTTTTTTTTCTCTCGAGAAATGACACTTAAATCAATTAGTTTTCATTCTTGTATTTCTCTATCTACTTTTCGGAAATATTGTCACCATAATTTCTATGTTCTTTTATTTGTTTTCCAGATTATAGTTCAAGTTTCTAATTTTCAATCATGAATGCTCAATACTTATAGGAATTTAACTTACTATCTGGAAAAAAAAATATTGTCAATGAAATTTAACTTGCTAATTCTATAATGATTTTATGTAATTTCTTATATTAATTACCTTTCAAATGATCTATTCTAGTATTTAATCTGGAAACTATTGTGTATTATACAATATCCATGGATAAAAGTAAAATTTCTATATACCCTAGTTCTTCCCTAAGCGGAATTTTATGTTGAAGTAGTAAAAAATCAAATAATCAAAAGCAGTCGCAAATTTAAAAAATTTAACAAACGGTAGTAAAACATATGATTGTTTGTTCTTTTCTTAAAATGGACGAAAGAAATTATAAACTCACATGATATCCATGATATGTTGAACGACGAAACCCTTCGCAGGGATCAAACCAAAGATAATATCTTTTTTTTCCCCTCTACTTGTGCTGCCATTTTCATACAAATTTGTCCCAAACAGGCTTTTCCTCTTAGCAAGGAAGCAACGTGAATATATTTAATAAAGATATTTAGTTACTTATTAAAAAGTCACAACTTTTTAGAAAGGACACTTCAAATAAATTAGTTTTTTTTCTTTTTAAAAATATTACTATTATATTTTAAATTTTCTATAAATAGGGTAATTAAGATTTTAAGAAAGATTTTAATATATATATATATATATTAAAATCACATGCATATTTTAACCAAGAGATATAATTTAAATTTCTATTCCAAATAGAAAACTTCAACTTATCCACAATATTAATTATATCTTCTGTGCTACCAAAGAATATAATAATATTTTATTTGGACTAATAACTAAATATATTTGACTAATTAAATTCTTTAATTTAATTATCAAATAATAAAATAATTAATCCTTTAGCAAAGATCAGAACACTCGTTAGTGTGCGACCCCATAGGTTCAATACTAAGCTGGTAGTAAATTGATCACATCAATATACTAATCAAGGGTGACCTCTAGCAACACTCCTTAACGACCGGATAGCATGAAATATGCAATTTACTCTCAAGAACCCGTAGAAGAATAATGTATTAAATCCTTTTGTCCTTATAGCTCTAGGTCACCCTAGGATATGGTTCAACTGTCAAATCCCAATAGGCGATCAATTATATGTTCATGTCAAATATAATCGACCATTGAATGACCTAAGAAACTCTTTTCTTCTTTCATTCAGTCGCGCTGGCCAAGGTCTTAATTTGGTCAGTTATAATTCATGACAATATGGAGCTTAAACTCATTACCAAGAGTTGACAGATTCCATCTTGATCAATCACTAATTCTATAAGTATTTAATCGTACCCAATATCCTTTCAACTATCGCCCTAGGGCCATATATGTCTAATATCAAAGCACAATAAATAACTTGTCAATTACTATTATAATATCAGGTCAAGGGAAACTCTTACATCACATTCTTCAAGAGAATATCCTATTGACAGTTTATGGTAATTCTAACTATTAAGAATTATCTAATGAATCGATTCAATGATCATATCTCTATATACATCATCTATTTCTGTGATTTCGTTAATGAGATCAACTAATCTTTATCCCACAAAGACGATCATATAAATATTGATCTAACCGGATTACTAATATCCAAAATAATAATCCTACGATCAAGAACAAAATTTGGATTAAATTGTGAGAGACTTTACTCTCATTATCATGATCTCCATCATGATGACAAGTCTCAAAATTTAATCAAGTACCTTATTAAATTAATCAAGCAATTAATAATAACTATGATAAACGAATATCAAATGTCATATATTTTTGTATCAAATAACATTCACAAAAATATATTCAAATCATTAAATATGAGATTGGATCTCGGATATATCTAATATATTTCTAACAATTCTTTGAAAATCAAAAGGCATATTCGAAATTATGACGTGGTTGAGATAGCAAATCACTCATCAATGTAAACCAGATTTCGCTGGATAATTCACTGCGAAATATTTAACCATTTGTTTACTTGCTTTTGCATCGTAAAGGTGGAGGATAATGCTTTTCAAAATTGCCCATGAGCCAGCCCGTATTTCTTTTTACTCAGTTTTATATAATGCACCATGTTCTTGAGATCTGTGCACGCTACTATTTTATGAGTTTGGGCCTGTGAACATGTCTGGGTCTCTTTGTCATATTACAGACCTAGCTATACTATAATATAAACTTATTTAGCTTTATTTAGGTTTCATATTAATTACTTTATATAGTTCTATACAAAATCATAAAAAGGAGGGAAAGAAATATACCTTAAATATAACATATCAGTTACGCATAATCCCCATACATTTAAGATTATTCTTTCTTTCTTTAACAATTACTCATATTTGTACTTATCCACCGTAAGAATTCTCCCACCGATACCCAAAATCTTTCTAACCCAAAAATCTCGCTTACTCACTCCTCTTCCAAAGCTTTTGATATCTTATCTCTCTCTTTCAATCATCCACTGTTATAATCCCAAAATTGCTGATTCTTTCCTCTTCCAAAGCTTTTGATATCCGATTTCTCTCTTGTTTTGAATCTTATTTTCTTATTTTCTAAAATCTTTATTGTATGTTACTTGTATATGATACATCAATATCCAAAACAATACTTGATACAATACTAATGCAATTATAGTACGGTTATATTAGATTTTTAGTGTAGAGTTGTGATTGAAACTTGAAGAAGATGAAGATAATAATTGTATCACGATTGTATTATAATTGTATATGTATCATAATTGTTGAAGGGATTGTATTATAAATGTATGATAATTGTATATTCATTGTATATTGTTACGAGCAGTTGTGAGTTCGTGAAGAATTTCACGATTTGTATCACAAATATATGATAATTACATATTAATTTATTAGTATTATATAGGGTATAATTTTGGGTATTAATGTACCATATACAAGTTAGACACAATTGTGATACAATTATATTTTAGGCATTGATGTATATGATATAATTCAAATACAATTACGATACAATTATCATACAATTCCTAAATATTTCTTCATTTTCAGTGTTGTCCAATCTCCCAGCAAAAGAACGATACAATTGATGATTTTTAATAATATAAAACTGTCGGCAATGGTGGGAAGAGAAAAGATGAAGATTCTAGCGTAAATTAGGGGATTTTGATGTAAAAAGGGAAGGAGAGAGAAGAGGAGAGGGGAAAAAAAGGAAGGAAATGATGAATTGAA
The DNA here is from genome assembly GCF_000393655.2 of Nicotiana sylvestris. Classification (NCBI taxonomy): domain Eukaryota; kingdom Viridiplantae; phylum Streptophyta; class Magnoliopsida; order Solanales; family Solanaceae; genus Nicotiana; species Nicotiana sylvestris. Next base: position 150,615,305 of record NC_091059.1, on the reverse strand, counting down.
TCCCTCAATTTAAGGCAATAATAATGGGGTGAGAGTCTTTTAAGAAGCAATCTACATAATTTGTAAGAAAAAAATAAATACTTATTAAAAACTACAAAACATAGAGAAAATAGGTAATTAAGTTTATAATATAGTATAATTAGGTAAAAATCCCTACTAATTAAATGATTGTTCTTGACCGACACACAACCTATGATAGACAATCTACTTCTTTTCTCCATGGGACAATTCCCCAATAAGAAGGAATACTATATATACGCGATGCACAATAAGCAAAAGCATGGCAATAATTTACAAACCCAACATTCTTTATACATTCAGGGACCTTTGGTTTTTCGCATAGGCGAGTCTTGCATAGCTTTTGTAATAAGTTAATAGAGAAATATATATATTGTAGTATTTTATGCGGGATAGAATATAGAATAACAATATATGTGTTAGCCAAAAAATATTAAAATTAATTATATTAAAAAAAAAGCTTTTAAAATAGGACATTTTTGGATAACAATCTCCATATTATTATTCACGACATATATAAATAATAATTCATGTATAATTAGTCCATGATCCAAATGAGCTCTACTAATTCCACCCCTTACGACCAGCTTCATTTGACATTTTTTCCTCTAGCATAAGTATCCTCGAACTTAGTGGATAGAGAAAACTAGAACCATCCGCAGTTATCAATTTCCAGTTATTGTAGTTTGTCTGAATAAGGTTGTTGTGACAATGATAACAAGTTTCTGAAGTGATAAAAGACTGAGAACTTTCAAATTCAAACAACAGCTCAGGTCGTCCTTAATTTAACGTTGTAGTACAATAATCAGACTTAAGATGCTAAGTAGAGCCGTTAATATGGGTCGGGCTGGTCCAATGCCGTCAATATGGGCTTGGAGGGCCCGTTGGGCCAGCCCAACCCAACATGTGATTTAATATGGTTGGGCTAGAACTTTTGCAGCCCATTTAAAAATGAGGCTTTTAAGCCCGACCTGGGTAAGCCCGTGGAGCTTAATTGAGACTAGGCTGGGCTGGGCCGGCACGTGGGCCTAATAAAAATATTTATTTAAAATATATAAAATATAAAAAAGCATATTGCCTCTAGCGATGGAAAATCAAAATTGGATCTTTAATTAAAGGAATCAAAGCTTGATCTTGGGAAGTTTCAAAAGATAAATTTTGTCATTTATATCCCGATCTTTCTGTAATGGCGCGTGATGTACTTAGTATTCATGTTACCATTGTAGCATCGGAATCAACATTTAGCATTGGTGGGTGTGTTCTGACACAAAAGTTGCATCCATCATGAAAATATCCAAACATTTGTACTACTCGAAATTGGCTGCACGATTTTTCCCAAACTCAAACTGGTAATATTTTTATGTGGATTTGAATCTTATTAGTTTCAAAATTTAATTATTCTTAATATTTAACTAATTAATATTGCTTATGAATTGTGGATGTAGATGAAAGTGAAGATGTTAAGACAACCTTGTCACAAGCGAATTCAAATGTGTTTGATGAAGATGATGTGTATCCCATAAGCATCATGGACGTTCTCTTGAATAGTTTGTTTTGACTTTTGACTTTTAATGAATAAAATATAGTCTTGTATTTTACCTTTTTAGTGTTTATTGTGATATATTGGAACAGTATAAAAAGTTAGTACGTTTTGCAAAAAAAATTCAATAAGATATTTTTTAACTTTAAAATGTTTATCTCTTTTTAGGTTAGAACTTAAAGAAAAAAGATATAAAATTATATTTTAAAAAATAATGGGCTGGCTCGTGGGGCCAGCAGCCCGCATAGGGTTGGGGTGGACTGACCATTATAAGACCCATAAAAATGGGGCATTTGCATCTTTACCTCGCTTTTTATGTCACGTTTTAACTTGTGCCCGCTTTGCAAAAAAAATTGCAAGCGTACCCGCTTTTTCGCATAACTTCTGCATACGGGACTGTAGTAGCAAAGGCAATCACGCAAAATTTTACCATTCTAGTAGCCGAGCCTGAAGTTCAGCTCTAGAGCTGAAGTTTTTGTTTTGTAACTGTCGAACTTCAGCTTCAGCTCTAGAGCTGAAGTTTTTGTTTGTAACTGTCGAACTTCAGCTCTTGAGTTGAAGTTTTTGTTTTGTAACTATCGAACTTCAGCTCTAGAGCCAAAGTTTTTGTTTGTAACTGGAGATTTTGTTTGTAAGCTTCAGCTCTAGAGCTGAAGTTTTGTTTTGTAGCTGAAGTTTTTGTTTTGTAACTGTCGAACTTCAGCTCTAGAGCTGAAGTTATGTGGAAGCTAGCTTTAGAATAAGATCTGCTCAAATAAGCTGGGGATCCATCCATCAAACAACTTGCTAGTTTGTTAAAATCTTTGGGGTAAAATCTCAGCACTGGGCTCAAGAATTTTTATGTGCTAACATACTCAATTTAGCTTTACAAGAAACAACTTTCACCTTAATAATATTTATCAAAACAACCCAAAAAAAGAAGTAAATAAATGCAAATTAATCATCCCTGATTGCGAGAACAAATAATGAGCTCCGTAATACGATTAAAATGTAAAGACGTCGTCACTTAACAAATCTTGATAGTTTCCACTCACAAAAGGAACTATGGAAAATAATTTCTTTTTTAATCATATAAAGGTACAAAAGAAAGTTTTAACTTCTATGTACCAACAGTTTAAAAGAAATTTTACCTAAAAAATAATCTGCACCAACAGCAGCAGAAAAAAGAAGAAGAAAACAAAGGAGGAGAAGGAGGAGGAGAAAGGGGAATCTTACGTGGGCCGCGCTGGGTAGCCCGGCCCATATTGACAGCCCTAATTTGCTAAGAGCATTGAGAAGGCTAGGAAAAAACTGACTGACTTATTCTGGCCCAGTCCATTATACGTTAACCCAAACCAAAGATTTTCGTTGGATTAACACTTACTTGTGAAGTCTAATTTAGAAGGAGAACGTAGACGTTACGATGTCCAAAGCATGGATCTAGAATTTAGTACCTCAAATACTCAGAAAAGTCGATGATCGTTCTTTCTCAGTCAACCATCTTAACCAGCAAGCAAAGCTTTCACTTCAGCTGACATTTCTCCTTCATCAACTTTCTTCAATCCTTAAAATCTAAACCCCCCAAACATAACTCCAAAACATTTCTCTCGTACTAAAAAAACATGGTTGCTCTGTACAAATCTTCCCTTTTCTCTATAGTGTTTGCTGTCTTAATTGCCACTGTCTTAGCAGAGATCCGATCTACTCAGATCCGATCCGATTCTCGTCCCACCATACCCTTTGACGAATTTGGGTTCACCCATTTTGGCCGTCTCAACCTCACCGTCACCGACATCTCCTTCTCCAACCCGAATTCCGGACCCGAACCCGTTCCCTCCGAATTGGGTTTCTTCCTCGTCACAAATGAAGCTTGGCAACACGTTCTTGAACAACTCCAGGATGGTGAAATTCAATGTACTCTACATTCAAATCTCGTTAAAAGGGTTTTCACTTTTGACCAGTTGCAGCCCTCTGCTCGCCAATTCACAACTTCTTTCACTGTCTCGGATGCCAATCAATTCACCCTTGTTTTTGCTAATTGCATGCCCAATTTGGTAATTTCGATGAATGTTCATTCTGTTATGTACAATTTCAACCCGAAAAATGGGCAGCTTGATTTTCTGTCTGCAGGCAAGACTGCTCTTCCAATGATTTATTTCTTGTTTTTTATAGTCTATGTGTTAATGGGGGTATTTTGGGTTCTTACCCTTTACAAAAAACGCCTATCTGTTTATGGAATTCATTTCTTTATGCTTGCTGTTGTGATGTTGAAAGCATTGAACTTGGTGTGTGAAGCTGAGGATAAATCGTATATTAAGAAGACTGGTACTGCTCATGGGTGGGATGTTTTGTTCTATATATTTAGCTTCTTGAAGGGTATTACGCTGTTTACTTTGATAGTTTTGATTGGAACTGGTTGGTCATTTTTGAAGCCTTACTTGCAAGATAAAGAAAAGAACGTTTTGATGATCGTTATTCCTCTGCAAGTTGTGGCCAATCTCGCACAGGTTGTCATTGATGAAACTGGCCCTTTTAGTGAAAATTCATATACATGGAAGCAGGTTTTCTTGCTTGTTGATATTGTGTGTTGTTGTGCTGTATTGTTTCCTATCGTGTGGTCTATTAAGAACTTGCGGGAGGCTGCTAAGACTGATGGTAAAGCAGCTGTGAATTTGATGAAGTTGACATTATTCAGACAGTACTATGTTATTGTGATATGTTACATATACTTCACGAGGGTTGTGGTTTATGCTCTGGAGACCATTACCTCTTATCGGTATCAGTGGACTAGTGTGGTGGCTGCTGAAGCGGCAACACTTGCTTTCTATGTCTTTACGGGGTATAACTTCAGGCCTAAGGCGCACAATCCATATTTCGCAATAGATGACGAGGAGGAAGAAGCTGCTTCTGAGGCACTCAAGCTTGAAGACGAGTTTGAATTATGATTATCATTCTTCAGCAATATGAAGATACATTTGAAGAGGCAAAGTAGAAGATTACTCAAATCTCGGAGACGGTCATAACATTTTTAAATCATTGGCTAGTTGTTTGTTCATTAGTGTGTATATTCATTTAACAGATAAAACCTGTTAAGTATGTTTTATATCTATTGTCACAGTATTCTGTTGTGCACTGAATTCAGTTCTTGATTATCAAGTCAAAGAACTGGTATTAGCTTTGTTGTTAATCTTCAGACGAGCTTCATGTGGTGTCACTACTATGCATTTTGCTTTGTATAATTTTGAACAGAACTGGTCTGCAGTATAGTTCACATGGTTAGCTAAATAAAGAGTATGCAATATATGATGTTTTCGTACACGAAGATCTTTGTGCATCTCTTGGATTTGGCTTTACGCAAGGACCGGGAACTAGATGATTGCTCGCTAAAAGCCGGTTACAGCTGCCTGCGAATATGGTCAATGAGTTGACTATAAAATGTCATTTGGTTTACACTGTCTGCATGAGGCTGCTTACTCTTGTTCTTCTATGCTTATCAACTTACTATTATAATTGTTGGGGTTTTAAGCATTAGTATGACTTAAAAGAGGGTGAATGGGAAAGGGAAGGAAATGAAATTTTTAAGGGGAAATTTTAAGTTTCCCTTGATAAAGAGACATTGTCCCATAGAGGAAAAGGTTTTTAATGAGTATATAAGCAATTTCTCTTCTTCTAGCTCTTAAAGAGTTGAGAAGAAGGCAAGCCGAGCGACGACTTCGGCTTCGATCAATTGATTGATTGATTTTTTGGACCAAATTATTTGTTAATAGTAAATATTAATAGAAATGTTATTAAATATTCGTTTTAATAACAGAATGTTAATATTAATATTAAAATCCAACGGAACCGTTTCGGCTTCGGCTTCGTTTTTGGACCAAATTTATTTGTTAATAGTAAATATTAACAGAAATGTTATTAAATATTAAAATCCAACGGAACCGTTTTGGCTTCGGCTTTGGATTCGGATTTGGATTTGGTCAAATGATCAATTGATTGATTAATTTTTTGGACCAAATTTATTTGTTAATAGTAAATATTAACAGAAATGTTATTAAATATTCGTTTTAATAACAGAATATTAATATTAATATTAAAATCCAACGGAACCGTTTTCAGTTTTTCAGTTGTGAAACTGAAAATTAAACGCCCCCCTTCAATTCTCGGTTTATTATTGCATAAATTAGCCATTTGTGTTATGACATTTATGCTATGGGCGTTTTGCATAAACAACCATTCTGAAGAGTTGCACCTCCTCAATTTTCAGCCCAACATTGACTATAAATACAAGTCTATTCTCTCAGAATTTCAATACGATTTTCTGAGTTCTCCTCCTTTCTTCTGCATATTTTTAACTTCAAAAAAAGCAACAGTAAGTGTGATTTGCTACCGAACTTTGTGTTCACTGAAACACTGGGGTTTGAAGTACCACTACACCAGTGTGTAATTCGTTCTATCCTCGGAGGAAATAATCCATAACCTTGGGTACTAGGAGAGGATTAAATTCCTTAAGGAAATACTGTGAGTTTAGTGGGCTCGGATTAACTTCTGTTTCGTTTATATTTCTGTTTATGTTATTTTATTTTCTTCAGAATTATTTTACAAATACAACTTACTAACAATCTACGTGATTTTAACGTTTGTTTGTGTCATTCTTTTACAGAAATGACTAATGATAACGGAAATCAAGTTGTTCCGATGGTGACTGCCAATGCGTCGACAAGCCGAACACAGGCATTGGCACCGGTGGAGAAACCCGGAAAAATTTTCGGGTTAGATTTCAAGCGGTGGCAGCAGAAGATGTTCTTCTTCTTGACTACTTTAAGTCTGCAGAAGTTCATTAAGAAAGATGTTCCTGTTCTGCCCGATGAAACTCTAGAGAATGAACGCTTTCTTGTGATTGAGGCATGGAAGAATTCTGATTTTTTGTGCAAGAATTATGTTTTTAGCGGATTGGAGGACGATTTGTATAACGTCTACAATGGCGTGAAGACGTCAAAAGAATTGTGAACTGCGCTTGAAAAGAAATACAAAATTGAAGATGCCGATGAAGAAATTCGTTGCCGCTAAGTTTTTGGATTACAAAATGGTAGATAGCAAGTCTGTTATTACCCAAATCCAGGAATTGCAAGTGATTATTCACAATCTCCTTGCTGAAAGTATAAATCGAATTAATATTGATGTTTAAAGTAGTAATTTTAGTATTTTTACTAACAGAATTTTCATTGAAGGTCTTATCATCAATGAAGCATTCCAAGTAGCAGCGATGATTGAGAAGTTGCCTCCTTTGTGGAAGGACTTCAAAAACTACTTGAAACACAAACGCAAGGAGATGTCCCTTGAAGATCTCATTGTTCGGTTGAGAATCGAAGAGGACAACAATGCTGCTGAAAAGAGAGGCCGTGGAAACTCAACAATAATGGGAGCAAACATTATTGAGGATACTTCTCAAAATAAGAGAAAGAGGAAACATGCTTTTGGACTGAAAAGCAACCCAAGCAAAAAGTGGCTCAACGGAAATTGCTACAACTGTGGAAAAGGTGAGCACAAATCTATGGAGTGCCATGCTCCGAAGAAAGACAAGACGAAGGGTCAAACAAACATGGTTGAAAAGCATGAAGATGTTGATGACTTGTGTGCCATGCTTTCTGAATGCAACCTGGTGAGAAATCCTAAGGAGTGGTGGATTGATTCTGGCGCCACTCGCCATGTTTGTACTGTTAGGGAAGCCTTTGCAACATATGCTCTTGTTGGACCCGAAGAGACTCTTTCTATGGGAAATGCTGCAACTGCCAAGATTAAAGGATGTGGGAAGATCTTTCTAAAGATGACTTTTGGCAAGGTGGTGACTTTGAACAACGTCCTTCATGTTTCCGAGATTAGGAAGAATTTAGTGTCTGCTGGACTTCTTGTTAAGAACATTTTTAAGTGTATTTTTGTACCCGATAAGGTTGTATATTTGTAGGAAAATGTTACCTCACTGAGGGTATTTTCAAGCTGAATGTAATGGTTGTTGAGAATAATAATAAAATTCCAGCTTCGTCTTATTTACTTGAGTCAAATGAATTATGGCATATATGTTTGAGTCATGTCAATTATAAAACCTTGCAAAAAATGATTAACTTGGAAATATTGCCTAAGTTTGAATGCGACAAATCAAAATGTCAAATATATGTGGAATCTAAGTATCTTAAACATCCTTATAAGTCAATTGAAAGGAATTCAGATCCTTTAGACTTAATTCACACAGATATTTGCGATGTGAAGTCAATACAATCTTGCGGTGAAAAGAAGTATTTCATAACTTTTATTGACGATAATACTCGATATTACTACGTTTACTTACTTAATAGTAAAGATGAAGCAATAAACGCATTCAAGCAGTACAAAAATAAAGTTAAAACACAACTTATCAAGAAAATCAAAATGATAAGAAGTGATAGGGGTGGTGAATATGAATCTCCTTTTGAAAAAATATGTTTAGAATATGGAATTATTCATCAAACAACGGACCCTTACACTCCCCAATCCAATGGGATTGTGGAAAGAAATAATCATTCATTAAAGGAGATGATGAACGCATTATTGATAAGTTATGGTTTGCCACAGAACTTATAGGGGAAAGCCATTCTTACGACTAACCGAATACTAAATCGAGTACCCCATACCAAAACACAATCTATTCCATATGAAAAATGAAAAAGAAGTAAGCCCAACTTGAATTATTTTAAAGTGTGTGGGTGTTTGGCAAAAGTGCAGGTTCTTAAACCCCAAAGGGTAAAAATAGGACCGAAAACGGTTGATTGTGTTTTCATAGGATATGCGACCAATAGTAAAGCATATCGATTTCTGATTCATAAATTAGAAAATCTCGACATTCATAATAATACGGTTATAGAATCAGATAATGCTGAGTTCTTTGAAAATATATATATATCCGTATTGAAAGGAATGTGAGTTGATTGGTGAATGATCTAAACGACCTCGGAAAGAAATAAAAGAAAGTAGATTGAATCAGGAGGATCCAAGACGTAGCAAATGTCAAAGAACGTCTGCTTCATTTGGACCAGATTTTGTGACTTTCTTATTGGAAAATGAGCCTCGAACATTTAAAGAAGTCATGTCTTCTTCGGAATCATTGTTTTGGAAAGAGGAAGTCAATAGTGAAATAGAATACATATTGAACAACCATACATGGGAATTGGTTGATCTTCCTCCTGGAATAAAACTTTGGGTTCTAAATGGATCTTTAAGAGGAAATGAAAGATGATGGCATTATTGATAAATTTAAGGCAAGACTTGTAGTCAAAGGGTATAGACAACAAGAAGGTCTTGACTACTTTGATATATACTCTCCAGTTACAAGAATTACGTCCATACGGATGTTAGTAGCATTAGCTGCAGTGTATGGTCTTGAAATTTATCAAATGGACGTTAAGACGACCTTCTTGAATGGAGATTTGGAGGAATAAATCTACATGGAACAACCTGAAGGGTTTGTGGTTCCAGGTAAAGAAAAGAAGGTCTGTAGACTTGTTAAGTCCCTTTACGGACTAAAACAAACACCCAAATAATGGCATACAAAATTTGACCAAATAATGTTGTCAAATAATTTTAAGATAAATGAATGTGATAAATGTGTGTACATTAAGAATGTTCCAAATCACATAGTCATTGTTTGCTTATATGTGGACGATATGCTGATAATGAGTAATGGCATTGCCAATATAAATACTACTAAGTGTATGCTAGCTAGCAAGTTTGATATGAAGGACTTGGGAGTTGCTGATTTAATTCTGGGATTAAGATCCGTAAGACTCCTCAAGGCCTGAAATTGTCACAATCTCATTATATTAAGATAGTACTTGAAAAATTCAAGCACTTAGGGTATAAAGTTACAAAGACTCCAATTGACGTGAATCTTGCATTAGCAAAGAACAAAGGCCAAAGCATATCACAATTGGATTATGCTTGTGTGTTGGGATGCTTAATGTACATCATGAATTGTGCACGACCAGATATAGCTTGTGCTATAAGTAAATTAAGTCGATACACGATCAATCCAGGTCAATCTCATTGGATGGCAATGAAACGAGTTTTGGGATATTTAGAACATACCCAGGGCTTTGCTTTGCACTACAGTAAATATCCTGCAGTGATTGAAGGATACTGTGATGCAAATTGGATCACCGATTTAATTGATTCTAAGTCCATAAGTGGATATATATTCACTATTGGTGGAGGAGCGATATCTTGTAAGTTGTCTAAACAAACTTGTATTGCCCGCTCTACAATGGAGGCTGAATTTATAGCCTTAGATAAAGCTGGTGAAGAAGTTAAATGGCTCCGGAATTTCTTGGAAGACATTCCATTTTGGCCCAAACCGTTGGCACCAATATGCATACATTGTGATAGTCAAGCGGCAGTTGGAAGGGCTGAGAGCGTTATGTATAACGGTAAATCTCGTCATATACGACGAAGACATAAAACCATTAGGCAATTACTCTCTAGAGGAATTATCACGATTAACTATGTAAAGTCAAGTGATAATGTGTCGGATCCACTTACTGTGATGACCCAAAAGGTCATCACTTGTTTTAAAAATAAATTCTATGTTCCGAGGCCTTAAAAACCTCTTTCTGCATCACCTCGATTTGCGTACGCAGTTCGGGTGCGTAGCTAGAAAGCCAATATGTGGAAATCTGTGAAAAATAATGAGTTTTGACTTTAAAATGAATTTAAGTTGAATTCGGTTAAATTTTTGGGTAAACGGACCCGGACCCGTGATTTGATGGTCCCGGAGGGTCCGTAGGAAAATATGGGACTCGGACGTATGCCCGGAATCGAATTCCGAGGTCCCAAGCCCGAGAAATAAATTTTTTAAAGAAAATTATTTTCTAGAATATTTATGAGTTTTTGAAAATGAAATGTGCTTAAAACTTGATGGTATTGGGCCTATATTTTGGTTCTGGAGCCCGATACATGTCTTATATGTGATCTAAGAGAAATCTGTGAAATTTTGTAAGAAACGGACTTGAAATGATGTGAATCGAACCGTATTTGAGAAAATTGGGAAAAATTTGAAGTTCTTAAGCGATTTTATGATTTTGATGCTAGATTCATAGTTGTCGATGTTATTTTGGTGATTTGAATGCACGAAAGAGTACGTATGATGTTTTTAGGTTGGTGTGCATGTTTGTTTTGGAGTCCCGAGGGCTCGGGTGAGTTTTGGAAAGGCCACGGAGTAGAATTGGACTTGGAAAAAATTGCAGGTTTCAACTGTTCTATTTGCGAAGCCTGGCTAGCAAATGCGAGGGCTGGGTTGTAAATGCGAACTAGCCCAGGCCAGCCTTCCCTCGCAAATGCGATGCCCCCAGTTACTGCCTTAGTCGCAAATGCGACTCCTGTATCGCAAATGCGACTTCACATTTGCGAGAGGTCTATCGCAAATGCGAAGAAGACCGGAAAATAGAGTTGGTCGCAAATGCAACATTTTGTTCGCAAATGCGAAGGTCTCAGAATTATGAAGGGTTCGCAATTGCGAACTCTGGTCGCAATTGCGACATCAGAGACGTGTAAATTTACACTTAGATGCATTTTCAACCATTTTTCACACTCTTTCAAAACTAAAACACTCTAGGGTGATTTATCAAAGGCAACGTCTTCTCCAAATCGATTGTAAGTGATTTCTAACTAGTTTTCTTCAATCCTTAACATCTTTTCACATGATTTCAACTCAAAATCAATGATTTTCATGGGGGAAATTGGGTGTTTTGGGTAGAACCTAGGGTTTTTAAATTTTAGGGGTTTGGACCTCGATTTGAGGTTCGATTTTAAAATAAATTACATATTTGGATTCGTGGGAGAATGGGTAATCGGGTTTTAGTTCGAACCTCGGGTTTTGACCATGTGGGGCGCGATTTTTGACTTTTTGGGTAAAATTTTGGAAAACTTATTTTCATGCATTAGAATTGATTCATTTAGCATTTATTGACGTAATTGAGTAACTTGTGGCTAGATACGAGCGAATTAGTGGTAGAATCAAGAGGTAAAGCGATCGTTGAGACTTGAATTGTGTTTGTGACATCGAGGTAAGTGCTTGGTATAACCTTAGCTTGAGGAATTAGGAGTCGTATCTTATTTGCTACGTGGTAACTATGGAGTACGATGTATATGCATGGTGACGACTATCTATACGTCGTTGTCAAGCATGCCTGTGAGTCTTGTATTGTAATTTTTATGACACATTGTGGTTTATTGCGCTTCATATGAGGATTATCATTATTGTTCCCTTGTCGGGATGTTATTATTATTATTGTTACCTTGGCGGGATGTTATTGTCATATTATTGTTCCCTTACCGGGATGGTTGTTTGATATTATTATTCCCTTATCCTAAATGGGAGCGAGTTACACGCCTGCAATATGATATATGAAATGGGAACGGGTTGCTCGCCTGCAACGAGATATATGAAATGGGAGTGGGTTGCACGCCTGCAACAAGATATATGAAAGGGGAGCAGGTTGCATGCCTGCAACGAGATATATGAAATGGGATCGGGTTGCACGCCTGCAACGAGATACCTGAAATGGGATCGGGTTGCACGCCTGCAACAAGATGTGAAATGAAAGTGATTTCTGCATTTGTTTTCCTTATCCTTGTTAGTGATTGGATTTTGGTTTCTTTATATTCCTCTTGATAATCTGTTGTTATCTGTTATTCCCCGAAGCATGTTTTCCCCTTCCTATCTTTAACTGTAATTATCTGCTTTTATTTTTCCGCTGTATATGATTTAACTACACAGGTTTATTTGGTAGTCTGGTCCTAGCCTCGTCACTGCTTCGCCGAGGTTAGGCTAGGCACTTACCAGCACATAGGGTCGGTTGTGCTAATACTACACTCTATACTGTGCATAGATACTAGTACCAGAGCGTTTGGACCGCAGTGAGGTTGCTGCCTTCAGTCCAACTGGCGACCCGAGGTAGTCCTGCATACGTCCGCGAGCCTTGGTATCACCTCCTATCTTTCCTCTTTCTGTTTTTACTTATTTAGAGACAGCCTTATGTATTTCATTCAAACTTTGTTTGTAGTGTTCTTAGACTGTCTGTTAAGCTATGACTCCAGTTCTGAGTAGTATTGTACTTCAAATTATGTAGCAGCGTTTGGTTGGAATATTAAGTTTCGACTTCCGTTTTCCACTTGTTTAATCTTATTTCGTTGTTTAACTACTCAGTATTTTACATTGTTTAATATGTTTAAATAAAATGGGAGATAAATTCGCAATATTCGGCTTGCCTAGCTTCCACGAGTAGGCCATCACGACTCCCGATAGTGGAAAATCCGGGTCGTGAAAAGTTGGTATCAGATCTCTAGGTTACATAGGTCTCACAGTTCACAGACAAGCTTAGTAGAGTCTGAGGGATCGGTACGGAAACGTCTATAGTTATCCCCCAGAGGCTATAGAGTTAGGAAGAACCTCACATTTATTCTTTCCTGTCGTGCGGTTTGGTTTCTCAAAGCTAATTGAATTTCTACTCTGTTCTTTCGTAGATGGTGAGAACACACACTTCCTCATCCACTAAATAGCAGCCCGAGCCCCCAACAGCATCTCCCACAAGGGGTAGAGGGCGAGGCCTAATTAGGGTCGGAGCTTAGCCTAAAGCAGCAGCACCAGCGGCAGAGCCTCAGGTTGACTTTGATGATGAGGTTCCGGCCCAGACAGTCCCGATAGGCCTAGATCAGGTCCTAGAGGGGTTTATTGCTACCCCAGTACTCCAGGATGCTCTGGTCCGTCTAGTGTCCCTTATGGAGAGCATCACCCGAGCATGCCTGCTTTCTGTAACACCAGCCGTCTCTCAAGCTGGAGGGGGAGCCCAAACTCCTACTACTCGCACTCCGGAGCAGCTGGGTCCCCAGTTTCAAACTCCAGCAGCTCAGCCAGTTGGAGCAGTTCAGCCGGGTATGGTAGCCCATACCGGTGATGGAGAAGCTATGTCTGCCGATGCTTTGTGGAGATTGGCTAGGTTCACCAAGCTCTTCACTACTACTTTCAGCGGTGCATCTTCTGAGGATCCCCAGGATTATCCAGACAGCTGTCATGAGGTTCTCAGGAACATGGGGATAGTGGAGACTAATGGGGTCGATTTTGCTACTTTTCGCTTGTCTAGTTCCGCCAAGACTTGGTGGAGAGATTATTGCTTGGCTAGACCAGTCGGATCACCAACTTTTACTTGAGAGCAATTTACTCTGCTATTTCTAGAGAAGTTTCTCCCTATCACTTAGCAAGAGATCTATCAGAGGCAGTTTGAGCATCTCCAGCAGGGTTCTATGACCGTTACTCAGTATGAGACCAGATTCATCGACTTGGCTTGTCATGCTCTTATCATACTTCCCACCGAGAGAGAGAGGGGGTGAGGAGGTTCATTGAGGGACTTATAAAGCCTATTCAACTTCAGATGGTCAAGGAGACGGGGAGTGAGATTTCTTTTCAGGAGGCGGCCAATATGGCCAGGAGAGTTGAGATGGTTCTATCGTAGGGAGGTGGTCAGGGGTCCGACAAGAGGCCTCGTCATTCAAGTAGATTCAGTGGTGCCTCATTTAGAGGTAGGGATTCGTATGGTAGAGGCCATCCTCCTAGACCTTTTCAGTCAACACTTTAGGTTTCTCACGGTGCTTCAGGTGGTCGTAGTTCTCATATGTAGTATTCTGATCAGCATTCCTACAGTGCACCACCAGCTCCTATTAGTGCACCGCCGCTTCAGAGTTTTCAGGGTCTTCAGCCCTAGCAGCCGAGGGCTTGTTTTACTTGTGGCGACACGAGGCACATTACTAGATATTGTCCTCGAGCATCGAGCAACTCTCAGCATCCAGGTTCCCGTGCCATGGTTCAGGCACCGAGTGTTCCACAGCCCGCCCAACTAGCCAGGGCTGGGGGTAGAGGAGCTAGAGGTGGAGGTAGAGGCGTTAGAGGTGGAGCTCAAGCCGCTAGAGGTGGAGGCCAACCAGCTACATGCCGTACGAGAGATGTAGTCCAATGTGGTGGGGTCCAACCCCGATGTTATACTCTTCCAGCCATGCCTGAGGCTGAGGCTTCCGATGTAGTTATCACATTTACTGTTCTGGATTGTAGTAGAGATGCTTCAATCCTATTTGATATAGAGTCTACATACTCCTATGTGTCATCTTATTTTGCACCGTATCTGGTTATACCTAGTGATTTATTGAGTGTTCCTGTATATATGTCTACACCGATGGGTGACTCTATTGTGGTAGATCGAGTCATTATTCGTGTGTAGTTGTGATTAGGGGTCTTGAGACTCGTGTAGATTTGTTACTTCTAGACATGGTTGATTTTGATGTCATATTGGGGAAGGACTAGTTATCACCTTACCATGTTATCTTGGACTGTCATGCCAAGACGATGACCTTAGCCTTGCCAAGTTTACCTCGTTTAGAGTGGAGAGGGACTCCTGATCATTCTACCCACAGTGTCATCTCTTATGTGAAGGCTCGGCGTATGGTCGAGAAGGGGTGTTCGGCCTATTTGGCATATATTCGCGATTCTAGTGCCGAGGTTCCTTCTATTGACTCTGTGCCTATTGTTCGTGAGTTCCCCGAGGTATTTCCTTCAGACCTGCCGGGTATGCCACCCGACAAGGATATTGAATTCTATATTGATTTGGCTCCGGGCACTCAGCCCATTTCTATCCCGTCGTATTGTATGGACCTGCCTGAGTTGAAAGAGTTGAAAGAGAAGTTGTAAGACTTGCTTGAAAAAGGTTTCATTAGACCTAGTGTTTCGCCTTGGGGTGCGCCGGTGTTGTTTGTTAAGAAGAAGGACGGATCGATGAGAATGTGTATTGATTACCGGCAGTTGAACAAGGTTACAATCAAGAATAAGTATCATTTGCCGAGAATTGATGATTTATTTGATCAGCTTCAGGGTGCCAAGGTATTTTCGATGATTGACTTGAGATCTGGCTACCATCAGTTGAGGATTAGGGCATCCGATGTCCCTAAGATCGCTTTCCGCACACGGTACGGGCATTATGAGTTCTTGGTGATGTCATTCGGGTTGACAAATGCCCCAGCAACTTTTATGGATCTGATGAATCGAGTGTTCAGGCCTTACTTGAATTCGTTCGTGATAGTCTTCATTGATGATATTTTGATCTATTCCCGCAGCCGGGAGGAGCACGAGCAGCATCTTAGAGTGGTTCTTCAGACTCCGAGGGATAGTCAGTTGTATGCCAAGTTTTCGAAGTGTGAGTTCTGGTTGAGTTCAGTTGCATTATTGGGTCATGTTGTATCGACGGAGGGTATTCAGGTAGATCCGAAGAAGATTGAGGCAGTTGAGAACTGGCCTAGACCAACATCAGCTACAGAGATCCCGAGTTTCTTGGGATTGGCAGGCTATTATCGTTGGTTTGTAGAAGGGTTTTTGTCTATTGCAACCCCGATGACCAGGTTGACCCAAAAGGATGCCCAGTTCAGATGATCAGACGAGTGTGAGGCGAGCTTTCAGAAGCTCAAGATAGCTTTGACTACGACATCGGTGTTGGTTTTGCCCATAGGTTCAGGGCCTTATACAGTTTATTGTGATGCATCTCGTATTGGACTTGGTGCGGTGTTGATGCAGGATGGCAAGTTCATTGCCTATGCTTCGCGGCAGTTGAAGATTCATGAGAAGAACTATCCGGTTCATGATTTGGAGTTAGCAGCCATTGTTCATGCGTTGATGATTTGAAGGCATTATCTGTATGGCGTGGCATGTGAGGTGTTCACGGATCACAAGAGTCTGCAGTATTTGTTCAAGCAGAAGGAGCTAACTTTGAGGCAGAGAAGGTGGTTGGATCTATTAAAGGACTATGATATCACCATCTTATATCATCCGGGAAAGGCCAATGTGGTGGCCGATGCTTTGAGTAGGAAGTCAACCAGTATGGGCAGTCTTGCTTACTTTACGGTCGGTGAGAGACCGCTTGCTTTGGATGTTCAGGCTTTGGCCAATCAGTTTGTGCGGTTGGATGTTTCTGAGCCCAGCCGTGCATTAGCTTGCAACATCGCTCGTTCTTCATTATTGGAGCGTATCCGAGATCGGTAGTATGATGATCCCCATTTATGTGTCCTTAGAGATACGGTGCAGTGCGGATGTGCCAAGCATATTACCTTAGGAGATGATGGAGTTCTGAAATTGCAGGGTCAAGTTTGTGTTCATAATGTGGATGGACTCCGAGAGTTGATTTTAGAGGAGGCCCATAGTTCTCGGTACTCTATTCATCCGGGCGCCGCGAAGATGTATCAGGATTTGTGGCAGCATTATTGGTGGAGAAGAATGAAGAAGGATATCGTTGCATATGTGGCTCGGTGTTTGAATTGTCAGCAGGTTAAGTACGAGCATCAGAGGCCTGGTGGTTTGTTCCAGAAGATTGAAATTCCTGAATGGAAGTGGGAGCGTATCACTATGGACTTCGTTGTTGGACTCCCACGGACTCAGAGGAAGTTCGATGCAGTGTGGGTTATTATTGATAGGGTAACCAAGTCAGCACATTTCATTCCTGTGGTAGTCTCTTATTCTTTCGAGAGGTTAGTTGAGATCTATATTCAGGAGATTGTTCGTCTTCATGGTGTGCCCGTGTTTATCATTTTGTATTGAGGTATGCAATTTACCTCACATTTCTTGATAGCAGTTCAGCGAGAGTTGGGCATATAGGTTGAGTTGAGCACAACGTTTCATCCTCAGACGGACGGACAATCCGAGCGGACTATTCAAATTTTGGAGGATATGCTCCGAGCTTGTGTCATTTACTTTGGAGGCTTGTGGGATCAGTTTTTGCCTTTAGCAGAGTTTGCCTACAACAACAGCTACTAGTCGAGTATCCAGATAGCTCCTTATGAGGTTTTGTATGGTAGGTGGTGTCGGTCGCCGGTTGGGTGTTTGAGCCGGAAGAGGCTCGGTTGTTGGGTATGGATCTAGTACAAGATGCCTTGGACAAGGTCAGGATTATTCAGCTTCGCACAGCTCAGTCCAGGCAAAAGAGTTATGTCGACCGCAAGGTTCGTGATTTGGTTTTCATGGTCGGTGAGCGGGTATTGCTTCGAGTGTCGCCTTTGAAGTTCGTGATGAGATTTGGGAAGAAGGGCAAGCTTAGCCCTAGGTTCATTGGCCCGTTCGAGATTCTTGATCGAGTGGGAGAGGTGGCTTACAGACTTGCGTTGTCGCCGAGCTTATCAGTCGTGCATCCAGTGTTTCATATGTCCATGCTTCGGAAGATCACGGTGATCCATCCCATGTGTTAGATTTTAGCACTGTCCAGTTGGACAAGGACTTGTCCTATGAGGATGAGCCGATAGCTATTCTAGACTAGCAGGTTCGTCAGTTGAGATCAAAGAGTTTTCCTTCTGTTCGCGTTCAATGGAGAGGTCAGCTTGCTGAGGCATCGACCTAGAGTCCGAGTACAATATGCGGAGCCGTTATCCCCATATTTTCCTCGACTCAGGTACTTCCTTCTTCTGTCCGTTCGAGGACGAACAATTGTTTTAGAGGTGGAGAATGTGATGACCCAAAACGTCATCACTTGTTTTAAAAACAAATTCTGTGTTCTGAGGCCTTAAAAACCTCTTCTGCATCACCTCGATTTGCATGCACAGTCCGGACGTGTATCCGGAAAGTAATATGTGGAAATCTGTGAAAAATGATGAGTTTTGACTTTAAAATAAATTTAAGTTGACTTCGGTCAACATTTTGGGTAAACGGATCCGGTCCTGTGATTTGACGGTCCCGGAGGGTCCGTAGGAAAATATAGGACTTGGGCGTATGCCCGGAATCGAATTCTGAGGTACCAAGCCCGAGAAATGAATTTTTTAAAGAAAATTATTTTCTGGAATATTTATGAGTTTTTGGAAATGAAATGTGTTTAAAACTTGATGGTATCGAGCCCGTATTTTGGTTCCGGAGCCTGGTACATGTCTTATATGTGATCTTAGATGAGTCTGTAAAATTTGGTAAGAAACGGACTTGAAATGGCGTGAATCTGACCGTATTTGAGAAATTGGGAAAAATTTAAAGTTCTTAAGTGATTTCATGATTTTGATGCTAATTTCATAGTTGTCGATGTTATTTTGGTGATTTGAATGCACGAGCGAGTCCATATGATGTTTTTAGGTTGATGTACATGTTTGGTTTGGAGCCCCGAGGGCTCGGTTGAGTTTTGGATAGGCCACGGAGTAGAATTGGACTTGGAAAAAATTGCAGGTTTCACCTGTTCTATTGCAGGCATGCAGGCTTCTCATTTGCAAATGTGAGCTCGCAAATGCGAGAGTTGGGTCGCAAATGCGAACTAGCCCAGGCCAGCCTTCCCTCGCAAATGCGAGTTTTCCATCACAAATGCGATGCCCCCTAATTACTGCCTTAGTCTCAAATGCGACTCCTGTATCGCAAATGCGACTTCGCATTTGCGAGAGGTTTATCGCAAATGCGAAGAAGACCGTAAATGCGAAGGTCTCAGAATTCTGAAGGGTTCGCAATTTAGAGACCTGTAAATTTACACTTAGACACATTTTCAACCATTTTTCACACTCTTTCAAAACCAAAACACCCAAGGGCGATTTTTCAAAGGCAACTTCTTCTCCAAATCGATTGTAAGTGATTTCTAACTAGTTTTCTTCAATCATTAACATATTTTCACATGATTTCAACTCAAAATCAATGATTTTTATGGAGAAAATTAGGTGTTTTGGGTAGAACCTAGGGTTTTCAAATTTTGGGGTTTTGGACCTCGATTTGAGGTCCGATTTCAAAACAAATTACATACTTGGGTTCGTGGGGAATGGGTAATCGGGTTTTGATTCGAACCTCGGGTTTTGACCATGTGGTCTCGGGGGTGATTTTTGACTTTTTGGGTAAAACTTTGGAAAACGTATTTTCATACATTAGAATTGATTCATTTAGCATTTATTGACGTAATTGAGTAACTTGTGGCTAGATACGAGCGAATTGGTGGTGGAATCAAGAGGTAAAATGATAGTTGAGACTTGAATTGTGTTCGTGGCATCGAGGAAAGTGTTTGGTCTAACCTTAGCTTGAGGGATTAAGAGTCGTGTCTTATTTGCTACGTGGTAACTGTGGAGTACGACGTACATGCATGATGACGAGTATCTATACGTCGGTGTCAAGCATGCCCGTGAGTCTTGTATTGTAATTGTTATGACACGTTGTGGTTTATTACACTTCATATGAGGATTATCATTATTGTTCCCTTGCCGGGATGTTATTATCATTATTGTTCCCTTGCCGGGATGTTTGTTTGATATTATTGTTTCCTTGCTGGGATGTTGTTGAAATATTATTGTTCCCTTGCCAGGATGTTGTTATATTGCTCTTGTTCCCTTGCCGGGATTCTTTTGTGATTGTTGTTGATTTGTAAATGGGATCGGGTGGCACGCCGCCACAGAAATATATTAAATGGGAGCGGGTTACACGCGTGCAACATGATATATGAAATGGGAGCGGGTTTCACTGCGTGCAACGAGATATATGAAATGGGATCGGGTTGCACGCCTACAACGAGATACATGAAATGGGATCGGGTTGCACGCTTGCAACAAGATGTGAAATGAAAGTGAATTCTGCATTTGTTTTCCTTATCCTTGTTAGTAATTGGATTTTGGTTTCTTTATATTCCTCTTGATATTCTGTTGTTATTTGTTATTTCCCCGAAGCATGTTTTCCCCCTCCCATCTTTAACTGTAATTATCTGCTTTTATTTTTCCGCTGTATATAATTTAACTGCACAGGTTTATTTGGTAGTTTGGTCCTAGCCTCGTCACTACTTCGCCGAGGTTAGGCTAGACACTTACCAGCACATGGGGTCGATTGTGCTGATACTACACTCTGCACTGTGTGCATATACTGGTACTAGAGCGTTTGGACCGCAATGAGGTTGCTGCCTTCAGTCCAACAGGCGACCCGAGGTAGTCCTGCAGACGTCCGCGGTCCTTGGCGTCACCTTCTATCTTTCCTTTTTCTGTTTTTACTTATTCAGAGACAGACTTATGTATCTCATTCAGACTTTATTTGTAGTGTTCTTAGACTGTCTGTGAAACTGTGACTCTAGTTCTAGGTAGTATTGTACTTCAAATTATGTAGCAGCGTTCGGTTGGAATATTAAGTTTCGGCTTCCGCATTTTCCGCTTGTTTAATCTTATTCCGTTGTTTAACTACTTAGTATTTTACATTGTTTAATATATTTAAATAAAATGGGAGATAAATTTACAATATTCGGCTTGCCTAGCTTCCACAAGTAGGCGCCATCACGACTCTTGAGGGTGAAAAATCTGGGTCGTGACACTTACAAAAGGCCTAACTAGAGAGGTAGTTGAGAAATCATCAAGGGGAATGGAACTATGGCCGAGAATAAGTCATTGTGGCGGTAACTCTGACTAGAAGACTAGAGATCCCTAGATCTAGGTTCAAGGAGATCAAACTAAGTCATTAATGATGGTTCAACATTGTCAACTAAAATTTTGGTCCATTCTCGTGATGAGACAATGTTCAGTACCAAGGATAAAACATTAAGGCTTTTTAATGATTTCTAAATTTGATACAGGGTATATCAAATAGTGTATCTATGGGATGCCACGTTTAGGAATCACCTATATAAGTGTGAAGTGTTAGCCGCTTCAAGAAGAACTTTGTAAGGCCAGTTCTCTATGCACTTATGAAATCAGGCAGTGTTCATGGCTGAAACGAACACAACAATAAGAACCAAAGACGATTAAGAGTTGGTTGTGTGACTTATGGTTGTGTGACTTATGGTTGTCTGGGTATACACCAAAGTTCGACGGTTCAAAGATATAAAATCTACCGATTGACCAAGTATATCCGACATAAGTTCACTACGGAAAGTTCAAAGGGAAATCTACTTATCCAGATGTAATTAATCCTTGCTTGCGAATCACACAGTTTTTCATGCATATTTCCGTGATATAGCCATTCCCCATTCATGTAGGAGATTGTTGGGGTTTTAAGTATTAGTATGGCTTAAAAGAGGGTGAATGAGAAATAGAGGAAAATAAAATTTTTAAGTGAAATTTTAAGTCCCCCCTAACAAAGATACATTGTCCCATATTGGAAGAGTAAGAGGTTTTTAATGAGTATATAAGCAAATGTTCTTCTTCTAGCTCTTAAAGAGTTGAGAAGAAAGCAAGCCTCGTGTCGTCGTCGTCGTTGTCGCTCGCTCGACTTCGGCTTCGGATTTGGATTTGGATTTGGTCAAATGATCGATTGATTGATTAATTTTTTGGATCAAATTTATTTGTCAATAGTAAATATTATCAGAAATGTTATTAAATATTTATTTTAATAACAGATTATTAATATTAATATTAAAATCCAACGGAAGCGTTTTCGGTTTTTCAATTGTGTAACTGAAAATTAAACTTCCCTCTTCAATTCCCGATTTATTATTGCATAAATTAGTCATTTATGTTATGACATTTATGCTATGGGCTTTTTGCATAAATAGCAATTCTGAAGAGTTGCACCTCTTCAGTTTTCAGCCTACCATTGGCTATAAATACAAGTTCATTCTCTCAGAATTTCCGTACGATTTTTTGAGTTCTCATCCTTTCTTCTGCATACTTTTAACTTCAAAGAAAGCAATAGTAAGTGTAATTTGCTACCGAACTTTGTGTTCGCTGAAACACTGGGGGTTTGAAGTACCACTACACCAGTGTATAATTTGTTCTATCTTTGGAGGAAATAATCCATAATCTTGGGTACTAGGATGAGATTAAATTCATTAAGGAAACACTGTGAATTCAGTGAGTTCGGATTAACTTCTGTTTCGTTTATATTTTTATTTATGTTATTTTATTTTCTCCAAAATTATTTTACAAATATAATTTACTAACAATAATTTAGACTGCAAAAGGCAATGGTTTCATTTGTGTAAAATCAGACCTTTTCTGATTAATCTGCCGTTTGCTTTTCTGGTTATGCAAAGTCTACAAAAGAAATTTCAAAACAATTACAGAAAGTCAAAAGATGGTGTGTTAGGTTGATTTTTACAAAGAGTTTTTCTATAAAGCTTTTCTGAGGTGCTTTTCAGAAATACTATTTTGGGAATGATCAAGAAATTCGTAAGGGATCTTTACACAAATAGCCGGTCATATTCATTATTTACTTTTTATAATTATATACATAGATTATACAATGAATACAAATAATTATACATATATAATATACAAGGTATGCATATATTATACCTTTATCGGCTATTTTTAATTTACGCAATTGAATAAACGACTATTTGGGTTAATTCTTTGTTCTTAAAAGTTAAAAGCTTTAGGCAAGTGGTGGGAGCATCCACTTTTAGAAGCTCCCTCTTTTTATATGACTAATTAAGCTTTTATATTCGAAAGTGTTACCCAACATTGATCGTTGTGTCCTCTTTCGGCCTGTTGATATGTTGCCACCAGTTTCGGGGCTTTTATTTTCTGTTTTTTACTTTATGCTTCTTTGGGCAACCCAAGCCCCTTTGTCATCAAACACAAGGGTAATACACTTTTGAAACTCTGTTTGGGTATGTGTACATAGTAGTCTGGAACATATAAAGGAAATGTAGACCCTTGTACAAGCTTGAGAATTGGAAAAATCTGTGTTAAAACGTTCAGATTCGATCCACAGGCTTCGTTCTAATTAAGAGTAACTTCTTGGTGCCACCAACCAATGGTGAAGCCAGGAGTTTCATTTAGGATTTTCAAACTATAAATAAGTAAAAAAAAAAATTCTAATAAAGGTGTTTAATATATGTTATATATCATTAAAATCAAATAATTTACCTATATATACAGTATAATTTTTCGACGAAGAGTAATCAACTGACCACCTTTATGAATATGTACCTTCGCCCTTGCCAACAGCGTGTTAGGGATGTAAATAGGACAGGGGGAACAACCTTTAACTCGCTAAACGTTTAACTCATCCTTTCTTGCTCCGTTTCTCATTTTTAATATATTGGTGAAAATACAAGTAATTACAGTTTAAAAAATAAAATAACGTAAATAAAATAAATATTCTTCAAGTTGAGATGCAAATATCTCGCCTCTTTAAGGAGATCCATTGCGGTAGAATATTATCGGTCTAGTAGTAATACTCTTGACTTGTCCTTTCAGGATACGACAACCCGACAACATCATATGATTTGAATATACCAAAATGGACACCTTTCATTCAACCAAATAATTTTCTCTTTTGCAGAGAATAAGTTGGAGACTTGATTTTCTCCTTCTTTCAACTCTCTTTTTCACTACACTAACCTCACTTTTTCAAATACACTGCAACACTTTTCTCATACCTTCCTTTCCCATACCTTAACACTAGGAAGAATTTGTAAGTGTACATTTTTTTATAAAATAAATAATAAAATTATAGAACATGGGTTAGTGGCTACAAATTTAAACTTTAGAGGGTGTTTGGCTAAGCTTATAAGTTGGTCAAACTGACATATAAATACCTTTTGGCGTGTTTGGTAAACACCCTAAGTGCTTATAAGCCAAGTGTTTATAAGCTAAGATCAGCCATAAGCACTTTTTACTAGTTTATCCTTAATAATATTTTCTAATTCATAAAATGCTTTTCTCAAAAATAAATTTCTTGACCTTCTTTTCATTCTATATTCGTTGTTAATTCTTTTCTTTACAAAGAAATTTTTAATTTATAATCTTCTGGAAAAAATTCAAGTGTATTTTGTCATTTTAACAAAAGATTAGCTTATCAACACTTTTTAATCAAACACATCAACTGCTTATTATCAGTTTCAGTACTTATATCCAAACACGTAAATGCTTATTTTAAAAATCAATTTTAACACTTAAAAGAACTTTTCAGTATTTCAAGCTTATCAGCTTTTTACAATCAACTAATCCAAACGGGCTCTTAGTGGGTAATTAGTGATTGCACGAGTTACACCAAAGATAATGATCACTTTTTTTTCAATGTATAATAATGCACTTTAATATTGTATAATTTTAATACTCCTTCCAATTCATAATAAGTGACCAATTTGCCTTGGACACACCCATTAAGGAAATACTAAATTCTAGATAAAAATAGTTAGTGTGACTAAACTACCATTAATTAAATATTGTAGCATAATTTAATGTGCGGAGTAAAAGACTTTTTAGGGATACGTATATAAGGATAATTTAGGAAAAACAAATTAAATTTTTTCTTGATTATATAAATGGACACTTATTTTGGACCAAAATAAAATGGCAAATTGATCACTTATTGTGGACCGGAAGGATTGTACACATAACACCAAAAATCATGCTCGCTAATCTTACTTCTACTGGCCAATAATTAGCACCATTCCAATCCCATAAATTTCTTTAAGTTTTTTTTTCCCATTCTTTTTTCTTTCAACGGTATATATTTAAAATGGGAATTGTAGAACAATTAAGAGTTGTTCCCTTGACGGAGGTAGCTTTTGGAAATGGGAATATATAGTAGATCAATTTAGAGTGTCCCATGTTAGAGTTAGACTATTGACTAGCACTGTCTCCCTCTTCCCATCCATACACATTTTATTATGTTATTGTCACTCTAGTTAGGTGCAAAGTGATTAGCACAATCTGAAAGCTGTACTTCTTCAATCACTAATTGTAATCTACTATTCTATATAAGTGAGAGTTAGCAGGCAGCAAGTCTTGGTGGGGGTGAGATTGAATGACTCTTAGTGGGGTAGGGACAAGACAGGGTAAGGAAAAAATAAAAGAAAATTATTTAATTTGATAAATAAATAGAGGATATTCACATAAAGTGGTGGAGTGACATGATTTTGAAGAAAAAAGATATTGAATTTTAAAAAAATTTATAAAAGTATACATATCAAGTCACATGTCATCAAAGTTGAACTAATTGTGAGAGGAAAATGAAGGTGCGTGCAAGATTGTACAAAGAGAAGACTTTCGCCCCATTAATTTTCTCCTCTAATGTGGAAACTCAACAAGTTAAGAGCAGAATAATAGCGTGTATGGCTAAGCTGGATTATTTTCAAAATGCTTTTCGAAAGAATATTTTTGGAGAGAAATAATTTGTGTTTGACTAATCAATCTGAAAATCACTTTTGAGCAACGATTTGTGTTAGGCCAAATTTTTCAAAAAGTGTTTTTTAAGTGTAAAATTACGAATATGAATATGAAGAGATGTACTTAATAGTTAATATTATATAGGTAAGTGTTTTTGATAGGGAATAGGGAAAAGCCTTAGCCTTATTCAAGGGTACCAGGAAGGAGAAGAATAAGCATTACCTCTGTTGAAGGAAGAAGCCCCTCCCTTTGCTTATTTATTCTTCCTGGTCTTCGGGTCTCATCTGAACGGCTCGCTGCCTATTTAGTTAGATTTTTAGTTTTGATTCCAGAACAGAACTAGAGATCCTGGCCCCCTCCCTTGAAAGCTCCTGGTGCTGCGACTATCACCGGTAA
The DNA here is from genome assembly GCF_000393655.2 of Nicotiana sylvestris. Taxonomy (NCBI): domain Eukaryota; kingdom Viridiplantae; phylum Streptophyta; class Magnoliopsida; order Solanales; family Solanaceae; genus Nicotiana; species Nicotiana sylvestris. The sequence continues at coordinate 150,589,285 of NC_091059.1, read as the reverse complement.
GTTGCATCGGATCAACATCGGGTAAGTAATCTCAATTGTATATTAATAAAGATAATAGTTAAGTTTTTTTCATTTATTGAAGTAAAATATGAAAATGGATTGAAAATTGCTTTAGTTCTTTCAAGACGATTTAAACATATCAAAAAATTATTCAACAAATATAAAAGCATTCACCACAAAAGTTATTGTATATTAAAAAATTGTCCTAAAAATAAGAAGAAATATTTATATTAGGAGAGTTCTCAATAATATCATCTCAAGTTTTAAGTATTAGGTTTAAAATAAGTAAGGTTTTTGATATATATATTGGGTATTGAATTCAGATACCGGGTCGCTCTATATAGGCTGACCCAACCCATTTGGGAAGAGATAGAGTTTGGGAATAAAGTAACTTCTTCGGAGAAGTTACTATACGTTTGGGTGTAGTTACAAGCATTGCTCCCATAGCAGTTAATTCCTTTCTCTATAAAAATCTTATTTTGGACTTCTTCTTCAGAGGAACATGAACGAACAACAAGAAAGGAATTATTCTACCTTCCTCATTAATCTTCTTCTTCCTTAATAGAGAAGATTTCACTTTTTTTTTAATTACAAAACACACATAAAGAGAGACATTTAGTTTGTGAAACTAAACTTTGTTTTCCAAGAGAATCAAAGTTGGACTTAGGAGCAATTTTTTTGGGTTGTGATTTTCACTCCGCTCCGTAACAGGTACATGATTCTAATTCTTGTTCTTACTGAATTTTATTAACAATGGCATCAGAGCATGAATATTCTCGCCTAATCGTGTTAATTATTTTTGAAATCGACATAGAAACAATATTAAGAGAAGTATGTATGATAATTATACTACTAGTCTTATGGTACGCGCTTTGCGCGTGTACCCATATTAATAAGCATACAATTTTTAAAAATTGTATAAATATTGTTGAATAATGTGTTTGAGTTATCGGACAAATATCAAAGAAAAAATATAAATTCGTACAAATGATGAATATTAGCATAATCTATTCAATAGAGCTATGTCTTTTAGTAATTAAATACAAAATGTAGTTGTATATTAAAACAAACTATATATTTAGTCTACACCATGTTTGTGTCTTCTCAAAAGAACTTGAGAATAGTTTTGAAAAAAAAAGTCGGATTTTTTTTTAAATCTTCAAGGGCTATATATTTTTTTACTAAAACTAAAAAGAAAGTATAATAATTTATGAAATTGAAATATAATTTAAGAAGAATATATTGAATAATGATTGAGGACTTTCATGAACAAACTTTTTTCTTTTATTGAATTAGCTATATATGATCGATGTTCAATAATTTCAGAAGCTTACACTTTATTTTATTACTCAAACACAAGTTTTAAAAAAATATGTAAGTATCTTACAAAAAATTACTGTTTGAGATGGGAAGCACACGCAAAAAATATAAGTTCCTAAAAGATACAAATTATTTCAAACTTTTCTCCTACTCAAACAATATATTATTCTCTTATCAAAATTACTCTTTGAGATGAGAAACACGGGCAAAAAATATAAGTTTCTAAAAAGATATAAATTATCTTCAAACTTTTTTTCTATTCAAAAAATTTATTATTCTCTAATCAATTTGTGGAATATTAAAAAAACTACATTTAATAATTAAAATAAATATTTAATTAGGTACAAAATCTCTTACTTTTAATAGTAACTATATAGAAACATCTAGCCTTCTCCCATGGAGGGTTTAACATCCACTAAAATTCCAACTATATCTAGAAAGAATATCAAAATAATTATATGTATATTACCCAAAAATTAATAAGGAGAATAGAAGTAAAATATTGTTTATATATTTAGTGAAAGATTACGGGATGAAATCTAAACAACTTACCAAAAATTGTTCCGTGCACTTTGATGCCTCATCAAATGAAATAAAATTATTTGAAAAACCAATGGTCGAAAAGTGAATATTGCTTTCTTCAACTAAAGTATTTTCCTTAAATCCAATCTCAAGCTCCTTGTGCACTGATTGAAAATTAGGATTAGCATTATTGATGCGTCCGTTTATGATATAACAGATCTTATTTTGTTGTAAATAATTTTTTCACAACTCAATATAACCATTGAAAAGTGTAGCGTGAATTTTTGTTCCCCGTAAAAGTTTCACTATAAGTTAATCTGATGGTTAAAACTATAATATGAAAAGACATGCATGAAATAAAATATTGATATAAAATAACAATTACCTCTTCGTCAACTAAGGTCACAATTTTTCGGGTGCCTTGATTTGTTTTATTGCTGAACTTTTCTACTATTCCACTCCCAAACACTAACACTCGTATTATCCAACATGATTCAGATACTCTTAGACTATTAATTGGGACACATTGGCCTAACAATTCTTTTTCACTGGCCATTGCAAGTGTACCTAAAATAAAGCATGCATAAGGGTTTTATATGTTATCAAAGTGGCTAATTCAATAATTGATTATTTTATGATGTAAGAAAGATTGTTTACCTGAACGGATGTAATTGTTGAAATCTGAGTGATTCAAGCATGACAATTGCAATAACGCAAATCATGTAGTATTAATATAACACAGAATTAAATCAGATAGTCTAATTTTTAATTCTTTTTAAAACAAGCAACTTGAGCTGGCATAGCAATTATAAGTATTATTAATTATACAACAAAGGAAAAAATAATACTAATATTTAAGTGATAAGACTTAGATCAAATGTCTAACCGATTTTCTGTGATGAATTGCAATTCTTCAATAACCTGTAATAAATTTATAAATTATGTGAGATGTGAAATTAGCCAAGTCAAAAATATGAAACAAAAACAATATAATAAAAAATTGTTGGTGCAACAATAAAAATAAATTATTGATGCAACACTAAAAACAGTGCATGCAAACGTGCTTGTAAAATACGAAGTAGCAAAAGATGTTGATATATTAGTAAAAGAAACAACACCTGGAATCGTGATGTTGGAATATGGCAAACTTTAACGATTAAATTGTGATATTGTAGCTTCTTTTATAGAAGTATTATGGTACACAATTTGACACGTGAAATGAATTATATAAAGTAAATTTGTGTGTAGGTCAAAGAGACAAGAAAAATTAATCAAATAATAAAAACTTCTACCAAAATATTTTCTTGTGTCGTCCAGCAAGTCAAATTCTTTAAAACACTTCCTTGCGCAACGGAACCACAATAATGATGGTTCCATTTTACACGGTATGAAACTTTTTTGGTTGTAATTGAATACCCAGTATGTAATTTACTGTAAGTCAATTACATATGCTTTTTGGTTCAATAATGCGAATAAATCCAACCAAAAACTAACATATTTTATGGTCCCATTAATATCATAATACCTCCTAGTCAAATTCTTTAATAAACTTTCCTTGTGCAACAGTAGAAAATTTTTATTACCAAATAATTAAGGCAACATAATAACTCATTTAATACTCCAAAAAGTAAAGGGAATATGTTATTTAATGAGAGTGAAAGTTTAGGAAAATGTTTATTAAGTTTCGTTGGGTAAGAAATGTGAGAAAATTTAACCACTTAATTAAGGCAAAGTTTAATAACAAGTAATTGAATTAAAATTTACCAAAAAAAATCGAAAAACTAAATTAATTAAGTGAATTTTTTTAAATATTTATGAAATGCTTAAATTACTATATTGTCCTATGGAAACTTTATGTTTTAAAGGGTAAAAAAGACAAACGACATTTCGCTAATGACCTTCGTGCTTTTAATATAACTAGTTTCTATGTACGTGCGTTGCACGTGTATATCACATCAATCCATAAAGATTACGTAAATATTATTAAATATTATTTTGAGCTATAAAATAAATAAATATATAAATAAGGGTAAGTTTTTTACAATGTTGAAGTTAATCGATTTAGCAAGCTTAATAAAAGAATAACTTTCGACCCACCTACCTCAGACATTTTATTTACGTTTTACCTCCAATTCACCAAGTTAAGTGATTATCTTCTGTCTTGTGCGATTAATTAGCGGAATTTGTTATAAAGAAAGTAATAATAAGATTATAATAATAATTTATTCATCTTTTATATTTTGTTAGAATTAACGTTGAAAGTATCTTTATATTTTGTTAGAATTAAGAACTATGGTCGGTTGAATTATCTATATATTTTGTTAGAATTAAGAAGAATATTGAGAAAATTGTACATTATGTTAGTTACATAAATATTGAGAAATTGTTAGAAGTTAGAATTATGGTCAGTTGAATTATCTATATATTTTGTTAGAATTAAGAAGAATATTGAGAAAATTGTACATTATTTTAGTTACATAAATTTTGAGATTTATAATCGTGCTATGAATAATTGTTTCCGCTCTTCGTGATTTATAATCGTGCTATGAATAATCGTGATTTATAAAGATCTAGCTCTTCGTGATTTATAATTCTTAATTCTCATAACTACAGTTATGTACTTTTTCTAATCTCTTCGTGATTTATACATTGTTTCCGCTAGAATATCTATTTAACTGTTCTATCATTGACTTCCATTTGCTCATGTTCTGGCCTTTGACATGCAGCTGCAAGGCTATTTCTCGAACTCTTTCTACATATGTAATACACTGGTTCTGAAATCTTCTTTTGTTCCTCTCCATCTATGTGTAATAAATTGTTGCTGCAAATAGAAATGTGAGAACTTGAGCTCGTGGTCTGCTGCTGTTTGTCCTCTTGATCAGCCATTTTAATTCCTGTTCGCAGCTTCCAACATTGTGCTTTTCTTTCAACCAGCCTACTAATGCAGCCCATATTGATCTAGCATAAGCACATTCAAAGAAAAGGTGATCCAACGTCTCTTCTTTCTGGCTAGTGCATAACACATTCCTTCGGCACATCAATCTTCCATTTTGCCAGTCTATCCACTGTTGCTAACCTTTGGTTGAGAGTTAGCCACAGAATAAATAGATGCCTTGATATAGTAACATCTCCCAGCACAAGATTCTTCCATGTAACTTTCTGAAATTGAGACCTTGCTGCTATATACATTGTCTTGATGCTAAACTTCCCTTGCTTGGTCTACATAAATAAAAGAATAAGTGAATATTTTAATTTATATAAGGTAAAGATTTAATTAATTTTAATATCCTACGTATTAGGATTTCTTATATAGCACTTTGTCACACCTCCTTTTTCCGACCCCGCGAAGGGCGAAGGAGTTTTTTCCAATTAAAGGACAGTCGAAACGGGATTTGTTTATTTATTTCAGAGTCGCCACTTGGGAGATTTAGGGTGTCCCAAGTCACCAGTTTAATCCCGAATCGAGGAAAAGAATGACTCCATATTACAGTCCGCGAACCAGAAATCCGGATAAGGAATTCTGTTAACCCGGGAGAAGGTGTTAGGCATTCCCGAGTTCCGTGGTTCTAGCACGGTCGCTCAATTGTCATATTTGGCTTATTTATCTGATTTTAATACAATTATGAACCGATGTGCCAATTTTAACTCTTTACCACTTTATTATTATTATTATTTTTTTAAAAAAATTGTGAACATCGTTTAAAACATGTCTTTGGATTACGTCACATGAAATGCACCCGCAATCCGGAACACATTTTTATTCAATGTTTTAGGATTTAGATTTGGGTCGCATGAAATGCGCATCCGAGTTTAAGAAGGTAAAATTAATTAAATCGCGCCTAAAGAGTCTAGCGTATCATTATTTTGGGTAGGGCCGCGAAATTTGCTAAAACGGCTCCTCCCTAATTCTAAGCGATTAAATGTACATTTATTGAGGGCCCCGCAATCTATACATTTCATTAAGCGAGGCTCATCTCATTTATTTGGACAAATCTTAAAACGACTACATTTTTCTATAAAAATGAGTCTCTAAAATAAAGAAAGAAAATCCTAATTTATTACTAGCTTTTATTATTTTAAGAAGACATGACATGCTAATTGCTTGATTAATACAAATATTGATGAAAAAGGAATTTCACTCTTAATTTCGAAATTATAAATAAAATAAAAATTCAACAACTAATATTCAAAATAAACAAATATAGCTAGATTAAAACTCAGCATTGTTATTTTTTTAAAAAAAATTATTGAGATTAATTATTCACAATCATTTGAAACTAGATTTAACCATAATTACTAAAGCTTATTAGAAAGTTTATTAGACTTAAACGTTCTCTTAATCTTGCTTAAGCTCAAGTCATGCCTTAATGCCTAATTTACGATGTTTAATTTAAATTCGTGTCTTAGCTAAATTTAGCTACTTGTTCATGATCAACCTATAATCTTGAAGCCTTCATAACTAGTGAATTAACCTATTTTGCCGAACTGATTTATTACAGACTAACTTATGATATTATTTTCTTATTCCAGTTATTATTTAGTAATTCATGAAATAGCTTAAATACAATCAACAAAAGGAACAAAGAAATAAAAACGAAATTAAAACTTCAAATTTTCATTCTTCATATGTATTCACGCTTCATATTTCGGATTACAATAAACAGCTTTTCAGTTGTGTACCTGATATTGGAAGCAAAGAAAATGAATATGAGAATCAGCAACAGCAGTAAAATCAGTACAACACAGCAACAATAGCCCAGCAACAGTAACAACCCAGTAACAGACCGGTGGAGTAGTAATCCAAAAAAAAAAAGCTTCCAGCTTTTATGAAACAACAATTAATTCTGATTTCAAACAACAAAAGAAAACAGAATATTTTTTTTAGTTTTTTTTTTATATTTGAAAGCTTAAATATTTTTCGGAATTTTCTATCTCTTAAATGTTCAGCCCTTTTCTCTCTCTTATTTTCAGATTTGTTTCTCTCTCCCGTTTTTTTCCTGTCTGTGTATTTCTCTTGTCCTCCCTTTTTATTCTGATTTCAAGACTTCTTATAACCCCTCTCATAAAATCTTTCCATTAATTAAAATCAACCCATTTTCTCTACCAAACCCATTATCTTCCCACTCATTCCCATTACATTAAATAACATATCACACCACCCCATCTCATTTTGTCCCCCACGCTTTATTTAAAATAATGCAAGATTCCCCTTTAAATTAAATCTTGTCCCCCTTTATATTAAATAATCATATCACAACCCACCCCATTTCATTTTGTCCCCCATGCTTCAAATAAATAATTACAAAATATACAATTCCTAAACTACCCCTTCCGACCTTACTGAAATTACCAAACTACCCTTGAACGTATTACAAATTTACCAAACTACCCATCAGCTATAACACATCAATTAATCAAACTTAACCAAAATATAGACAATATGATCAATTTCTAACAATGTTCAAACAACAATATGAACACGGATGAACATCATAACAACAATATCACATGAACATGATTTTAACAACATTTCAACAACAAATCACATGAACACAAATTGAACAACCAAGAACAACTAAAATTTGATTGAACAATATTTTAGCAACAAACAATCCTATTTTCGGATTCAACAACAACAACAAACAAAGTATGAAGATTTCTAAATTCAATCATATTGAACTTAAAATCAACTCTAACAACATTACAACAAACAATTCTTATATTAAACTTTAAACAAGATTATGATAACAATTCAAGCAATAATCATAAATGGTAAACAAGAAATCAAACTATACAAAATTCGGATTCAAGATCATCCAAACAAAGTATGAACATGAATGAATCTATTTTAAGACAACAAACATGACGGATTAAACGATTAAAACAATATATTCCTTTAATACAACTAAATTCTTTAAACAAATAACAAGATCGACGAAGAAACAATTATGAACTTAAACTTGAACTTAACAATATTAACAATTTCTAACAATACATAAACACATGAAACAAATTGAAGAAATAGTTGATTAAATTTCAATTTGAATCTAACAAACATCAAACTAACAAATACTTACTTAAACAATAATACAAACATGAAATAAACATGAAAACAACTAATTAAACTTCTATTTTGAAATCTGAAAATTAATTTTAACAAAGCACATGAACATGAACAAACTAGAAAAATAATTTCAACGATGAACAACGAACAAAACAAGAATTGAATTCTTTAACGATTTTGGATCCGGAAAATATCAAACAAAAATATGGACAAAAATAAAACTCAAAAACAACTAACCGGAGATGAATCAACGACGAACTTTGATTGTAAACAAATCTGTCCGAGAACGAATCTCGCACCAAGATAACTTGACGTCGAAGACGACTACGAACGGACGACCAAAGAAGGTGGTCGTTTGGCATCGTTTAAAACGAAGAATGGCAGCCCGCCACAAGCAGAAGGCAGCAGCAGCAACACTGCTGGAGCAGCAGCACGAAACAGTAGCAGCAGCGGTGTCGGAGAAGATGCAACGGCAGCCATGGGAGCTCGAGTTCGAGCTCGATGAAGCTCGTCCATGGCTGGACGCGGCGGGCAGCAGTTGTGGTGGTTTGTTTGGACGACACAGCAGCAACATGAAGGATGAAAAACGCAGCAGCAGCAGTGTTGGAGAAGAAGAAAACGCAACAGCAGGAGGAGAAGCAACTACGGGCAACAATGGTGGCGTAGAAGTTGCTCGACGAACTTGAAAAACGCAGCCATGGCAGCGAGGGGATGTCGTGGGGGTGAGAGTGGTTGTGTTGTGTGTGTGTTGACGTGAGGGGGGCAGGGGTGTGAGGGGGGAAGGTCTGCCATGGGAGGAAGGGATGTGAGCTTGAGGAAGAAGAAGAAGATAGGAGAGGGGGGGCGGATGGTTTAGATTTTTAGGGTTTTCTTCTCTTATTTTTTTTTGTTTTGTTTTTGTTTTGTAAAAATGAAAGACAAATGGGGTTTGAGTCTTTTGGGTTATGGACTGGGTCGACCCAGTTCGAAATGGACTGGGTCGTAGGGAAGATTGGGCCAATTTTTGGGCCTGTGGCTTGAAATTGAAGAAGAGGCCTAATTCCGACTTTCTTTATATTTTTGCTTTCTTTTCTTCTTTTATTTCTCTAAAACTAAATTATAAAAATACTTAAACTATTATTAAGAATTAAATTAAGTTATAAAAGCGCAAATTAACTCCCAATAACAATTAACGCACAATTAAGTATTAATTAAGCATAAAATTGTATATTTGGACATTAAATGCTAAAAATGCAAACGATGCTTATTTTTGTAATTTTTTAATTTTTGTAAAACAAATTTAATTACTAACAACTATAGAATTAAATCCTACATGCAAAATGCGACATATTTTTGTATTTTTTATTAATTTATCAAATAAACACGCACAGACAAATACAAATAATTATTCAAAATATCACAAAATATCAAAAAATTGCACACCAAAGAAAAATCATTTTATTTTTGGATTTTTTGGGAGTAATTCTCATATAGGGCAAAAATCACGTGCTTACAGCTGCCCCTCTTTGCCCGGATACACGAAGGGTTTTCGAAGAAAATTTAAATGATTATTTTGTCGAATGTAAACTCTATTTTAAAGGGTAAAAAAAAGCGGACAACATTTCGCTAAGGTTAGGGTAGGAGCTTTTGATAAGTACATAAGTTTAAAAAAATCACATAGATATTACTCCTCTTGGTCCACTTTAATTAATTTTTTTTATTGTTTGATATTAAAAAATTCACTTTTGAACATTAATTAACAATAAAATTGACCATATTAATCTTAAGACCATATTAAGCTTAATTTGTTCAAATACAACAAATACTACGAAGGCAATTTTCAAAAAATAAAATAAAAATTAATTCCTTCTTGATACCTGAAAATATTATATATTATGGACTACTAAAAAGGCCAAAAAATTAATTAAATTGGACCGGAGGGAATATCAAATAATGCATTTGAGTTATAAAAGTTTAAAAAATTATAAGTTCCTAAAAATAATGAATGTTGACCCTATCCAGCTATAGCTCAATAAAGGAAGTAATCATATCCCATTAAATTCTACAAATGCCTTATTGTGATTTTGAGGACTTTATGAGAATCTTTAAGAAAATTGTACTGAAAATAAATAATATAAATATATTTTTCAAACTATTATTTAATGATTTGATGAATAATATATATCAAGAAATTTAATCTTTGATCTTTAGAGTTTTGGAAATGAGAAGTTTAGCTTATAACTCTTAAATATTAATTTGATACATGACAATACAAAATCTAAAATTGACTAACGTTTAGTTAACAATTTAGAACAAATAATTAATATATAAAAAAAATGGACCGGTCATTTGTTGGAATAAATGCAAACAAAGAAAAAGTTAATTTATGACAACTCAAATAGAATACAACTTATCTTTTACTATTTCATATTTATTACTTCAAATTTGCATTTTATCAATCTGACCCTCATACTATATTATATTAATTTTTTATTTCTTTCACTGTCAGTGCTCTTTCTGTAAAAATAAATTTATGTACCCTAATAAAGAGTTTGTAAACTTGAAAATGTATTTTTATTTTATGATAAATTTGAAAAAGAATTTAATAGGATTCTTTAGCTAGTTAGTTATATAATTTAGATACTTAATTATTTATCAATATAAATGAAAATAATTCATAGTATAAGTATATACTATGAATCTTTATATGTTCCAAAGGATTAAAAAACTAATATGATCATATTTTACTTTTGAATCTTTATATGTAGAATAATTAATGTTGTTGACTCTGGTCAACTATTTTTATGAACTCTCTTTTTCCTTACCTCTTTTATATCTTTTATATTTTTAAATTTTTTTATTTATTTTAATTATTGAATTTTATATTTAAATATTATATAAAAATATTTTTTGGGTTAAAAAGTAGCACAAATTTGATATGCAAGTGTATTATGGTTCATATATATATATATATATATAGACACACACATGCATATATATATATATATATAGACACACACATGCAAAGAATTACAGTAATGTTATATTATCCAAATAAATAAATAATTTATATTAGATAATTAAAATATTAAATGATTTTAAAGTCCTATATTAAGACTTCTTACGTAGTTAATTAATGAATGATTTGATAAATAATATTACAATGAATTTCAAAAAGGGATAACTCTCTAAAGTATTAACCATTATATTACGTCTAAAATTAATAGATTACACTTATGTTACATCTTCTCTAAATAAATAAATAATTTATATTAGATAATTAAAATACTAATTTATTTAAAATTCATGTTTAAAATTTCTTACATGATTCAAAGGATAACAAATTTTTAGTTGATTTTGAAAATGGGATAAATTTCTAAAGTGTTAGCCACTGTTCTACGCATAAACTTTGTACCACTATCCATCATAATAGTGTGCTTGGTAATATATTTGTTGTTATACATACTTTTACAACTTCTGCAAAATCTAAATATGGAAAAATAATATTATTCATTTAAAGTTCTAAATATTAGGATTTCTTACCTAGTTCAAAAAAGGAAAAATTTAATAACTAAAATTTTATTTGATTTAGAAGTCCTAAATATAGGAAAACAACTAAATTACAATTTTATCCAATATGAAATTAGTTTTTAAAGGGTAAAAAAGCAAACAATATATCGCTAAGGGGCTTCGTGCTTTTAATATAGTATATATATGAATAGATTGATCAAAATTCTTAATATTAGCCATCTTAAGTATGAAATATTTGACTGTAGCGTAGAAGGAATTACAATGGTGTTTGGATTTTTTTTTTTTGTCAAACGTGAGAAATTCTCTTTTAAGTTTTAACCCAAAATCTCAAAGGCATAATTTTTTATTACTAAACGAAAATTAAATTGGATGTAAAGTAAGAACAGGAAAGAAGGTAGCCTCAAAAATTTTAGAATCTTCTGACTAAGAAAGAAAACCTGCAGATTAGTCACATAAATCCATACTGAACTACATTAGGCTTTAAATGTGTAACATCTTTTAATCCAAAATCAGCATATTCTTTTACTCCTAAAAAGTTGAATTGGATGGTCAATAAGAAAAGAAAAAGACATTAATGAAAAATAATTCTTCCAAAACCCATATAAAAGCATTTAAAACAAAAGCAAAAACAAACTAAAACAAGAAAAAACTCCAAAGATAACAACAATATTCTATAGAACGATCGGAAAATGTATAAAGAACTCACCTACTAAGGAGCAATCATATATCGTTGGCAAAGTACTACAAATTAGCAAGTCTTTTTATACTGTCAAGTCAAATAATATGGAAGGAATAAAAATTATATTACATAATTCAAATAAGGAAAGAATTTATGTAAAGAAAATCATAGTTGATTTTGAATTCCTAAAATATTTAGATTTTCTACATGGTTTAAATAAGGAAAGAATTAATAATTAATAATTTAATTGATTTTAAACTAATAATTAAATTACTAATTTATCTACTGTGGAATCTATTTTTAATGGGTAAAAAAGACGAATGATATTTTGCTAAAGGCCTTCGTACTTTTAATATAATATAGATAAAGATATAAATAGTGTAACTTTTATTTGTTCGTTGCCGCATATGATTTCTAGGTTTAAGAGATTATTTCGAAGTTTCTTTGTTCGTCGCCGTCATTGCTGCATATATTATTTCAAAGTATTATGTCCTTCAATTTTTTTTTTTCAATAGAGGAATCTCTTCCTTTGTGGTTAAGGTTTCTAAGTCAAAAGTTTTTTGATTGTTGTTCCAAAGTATGCAAACTGAGTATTCCTTTTACCATTGATTCTTTCAACCACGTGGTATGATGTATGATTTATGTAACTACATCATTTAATTACAGAATGAATGTAATGGTATGAAAATTGCATTGATATAATGATAGACTCCTTTGTGCACTTTGTTTAATTAGGAGACATTGAATAATGGGTTATCAGAAAAGTTTTATATGCTAGGACGATGAATTGTTTTTTGTGATTTGGTCTGTATACAACTTACTGTATCTTAATATAGAAAATTAGTTTATCCCTAGTCTTTTTGTAACGGCGATTATTTTGAGTATTGTAGTCTCGTTCCTCTGTTTATTTTATATTTTATGTTCATTTGTGGTTAGGTGACTTGCCGGAGTGGTTGGTTTGGTTCCGGAGATGTTTCAGAATGAATTGAGATACTTAGTCCCAAAGTTGGAAGCTTAAGTTGAAAGAGTTGACTGGATATTGGTTTATGTATAAACTACTTCGGAATGAAGTTTTAATGGTTCCGATAGCTTTATATGGTGGTTTTAGACTTAGGATATGTCCGGATATTAATTTGGAGGCCCGAAGATCATTTTGGCTTGAATTGGCAAAAGCTGAAAAGTTGAAGATTTGGAAGGTTGAGAAATTTGACTGAGAGTTGACTTTATTGAAATCAGACTCAGATTTTGGTTTCGGAAGTTGGAGTAGGTCCGTTGTGTCATTTATGCCTTGTTTACAAAATTTGAGGTCAATCGAAGTTGATTTGACAGTTTTCAAGGTTTTCGAAGTTGGAAGTTCACTAGTTTCGTTAGATTTCAATTGGGGTGCGATTCGTGTGTTTGATGTTGTTTGATGCTACTTGAGACTTTGACTAAGTTCATATTATGTTTAAGGACTTGTTGTCATGTTTGGATGGGGTCCCGGGGGTCTCAGGTGTGATTTGGATAGTTGGCGGAGCATGGTTGCACCTGCAGTGGGAATGGCCGCAGGTGCGGCTTTTATGAGTGCAGATGCGGAAGGAGGATGGCTGCAGTAAGATCGCAGATGCGAAGTTTGTCTCTGCAGAAGCGAGGTCACTTATGCGATGAAGGGAAGCGCGGGAGCGGGAAGACCGCAGGTGTGGATACAGTTGCGCAGATGCGAGAGCCCGATCGCAGAAGCGGAGGGGCAGAAGGATTTAAACGAGGGTTTCGAGTTTTTCTCTCATTTTTACACTTATGGATATCGGCTAGGAGCAATTTTTGAGAGGGATTTCACTTTAATTCAAGAGGTAAGTAACTTTTTATTACTTGTGTCCTTTAATATTGAATATCCATTGATTTTTCCACCGAGATTATGTGTGTTTAAGGTAAAATTTGTGGGATTTTTGGTCTATGTATTGGAGAGTAAGATTTGGAGATTTGAGGTTCGATTTGTGGTTAGAATTGGATGATTTTGATACGGTTGGACTCGTTATTGAATGGATGTTTGCAATTTGTGAATTTTGTCAGGTTTTGAGGCGTGGGCCTGGGGTTGACTTTTTTGGTTGACTTTTTGAATTTGGTTAAAGAACTTAGCTTTATCGTATGGAATCTATTCCTATAGCTTGTATTGATTATATTAAGTTGTTTGTGACTAAATTCGAGCCGTTCGAAGGCCGATTCGGGAGGCAAGGGTTTATTGGAGCATTGAGTTGCACACTTTGAGGTAAGTAACACTTCTAAACTTAGAACTGGGGGTATAAATCCCTAAGAAACATGTTATATGGTTTGTGCTAGAAAACATGTTTATGCTATGTGCTTATTCTGTTGAGGCTTAGTGAGTCTATTTCTGCCGTTTTGAGTTATCTTCTTTAACTGCAATTATGTGCTCAGTTATGATCCTTCATTGCATATCATATGTCAATCTCAGTTATCATTATTCTTACATTACATGTTCTTATTGTTTGGGTTGAGTAGTATGAGACTGTGAACCCTTGAGACTTGAGAGACTGACGACTGAGTTGGGCCTGGGAGCCGAGTTGAGAGTGTTATTGTGGATCGGGCTGCATGTCACAATAGGCCTTATTGGCTTATTTATTGTTGTGAATCGGGTTGCATGTCGCAGCAGGCCTTACAGGCTTTATATTAGCGCTTGGGAAGGATCTGCCTCTCTGGAGTCTGACATACCAGTAGTGAGCGCATGCACGGTGATTTATATACACGTACTTTGGTAAGGGGCATTGATGCCAAGCACCCGTACAAAGCTGAGGGATGGTGTGTGATGAGTGGGAATATGAGATAGACAGATTGAGTACTCTGAGAGTGTGAGTACCTGCAAATATCACTATGATATTGTACTTTTGACATGCATATTTGACATGTAGGCATAACGATGTACCATTTCTCATGATAGCTATACTTGACTTGTTCTTATCCGTGTTGGCCTTTAATTATGAACTTGAGATCATGTCTAAATTTCTGTACCATGAACGAGTTGAATATTGAAGTTTCTCTGAGTTGTTACTATCATTCTCATTACTATATCTGTGTCGTCAATATATTGATTCTGATTGTATCCTTCAAAGCTCGTCACTACTTTCAGCCCAAGGTTAGTTATGTTACTTATTGAGTAGGTTCGGTTGTACTCACATTACACTATGCACTTCGTGTGTAGATCTAGGTATATCTAGATGCGGTGATTGCTAGATCTTTGCTCGTGCTTGCTTGGAGACTTCAAGGTAGCTGTTATGACGTCCATGGACCTTGACTCTCCTTCCTTTCTTGTTTTTCTATACTTTTCTATTATTCAGACAGTTGTACTATAGTTTGTTTTATGTTGAGATGTTGTAGTGCTTATGTACTAGATGACACCAGATTTTGGGATGGTTGCAGTAGAGTTACAATTATTTTTATCAGATATTCATGAGATTTCCGCTGTTGAGATTATTAAATCCTATTTTAATTCAAATGCTTAGTTGTTATGTGATAGTCGACTTACCTAGTAAATGTGTTGGATGTCGTCATGACAGGTTGAAATTTTGGGTCGTGACTAGTTGGTACTAGAGCACTAGGTTACTTAGGTCTCACGAGTTATAAGTAGGTTTAGTAGAGTCTTGCGGATCGGTACAGAGACGCTTGTATTTATCTTCAAGTGGTTACCGAACCGTTAGTAAACTTTACTTTCTTGCATTCTTGTCGTGCGAATTTGTTAATTCTAAAATCTGAAATTTTATTCTTTTATTCTCTCACAAATTGTGAGGACACGTGTGACCGGATCAGGCGGACTACCACAGTATCACCAGCTAGGGCCTCAAGAGGCCGTGGCTGCGATAGAGGCCGAGGTTCGGCTCATACTACAGATAGAGTAGCACTTGTGGAGCCACCAGTTGCTCTAGCTGAAGAGCAAATACCAGATGTTGTTAAGCCGGTGGGACCAGCTCAGGCACCATCTGTGCCCATTGTTATTCCAGGCCTTCAGGAGGCTTTGGCCCAGATATTGACTGTATGCACGAGCCTTGCTCAGGGGATTTCGGTTCCGGCTGCACCAGCCACTTCTTAGGCTGGGAGATGGGCTCAGACTCCCGTGGCGCATACTCTAGAGCAGGTAGCTCAAGGAAAACAGACACCGGAGGTGCTACCGGTCCAGCTAGTTGCAACTTCTAGGGCTAGGTTGGCCCACCTATGAGTGATGAGAAGCATAAGAAACTAGAGCGGTTTGTCAATCTCAAGCCTCTAGAGTTCAGTGGGCCGAGTCAGATGATGCTCAGGATTTTATAAACAGGTGCCAGCGAATCCTTCGCATAATGGGTATTTTGGAGACTAGTGGAGTTTCAATTATTATTTTCAGCTGACGGAGGAAGCATACAGATAGTGGATGGCCTATGAGTTGATCAGGCCAGCCGGCGCTGCACCACTTACGTGACATGGGTTCTTATTTCTCTTATTAGAAAAGTTTGTCCCACAGGCTCGCAGAGAGGAGTTGCGTAGGTAGTTTGAGCAGCCACGCTAGGAGGATATGCCAGTGACTCAGTATGAGATGAGATTTTTTGAGTTGTCTCATCACACGGTATGGTTGGTTCCTACTGAGAGGGAGAGGATTAGGAGGTTCATTGATGGCCTCAAATATGGACTAAATTTCATCATGACTCGGGAGATTACGTTGGGTGCGAGGTTTGACGAGATAATTGATATTTCTAGACATCTAAAGCTGGTTCACAGTCAGGAGCGCGAGAAGAGAGAGGCCAAGAGGCCATGTAGTTCAGGTGGTTTCAGCAGTGCCTCATCTAGAGGGCACTCCTATCACAGTAGGGGTCTTCTTTATAGGCCCGCTCAGTTGGCTCGTCTGATTTATTGTTGTGCATCAACTAGCCATGGTTCATACAGTGCTTATCCGGGTTAGTAATCTTTCAGTGCCTTCCCAGCTCAGAGTTCATCCCGTGCTCCATAAGTTCAGGGTGCTTCTGTACAAAGTTCTTCTAGTGGTTATTTCGGTTCTCGAGGTTCGATTCAGTCCCCATCTCCATTGTCAAATCGAGGTTACTTCAAGTATGGAGAGTTGGGACATACGAGAAGGTATTGTCCCCGTCTTATGGGAGGTCGAGGCCATGAGTTCCACACCAGTTACTTCACCACTTGCTCAGCCAGCTCGGAGTAGGACTCAGGTAGTTTGAGGTTGCCCTAGAGGGAGAGGTCGATCATGTAGTGGTCAAGCTCGATGTTATGCTTTTCCTGCTAAGCCAGAGGACGTTGCTTCAGACGCAGTGATCACATGTATTGTTTCAGTGTGACACAGAGATTCTTTCATGTTATTTGACCCTGGTTTCATTTATTCATATGTATCATCATACTTTGTTCGTTATTTGGATATACCCCATGATTTATTAGTTATGCTTGTTTATGTATCTATGCCAGTGGGTGATTCTATTATTGTGGACCGTGTGTATCAGTCGTGTGTGGTGACTATTGGGGGATTGGAGACGAGAATTGATCTTTACTACTTAGCATGGTTGATTTTGATTTGATTTTAGGCATGGATTGGCTTTCACTATGTCATGAAATTTTGAATTGTCATGCTAAGACTGTGACATTGGCAATGCCGGGATTGCCTAGGATTGAGTGGAGAGGTTATCTAGACTATGTTCCCAGTATAGTGATTTCATATTTAAAGGCCCAACGGATGGTTGGGAAGGGATGTCTGGCATATTTCGCCTTTTGAGGGATGTTGGTGCTGATACTCCTACCACTGAGTCTGTTCTGGTAGTGTGAGTCCTTCCGGATGTGTTTCCTGGAGACCTGTCGGGCATGTCGCCCGATAGGGACATTGATTTTGGTATTTACTTGGTGCCAGACACTCAGCCCATCTTTATTCCTCCGTATTGTATGGCACCAACAGAGTTGAAGGAATTGAAAAAACATCTTCGGGAGCTACTTGATAAGGGATTCATTAGGCCTAGTACATCACCTTAGGAAGAACCAGTTCTGTTTGTGAAGAAGAAAGATGGTACTATGCGGATGTGAATTGATTATAAACAGTTGGACAAAGTTACAATTAGCAACAAGTAACCACTGTCGCGCATTGATGACGTATTTGACCAGTTTCAAGGTGCGAGAGTGTTCTCTAAGATTGATTTGAGGTATGGGTATCACCAGTTGAAGATTTGAGATTCTGATATTTTGAAGACGACATTTAGGACCCATTATGGCCATTACGAGTTCTTTGTAATGTCTTTTAGGCTGACCAATACCCCAACATCATTTATGCATCTGACGAATAGTCTATTCCAGCCATATCTTGATTCTTTTGTCATAGTATTTATTGATGATATACTGGTATACTCACGCAACCAAGAGGAGCATGCGCATCATCTGAGAATTGTACTACAGACGTTGAGGGAGAAGAAACATTATGCTAAATTCTCCAAGTGTGAGTTCTGGCTTGATTCTGTGGCATTCTTGGGGCATGTGGTGTCTAATGAGGGGATCAAGGTAGATTCGAAGAAGATTAAGGCAGTTCAGAGTTAGCCCAGACTGTCTTCAGCTACTAAGATTCAAAGTTTTCTTGGCTTAACCGGATATTATCACCATTTTGTGGAGGCTTTCTCGTCCATTGATATACCTTTGACTAGATTGAACCAAAAGGGTGCCCCAGAGGTGGTCTGATGAGTGTGAGGAGAGCTTTCAGAAGCTCAAGACTGCCTTGACCAAAACTTTAGTTCTAGTTTTACCTTTAGCATCAGGTTTATATACAGTTTATTATGATACTTCTCGGATTGGTATTAGGTGTGTCTTGATGCAGAAGGTTAGGGTGATTGCTTATGTTTCATGCCAATCGAAGCTCCATAAGAAGAACTATCCCATTCATGACTTAGAGTTGGCAGTCATTGTTCATGCATTGAAGATTTGGAGGCATTATCTCTACGGCGTGTCTTGTGAGGTATTTACAGATAATTGGAGCCTACAACACTTGTTTAAACAAAAGGATCAAAATTTGAGGCAAATGATATGGTTAGAGCTTTTAAAAGACTATAATATCACCATTTTGTATCATCCCGAGAAGGCCAATATGGTGGGCGATGCATTGAGCAGAAAGGCTGTGAGTATGGGTAGCATTGCATATATTCCAGTTGGCGAGAGACTGCTAGCATTATATGTTCAGGCCTTGGCCTATTGGTTCGTGATGTTAGATGTTTCGGATCCTAATCGGGTTCTACCTTGCATCGTTTCTCGGTCTTCACTATATGGTGTCATCAGAGAACATCAGTATGACAACCCCATTTGCTTTTCCTTGAGGACACGGTACAACACAGTGATGCCAAGGAAGTTTCTATTAGAGATGACGGGGTATTGTGAATGCCGGGTTGGATTTGTATGCCCAATGTGGATGGGTTGTGTAACTTGATTCTTAAAGACATCCATAGTTCACGGTATTCCAAACATCAGGGTGCCACAAAGATGTATAAGGGCTTGAGGCAGCACTATCGGTGGAGAAAGATATAATATAGTATATGGCTCGGTGCTTGAACTATCAGCGGGTGAATTACGAGCATCAGAGGTTTGGCGACTTGCTTCATAGATTTGAGATTCCTAAGTTGAAATGGGAGCGAGTTACCATGGACTTCGTCGGTGGGCTCCCATAGATTTTGAAGAAATTTGATGCTATTTAGGTGATTTTGGACCGGTTGACTAAGTCCGCATATTTCATTCCGGTTGTGAATACCTATTCTTTGGAGCGGTTGGCTGATATCTACATCCGCAAGATTGTTCAACTTCATGGTGTGCCAATGTCCATTAAATCTGATCGGGGCATGCAGTTTAGATCACATTTTTGGAGAACAGTGCAACAAGAATTGGCACACGGGTTGAGTTGAGCACAACATTCCAGCCCCAGACGGGCGGACAGTCTGACCATATCATTCAGATTTTGGAGGATATGCTACACGCTTGTGTTATGGATTTCGAGGGTTCTTGGGATCAGTTTCTACCACTTGCTGAGTTTGCCTACAACAACAACTACCAATCGAGTATTCAGATAGATATTTATGAGTCTTTATATGGGAGGCGATGTCGATCTCCAGTTGGGTGGTTTAATCTGGGAGAGTCTAGGTTTTTGGGCACAGATCTGGTTCAGGTCACCTTGGAAAATGTCAAGTTGATTCAGGATCGGTTTTGCACGGCACAGTCTAGACAGAAGAGTTACGCTGATCGGAAGGTTTGTGATGTTGCATATGTGGTGGGAGAGAATGTATTGCTCAGAGTATCACCCATGAAGGGTGTGATGAAGTTTGGGAAGAAGGGCAACTTTATCCCTCGGTATATTGGCCCGTTTGAGGTGCTTGAGAGGATTGGAGAGATGGCCTACGAGCTTGCATTGCTGCCTAGTCTATCGGGTGTTCACCCAATATTTCATATTTTCATGCTCCAGAAGTATTATAGTGATTCGCCTCATGTTTTGGACTTTATCACGGTTCAGTTAGATAGATATTTGACTTATGATGTAGAGCCGGTGGCCATTTTAGATCGACAGGTTCGAAAGTTGAGATCGAAGAATATAGATTCAGTGAAAGTTTAGTGGGGAGGTCAGCTGATTAAGGAGGCTACTTGGGAGACCAAGCGCTAGATGCAGAGAACGAACGTTTTGATTAAGAGGGGGAAAACGTTGCAACCCAGCCAGTCGTTTTGAGTATTGTAGCCATGTTCCCCTATTTATTTCTTATCATATGTTCATTTGTGGTTATGTGACTTGTCAGTGGTTGGTTTAGTTCCGGGGATGTTTCGTAATGAATTGGGACACTTATTCCCAAGGTTGGAAGCTTAAGTTGAAAGAGTTGATCGGATATTGAATTATGTGTAAACGACTCCAGAATAGAGTTTTGATGGTTCTAATTATTTCCTATCTGATCGCAGATGCGAAGTTTGTTTCCACATAAGCAAGGTCGCTTCTGCGTTGAAGGGAAGCGCATGAGGGGGAGGACCACATATGCGGAGAATTATCCACAGGTGCTTGCGCTGATGCGGGAGACCGATAGTAGAAGCGGAGGGGTGGGACTTAAGTGGTTTGTGTAGGTGCGCATCTTTGACCGTATATGCGGCTCCGCAGAAGCATTCTTCTCGGCCGCTGAAGCGGGATCGCTGACAGAAAGATTTAAACAAGGGTTTCGAGTTTTTCTCTCATTTTTGCACTTGTGGAGCTCAGATAGGGACAATGTTTGAGAGGGATTTCACTTTAATTCAAGAGGTAAGAATTTTTTTTATCACTTTTGTCCATTAATATTGAATACTATTGATTTTTCCACCTAGATTATGTGTGCTTGAGGTCAAATTTGGAGGGTTTGTTGTCTATGTATTGGAAAGTAAGATTTGGGTATTTGAGGTTCAATTTGTGATTGGGATTTAATGATTTTGGTATGGTTGGACTCGTTATTGAATGAGTGTTCGAAATTTATGAATTTTGTCGGGTTCCGAGGCATGCGCCCGGGGTTGACTTTTTGGGTTGGGTTTTTGAATTTGGTTAAAGAACTTAGCTTTATCATATAGACTCGATTCCTATAGCTTGTATCGATTATATTAAGTTGTTTGTGACTAGATTCAAGTCGTTCGGAAGCCGATTCGCGAGGCAATGGTTTATCGAGCATTGAGTTGCGCACTTTGAAGTAAGTAACACTTTTGAACTTGGGACTGAGGGTATAAACCCCGAAAAATGTGTTACATGGTTTGTGTTGGGGTGACACACATGCTAGATGATGGGCGTATGGGCATGCACCGTGATAATCATGATCCGGTTGATTCTTTTGTACAATGTTGTTATCAGGTCTTGTTCTATCTGAGAAATCCTTACTTTTTTCGAGTAATTGAACTGTAATTCATGCTAGAAAACATGTTTATGCTATGTGCTTATTCTGCTGATGCCTACTGAGTCTATTTCTATCGTTTTTAGTTATCTGCTTTAACTACAATTATGTGCTCAGTTAGATCCTTCATTGCATATCATATCTTAATTCCGTTATCATTACTGTTACATTACATGTTCTTATTGTTTGGGTTGAGTAGTATGAGACTGTAAACCCTTGCTAATTGAGAGATTGACGACTGAGTTGGGTCTGAGAGCCGAGATGAGAGTGTTATTTTGGATCGGGATGCACGCTGCAACATGCCTTATTGGCTTATTTATTATTGTGGATTGGGTTGCATGTTGTTGATCCACATCCAATCCATACTTAATAGTGAGTGGAAACGATCGTTGGAAGAATAGTAGCCAACAAGAGTCGGGGTCGATTTCCACAGGGAATTTATTGTAGGTGTTAGGGGTATACACTTGAAGAAAGCAAATGAAACAACTATATTGCACTTCCAAACAAAAGGTTTTGATTTCTAGTTCTAATTTTACTCTAACAATCATAAGCTAAAAGAAGAAACTAGAAAACGAATGATTGTGTTTAGTGTTTTTTCAAATGGTTAATAAGCCTAAGGGTGTGACCTTAACCTAGGTGTTCGCCTAATGGGTTAAATACGTTAACACTTGTTTTATTGATGGAGGTGTATTATAGCTCTTAACTCTAAGTTACCCACTCAATACCTCTCGGTCATAGAGTGATTGCCCAATTTGGCTTTCTCAAGCCCAAATGAGTATCAAACTAAATATTTGATGTGAGCTCAAGTCGGGTTCTCACTATCTCTAGTTCAAACCCTTTAATTAGGCTAATCAAACCCTTAATTAGCCAAATTTCTTGTTAGCCAAGTTTTTCTAGACTAGGTACCTCTTTCTTAAGTAAGAACCAAGTCAAATAGGCACGAAACAATATTTGCAACCATTAATTCTAAAATTAAAGCATAAACAAGGCTAAATAACCAACACACAATCATAAACAAGCATTAAACAAAATACTCATAAGGTGTACACACTAGGGTTGGGTGACAACCTTAGTAAAAGTCTAGCTACTCATAATAGAAGATGAAGAAAATAAAGAAGAGATACTAATTAAACTCATAATCTAAAATTAAATGATAAAATGTGATGTTTAAATCCTAAAATAGTCACAAACTACGTAAAATAGCAAAATACAATGGCTACAGTAGCTCAAACTTCGAAACTCCTAAAAATATGATTCTCGTCTATTTATAGGGGCCTAAATTCGCTGACAAAAATGTCTCTTGGGAGGTTCTGCGGAAGCGAAATTCTATGTGCGGTCCACATTTTGGTTCAACTGGCAGGGTCTTGGATTTTGCAGCCGTACAATTCTGGTCTGAGGCTACAAAGCATTTTTGAGGCCGCATATGGAATTGTGCGGTCCGCACTTTCGGCAAGGCTTCAAGACTTGGTAATTTCCACACTCTCTGAACTTTGAATCATTTATCTGTGTAGACCTTGTTCTGCGGTCGCACAAATCATGTGCGGTTCGCACATCAACTATATCTATGTTGAGCTTCTTGCTTGATTTGCGGCCGCATAGGGAATTCTAAGGCCCACACTTTCTTCTGCGGCCGCAGAAATAGCTCAACGGACTGCACATATTGAGTATAATGCCCCTTCTTGCCTTTTGAGTTGGAACACTCCTTTTTGAGTTGGATTTCTTCATGAGAGCCCAAATTTCCAACATTCCTGCAATTTTCACATTTTTATTAGTTTTGGGAACATAAATCACTACTTTCGAACTAAGACAAAAGCAAAAAAGTACTAATAAGTGATCATTATCTGCACTTATCAGCCGCAACAGGCCTTACAAACTTTATATTAGCCCTTGGGCAGGATCCGCCCCTCTGGAGTCTGACATACCAGCAGTGAATGCAAGCACAATGATTTATATACACGTGTTTTGTTAAGGGGCATTGATGTCAGGAACCCATACAATGCTGAGTGATTGTGTGTGATGAGTGGGAATATGAGATAGATAGATTGAGCACTCTAAAAGTGTAAGTACCTAGAAATATCACTATGATATCGTACTTTTGATATACATATTTGACATGTAGGCATATAGATGTATCATTCCTCACGCTAGCTATACTTGACATGTTCTTATCCGTGTTGACCTTTAATTGTAAACTTGAAAGGATGTCTAAATTTCTTTACCTTAAACCAGATGAATATGAAAGTTTCTCTAAGTTATTACGTCATTCTCATTCTCAAAGGAGTAAGGACTATTCTTTTGCCATTTTCCTCAAAGAGAGCCAAGAAAGAAGGAAAAGAAAAGATTGAAAAGAAAGAAAAGAGGAAACAAGAGAGTTCAAGTGAGGGACATTCGTCTTATAATTCGTTCATGACTAATGCTTTTCTTGCTAGTTGTTTGGTTTATTGTGTAGATCCTTTGAAGAAAAATTCAAGTGAAAGTCTTCAAGAAAGAACTCCAAATGAAGTGACTAAATCCACCCTACCCCAAATGAAGATTCTTTCATTCTTCAAGGAGGTAAAATAGAATCTTTAGAAGTGCATCAAGGTATGATTCCTATGCCTAACACTCTTTCTTCTTCTGATGATCATAATTATGTTTTAAGCATTAGTTTGGTTACATTTATTAATTCTAATGATTCTTTGAGTTGTGAAAATACACTAGATAATGATTCTAGTTGGATTGATGGTTTGAATGACCTATTTGCTTATGAAGAAGCATTGATTGAGGTTGAGCAAAGCGTAAAGATTGCATCATTATGTGATTTTGTTGAGTTTTATCCATTAATTCCTAGTTTTCTCGCTTTCTATTTTGAGGATCATTCTTAAATTGGTGATGATTGCTTATTTGAAGGTGAATTGAGTGGTAAAGTTTCAAGATTTAAGCCATTTGATTCTTTCTTATTTGATTGTGAGATGGAATCTTTTGTGTTTGATTTGGATTTACCAATCAAAGGTTCCATTTTTGAGAAGTCGTTTGAGATTACTAATGAGATTGTTTTGGAAGCTAAACTTTTTGAAAAAGAAGAAAGTTCTTTACTTAGTGTAAACTTTCTAACTTTTTCCACTCATATATTTGATAGAGCTAATTTATTCCACTACACTAGTATTTTGAGTTTAAAACAAGTTGATAACTTTCATGTGGATTGGTGTGATGAGTTTAAGAAAATACATGCTAAATCTTTCTTGAATGATAATATTGGTGAAGCCAAGAGACTTGTTTTATTTCAACATACTATTCTTATTTTTGATTTCTCATGTCGACTTGAATTCAAGAATGGCTTGTTTATTTGGCTTATGCTTATGCTTGGGCTTGATAAAGTTATGAGAGTTAATACTTTTCTTGATGATTCTTATATTGGGGCACACTTGGTGTGTAGATTGGAGGTATATTCATGATAATTCTCATATTTTGGTTAGCTTTTATGCTTTGTTTTGTCCATGGGTATCATTAAATTTTGGTTTGAATGGTAGATTTGTCTTACTTATTGGCTTGGATGCTTGAATTTACCACAAGGTTTTTAAAATATGGTTTGCTTGTTAGTTTGAGGCATTTGTTTATTTCCAAGTTGAAATTTTACTAATGGAAGCTCCCTTTATTTTGTTTAAAGGTCCAAATTCGAGAACATATTTCTTTTAAGGGAGGGAGTATTATACAATCTAGATAGTCGTCAAGCAATTTGGATTCCAATTGGAACCTAATTTCATAACAGAGCGGCTATATGCGCAATTTCAACAATTAAAGACTGCATTACGTTCGGTGGCTATACTTGTAATATTTAGCTTCCTAGTATAAATAGCTCTTAATGTTCTTATTTTAGACTTAGCTTATTTTGATATTGATGAACGTTAAACTCTTTGAGTGAGAGTAAGGATGAATTCCTTGGTTGAATTACAAACTTGTTAAGGTGGTTTTTATGAGGACTTTTCCCCTTGAGGGTTATCCTATAGTCTAGGAATAATTATGTTTTAATTGAATAGATATTTGAAATAGATTTTAAATGTTCTTTTAATTTCCTAATTAGTTCTTTGCTAAATTCTATCTTTCTATCCTTTTATTTGTGTTCTTGTTATTTTTGCTTCCACGTTTGTATCAGGAAAAAGGTTTTACGAGAAGAAAGACAAGAGCAAGATAAAGTGCTACAATTCCCAAATTCCAGCGCATTTTGCTCGTGAGTGCACTAAGCCAAAAAAGGTAGCATTTCAAAATGTATCTCTTAGTGTTATATATATATTTCTAACATTGTTTTACTAACTGAATCTTGTCCTGTGTGAATGGTAAACTCAAGGGCCACCGACTATGTGAGTCGTGATAGAGAAGCATTTATAGAGTTTTGTCGAATTCTACTTGGATCAAAGAATGTATATGTGGGAAATAATGCAGTGCTTGAAGTCAAAAGGATAGCCACTTTCAGAATGGACATGCGTGGTGGCCGATCTTTGATGTTGCATGACGTCCTATATGTTTCAGAGATTCGATGAAACTTAGTCTCTATATCTGTTCTTCTAGATTTAGATTTAGATTTCAATTTGAACTTTAGTCGCAATGGTCTTAGAATTACTCTAGAGAATATTTTTTTATGGTTTTGGGCATCGTTATGATGGTTTTATTTGTGTTAGATTATAATTCTACTATGTATAATTACTATGTTGACCGTTGTATTATGGCATATTATTCTAGTAATAATAGTGTTGATGTTATTACATGGCATGCAAGATTAGGTCACATAGGGTAGAATCTAATGAATATATTGGCTAAGGAAGGACGTTTAGGTTCTTTCTCTAAAATTGAAATGCCAACTTGTGAAAATTATCATGTCGGAAAGATTGCACGTAAACCATTTGAAAAGGCTAAGGGAGTTGATTTTCCATTGCAATTAATTCATTATGATATCTGTGGTTCAATGAATATGAGCGCTAGGCCTGGTGCTTTTATATTTCATTACGTTTATTGACGATTTCACGCGTTTTGGTTATGTATTTGATTTCTCATAAATCTGAAGCACTTGAATGCTTTAAGAAATATTTGAATGAAGTTGAGAATCAATTAGACAAAAGGAGTAAGACCTTAAGAACCGATAGAGGGCGTGAATATCTATCAAACGAATTTGAAGAGTTGTGTAATGAAAAAGGTATCACCAGACAGTTAACTATTCTTTACACACCTCAACAAAATAGTATAGCAGAAAGGAGGAATAGAATACTATTAGAATGCTAAGGTCCATGATAGCGCAGGCAATTTTACATATTTCCTTTTGGGGAGGTGTGTTACTGACTACAGCCTACATGTTGAACAAAATGCCTTCTAAATTAGTTTCTTCCACTTCTTATGAGATATGGACTGGTCATAAACCAAACTTACATGATTTACGACCTTGGGATTGTATTGCATATGTAAAAGAATCTTTTAGCAAGTTTGGTAAATTAGGTTCAAAAGACAAGAAATGTATCTTAATAAGATATTCAAAACACTCCAAAGAGTATGTGTTCATCGGTGAATCAGAGGATGGAAGTGTTACTAAGATTGAATCTTGACATGTCACATTTCTCGAAAATGATTTTTCAAAGAAAGGTGAGGTAAAGAATGAAGAGCCTCTTTATGAAATATTGAACTTAGATAGTCAGCAAGTGTCTTCTGACACGGTTGATAATCCGATCGATCAAGATATTATTCTTGATTCAAGTGGGAGTGGGAGTTCTTAATCCCAAAATCCTTCTGACAAATCTGAATTTCAACTACAAAAGAGTACCATGAAAAATATACCCAAACATACTTATGAGATTGAAGATTATGTTTCTCCCATAAGAAATGGATGAGACAAAGTTTGTGACTGAGGCTTTGTCGAGTCCTCGAAAAGATGGGTGGATGAAAGCATTGAAAGAAGAATTAGAGTCCATGAAAACCAAAAAAGTGTAGGATCTAATTTACCTTCTGCCTGAGCATAGAGCTATTGGGAACAAATGGGTTCTCAAAGTTAAACGCAAAGCAGATGGGTCAATAGAAAGATACAAGGCACAAATGGTGGCAAAAGTCTTTACTCAAGAAGCTGGAATAGATTATGAGGAAATATTTTCATCGTTTGTGAAGTTTACCTCAAATCGCTTACTTTTGGCTATTGTTGCACGTTGTGGATTTGGAATTACACCAAATGGATGTGAAGACAATTTTTCTCAATGGAGAACTAAATGATAAAATCTACATGGAACAACATGTAGGCTTCATCACTAAAGTCCAAGAAAAGAAGGTGTGTAAATTGAAAAGATCTATTTATGGCCTAAAGCAGTCTTCGAGGCAATGGTATCTGAGATTTCATAAGTAGGTGATCTCATATGATTTTACCATGATCAATGAAGACCACTGCATTTATATGAAGAAGTCCACTTGGATGTTTGTAATTATTTCTCTTTACACAGATGATATTTTATTGGTCGAAAACAATTTGGAGTATCTGAAAATCATCAAGTCATGGCTTTCAAAGTCTTTTGAAAGGAGAGATATGTGTGAGGTAGAATAGCAGACTATATCCTTGGAGTTAATATCCAAAAAGACCGTTCCAAAAAGTTATTGAGTCTATCTCAAAATATTTATATAAAGAAAATTTTGGAGCGCTGTTGCATGAATAGTTGCAAATCCACGGATGCTTCTATAACAAGAAGTGAAACTTTAAGCCTTGAAATATTTTCCAAGGCTAAAAATAAAAAGGAAGACATGTCTCGAGTTCCGTATTCAAGTGTTGTCAGGATATTGATGTATGCTATAATGTGTACTAGCCCAGGCATTTGCTATGTCGTAGGTTTGGTTAGCATGTGTCAATATAATCTTGGAAGAGATCATTGAAAAGTTGTGAAGAGAATTTTCAGATACATGAAGGAAACTGCAGCTTATTCACTATATTCTAGTGGAAATGATTTATATTTGAGAGGATATAAGATGATGATTGGGTTGGTGACCGGAATGATATAAAATCAACATCCGCTTATGCTTTCTTACTTAATGGTGGTGCTATATCATGGAAAAGTAAGAAATAAACCTGTACAACCCATTCATCGATGGAAGCTGAGTTTGTGGCTTGTGCGTTTACAGTACAAGAAGCTATTTGGTTAAAGAAATTCTTGGAGCATTTTGATATTACAAAGAACTCTCAGGATCCCATGACTCTATATTGTGATAGTCAAGCGACTATTGCATACACAAAAGATCCTAAGTATCATAGCAATACCAAATACATTGACATCAATTATAACTTTGTGAGAGACATGATAGTAAGTGGAAAGATAAATTTATAGTATATTCCTACGCGAAACATGATAGGTGATCCTTTTACAAAGGCAATATCTAGAGACCTATTTGAAAAATATGTTATCGCTCTAGGTTTGTGAAAGATATGAACAAACTTATTGTCGCGCCCCTTTTTTTTTCCTTCCACAGAGGAGAAGTCCGGGTTTCGACATTACATGGGGGAAATAACTCGTTTCCTTTTGGGAATTGGATATTTTGAAGAGTCTCCACCTAACGGATTATGGTGTGTTAGGGCACCTAGAGCGATTAACTCTTGGATTGATTTGTATTACCAGAGATTTAGGGTAAGGGCTCGAAATAACCTTGAGGGGAAGGTGTTAGGCACCCCTCTCGGTCCGCAATTGCGGGTCCCGACCGAACTTATACTTGTGAATTAGTCCTTTAACAAATAAGTAGTTGAAACAAATAATTGCAAATAAAGAATGTTGGACATTGTATGACTGAGATAATAAGACAAGGGATTTGAACAAGTTGTATACATAAAAGAAAGTTTTAAGAAAAAGGGAGTTTGGAAAAGAGGGGTCCTAGGTTGGTTAGCCTACAGGATCACTTTACGCAATTCCCGATAAACACTACTCAAAAAGGGGCTACACGTGACATTAGCGCATAGTCATTATATCCATATCTACCCATTCCCCACCCCTTAGTGTCTATTAAAGCGAGTGTTGTTTAACGATCTCTATGTGTGTTGTTACCCGTCCCTTCTTAATGGTCCTGGAGGAAATTAGGACCTCTACCTATAGGCAGTTCAAGATAGACCCCTAAGGTTTAAAGGAGAAAATACTAAGGCGACAAGCAAGAGCACATAGGACTTCAACAGATAAAAGCATGAAATAGCAGATAAGAGGCTCAGGTTCACCTCTACAGGTAATGCATGTAAACAACACGACTCAAACACAAATGAGGGCAATAGAATCCTAAGACATGATGTCTAGGCAAATATCAGAACACATGAGATATGCAATTTTATTTTATAAACTCAGAAGCAGGGCCCTAATCAGTTTTCCTACTAATTTTAAAGCATGTTAATCATTACGCAGTAAACACAAAGAGGCAGTTTCCAGTTTTGTAAGAGTTGATTACTTAAGGCTTGCCTGGGCGTGGGGCAGTGCACAGTTGTTACCAGAACCATTAGAAATTCAGAAGTTGTTTTTGCCTAAGAGCATGTTGTTCTAGGTGTTACAAAATACAGGGATTATTACCAGTTTGTTTAAAGCCAGATAATACTGCTAATATTCATTTTCATGTATCAGTAGTTTAACTAGGCGTAGTTGAGTGAATATGAACGAGAACCTAAACATGGTATCTAATATGCACATATAAGGTTCATAATGGTTTATATGCAGAATTCTTAAAGCAGAATTTCTAAATGCACAGTAGGTTACAACATGATTTTGAAATATGCATAGATGACAGTTTATTTTAATGTTGTCGCTTATCCTAGAAATAGGATCTCTAAAGGATAATAAAGATGTCAAAATGAGATGCTGAAAATAGTATACATGAAACCTAGGAGCATGGTATCTAATGCATCATATGCTTTGCATGTATTGGTCCTAAACATGAATTCTAATGCACGTACAAAAATATAAACCTAAAGCATATTTTCTACCCATTGATATTGATAACATATATGACTACCCTCCCCTTTTCACTAGCCAACCCCAATATTCGTTTCCAATAAATTATTACAGGCTAATATCATATGAATTACATAAGTAGATAAGAAAAATAAGAAGTTACACTATATGGAGCCTAAAGCAGGCCCAAATGATTTTCAAAAGCCACCAATAGCCTCAAACGCCAAATTTCATAGACAATATCTAGGTGCGTCAGAGTTCCCTAAGGATCTCAAGGATCCCGGGCAGTGCTCACACCTAGACTTTATAATCAGAACTGAGTAAGTGCGGTATGGAAGAGCCAGCTCCAGTGTATCTGAGTTCAGAGGGATCTCATAGGGATCCCAAGATAGTCACACACTGGAGGGTCAGAACTTAAGGACCTAAGAGTGGAGTGAGAGTGCTTGACATAGTTTTGAAAAGATTTAAGCAGGAAAACAGTTTGAAAAGAGACTTGTTTGAAATAGTCTTGTAAAAACAACAAAGTGAGTTATTCAATAAGACAGTTTCGAAAAGAGAGTAGAGTAATAAGCAACAGTCCAAACACAACACCTAAAACAGGTCTATACATAATCAAAGAACATAGAACCAAGGCAGGTTCAGCAACCACAAACATGGGTAATAGGGATTTAGGGACACATAGATCACGTAGTATACAAGAGCATAGCAGTTTTTGTGGGGGTTTAATAGATTAGGGAATAGTAGTGGTATCAACACAATAGCAATTTCAGAAATAATCATAGAATCAACCATTTTAAGTGACAGATCAGTTGGCATATCAAAATTGGATAACAAGTAGACAGGCATTCAAAATAGGGTAGAGTCATGTTGAGATAGACTACTAGGGGGTAGAACATGTTTTGAAAGGCCCTAAGAGGGTTAAACTAGCATGCTAGATGAAGCAGTAATGTAAACATGTCAATTACATATTGAACAACAGACCCATAGATAGAAACAAATTAGAAACAAGATAAACTGAAGCAGTAAAAGAAACATATTGGTTTTGGGACTTAAATTAAAATTAGAACATACCAGTAAAGAGATAGTGAACGCAAAGTGAAGAATAGGAGGGCACAATAGTTAACCTTGACTTGCAGCCGAGTAACTCAAAATAATAGCAAGTAACCAAAGAGAGAGAGAGCAGAAAAGTTTTGAGTGTGAGAGAGTTTTTGAACTAATATGTTGTGTTGACTGTTAATGAGAGAGCATATATATAGTAGTTCGAAACTAGGTAAAATAAGGCAAGAATCATAATTGTATAGTAATTATGAAATCCAGAACCAATTAGAGCAAAATCAGTACAAGTACTCCCTTAATTAAGGGAATCAGTTCAAACGGTAAGGACACGTAGCAAATAAGGAAAGAAATCAATGTATAACTGGTGCATAACAGACAAGAAAATAATTCAAACATAGTAGGCATAGAGCAAACAATTAGGGCTAGGTTTAAAAAACTCCAATTAAGGAGATAGTCAGTAAGAATCAAGTAACCATGCAGACAAGGTAAGGAGAGTTAGTTTAGGCAAGCAAATCAATTACATCGAAGGTTTAAAGGAAAGTTTTCAAATAAAACCAAGAAACAGGGAATTCAGAATCAATCGAAATCAAAGAAAAAGTCATGAAAAGAGTTAGTGTTTAGCATATAAATACAGTAAGACATGGATAGTCAATAGTCGACATACAACTCTAGCAAACATGAAAGTTAAACAATACTGGTTCATTGAGAAAGAGGCAAGTCTTGAACAATCAAGATGAATACAAGCACATAGAATCAGTGTAAGTTTAGGCTAAGAAACTCAGTAGAAACATATCAAGGCAAGATAGTCATAAGAAATCACAGAAACTTAAAACGAGGATCGGTCAGTCATGTTAATATATAGAACCAAACAAAAGAACCCTAAAAATTAGGGCTTTTAGCATAAAGGAGTTAAGATGTAGTAGACTCATAGAATTAGTCAAAATATGTAAGAAATAGAAGTTTAAACACAAAGAATCAGCTAGATAAGGTTTTAAAAAGAAGTCCCGAAAACCCTGGTTTTAGAAGAAGATGAAAAACACTTGAAATCACATGATTCTTGTAAAGAACCTCAAGGATAGTGTAAAACATTCAAGAAACAAACTCAAATCATCCTAGATCTGTACAGATCTAGTAGGTGTAGAAAAGACATCGAAACCCATATAGAGATGAAGAAACTTGTCTAGAATCCCAAGGATCATAGCAAATATAGAATGATTCCGCTTGAAATCACACTGGAATAGCCAGAACAAGAAGGAGATGAACCCTAGATGCAAGTCAACGTGACCCTGGGCCCTTGAGGACCTTAGAGAAGGCAAGAATGGCATGAGAGAAGCCATTGGAGGAGTAAGAGACGATGAGAGGTCACCGGAGATGGCCAGAGATGGGAAGTCGGCGTTGGAAGATTAGGGTTAGATTGAGAGTGTTTTGAGAGCAGAGAAGACCTTAGGGTGGCAGGGTGAGTTGAAATGATTAGGGTTGGGGGGTCGTTTGGAATTAAAAAGGCAAGTTTTAACGAGGGCTGTTGATATTTTAGATCAACGGCCATGATCTGATGGGGTCTTGGGTCGGTAGGTGTATTTAGGGCCTGGATCAAGTAATTTAATCAGGAATTGTGCTGGGTATTGGGTTGAATTTAGGCTAAAATTGAAATACAATTTGGCTAAGTTTTAAATAGCCAATTTAACCCTATATAATTTATAATAAACAATAAATGATTTCTAAAAAATAATTTTGTGTACTAAAATATTTTAAAATAGATATTTAACATTTTAAAAATATAGAAGATCATTTTATGAATATAAATATAATTATGCATTAATAGGGCTAGTATTGCAAATATATGCAAATTAGCTTAAAATGCAAACGCAATTATAAAAAATGCACTAAAAATATTTTAACAATATTTTGGCATAAATACAGAATTTAGATGGCTAAATCACCACAAAAATAATTTGAAGGATAATTATTGGAGATTTTATGAGTAAAAAGGGAGGAAATAAACCAATTTGAAGCCTTTAAAATTATAGAAAAAATTATAAAATGTTTATGCATGCTTATATATGCATATACGCTATTTTGAAAGTATTTATATATATTCAAAATATATATAAGAAATAATTGGGTATCAACACTTATGTATTGTAAAATGACTTGATTATTTTAATATGCTCATCAATATTTGACTCATGTTATATCTCGTAGGCATATGGTGATGTTTTGTTGATAAAATGTATCGAACAAGTCACGAGATTGTCTCTCTCACACGAGCAATCGCCTCTTACGTTAAGAATCATGAAGAGATGAGACCTTATAGAACATTGGAGAATGTGAGTGTCACGACCCTAAAACTTAACTCGTCGTGACGGTGCTTATCATGGTACTAGGCACGCTGACATTCCAAAACGACTTTCAACATTTAACAGGAATGAATTAGTACATTTAAAATAACCGAAGTTTGCCATAAAAAGGGTATAAACCCAAAACATAAGTGCGGAAAAATAGCCCGACATTGGGGTGTCACTAAGTCATGAGCATCTAGAAAACCACTCTAAGAAACATTGTCTCTGAAAGTCTGTGTCTAAATATCAAGACAAAAAAGAAAGATAGCAAGGAAGGAGATCAAGGCGGCAACTACCTCGTAAATCTACGGTACTCGATCACACACAAGCTCAACGTCCACCGGGTCGGAAAAAACCTGGATCTGCACAGAAGGTGCAGGGAGTAACGTAAGGAACTTCCAACTCATTAAGTAACAATAATAAATATGGAACTGAAGGTAATGACGAGTTACACAGTTATAGTTTATCTTCATTAATTTCAATAAAGAATAGACATGCTTTCAAATCCAGAAATTTAAGTCAAATCAATTTTATATAGTTTCAAGTTCAAGTACTCGGATATAAAATCTTCCAGAAATTTCACAACAATGACAGATAGCAACTAAGTGCAACAACAAATGAAAACAAGTACATCCTCTCAGGGCTACAGTCACTCAACTCATCTCAGCAGCTCAACCACTCGGCTCTCAACCCTCAGAACTCACACTCAATAGGTACTTGCACTCACTGGAGGTTTACAGACTCCGGAGGGTCTCCTTCACCCCAAGCGCTATATCGCTGCGGCGTGCAGCCCGATCTATAATATATAAATAGCCATAAAGGATAGTTGCGGTGTGCAACCCGATTCATTTACATATATATCTCACAGCTTGGCACTCAAGCCCTATCTCAGTCACTAACCTCTCCAGTCTCTCGGGCTCTCAGAAAACATATAAATCAGCCCAAACAGAAATAATAACATGTATCAACAAGGAACAAGAAGAGATGGAGGTATGATAATCAAGTAAAACCATGATTGAGTACAAAACAACAAATAGCAGCTAATTCAACAAGTACACGACCTCTGCGGGTCCCAACAGTGACATCATATAGCCTAAGCATGATTTCTAATATGGATTTCAGTCCAATTTCTGTAACACTAAGAGAAACATATAGCTAATAACAAGTTATTCCAATTTACGGTTCCACAGGACGGACCAAGTCACAATTCCCATGGTGCAATACATGCCCACATGCCCGTCACCTAACATATGCGTCACCTCTAAAGTAATTACATAGCACAATGTCTGGGGCTTCATACCCTCGAGACCAGATTTAAAACTGTTACTTAACTCAATCCGACCAAAACGCTACTCCAAAATGCATTTGCCTTGCGAGTCGGCCTCCGAATGTCCCGAATCTAGCCACAAGTCGTAAAATACAATTAATATAGGCTAAAGGGATCACTTCCACAAGAAAACTACTAAATTAGAGCAAAATTCGAAATCGGCTCAAGCCCAGCCCTTGGCCCCACGTATTGAAATCCGACAAAACTCACAAAATCCGAAAGACCATTTACTCACGAGTCTAATCATATCAAATTTATCAAAATCCGACACCATTTGGTCATCCAAAACCCCAAAATTCACTCTCCAAATCCCTAGCCCTAAACCACAAATTTCACCTCAAAAACTCACTAAGTAGGTGCAAAATCAACGGGGAAACATCATTATTGAAGATAATTGGGCACAAGGAGCTTACCTAAGTAATTACTTCGAAATCCCTCTCAAAATTCTCCAAAATCCGAGCTCAAGGTGATAAAAATGGTGAAAAATCTCGAAGTCTCGTATATATATGTTCTGCCCAGGCCTTTCGCACCTGCGACACTTTATCCGCACCTACGGTACCGCTATTATGTTAAAATATCTGAATCTGCAGAAATCACTTAAGTACCCATCGTCAGCACCTGCGCTCCTTATCCGCTTCTGCGCAACAAATCTCGCTTCTGCGACCTCGCAGGTGCGGAAGAGACCTCGCACTTGCGACAACTGCCAAG
The DNA here is from genome assembly GCF_000393655.2 of Nicotiana sylvestris. NCBI lineage: Eukaryota > Viridiplantae > Streptophyta > Magnoliopsida > Solanales > Solanaceae > Nicotiana > Nicotiana sylvestris. The sequence goes on along the minus strand of NC_091059.1, from coordinate 150,552,979 downwards.
CCCCTTCTCTTTCGCTTCTGCGGGCTCGCACCTGCGATGAAACTTCCACAGGTGCGATTACACTAGTTGAGTCCAAACTTCAGCAGTCTTCCAACTTCAAAACTTGATCTGTTAATCACCCAAAATCAACCCGAGGCCCTCAGGACCTCAATCGAATATACCAATAAGTCTTATATCCCGATACGAACTTAGCCGAATCCTCATATCACCTCAAACCACATCAAAAACACGAATTACACACAGATTCAAGCCTAATGAACTTTAAAATTTCCAAATTCCACAAATGAAGCCAAAACCTATCAAATCACGTCCGATTGATCTCAGGTTTTGCACACAAGTCATAAATGACACCACGAACCTACTCCAACTTCTGAAACTCCAATCCGACCCTGATATCAAAAAGTCAACTCCCGGTCAAACTTTCCAAAATTCCAACTTTCAGCAATTCAAGCCTAATTCTACTACGGACCTCTAAATCAAAATCCGAACGCACTCTTACATCCAAAATTTAACGGAGCTACCAAAACCATCAAAATTCGAATCCGAGGTTGTTTACACATAATTCAACATCCGGTCAACTTTTCCAACTTAAGTTTCCAACTAAGACACTAAGTGTTCCAATTCATTCTGAAATCACTCCAGACCCAAACCAACTAACTCGATAAGTCATAATACTGCTGCAGAACACAAAAGAAGCAGAAAATGGGAAAACAGGGCAACAACTCTCGAAACGACTGACTGGGTCGTTACATCCTCCCCCTCTCAAACAAACGTTCGTCCTCAAACAGGTCGAGAAACATATCTGGAGCCATAAATAGGTGTGGATATCTGCTCCGCAACTCCCGCTCACTCTCCCAAGTAGCCTCCTCCATGTGATGACCTCTCCACTGCACTTTCACTGAAGCTATATCATTTGACCTCAACTTCCGAACCTGCCACTCCAAAATAGCCATCAGCTCCACGTCATAAGTCAAATCACCATCCAACTGAACCGTGCTGAAATCCAAAACATGATACGGATCATCGGTACACTTCCGGAGCATAGAAACATGGAATACTAGATGTACACTTGACAAGTTAGGCGGCAAGGCAAGCTTGTAAGCCACTTCCCCAATCCTCTGAAGCACCTCAAAAGGCCCAATGAACCGAGGGTTCAACTTATGCTTCTTCCCGAACCTCATAACACCCTTTATGGGTGATATCTTTAGCAAAACCTTCTCCCCAACCATGTAAGACATATCGTGAACCTTCCTATCGGCATAACTCTTTCATCTTAACTGCACCGTGCGAAGCCGCTCCTGAATCAATTAAACCTTGTCCAAAACATCCTGAACCAAATCAGTGCCCAATAGCCTAGCCTCTCCCGGCTCAAACCAACCCACCAGAGATCTACACTGCCTCCCATATAAAGCCTCATACGGAGATATTTGAATACTCGACTGGTAATTATTGTTGTAAGAAAACTCCCGCGAGCGGCATAAACTTGTCCCATGAACCACCAAAATCAATGACATAAGCGCGTAGCATATCCTCCAATATCTGGATAGTACGTTTGGATTGTTCGTCCGTCTGAGGGCAAAATGTTGTGCTCAACTCAACCTGAGTGCCCAACTCTCGCAGCACGACTCTCCAAAATTGCGATGTAAACTGCGTGCCTCTATCTGAAATGATGAAAACGGGCATACCGTGCAGGCGGACAATCTCTCCGATGTAAATCTCAGCCAACCGATCACAAGAATAAGTAGTACTCACTAGAATGAAGTGTACGGACTTGGTCAGCCGATCCACAATCACCCAAATAGCATCGAACTTCCTCGAAGTCCGTGGGAGTCCAACTATGAAATCCATAGTGATCCTCTCCCACTTCTACTACGGAATATCTATCTTCTTAAGCAAGCCACCCGGTCTCTGATGCTCATATTTTACCTGCTGACAATTGAGACACCGAGCTACAAACCCAACTATATACTTCTTCATTCTCCTCTACTAATAATGCTGTCTCAAATCCTGGTACATCTTCCCAACACCTGGATATAGGGCTATTCATTTGGATCGGATATCTAAAATCCGAAACGATCCGTTCAATTTCAAATTTCAGATTTCAGATTGTGTTTCTTGAAATTTTGGATTTCAATTCGGATTGGTATAATTTTAATCCGATCCAATCTAAAATTATTAAGGTATATATTAATACTAAACTTTCATTTCGGATAGTCAGTACTTCCTTTACATCTTTCTCCAAGTTATTACCTTTATAATTGCTCGATTTAGCTATGGCACCATATATAGTACTCTCATAATTGCATAAACATTAATTTTTCTTACTGTATTTCCTCTTTTACAAAGAAAATATACATATGAGTTTGCAACTTTGAGGCATAATAATCCGATCCTAAATCCAAAAATCCGATCTGATCCAAACTTTAAAATCCGATCCGATCCGATATTAATTCGGATTACATTTTCTAGAATCCGAAATCGGAAATCCGAATCCGAAATGTGCTAAATCCGATCTAATCCGATCCATGCACATCCCTACTCGGATGAATGGAATACCGCGAGTTGTGGGCCTCCACAAGAATTAACTCCCGTAGCCAATATATATTGGGCACACATATCCGGCCATACATCCTCAACACCCTATAATCTCCAATAGTCACATCTCTGGAATCACCGTGCAAAACTTTGTCCTTGAGGACAAGCAAACAAAGACCATCATACTGGCGCTCTCTGATGCGATCAAATAAGGAAGACAAAGAAATCACACAAGCTAGAACCCAAGTGGGCTCCAAAATATCCAATCTCATGAACTGATTGGACAAGGCCTGAATATCAAATGTAAGAGGTCTCTCCCCAATAGAAATGAATGCAAGACTACCCATACTCACTACCTTCCTACTCAAGGCATCGGTCACCACATTGGCCTTCCCCGGATGATACAGAATAGTAATATCCTAGTCATTTAGTAGCTATAACCATCTCTGTTGCATCAAATTGAGATCCTTTTATTTGAACAAGTGCTGGAGGCTACGATGATCAGTAAATACCTCACAAGACACACCATAGAGATAGTGCCTCCAAATCTTCAATGCATGAACAATGGCAGCCAACTCCAAGTCATGAACATGGTAGTTCTTCTCATGGGGCTTTAACTGGAACGAATCATAAAGCAATCATTTTACCCCCACCCCCACCCGCATTAAGACACACCCAATACCAATCCGAGAGGCATCACAGTATACTATATAAGAACCAAAAGCTAATTGTAGAACTAGAACTGAAGCCATGGTCAAAGTAGTTTTGAGCTTCTGAAAGCTTGCCTCACACTCATTTGACCACCAGAAAGGAGTACCCTTTTGGGTTAATTTGGTCAAGGGTGATGCAATAGTCGAGAAACCCTGCACGAACCGACGGTAATAACTAGCCAAACCAAGAAACTCCGAATCTCTGTAGCTGAGGACGGTCTGGGCCAGCTCTGAACCGCCTCTATCTTCTTCGAATCCACCTAAATGCCCTCGCTAGACACCATGTGCCCCAAGAACACCACTAAACTAAGCCAAAACGCACACTTGGAGAACTTAGCATAAAGTTTTTCCTCCCTCAACCGCTGCAACACAATCCGCAAATGCTGGGCATGCTCTTCCTGGCTACGAGAGTACACCAGGATATTATCAATAAATACAATAACAAACGAGTCGAGATAAGGCTGAAATACACTGTTCATCAGATGCATGAACACTACTAAATGGCAATAGTCAGACTAAAAGACATCACTAGGAACTCGTAATGACCATAACGGGTCCTGAAATCTGTCTTATGAATATCTGAGTCTCGAATCTTCAACTTGTGATACCCTGAACTCAAATCAATCTTGGAGAACAACCTCGCTCCCTAAAGCTGGTCAAATAGATCATCAATACGCGGCAAAAGGTACTTGTTCTTGATTATGACTTTGTTCAACTGCCTATAATCAACACACATCCTCATAGAGCCATCCTTTTTCATCACAAACAGAATCGGCGCGCCCCAAGGTGACACACTAGGCCTAATAAACCCCTTCTTAAAGAGTTCCCGAAGCTGCTCCTTCAACTCTTTCAACTCAGCCGGTGCCATATGATATGGTAGAATAAAAATGGGCTGAGTGCCTGGCACAAAATCAATACCGAAGTTAATATCCCTGTCCAGCGGCATGCCCGATAGGTCTACAGGAAACACATCCAAAAATTCTCGCACCACCAAAACAGAATCAATAGTAGGGGTCTCTCCAATGACATCCCTCACAAAGGCCAAATAAGAAAGACAACCCTTCCCAACCATCTGTTGGGCCTTCAAGTATGAAATTACCCTACTGGGAACATAGTCTAAAGAACCTCGCCACTCAATCTGTGGCAAACCTTGTATCGCCAACGTCACAGTCTTAGTGTGACAGTCTAAAATAGCATGACAGGGAGACAACCAATCTATACCCAATATCAAATCAAAATCAACCATACTAAGAAGCAAAAAGTCAACTCTAGTCTCTAATCTCGTAATAGTCACTACTCACGATCAATACACACGGTCCACAATAATAGTATTGCCCACCAGAGTAGATACATGAATAGATGAAGCTAAAGACTCATGGGGCATATCCAGATAATGAGAAAAATACAAGGATACATATGAATAGCTAGATCCAGGATCAAATAATACAGAAGCATCTCGGTGACATACTGAGACAATACATGTGATCACCTCTGAACCAATAGCATCTGATCTGGCAGGGTGGGCATAGAAATGGGCCTGACTGCCACTTAATCGACCTCCCCATCTTGGGCGGCCCCTATATGACTGAGCTCCACCCCGAGCTAGCCAGGCGGGTGGTGAAGTAACTAGTGCTGAAGTCGTAGGCTGGCTCCTTTGTTGAGCTGGACCTCCCACTAGGCGAGGTCACTGTCTCTTGATATGACTAAACTCTCCACACTCGTAACAACTCCCCAGTGCTGGTGGTAGGGACAGAAGTGAGCCCCGACCACCGGGATAACTGGTAGAAGAACCTAGTATAGATGAGCCCTGAACCGATGGAGTACGTGACGAACTCTAAGCTGGAAGAGCACTGAGAGATGAGTGACCCTGTTGAGAACTGTGAGAACCATGGCGAGATGATGCACCACTGTAAACTGGACGAGCCGTCTTTGCATGCCTATAGGGGCGACCCCTGCCATGGTAGAATTGAAGCCCAGGAACACCACCAAAACTACCTGATCCACTAGACCTCTTGGCCTCCCCCTCAACCTGCTCCTGGCGACGAACAAATTCTATCTACCGAGCAATGTCAACAACTTTCTCAAACGTAGAACCAGACACTCTCTCTCTAGTCATAACTATCCCAACTAAAATGTGAGGCCATCAACAAACCTCCTGATCCTCTCCATATCTGTGAGAACTAACCAAACTCCATGACAGGCCAACTCAGAAAACCTCATCTCTTACTGCGTCACAGTCATATCATCCTCAACACAACAGCTTAAACTGCCTTCATCGCTCCTCTATGCGAGACTTTGGCACATACTTCTCCAAGAAGAGAATAGAGAACTCCTACCATGTAAGTGGCACTGCACCAACCAGCCTACACCTCTTATAAGCCTCCCACCAGGTGAAGGCAGCTCCATTGAACTGAAATATAGTGAACAAGACTCCACTAGTCTCCAGAATACTCGTTGTACGGAGAACCTTTGACATCTGTCCAAGAAGCCCTAGGCATCCTTCGACTCTAACCCGCTGAAAGATGGAGGCTGAAGTCTACCAAACCCCTCTAGTCTCCACTGCTAGTCATCAGTCATAGCAGGAACCACATGGGTCTGAGCAGCTGCCACCGGCTGGGCTGGTAGTGCCTCCGGTGTCTGGAGTCCCTGCAGCACCTGCTAGGATGTACGGGCAGCGGGAGTCGGAGTGCCTCCCTGGCTTAAGAAGTGGCTGCTACAGTCGGAACAGAAACTGCCTAAGCAAGGCTAGTTCACACGGTCAAAATCTAAGTTAAGGCCTCCTGAAGGCCTGGAATCACAATAGGCACAACCGGTGCCTAAGTTGGTACCGATGGTGCATCCACAACTAGGACCTGATCCTGAACAGGGGCAACTGGTAGATCTGCATGTGCTGCCCTAGCTGTTGTGTGAGCTGTACCTCTGCCTCTACCACGACCTCTACCGCGACCTTGGCCGCTCGCGTCCCTTACTGGTAGTAATGGTGGCAGTCCGTCCTGCTCAATAACATGTGTCCTCACCATATGGGAGAGAATAGAATAACAGAAATTTAGTTTACTAGAATCAAAAGATTCGCACGTTAACAATTCAAAGATGCGAAGTTTCCAAAGGTTTTGGCAACTTCTCGAAGATAAATATAGACATCTCTGTACTGATCCACAAGACTCTATTAAACATGCTCATGACTCGTGAGACCTATGTAACCTACGCTCTGATTCCAACTTGTCACGACCCTAAAACCAAAACCATCGTGATGGCGCCTATCGTGGTACTAGGCAAGATGATATTTCCAAAATAGCTTTCAACTTTTAACAGGAATGAATTAAGACATTTAAAATATCCAAAGTTATCCATAAAAACGGGATAAACCCAAAACATAAGTGCAAAAAAATAGCCCGACATCCGGGTTTTACTAACTCATGAGCATCTAGGCAAGCAGTCTAAGAAACAGTGCATATGAAAGTCTGTGTCTAAATATAAATACAGAAAAGAAAGATAGCAAGGAAGGAGATCAAGGACTGCAAACGCCAGCAACTACCTCGTAAATCTCCGGTACTCGATCACGCACGAGCTCAATGTCTACCGTGTTTGGAAACACCTGGATCTGCACAGAAGGTGTAGAGAGTAACGTGAGTACTTCCAACTCAGTAAGTAACAATAATAAATAACAAACTGAAGGTAATGACGAGCTACACAGTTATAGTTTATATTCATTAATTTCAGTAAAGAATAGACATGCTTTCAAATCCGAAAATTTAAGTCAAACCAGTTTTATACAGTTTCAAGTTCAAGTAACCGGATATAAAATCTTCTAGAAATTTCACAACAATGACAGACTCCGGAGGGGCTCCTTCATCCCAAGCGCTCTATCACTGTGGCATGCAGCCTGTTCCATAATACATAAATAACCATAAAGGCTTGTTACAGTGCGCAACCCGATCCATATATATATACCCCTAAGGCTCGTTACGGCGTGCAACCCGATCCATATACATACAACCCTCATGCTTGTTCTGGCATGCAACCCGATCCATTTACATACATAGCACACAGCTTGGCACTCAGGCCTATCTCAGTCACTAAACTCTTCAGTTTCTCGGGCTCTCAGAAATCATATAAATCAGCCCAAACAGAGATAGTAACATGTATCAACAAGGAACAAGAAGAGATGGAGGTATGATAAGCAAGTAAAACCATGACTGAGTACAAGACAACAAATAGCAGCTAATTCAACAAGTACACGACCTCTAAGGGTACTAACAATGACATCATATAGCCTAAGCGTGATTTCTAACATGGATTTCGATCTAATTTCTATAACACTAAGAGAAACATATAGCTAATAACAAGTTATTCCAATTTACGGTTCCACGGGACAGACCAAGTCACAATTCCTACGGTGCATGCACACATGCCCGTCACCTAGCATATGCGTCACCTCCAAAGTAATCACATAGCACAACGTCTGAGGTTTCTTACCCTCAATACTAGATTTAAAACTGTTACTTAACTCAATCTGAGCAAAACGCTACTCCAAAATGCCTTTGTCTCGCGAGTCGGCCTCCGAATATCTTGAATCTAGACACAAGTAGTACAATACAATTTATATAGGCTAAAGGGATCAATTCCACAAGAAAACTACTAAATTAGAGCAAAATCCGAAATTGCCTCAAACACGATCCCCGGGCCCACGTCTTGAAATCCGAAAAAAGTCATAAAATTGAAAGTTCATTCACTCATGAGTCTAATCATTCCAAATTTATCAAAATACGACACCATTTGGTCATCCAAAACCCCAAAATTCACTCTCCAAATCCCTAGCCCTAAACCCCCAAATTTCACCTCAAAAACTCACCAACTAGGTGCAAAATCATTGGGGAAACATCATTATTGAAGATAAATGAGCACAAGGAGCTTACCTCAGTAATTACTTCGAAATCCCTCGCAAATCCTCCAAAATCCGAGCTCAAGGTGATAAAAATGGTGAAAAATCTCGAAGTTCCATATTTATATGTTCTGCCCAGGCCTTTCGCACCTGCGACACTTTATCTACACCTGCGGTACCGCTATTGCATTAAAATATCCGCATCTGCATAAATCACTTAAGTGCCCATCTTCCACACCTGCACTCCTTATCCGCTTTTGCGGAAGCACTTCTGCGCAACAAATCTCGCTTCTACGACCTCGTAGGTGCAGAAGAGACCTCACTCCTGCAACCACTGCCAAGCCCCTTCCCTTTCGCTTCTGTGGGCAACTACCCGCTTCTGCTGGCTCGCACCTGCAATAAAACTTCTACAGGTGCGATTACACTCGCTGAGTCTAAACTTCAGTAGTCTTCCAACTTCAAAACGTGATCCGTTAATCACCCGAAATCAACCCGAGGCCCTCGGGACCACAACCCAATATACCAATAAGTCTTATAACCCGACACGAACTTAGTCGAATCCTCATATCACCTCAAACCATACCAAAAATACAAATTACACACGGATTCAAGCCTAATGAACTTTGAAATTTCCAAATTCCACAAACGACATCAAAACATATTAAATCACGTCCGATTGATCTCAAATTTTGTACACAAGTCATAAATGACACCACTAACCTACTCTAACTTTCGAAACTCCAATTCGAACCCGATATCAAAAAGTTCACTCCCAGTCAAACTCTCCAAAATTTCAACTTTCGACAATTCAAGCCTAATTCTACTGTAGACCTTAAATCACAATCTGGACGCGCTCCTAACTCCAAAATTACCTAACGAAGCTAAAGGAGCCATAAAAATTTAAATTTGATGTCGTTTACATATAAGTCAACATTCGGTTAACTTTTCCAACTTAAGCTTCCAGGTAAGTGTCTCAATTTATTCTGCAATCACTCCGGACCCGAACCAACTAATTCGATAAGTCATAATACAGCTGCAGAATATAAAAGAAGCAGAAAATGGAGAAACGGGGCTACAACTCTAAAACAACCGGCTGGGTCATTACTGTGAGGTTATATTTACTTGTAAAGGTCGGTATTGACAACTAGTCAGACTTACGAATTTTACCATTCAATATGACTTGTTCTGTAAGCCAGATGCGAGTTTCTCCAAAAAGTTTGATTTGAGGATTATTAAAGTGAGAAATTCAAGTTAGGCATTTGAAGGTGTCTAGACCAATATTTGTACGGTATTGAATAATTAAAAGAATAACACACACGCGCCAATATAAGGTAAGAATACCGTAACATGTGTTTCATAACACGTGTGCTATCGACCTGGGATAATAGAAGAATGAATCCCTGTATCTTCATTGTGTGAGATCCCAAAGAAGTTACATTAACTTTTATTGAAATACCCTTTAACCTTTTACTGTCTCTTGAAGTGCCAATCAATGTTGCTTCTTTAGCATGTCACTAATAGCCATGAGTGATTCGGCAATACAGTGTATGTCTAGGTAAGCAATGGATTTGGAATGGAAAGATTCTAGTAGAAAGGGAAGACAACTAAAATTTAGTAATTTAACTTGTATTCATAGGCCGACCATTACACGTACCATGAGGGTATCAAATGTAATTATGTATACAAAGTTAAACATGAAATCAAGTTCACCTCTTTCGAGAATGAGGGTCGAATAACTAGCTTGTTACATCTCGCGTTTTCGTACATTAAAAGTTTCGTCTTCAGTTAATCGACGTAGTCTCGGGGATGAGATTATCTTGAGGTTAGTGTAGTTACGCTAATTATAACAAGTGAAAAACAAGTGTCATGAAGGATAAAAGGATACACAAATTAAAGAAAATGAGTTTCATTGAAAATGGCTAATTTAGGATAAAGTACGGGTCGAGCGATACTATCCGATAATTATGGACTGGCACCATACAAGGTATCATATGGCCGTGATAATATGATATATATATATATATATATATATATATATATATATTAAAATGAGTAGTATTTTTAGGTAACTTGAGATAATTCTTAATTATACGGATAATTGGTTAATACCGGATAACGGGACATTACCCAATTAACTAATAAGTGGATAAAAATTTATAAATTATCCCCCCAATACGTGGAAAGAAGCCACAAATCAAGAAGTGACTACTAGGTGGCAACCTAGGCTTAAGAGGGAATGAATGATTATCTAAAACAAGACTTATACAAGTCTTGTTACAATTCCATATGAAACAAAAATGAGAATAAAAGTAAAGTTAGTCATTCCAAAAAGCAAGAATGTATTCTTTCTTGACTTGAAAGATTCAAGAACAGAACTTAAGAAATTCGTTCAATACTTCAACAAGCCAGAAGGTTGAAGTTTCGTTCAAGAATTTCGAAGAAGCAGAAGCTAATCTCGTTCAACAATTTCAAAAAGCAGAAGCTTAATCCGATTTTTGGGATTCTAAGTTCAATCCACGAAGGTTTCCAACGGAATATTATACAGAGTTTTCCTTACTCCAGGTATGTTAAGGCCATCCTTTTTTTTGGCATAATCCAAATTATACAAAGGCGTAATACATACGGAGACACTTAAAGTTGACATGATCTTTCATTTAGACACCTGAACTTAAGAGAGTTCCTATTGAGCACGTACGTTACATGAACTTTGTTCCAATTAAACACTTCTTGTTGAGTTGGCATATAAAGTGAGTTTCACCCAATATGGGCGCGTGAAAAGCCCAAAAAATAGATTTTTTTTTATTTTTTTTATTTCTTCTTCTTGTTTATGTCCACCACCATTTCCACCAGTGTCTCCTCCACTTTCCGTCATCTTCTCCGACTCAAATCACTATTCTTCTTTCGAATCCCATACCAGATTCAAATTTAGCCGAAAATGAAAAGGTGAGTATTTGTGATTGGAAGAAAACAAAAAAGATAAAGTGAAGAAGAAGCCTAACCCAACTGCCAGAACTGAAATTAATTATGTCAAGAAATCTGGATAATGAAGAAGGTAAACAGAAATTTTCCTTTCTAAACCTAGCTCATTTCCTTCTCATCACTCTTTCTTTGTTTGTTCACTATTTATGCGTGTGTGTGTGGCTGTTTCTGGGCAGCAGAGAGTGGTGGTTTGCGGCGAGCTCTGGTGGCGGGGATGGCGACAATGAGGCTGAAGAAGATGGTGCGGCTGCTGGGGTTTGCCAACGGAGAGATTCAGTCGTTGGTGTTGTGTGTGTTAGGTTTGAGCGGTGGAAAGAGGTGGAGATGTAGTAGTCGTTTGTGGGTGGGCGCTGGCTGGTATTTTAGGGATGGAGAAAAAGGGTCTTTTGGGGTGGTTCAAGTTCAAAGAGAAGGGGAGCCAACTTTGTTTGCAGATGAAGATGGAAAGGAAGGGGGTGAGGGTCATTGGGGAAGATGACGGAGGGGAGGGGTGGGTTGGTAATATGTTTAGATGTTTGTTTAGGGCTAGTAATTTGTATTTTAGTGAAAATAACACTATATAGCTGAGGTGGACAGTGAGATGGACAAATAAAATGATGTGGCACGATTTATAATGGTTACTTTTGCCACGTAAACGGAGATTGCAGAACACGCGCTTGGTTAATTAATAAGCCAGCAAAAAACGTGTCTTATTGGTATGAGAATTGCCTAGGAAACGTGTCTAGTTGGAAAGAGGTCTAGTTTAAGTGTCTAAGTGAAAGATCGTGCCAACTTTAGGTGTCTCCGTATGTATTACGCCTTATACAGAAGAAACAAGTAAACGCACAGTTTCCATAAATTATTCTATTCATAGAAATACTAGGGGTGAAAAAGCTTTTCACCCATGATAATTGTTATTATCTTCTGTTCATGGGTCTTAGAATAATACGTAGTTGAAAAAGCTTATCCGGAATAAATATTGAGATTATTACATATTTTTTATGCATTTCACCCATTTATACATGTGCATTGACCCATGACCAGATAGCGTTATATATGCGTATATATGTATATGGGATATGAGAAAAGATTACGGCGTTATATATGCACCACCACCTGATCAGCTAGTATATGTTGATGATGTTGCCCACAGTGGTCGAGACGATATGATGGGATACCCTCAGTGGATTGATGATATTATGTACACCCATACCTATGCATGGTACAATATTTATACGCACGTGCATGACATTATAAATGTTTCGGAATTTAAAAAGTATTCAGATTTAAAGATGTGTTTCTTTATTCCATGTTTCATCTATGTCTTTTACGTACTAATTTTCATGACTTACATACTCACTACATTTTTCTTACTGACGCCCATTTTACGGGGCCTGCATTTCATGCCCGCAGGTATAGGTAGGCAAGCTAACGGCCTCCCTTCTTAGGATCCTTGATCAGCGAGAGTTGACATGCTCCACTTGATCCAGAGCTGCTTTTGATTTTGGTACAATATATTTGTGTATATATATATGGGTATGACATGGCTCAGTCCCGTCTTTGTACAATTATATTTTTATTAGAGGTATGTAGACAATATGTCTAGTTGGGTGGTATGTGGCCTTGTCGGCTTTCAGTTTTGGATGTATAGTTGTCTATAGCAGCCTTACCGGTTCGCCCACTATATTCTGCATATATACGTACATATGCCTTGTTGGAAGGTTTTCTTCATGTATGTTATTTTCATAATTCAGCAGGTGTTATTCAGGTTCATATCTTCAACGCATACTTAGGGGTGTTTGACAGGTAGGACTCAGGCACTCGTCGTGGTCCATCGGTTTGGGTCGTGACAAAAGTGGTATCAGAACGGTTCTATCATAGGGTTGTCTACAGACCGTGTCTAGTAGAGTCTTGTTTATGGGTGTGTTGTGCACCACACTTATAGAAAGGAGGCTACAGGACATATAGGATGATATCCTCTTTTTTTTATCTCAGATCGTATGATACAAGAATTTATGTTCCTAACGATATGTTATATTTTTAGCGATGCCTCCAAAGAGTACGACCGTACAAAAGGGAAAGTCCGTGGTTAGTGAGACTACTAGTCGAGCGCCACGAATTACCAGGGCTCGGGGAGAGTCTCATGGTGAGTTTCCATCTCAGACTTCACATACCCTGCCCTTTCTAGAAGAGCTCCGAGGGGCACCAGCTCTAGCGCCTGCCCCTGTACATTTAGCACCTTAGATGGATGCACCGAGTCAAGAGATGAGAGATGTTATTCAGTTATTAACTCGATTAGGAGCCACGCAGGCTCGACATCAGGAAATAGGTATTGGTCATGCAGATAGGTATGTCAGTGTGAGGGTTCGTGACTTCATTAATTTAGATCCTCCGGTATTCACTGGGGCAGATCCGAATAAGGACCCTCAGGTATTTATTGATAGAGTGTAGAGGACATTACGGGTAATGAAGGCCACTGTAACTGAGTCAGTTGAGCTAGCTTCCTATGTACTCCAAGATATTGCAGTTAATTGGCACGAGTCTTGGGAATTGTCCAGAGGTAAGGATGCCCCTTCAGCAGTATGGTAGAAGCTTTTCTTCGTCATTATTTGCCACCGGAGCTTAGACGGGCCAGAGTTGACAGGTTCTTGACCCTTCGGCAGGGTAACATGAGTGTTCGAGAGTACATTATTCAGTTTGATTTGTTGGCTAGGTATGCTCCCACTATTGTATCTAAGATGGAGGATCATGTTCACCTGTTCGTGATGGGACTAGAGCCTCACTTGCTTAACGATTGTATGTCGGTATCACTTCAGCCAGACATGGATATTTCTCGTATTCAGGCATACACTCAGGGTGTAGAGGAGCGTAAATAGAAATAGAGGGCCGATCGTGAGCATGATAAGGCCTAGAATAAGAGAGCGCGGTCTTTTGGTCCTTCTGGTGAGTTTTGAGGTGGTCAGAGGCAGCAGTACTCGAGGTGTCCATTCCAGCCATCGACTAGCGCACCCCCTTAGTTTGGCGGCAAGAGATTTGATGTTCTATATATTCAGGGTCTGGTCAGAATTTTAGGGCCTCAGGTTCTCAGTATAGGGGTGATTCAAATCAGATGAGGCCGCCCTTGCCACGATGTGCTCAATGTGGTAAGCAGCATACCAGGCAGTACTGTATGGGGTTAGGTGTTTGTTATACTTGTAGTTATCTGGGCCATGTTATGAGGGATTGTCCGATGAGAGGTGATCCAAGCATAGCTCAGCCATCAGGATATGTATCTGGTCCGTCATCATCAGTACGCCCCCTAGGCAAGATCCCCAAGCGCCAATGAGTTGTGGTAGAGGCAGAGGCGGAGCATCTAGTTCGAGCAGCCCTCAGAACCGCATTTATGTGTCGGCAGGATGACAGGACCAGGAATCATTGCCTGATGTTATTACAAGTATATTATCAGTCTCCTCATATGATGTATATGCACTGATTGACCCAGGTTCCACCTTATCATACGTTACTCCGTTCGTTGCTAGTAAATTTGAAAACAAAACCTGAATTGGTTAAACCTTTTGAGGTGTGTACACCTGTTGGGGACTCAGTGATAGCTAAGCAGGTATATAAGGGTTGTATAATAGTAGTTCATGGTCGACCAACCGTATCAGACTTAATCGAGATAGATATGGTATAATTTGATGTTATAATGGGTATGGATTGGTTGGCTTCTTGTCATGCCAACATTGATTGTAGATCACAGATAGTCCGATTTCAATTTCCAAGGGAGCATGTTTTGGAGTGGAAAGGTAATACGACATCGCCGAGAGGATGATTCATTTCCTATCTCAAGGCAAGGAAGACGAACAAAAAGGGTTGTATTTATCACTTAGTTCGGGTTTAGGATGTGGGAATGGAGTCACCAACCATTCAGTCCATCCCAGTGGTTAATGAGTTTCCCGATGAACTTTTGGGCCTTCTGCCAGAGCGAGAAATTGAGTTTGCCATTGACCTACTACCAGATACTCATCCAATATCTATTCCCCCTATAGAATGGCCCCCGTAGAGCTGAAAGAGTTAAAGGAACAACTAAGGAATTTTCTTGAAAAAGGTTTTATCAGACCTAGTACGTCATCATGGGGAGCACTTGTGTTGTTTGTGAGAAAGAAAGATGGTTCCTTACGAATGTGTATTGATTATAGGCAGCTGAATAAGGTGACGATCAAGAATAAGTACCTGCTCCCAAGAATTGATGATTTATTTGATCAGTTACAAGGTGCCAAGTGTTTTTCAAAGATAGATTTGAGGTCCGAGTACCATCAGGTAAGGGTTAAAGAGGAAGAAATTCCGAAGACAGCATTTAGAACCAGATACGGGCACTTCGAGTTTCGTGTCATATCGTTCGGTTTGACTAGTGCCCCAACAGTATTCATGGATTTGATGAACCGAGTGTTCGGGCCTTTTTTAGATTTGTTCGTAATTGTATTTATTGACGATATATTGGTGCATTCTCGTTCAGAGGCTGAGCATGCTGATCATCTGCGTACTATACTCAGAGTTCTACAAGAAGGGAAGTTGTATGCAAAATTTTCTAAATGTGAATTCTGGTTGAACTCTATAGCTTTCCTTAGGCATATAATTTTGGGTGAGGGCATCCGGGTGGATACACAAAAGATTGAGGCAGTAAAGACTTGGCCTAGACCCACAACACCGATGGAGGTTCGTAGCTTTCTCGGTTTGGCAGGTTATTACAGGAGATTTGTAGAGGGATTTTCTTCCCTTTCAGCACCTTTGACAAGGTTAACTCAGAAGGGAGCAAAGTTTCAATGGACTGATGCTTGCGAACGGAGTTTCCAAGCATTAAAGGACAGATTAACTTCAGTACCGGTTCTAACGCTCCCAGAAGGGACCGATGGTTATGTTATCCATTGCGACGCTTCAGGCATTGGATTGGGTTGTGTGTTGATGTAGCATGGTAAAGTTGTGGCTTATGCTTCTAGAAAACTAAGAAAGCACGAGAAGAACTACCCGACCCACGATTTAGAGTCAGCTGCGGTGATTCATGCCTCCACATCGCTCCCAGAAGGGATCAATGGTTATGTTATCTATTGCGACGCTTCATGCATTGGATTGAGTTGTGTGCTGATGCAGCATGGTAAGGTTATGGCTTATTCTTCTAGATAACTAAGAAAGCACGAGACGAACTACCCGACCCATGATCTAGAGTTAGCTGTGGTGATTCATGCACTAAAGATGTGGAGGCACTACTTGTATGGCATTCATGTTGATATCTATACGGATCATAGGAGCCTCCAGTACATCTTCAAGCAAATGTAGTAGTCAAAGGAGATGGTTGGAGCTACTTAAAGACTATGACGTTGATATTTTATACCATCCGGGGAAGGCAAATGTAGTAGTCGACGCCCTTAGCCGTAAATCTATGGGTAGCTTGTCGTATTTACAACCAGAAAAGAGGGGAATTGCCATGAGGTTTATCAGCTAGCTAGTCTTGTAGTTCGGTTACTGGACTCAGGTGATATTGGAATTAGTATTCAGAACACGGCAACATCCTCTTTAGTAATTGAAGTAATGGAACGCCAGTACGAGGACCCTATGTTAGTTCATTACAGGGATACCACCCTTCAGAAGGGGAAAATACCATTTGAAATTACAGAAGATAGGGTCCTCAGATAGCAAGGGCGATTATGTGTGCCTAATATTGCAGGGCTATGTCGGCAGGTTATGGGAGAAACTCACTATTCTCGTTAATCTAACCATCCAAGAGCGACAAAGATGTATCATAATATCAGGGAAGTATATTGGTGGAACGGAATGAAAAATGATATTGCAGAATTTGTTGCTCAGTGTCCTAACTGTCAGCAGGTTAAGATTGAGCATCAAAAACCCGGTGGATTATTGCAGGTTATGGAGATTCTGACTTAGAAATAGGAAATAATCAATATGGATTTCATTGTAGGTTTACCTCGTACCCGACATAAGTTCGATTTGATATGGGTGATTGTTGATAGGCTTACAAAGTCAACCCATTTTTTGCCCATTAGAACTACATATTCCTCAGAAGATTATGCAAGGCTTTATATTAAAGAGATAGTATGACTGTATGGTGTCCCTATATCTATTATCTCGGATAGAGGAGCTCAATTTACAGCTAACTTCTGGAGGTCCTTCCAAAAAGGATTGGGGACTCAAGTAAGTCTTAGTACAACATTTCATCCCCAGACAGACGGACAAGTTGAGCGTACTATTCACACTGGAGGATATGTTACGAGATTGTGTGATGGATTTCAAAGGTAGCTGGGATAATCATCTGCCGCTTATTGAGTTCGCATATAATAATAGTTACGATTCCAGTATTCAGATGGCTCCATACGAATCTCTTTACGAACGGAAGTGTAGGTCGCATATAGGGTGGTTTGATGTTGGAGAATCTGGATTACATGGTCCAGACCTTGTTCAGAAAGCAATAGAAAAAGTAAAGCTTATCCGGTATCGACTATTGATAGCTCAGAATCGTTAGAAGTCATATTCTGACATGCGGCGATGAGATTTAGAGTTCGAGGTTGATGATTGGGTATTCTTAAAGTTGTCACTTATGAAAGGTGTGATGAGTGTCACAACTCCTTTTTCCGCACCCGAGAGGGTACAAGGGAGTTTTTCCAATTAAAGGACAGTCGAAACGGGATGAGTTTATTTATTTTAGAGTCGCCACTTGGGAGATTTAGGGTGTCCCAAGTCACCAATTTTAATCCCGAATCGAGAAAAAGAATGACTCTATATTACAGTCTGCGTACCAGAAATCCGGATAAGGAATTCTGTTAACCCGGGAGAAGGTGTTAGGCATTCCCGAATTCCGTGGTTCTAGCACGGTCGCTCAACTGTTATATTCGGCTTGATTATCTGATTTTAAATACAATACGAACTTATGTGCAAATTTTATCTTTCAACCGCTTTTATCATTTACCGTTATTTTTATCAAGAATTGCAACGTTATAAAATGTATCTCGAACCACGTTACAATCAATGTACCCGTGGTCATCGACACGCTTTGACTCCGTTGAGATTTGGATTTGGGTCACATCAATGTGCACCCGAGTTTAAGGAAATTAAATTATTAAAGGCGCGCCTAAAGCGACTAGCGTATTTATTTTGGGTAGGA
Source organism: Nicotiana sylvestris (assembly GCF_000393655.2). Taxonomy (NCBI): domain Eukaryota; kingdom Viridiplantae; phylum Streptophyta; class Magnoliopsida; order Solanales; family Solanaceae; genus Nicotiana; species Nicotiana sylvestris. Next base: position 150,534,741 of record NC_091059.1, on the reverse strand, counting down.
CCGTGAAATTTTACTAAACGGTCCATCCCGAAGTCTAAACAATTTTTAAAGCAATATTTATTGAGGGCCCCGCAATTTGTATTTTATTTGGCGAGGCTCATCTCGTTCTTTATTTTTAATGAATTTGCAACGTCATGGACATGCATCTCGAACCACGTCACAGTCAATGTACCCGTGATTAGAAAGGCATTTCGAATCCGTCGAGATTTGGATTTGGGTCACATAAATGTGCACCCGAGTTTAAGAAGGTAAAGTTTATTAAAGCGTATCCTAAAGAGACTAACGTGTTGTCATTTCAGGAAGGTTGCGAGATTTGCTAAGCAACCCGTCCTGGAAACTAAATGCTTCAATAATATACATTTAACAAGGGCCCCGCATCTGCGCGTTTTGTTTATTTCATCGAGGCTCATCTCGTTCTTATTTTAAAGGGATATCTTATAGCAACTACGTTTCTTGTCGTGTTTGTCTCTATCAATTGAAAACAGTAGAAAGTCCTAATTAATTACATGTTTGAAGATGTTGTAACAACATTCAGAAAGGCTTAAAAAATCCGAAACGGGGCTGCATACACAGTCAGCCGATCCAGTAACCACGGGCCCAAATCCAGCCCAAGCATGATTGGCCAGACCCGGGCCACTGCTTGTTCGATGCGAGCCTGCCGGGTCTGTTTTGACCCGGGCTCGACTTCTCGTGGGGTTGAGATTGTAAACCGTGTTCTTTATCTAAAAAAAGGTTTTAGCAGTTATATACGGCACATGTATTGGAAAGGAAAGAAATTAATTTATAGTGTACGATTTTCATGCTTCGCATACATTACTTGTTTATACTACACTATTGCATTAAATCTGAGATACAACCCACTGCCTTGGGCATACTCTTATCACCATCCTATATACACAATCTAACATTCAACTACCATTCATTGACAGTTTACTAGGACTGTAAGCTAACTTCAGTATCCAAAACAAGAAGGTAAACTATTATACATTATATGAGGTCTAACATAATATTCTATGTATATATAGACATCTGCAGATCTTCTCCATTCATGCTCAAACTTTTCAAGTTACATTGGTAATATATTTGTGTACCTGGTATAGAGGACAACAGGAGGGAGAAAATGATCAGCTGAGTGGTATGCAACAAACACAGCAACAACAACCAAACAGTAACAACTCAACAACAAACCAACAGCCACAAATGCTCTCCACAGTCCAACAGACAAATAGCAACAGTTTCCAGAACAACAGAAACCACAGATGGTCGAGGCCCAAACAAACAATCCCAGAAAAAGAGTAATGAACCAGTAGAAAATCCAAGATACCAAATGTGACAGCAACAGAAAACCCAATAACCCCAAAGCTCAGCTAATACCCGATACAGTTCCAGCAATCAGGAAGACTAAGACTCGAACCACAGCCCACAGAAAACTCAGTATAGTAACAATCACAGCAGAAAACACACAGCCTTTCTCTTAATGGAACAGTAATGACCCTAGTTAGAATAACTGGCTTGGCCAGGATAGCCCAACCAATTTAGCTCCTCGTGCAGTTTTGGGCAGTGATTGGTTAAAGTGTTCTGAAAATTTCCCCCTTTTGTTTTCTCTTTTTCTGAAGACTAAAAGTCCAGCCCTTTTTTAGTTCTGCAACAGCTTATTTATAAGCCAACAACCCAGTGCAGTCAAGCTGCCTGGATCCTGCCAGTTGCAATCTGCCCATACCCCTTAACTCCCCATGCCTAAAGGCATCTTTCTCGGTAAACTTAATCAGCCCCCCATGCTTTGTCCTATTGCTCTAATCAAGGATTATGGGTGAAATAAAGTATTCATTTGAACCCATGCTCTTATGTTTTGTTCCCCATTGTTATTAGGTTAATAGTATTTTAATTAACACTTGACATATTCTTAAGTTAAACCCCCTAATCAGACTTTGTCTTATGCCAAAACTACCCTTAACCTTGCATGTCACTGTATTACCATAACTCTTAATAATTAGTATATAAACCTCTTTGATTTCAGCTAACTACTGACTACTTAACTTAAACTCAATGCTGCCTTCAGGTGAATCTGTTAGCTTTCCACAGTTAACAATCAATTTTCAGCCTAAATTCAAACCAATGATTCCAATTTAATCAAACGTGGGTGCCAATTAAAGGGTACAAGTTGGTCATGCCGATACAAGTAACACCAACAAGAAACAGGCATAGTAATCAATACTGAAATGCAACTCCTGATTTTCTAATCTTTCAAGTGAATTTAGTTGACGATGCTTATTTAAACGACTACGCGAACTATAATATACATCGAACAACCAACAAAATCAACAAACAAATCAACTTTAAACTCAAAATGTACACACAGGGATAGACGAGTCAGAAACCAAAACAAACCAGAACATGTATGACAGATAGAGTTTAAGATGACAAAATAAAAGGAAAAATACCTCCGGGACCTGAAACTAAGACTGACTCAATGCTCGAACTCGGGCCAGGTGATTTTGGGGTCTAATGGACTTTAACCGAAGCGTTCTCAACTGAGAACACTTCGGTAAAAGTCTGCTAGGCCCTGATCCTGACACTGATTCGGACAAAAACCCATAGATCTGAATCCTAGGGCTCTTGAGGTTCGATTTGGGAACCGTTCAATTCCAGTCAGATTCGAACGGAACCTAAGCCATTCAGGGGGTGAGGGAGGTCAGGAGGGGCCGTGGTGTGAGTTTGGGGTCAATCGGTGTAGATCTGGTTTTTACTCGAATCTTCGTTGGAAGATTCGAGAAGCTACGGGTTGATTCGAGGTGAAAGGTTAACGGATTCATGTTCAGGATGGTTGGGTGCATCGGGGATGTTATTTTGGTGGTCATCGGAACTGTGGTTACCGGGCTCATGGGGGAAAACCTAGGCTGCTAGGGTTTGAGAGGAAAGGGGTCCTGGGGAAGATGGTGAACAGTGGCTGAAGGGGGGGTGTGGCTTGGGGCGTGGGGGTAAGGGGTTAGGTTTATATATGTATTGAGGGTTTAGATCCTGGCCATTGGATCAATTGAGATCAAGGGCCAGGATCTACTTATTGAGGAGAGACGACGTCGTTCGGGAGATGATAGTGGGTTAAGACCGGGTAGGGGATTGGATCGGGTCATGTTGACGGGTTTAGAGGAGGGCCTGGATCCGTTGGATCAATGGGGTTGGACGGCTTAGATCATCTTGCCTGAAACGACGTCGTTGAGGCGAGTTGAACAGCCTGATCTGGACCGTTCGTTTGAATCAGATCAACGGCTTTGGTAGGGACGCCGATACGGCGTCGTTTGAGTCCGTGTTTGGGCAGGCTCGTCTTGGACTGGATCAGTACTTTGGTTTTGGGCCTTGTTTCGGGGCCCAAATCAGATTTTCCTTTTCCCCTCTTTTTTTTTTTTTCAAATTAAACAAAAATTCCTAAAACAATGTAAAAAAAATAAACCTGCACACATATTGAGTGGCACCCACAACGATAAACACACATAAATGAAAAATAAAAATAAAATAAAATAAAAATGGTTAGATCACAGCTTAGAACGAACGATGCACACATACATATATATTTTTTTGAATTTTCTTTTAACGACAGGCATTTTTGTATTTTTGTTTGATAATGACTAGATGCAAAATGGACAGACCCACAAATGACCAACAACACATGTTACGGAAAGATCGAAAAATTGTACAGCGAAACCATTTGTCACTATTTTTATTTTCTTTTGGAGTGATTGCTCGTGAAGCAAAAATCACGTGCTTACAGCTGCCCCTCTTTGCCCGAAGACACGAAGGGTTTTCGCGCAAAGATAAAGCGAGCGATTTTTGCCCGTCCGAATACTCCGTGTGAAGCATTTTTTGAAAAAGATTTGACCGAACCTTTGCTTCAGAGGTTTCCTACATATCCTGGGCTGAACAGGAATCAGGTCAATGTAGTTCGGGAAATTTTGGTAGCTGGGACTACCGTGCGACTGTAGTGATTGCTGTTGTTGTGCGCTGTTGTATGTTGCTGTAGGATGCTACTGCTCAACCGATCTCCCTATTACATTGCTCTAAAAGGAAAACAAGAAGCTAAGTTAAACTGAGGATCCTGAAACTTCATCCATCTTCAACTTGCTCTTGTTGCCTTGCTTTCTTGTCGGCTAATGCTTTCCTCCGACGCCTTTATTTTGTGAACTTGGAGATGATGCTGGTCCTTCACCTTTTCTGAATGTCAGTTCTCATCACTTTGCTTGATTTGCTGGGGACACGGCTTTCTTCTTTAGATCTTCCAATGGTTTCTTCAGTGGTATGGCTTTTCATCAGAATTGTTATACTGGGCATGCTACAACGTTCCCAAACTACTTCTTTTGAGACGCGTTCCTTCTTCCCTTTGAATGTGCGCTTGCTTTTGCAGTTGTCTGCTTCTTGGTGCTGGGGATTTTATTGTTTCCCGTTTGGGGATCTCTGTTGTAACCTTCTGTCTTCAGGTGGGGTGACTGATTCCAAAATCTAGAGCTGAATGTATTCCCGCATTATACTGGTGGGCGACCTAGAACTTAAATGTATTCCCGCATTATACTGGTGGGCGACCTAGAACTTAAAAGTATTCCCGCATTATACTGGTGGGCGACCTAGAACTTAAATGTATTCCCGCATTATACTGGTGGGCGACCTAGAACTTAAATGTATTCCCGCATTATACTGGTGGGCGACCTAGAACTTAAATGTATTCCCGCATTATACTGGTGGGCGACCTAAAACTTAAAAGTATTCCCGCATTATACTGGTGGGCGACCTAGAACTTAAAAGTATTCCCGCATTATACTGGTGGGCGACCTAGAACTTAAAAGTATTCCCGCATTTTACTGGTGGGCGACCTAGAACTTAAAAGTATTCCCGCATTATACTGGTGGGCGACCTAGAACTTAAAAGTATTCCCGCATTTTACTGGTGGGCGACCTAGAACTTAAAAGTATTCCCGCATTATACTGGTGGGCGACCTAGAACTTAAAAGTATTCCCGCATTATACTGGTGGGCGACCTAGAACTTAAAAGTATTCCCGCATTATACTAGTGGGCGACCTAGAACTTAAATGTATTCCCGCATTATACTGGTGGGCGACCTAGAACTTAAATGTATTCCCGCATTATACTGGTGGGCGACCTAGAACTTAAAAGTATTCCCGCATTATACTGGTGGGCGACCTAGAACTTAAAAGTATTCCCGCATTATACTGGTGGGCGACCTAGAACTTAAAAGTATTCCCGCATTATACTGGTGGGCGACCTAGAACTTAAACGTATTCCCGCATTTTACTGGTGGGCGACCTAGAACTTAAAAGTATTCCCGCATTATACTGGTGGGCGACCTAGAACTTAAAAGTATTCCCGCATTATACTGGTGGGCGACCTAGAACTTAAAAGTATTCCCGCATTATACTGGTGGGCGACCTAGAACTTAATGTATTAAAATTGCTTCCCCGTTCTTCCGAGAAAATTTCGACAATTGGCAGAAAATTTTCTGCCCCGGTTTTCGGTGACTTCCCTGGCGTTGCATCTCGCTGTCATCATCAATCCTTTGTTTTCCTGCAGCAGACAAAAGGATTTAATTAGTTTTCATCGTGGTGGTAGAGGGTGCCTTTCTGGCGGATGATTTTCCTTTCGTCCCCTTTTCTTGCTCTTTGTTCCCATAATTGGTTGGCGGGCAAAGTTGCCTGTTGGGGGTCTCTAGCCTGCTGGGGATTGGTTTTCAATTTATCCCCTTTTCTGCTTTCTCTTTAAACACATGATGTGGGAGTCTGCTTCTAACTCCCGAAACCACTCCCTTTTGGAGCTTACTTCTTCAAAAATTTCCGGGCACAATCACTGCATTGCCCGGGACCGGACTTTAAGACTGTTTGTATTATCCTGCATTGGATGAATTCCCCTTTGGTTCCTGGTAGTAAGCTTTGAAAAATCCTTTCAAGACACATTTTAGGAAAAGAAATAAAAGATATGGAAAGGAGAAAATCTTTCTGAACCAATATTTTTGTGGGAGGAGACAATCAAAAGAACTTATCTGGAGGACACAACTGGTCCCTGTGATCATGGCGTGCACCATAGATTCCCGACCCAGTCTATTTGTATCAATCGATTTGTCCGACGGTCTGACTTGCTGGGGATGATAAATGGATGTTCATCTTGTTGCGAATGTGGTAGCTTTTGCTGCTCTATCTTGTCGCCTCATAGTGCCCTTCGAGGGGTTTTCACTAATGAGACTCTCTCTTTTCTTTCATCTCCCGGCGCCTTATGGTGCCTGTGAAGGTTTTCACCAATAAGACTCTCTCATTTCATATCCCTTATCTTACATCGCCTCTCGGTGCCTGTGAAGGTTTTCACCGATAAGACTCTCTCATTTTATTTCTTTCGAGGAATCGGGGCGTTGTAGATACGACCCTCTCTTCTGGAGATTCTTTTGACTATCAACTCATTCCCAGTCTTACGATCCTCTTCTTTGCTGGGGATCAGTGTATTATTCTCGGCCTTATTTGCCGGATTTGGCATCTCTCGAACATTGATCGGGAGGTCTTTTGGATGTTGACGTTGGTTTTGGTGTGGGATTGAAGAAAGGCTACAAAAATGAAAACAATTTGAAGGGTGATGTGCTACAACTTTTGGAATCTAACCTTTGTTGGAACTTAAAACATAACCTCTGCCCCAGTTTTCTTGCTTGGGGAATTTATTTTTTACGCTTATGTTGAGTTACGTGCGTTACGCACATTGTGCTATATTGTGCACACTATGTACATTATGCATCCTATATTCATTATGATGCATACTATGTACATTATGCATCCTATATTCATTATGATGCATACTATGACCGAGCCGTGAGGCGCCTACGTATCCTCTTTGAGGAATCAGGTCAAACGTAGTTCCCACGGTTTTATATTCCTTGATTTTATCTTCTTCTTTTTTTCCTTCTTTTCATTTTTTCATGTCTTTTTCTTTTCTTTTCTTTTCTTTTTCTTTTCTTTTCTTTTTTTTTTTTTTCCATTAGTGATTCCAAAAGAGGGGTATTGAAAGAATTTGCTTAAGGCTCAAAGGGGGAAGCAAGGGTTAAACAGTGTTTGGGTAGAAGAAAGAATTGCCTCCGTCATCTCATTATCCAATAAATGCCAAATACAAACAAACAAACCGAATAATTGCCATAATTAAAGAAATTACGCATAATATCTCTTGACTGCATCTGAATTGATAGCCATGTCGACACATCTACCTTCGACATCTGTCAAACACAAAGCACCGTTGGACAATATTCTGGTCACGATATAAGGCCCTTGCCAATTTGGGGCGAATTTGCCTTTTGCCTCGACCTGATGTGGGAGGATCTTCTTTAATACCTGCTGCCCTACTTCAAATTTCCTAGGGCGCACCTTCTTATTATACGCTCTTGCCATTCTCTTCTGGTACAGCTGACCATGGCACACTGCTGCCAATCTTTTCTCATCTATCAGGCTCAACTGTTCCAAGCGAGCTTTGATCCATTCATCATCATCAATTCCGGCTTCAGCGACAATTCGGAGGGACGGAATTTCGACCTCCGCTGGTATCACGGCCTCAGTTCCATACACCAACAAATAAGGAGTTGTGCCTATGGAAGTCCGGACGGTAGTGCGGTAACCCAACAAAGCAAAGGGTAATTTCTCGTGCCATTGTCTGGACCCTTCCACCATTTTTCGTAGTATCTTCTTGATATTCTTATTGGCTGCTTCGACTGCTCCATTTGCCTTAGGACGATATGGGGTGGAATTGCGGTGTGTAATCTTGAATTGTTGGCATACCTCTCTCATCAAGCTGCTATTAAGATTCGCACCGTTATCCGTGATGATCACTTTTGGGATCCCAAATCTGCAGATGATATGGGAGTGAACAAAGTCCACCACTGCCTTCTTAGTTACTGATTTGAAGGTTTTAGCCTCAACCCATTTGGTGAAGTAATCAATGGTCACTAGAATGAACCTATGACCGTTGGACGCTGCTGGCTCGATGGGCCCAATGACATCCATGCCCCATGCTACAAACGGCCAGGGTGCTGACATCGTATGTAACTCTGTTGGCGGAGAATGAATCAAATCTCCATGTATCTGGCACTGATGGCATTTCCTCACAAAAGTGATACAGTCGTGTTCCATGGTTAGCCAATAACACCCTGTTCGAAGGATCTTTCTTGCCAATACATATCCGCTCATGTGCGGTCCGCAAACTCCCGCATGTACCTCTTCCATAACCGTCATTGCTTGACTGGCATCTATGCATCTCAACAATCCCAAATCCGGGGTTCTTTTGTACAATACTCCTCCACTGAGGAAGAAACCATTCGACAAACGCCGAAGGGCTCTTTTTTGGTCTCCAGAGGCATGTTCTGGATATATCCCCATTCTGAGGTATTCCTTGATATCATGAAACCAGGGTTCGCCATCTGCTTCTTCTTCTATGGTATTGCAGTAGGCGTGCTGATCACGGACTTGGATATGCAGAGGATCAACATACATTTTGTCAGGGTGGTGCAGCATTGATGCTAAGGTGGCTAAGGCATCTGCAACCTCATTGTGAACTCTCGGGATGTGTTTGAACTTCACCGATCGAAATTGCTTGCTCAGATCATGCAAGCATTGTCGGTATGGTATGAGCTTTAGATCTCGTGTTTCCCATTCACCCTGAATTTGATGTACCAAGAGGTCCGAGTCTCCCAAGACCAAGACGTCTTGGACATCCATGTCAGCAGCCAAGCGCAGACCCAGAATGCAAGCCTCATATTCGGCCATATTGTTGGTGCAATAGAAGCGCAGTTGGGCCGTAACAGGATAATGCCGTCCTGTTTCAGAAATGAGTACTGCCCCTATTCCAACCCCTTTTGCGTTTGCAGCTCCATCGAAGAAAAGCTTCCAACCCGGTTCCTCGGGTAATTCCAACTCATTCGTATGCATCACCTCTTCGTCAGGAAAATACGTTCTTAAGGGCTCGTATTTTTCATCAACGGGATTTTCTGCCAAATGGTCTGCCAGTGCCTGGGCTTTCATGGCCGTCCTTGTCACGTAGATGATATCAAATTCTGTGAGCAGAATTTGCCATTTTGCCAACCTCCCCGTGGGCATAGGTTTCTGAAAGATATACTTCAATGGGTCCAAGCGGGATATGAGATAAGTAGTATATGAAGACAGGTAGTGTTTCAACTTCTGAGCTACCCAAGTTAGGGCGCAACACGTTTTCTCGAGTTGAGTGTACTTGACCTCATGTACTGTGTATTTCTTGCTAAGATAGTAGATGGCCTGCTCCTTCCTTCCTGTGTCATCATGTTGCCCCAATACACAACCAAATGAACTTTCCAAGACCGTCAGGTAAAGAATTAGGGGCTTCCCGGGCTTAGGCGGGACCAATACGGGTGGATTAGACAGATACCCTTTGATTTGGTCGAAAGCCTCCTGACACTCTGCCGTCCAACCTACCGCAGCATCCTTTCTCAGCAGCCGAAATATGGGCTCACAAGTTGCTGTGAGTTGAGCGATGAACCTGCTGATGTAATTGAGTCTACCCAGCAGACTCATTACCTCTGTTTTGTTCCTTGGCGGTGGCAAATCGCGGATGGATTCAATTTTGGATGGGTCTAATTCAATCCCCCGTCGACTGACGATGAATCCTAGCAACTTTCCTGATGGAACCCCGAATGCGCATTTGGCCGGGTTAAGCTTGATATCATACCTCCGGAGTCTTTGGAAAAATCTCCTTAGGTCTGCTACATGGTCCTCCTGACGCCAAGATTTGATGATCACATCATCGACGTACACCTCTATTTCTTTGTGTATCATGTCATGAAACACAGCAGTCATTGCTCGCATGTACGTTGCCCCGGCGTTCTTTAACCCGAACGGCATTACCCGATAGCAGTAGGTTCCCCATGGCGTAATAAACGCTGTCTTCTCAGCATCCTCTTCGTCCATTAGGATCTGATGATAACCCGCATAGCAATCCACAAAGGATCCGATCTCGCGCCCAGCGCAATTATCGATCAGGATATGAATGTTGGGTAACGGGAAATTGTCCTTGGGACTTGCTTTGTTGAGGTTGCGGTAATCAACGCATACCCTGATTTTTCCATCCTTCTTTGGGACTGGTACCACATTGGCCAACCATTCGGGATACCGAGTGACCCGAATGACCTTCGATTGCAACTGCTTGATCACTTCTTCTTTGATTTTCACACTCATTTCTGTTTTAAATTTCCTTAGTTTTTGCTTGACCGGAGGGTATGCCGGGTCAGTGGGTAGTTTGTGAACCACTAAATTGGTGCTCAATCCAGGCATATCATCATATGACCATGCAAAAACATCTTTGAATTCCCTGAGAGTTTCGATCAATTCTGCTTTGACATTCGGCTCAATGTGGATGCTAATTTTGGTCTCTTGGACGTTATCAGCGTCTCCTAGATTTACAGCCTCGGTGTCATTTAAATTAGGTTTGGGTTTCTCTTCAAATTGACACAGTTCTCGGTTTATTTCTTCGAAGGCTTCCCCTTCGTCACATTCGGATTCATTATCACAAACGACCTCTTGCATCATTGAGTCAGATTCAGATTGATTTATTAGACTAGGTCGAAGATCCGCTGTGCATGCCATGTCATTAGGACCAGTAAAAAGAGAACTGTTCAGAAAGAAAAAGAACAAAACAAGAAATTAAAATGGGACAAAAGAAAAGAACTTTATTAAATTTGCAGGATAAAAAGGGTTCACACTTTTACAAAACGAAAGTAAAATTGGGATTACACCCTTGAATAATCCGATCAAACAAACAAACAAACAAAACATTAATCAAAGCCTACTACCAAGACTCCCCTCGGACAGGAAGAGGAGTAACCGTCCAATTGTTGGTCTTGGCCTCAGGCCCCACAAATTGTATCTCTGCTCTGCTGGAACCTTCTCCAGCTTCCACCATACTGACATCCGCGAATAGCCTCTCAAAACTCTGATTCAGGTCTTCATTTATACCGATCAAAGGTCCTCGAATCTTTGGGATCGCTGACCCCTTGGCACTTGCTTTAACAAAAGACCTTGAGAGGCGTGGCACTGGTTTAGGCAGAAACCAGACCTTCTTCTTCATTCTTCGCGCCTCCTTCCTGTCTGCCGCGGTTGGTTTGAACCCCAACTCGAAGGTTTCCAGATTCTTAGGAAGGGAAACAGGTTGGACTATCCCTTGAAGTTCAACTCCCAGGCCTTTTCCCGGTACAAATCCGTTACCCAGCATCTCCGAGACCATCATGACCGTTGCGGCAGCTACCCTAGGGTGCGGGATGATTTCTCCTTTAGAAATTTTGTTGGCTGACCCTGTATCGAGAATCTGGTAGACCCAGGGGCCCTTGTCATCAGTGGTCTCTATGAAAGGCACAATGGTTCCGCTCATGGTGCATGTTGTATCCTCGCCGTGCAGCACGACCTCTTGTCTTTCCTACTCGAACTTCACTGTCTGATGTAGGGTGGAAGGCACCACTTTAGCTGCATGAATCCAGGGTCGTCCTAACAGCAAGTTGTAAGATACCGTAGCGTTCAATACTTGGAATTCCATGGTAAACAGGACCGGACCAATGGTCAGTTCAAGTACAACGTCCCCCACAGTGGCTGTTCCGTTTCCGTCAAACCCCCGGACACAGATGCTATTCTCCCGGATCCTTCCACGGTCAATCTTTAACTGGTCCAGGGTGGATAATGGACAAATATTGGCGCTTGAGCCGTTATCCACCAATACTCGGGTTACCACCGAGTCTTCACATTTGACAGCTAGGTATAGAGCTTTGTTATGCTCCGTACCTTCCACCGGCAGGTCATCATCGGAGAATGTCACTCTGTTCACCTCGAAAATCTTGCTAGCAATGGTTTCCAGGTGGTTTACAGAAATCTCACTGGGTACATGGGCCTCGTTCAATATCTTTAACAGGGCCCGGCGATGTTCCTCGGAATGGAGGAGTAATGACAATAGTGAGATCTGGGCAGGTGTTTTTCTCAGCTGCTCAACCACAGAATAGTCTTGCACTTTCATCTTCCTCAGGAAGTCTTCAGCCTCTTCTTCTGACACTGGCTTCTTGGTTGCCACTGGGTTGGTTTTTCTTAACTCCACCGGAGCAAAACATCGACCTGATCGAGTCAGCCCTTGCGCTTCACAACTGACTTCTTCCACCTGTTTTCCTTGGTACGTCACCACTGCTTTTTCATATTTCCAGGGCACAGCCCTGCTGTCAAGCATAGGCAGTTGGACCACCGGCTTTATGGTCACCCGTTCTCTACATACCCCTTTCAACATGACTGCCGGTGTGGGCAGGATCCCTGGTATTACCAATTTGCTTGGCTCGGGTTTGCTTGTTATGACGGACGGGTTCTTCCCCCATATTACTACCGGCTTGACGCCTTCTCCCTGCGACTGTACCTTTGTTCCTCCACCGGTTAAGACTTCTTTTGGGGCAGCTTGGATCATCATCACTGTTTGTGAGGGTTTTCTTAATTCTCCTCCCTCACACACCAACTCAATCATGTGAGTTTCGTGGTGCGTTGGCAGTGGGTTTTGGTTGATGTTAGGAGCCTCCGGTGTCTGGACCTCGATCTTATTGGTGTCAATAAGATCCTGTATGGCATGCCTTAACTTCCAACACTTCTCGGTATCGTGCCCGAGCATCCCTGAACAGTATTCACAACTGATTGAACGATCCAAATTCTGAGGCGGGGGATTTGGTTCCCGAGTATGGACGGGACTAACCAAACCCAATTGCCGCAGCTTGTGGAACACAGCGGTGTAGGTTTCTCCCAGTTCGGTGAAGGTTCTTTGCTTCCGCAACCTGTCATTTCTGGCATCTGGATTTCCCCGGAAACCTGCCCCTGAAGGATTTCTATATGCCCTTGGTGGAGGGTAAGTGTTTTGTGGTGGTGCATATATGTTCTGGGGAGCCGGTGCGCGCCATTGTGGGCGAACCGGAGGCTGAGTGTATACCTGGGCTTGGTGTACGGAACAATGTGGTTCTCGAGGTGGATAGAAATTTTGTGGTGGGTTGTATGGGTAGTTTGACCTGTGAGGCCTGGGTTGGTTGTAGTGCGGCCTGCCAGCCCTGGACCAACTGCCTGCCTCGATCGTGGCAACCTCTTCTTTCTTTCTTCTTAGCGCACCTCCCGTGCCGCTTTGAATAGCCTGGGTTGTGGCCTTAAGTGCCGAATAGTTTAAGATCTTGTCCGACCTCAAACCTTCTTCTATCATGACCCCTATTTTGACCACCTCGTTGAAAGATTTTCCAACCGTTGTCACCAAGTGACCAAAGTAGGTTGGATCCAATGTCTGCAAAAAGTAGTCTACCATCTCTCCCTCTCTCATGGGAGGATCGACCCTAGCTGCTTGTTCTCTCCAGCGGAACCCGAATTCGCGAAAACTTTCCCCGGGTTTCTTCCCAGTTCTCAACAACGTGAGACGGTCAGGGACTATCTCCAGGTTGTACTGGAAATGACCTGTAAAAGCCTGCGCCAGATCATCCCACGTGTACCACCTGCTGAAATCTTGCCTGGTATACCATTCCAGTGCAGATCCACTCAGACTTTGGCCGAAATAAGCTATCAAAAGCTCATCCTTGCCTCCTGCCCCTCTCATTTTGCTACAGAATCCCCGCAAATGTGCCATGGGATCACCGTGCCCTTCATATAAATCAAACTTGGGCATCTTGAACCCAGCCGGGAGTTGGACATCTGGGAAAGGGCACAGATCTTTGTATGCCACGCTGACTTGATTGCCCAGCCCGTGCAAGTTCCTGAAGGATTGCTCCAGGCTTTTGAACTTTCTTAACACTTCATCCTGTTCAGGGGCCTTAACCGGCTTCTCAACCTCTGCCGGTACTTCCAAATGGGGATTGTAAGCCTGTGGTTCCGGTGCGTGGAATGTAGGCTCAGGGGGATAGTATTGTGTATCGTGAGCCTGAAACAATGGCTCACTGGTCGTTCGCTGCAAAGGGGCTGATGCAGGTCCCACAAAAATGGGAATATTGGGTGTTGGGAGAGGTTGATGGGGTGGTGGAGCTTGGGAATCATGAGGGCTTCTTTCTTGATGATAGAGGGGATTTGGGCGGCTTGTGGAAGGGCCAGAGTGAGGGTACTCCGGCACGTGTCCCAGTGTCTCAGGGCTCTTTTGCGTTTTGGCCAGGGCTAGCTGCATTGCATGCATCTCTAGTCCCATCCTTTCAATCTTTTCCATTGCCTCTTTTAGCAACTGGCTCATCGGCCTTTCTTCCTCATTACTATTCTCTGAAGTAGTCATGCTTGTTGCTACCGGTCCTTTGGATCTGGTTTGGTATGAATGTGTTGCCAGAATTCTTTAACAACTAACTGTCTGGATATCAGACAACAACAAACTTTGTTAGTGTTAGAGCTTAACAGATTTGATCATAACACATAGAGGATGCAATGCACCTAGGCAGTTAACTGTTTCTACATGCTTTGCTTCAAACCACATGCGTCATCCCGGCTTGTTCATTCGTCTCTTTTAAAGTATTTTGCGAAACTCTGCGTTTTATTTTATTTACATTTTCTTTTCTTTATTTATTAAAAGCGGTCGAATCTTATGGGGATTGCCTACGTATCACGTCCCCGCGTGAATCAGACCAGGCGTAGTTCTGCCTTAAAGTAAAGACACATAGAAATTCTTCCGGAGTCACTTAATTTCATTATCAAAATTTGCTATTACACATTACTTCAAACAAAATAGCAACAGTACAGACTCCAGGGTTTTAAACTTGGTTTGAGGAAAAGAAAACAACATTGGGGAAACAACAAACAAAACAACCAGGACTCGATCAACAACTAATTTTCCAACTTAGGGACCCACGAGGCATCTTTCGGCCCTTTCGCGGCCCTAGGTGTAAGGTCTCTTTGCAAGCCCTTCAACTCGTTCATAATCCGATGGACGCAGCCCATGATGGAAGCAATGAGGTTTTCCCGAGGTGTCTGCTCGCATGCCAAACATTTTAGGTAGATGTAATGCCCGACTTCGTCAATTCTTGCCCGAATGTTGTCCCTTTCTGCGAACAATTGCCTTATCTGTCGGCTCTTTAACCCTAGCGTTTGTGCATTGGCGGCGAGCTGATCCTGGAATATATTCATTTGCCTTTCCATCCTTGTCATTGCATTGTAATAGCGTCTCCGGTCGGCCTGGGCATCTTGCGTTTGCTTGAAGATCCGCTCTTGCAAAGCGGAATTTGTTTCCTTTGCTGCTTTGACGCTCAGTTCACAATTCCTCATGACTTGCTGTAGGCGCTTTCTCCGGGCCATTGTACCTTCTGCCCATTTGGCCCTCATCCTTGCTATGCAAGCCTCTGATAGGTCTAATTCTACCTGGCTCTGGATGACCTGATTTCTCAAACTGGCTATCAATCTTTCGTCGGAGCAACGCCTCTGTCGGTCGATGTTATTCTTACTGGCTTGGCGAAGCCGGGCCTTCAGGGTTTGGTTTTCTTGGGCTAACTTGTCTTTTTCAGCCTGCTCTTGGGCGACTTGTACGTTGTTTTCGAATACCATCCTTTCCATTTGTCGCTTCAGCTTCCTAATTTCAACCAGGTAACCTTCCTCTTTTGCGAGCCAGTCCCATTGTTCTTGCGATGACTCAACAAAATTTCGGAGGTGAGGCCGTTTGGTTGGCCGTTTTACGATGTTCTTCTTGTTCTGCCAAGTGATATAGGCCGGCGAGACTTCACCCCTAGACAAATCATTTACTCGGGTATTCGCCGTTAAGTACTGGCATTCACTCCATATGCAACGAACTGTCTTTTCAGGAAATTGGCCGTCACTGCTGACCTCGACTGCATAAGTGCTGAGATCTTCGTCCGGGTGTAGTACTTGACATCTTCCCAACTGCCTCATTACCCTGTAAGGGGCATAAGGTTGAATACCCCTGAGTCCCATCAAGAGGAAGTGAGGACCAGTGGCGGGCATGTATATGATTTCTTCCACAGAAAGCCAACCCAAAGTCCAGTTTATTTGGTCTGCGGTGATGATCCGGAGATAGGATATCCATTCTTCAAACCCTCCCGGTGATCGGAAACCTGAAACCCTTAGGCTATAACCCTCGATGCAGCCCCCATTTGTAGACATGTAGCGCATATACTGAGGGTGGTGACACAAGTGTTCGATCATCCACATCTGTAACAACAAGTTGCACCCTTCGAAGAAGTCTGCTCCAGCCTTACAAGCCGTGAGGGCTCGGTATATTTCTGACATTATCATGGGAGCAAGGATGCTTTTATCGTTGGTAATCAGGATTCTGACGATTCCAGCCACCTTTAGGTCGATATTTCTATCTTTTCGGGGAAACACCACAAGGCCCAAAAATGCCACCATAAAAGCGAACCGCCTATGCTCATTCCATTTTACCAGATTTCCCCTGCTGCAAACACCACTTTCTGGATCATTGAATCCTTCTATGCTCCCGTACCTCTGGTATATGAATTGTAGGGTAGAAAAACCTTTATCCAGTTCAGCGTATGGGACTCCTTTGCTTATCTTCAACAGATCCATGAATTTGTGTGAATTCACAGCCCTTGGAGCGATCAGGTATTTGTGTCTCAAACCTTCAGTGACGTCCATGTAACCCGCCATTTCCTCTAAGGTTGGGGTGAGTTCAAAATCTGAGAAACGGAACACGTTGTGGGCCGGATCCCAGAATGTAACCAAAGCCTTTATGATGTCGCACCGAGGCCTGACTTTCAACAAATCAACCAAACCCCCCAGGTGCAGTTTGACCTTGTCTTGCTCTGGCCTTTCCAAATCCTCCCACCATAATCGCACCTCCAGGGGAATTTTGCTTCTAACTGTCATCGGCAAACTTGGACTCATGCTCATTCTGCATGTTTATTGGGGTGATTAAGCGAAGATCCAGACTCATTAGACTCAAATACACAAATCGACACACTATTTTCTAGAAAAACGAAATTTTGGTTGTTTCTGAAAAGTACGATGTTACCTTAAAACTTTCGTTATTTGGTTTGTACCTCTATTTTGAAAGAACAAGTTGAGCCCGATGGGGGTTGCCTACGTATCCCGCACCATGCGAGAATCAAACTGACGTAGTTCGGGCATAAATCGAATTTTGGGGACACCCTATTTTCTTAAAAATGAATCAAAGACTCCTTTTTTTTTTTTTTAAAAACAAATTAATAAGACACACATTTTTTCAAAATTCTGGCAGAGCTTTGACCATTTTTGTGACTTTTCAAGAATAAATAAGTAACCCCTTAACCGTTATTCCTCTTCCTTTTCCAAACATTCCCGATATTCAGAAACCGGTCAGCATGCAAGCCTTGAAACAAGTAAATGCATAAAGCAAACAGGATGTAGCAGGATGGTCTTTATTCTCAGGTTGCCTGTCCTAGACGGACCCAGCCCCTGTGCTGAGTCCCCTAAGTCAAATGCACATGATGCAAATAAGCGTTCCTACTAGGGATCCGGCATGAAGTTATGTTATGCTAAGCTGTAAAACCTAGGTGCTTGTTCTAGACCTGGCTTACCCGAGCGGACAACTCGAGCCGAGGATGGGAGCTGTGTACCGGTAACCAAAAGGCCATCCGACTTTGCAACTCCTCCGAATCCTCGTTCTATTTTGGCATATGACACTAACAGAAAGAAGCCACGACCAGCGTGCGCTCCTCAAGAGAGAAGAGAAGGGTTTCAGCACAGTTTATATATACAGTCCAAATAATATCAAGGCGGTAAAAGCAACACTTAGCACATTAGGCTCAAAACATGTAATAAAATCAGATAATAAATAAAACCAAATAGTAACAATTATTCTAAGCTCGAATTCTTAACCCTGAACCAGTGGTTCTGGGTGCAATCCCCAGCAGAGTCGCCAGAGCTGTCACACCTCCTTTTTCCGCACCCGAGAGGGTACAAGGGAGTTTTTCCAATTAAAGGACAATCGAAACGGGATGAGTTTATTTATTTTAGAGTCGCCACTTGGGAGATTTAGGGTGTCCCAAGTCACCAATTTTAATCCCGAATCGAGAAAAAGAATGACTCTATATTACAGTCTGCGTACCAGAAATCCGGATAAGGAATTCTGTTAACCCGGGAGAAGGTGTTAGGCATTCCCGAATTCCGTGGTTCTAGCACGGTCGCTCAACTGTTATATTCGGCTTGATTATCTGATTTTAAATACAATACGAACTTATGTGCAAATTTTATCTTTCAACCGCTTTTATCATTTACCGTTATTTTTATCAAGAATTGCAACGTTATAAAATGTATCTCGAACCACGTTACAATCAATGTACCCGTGGTCATCGACACGCTTTGACTCCGTTGAGATTTGGATTTGGGTCACATCAATGTGCACCCGAGTTTAAGGAAATTAAATTATTAAAGGCGCGCCTAAAGCGACTAGCGTATTTATTTTGGGTAGGACCGTGAAATTTTACTAAACGGTCCATCCCGAAGTCTAAACAATTTTTAAAGCAATATTTATTGAGGGCCCCGCAATTTGTATTTTATTTGGCGAGGCTCATCTCGTTCTTTATTTTTAATGAATTTGCAACGTCATGGACATGCATCTCGAACCACGTCACAGTCAATGTACCCGTGATTAGAAAGGCATTTCGAATCCGTCGAGATTTGGATTTGGGTCACATAAATGTGCACCCGAGTTTAAGAAGGTAAAGTTTATTAAAGCGTATCCTAAAGAGACTAACGTGTTGTCATTTCAGGAAGGTTGCGAGATTTGCTAAGCAACCCGTCCTGGAAACTAAATGCTTCAATAATATACATTTAAC
The DNA here is from genome assembly GCF_000393655.2 of Nicotiana sylvestris. Lineage (NCBI taxonomy): Eukaryota > Viridiplantae > Streptophyta > Magnoliopsida > Solanales > Solanaceae > Nicotiana > Nicotiana sylvestris. Next base: position 150,515,942 of record NC_091059.1, on the reverse strand, counting down.
AAGGGCCCCGCATCTGCGCGTTTTGTTTATTTCATCGAGGCTCATCTCGTTCTTATTTTAAAGGGATATCTTATAGCAACTACGTTTCTTGTCGTGTTTGTCTCTATCAATTGAAAACAGTAGAAAGTCCTAATTAATTACATGTTTGAAGATGTTGTAACAACATTCAGAAAGGCTTAAAAAATCCGAAACGGGGCTGCATACACAGTCAGCCGATCCAGTAACCACGGGCCCAAATCCAGCCCAAGCATGATTGGCCAGACCCGGGCCACTGCTTGTTCGATGCGAGCCTGCCGGGTCTGTTTTGACCCGGGCTCGACCTCTCGTGGGGTTGAGATTGTAAACCGTGTTCTTTATCTAAAAAAAGGTTTTAGAAGTTATATACGGAACATGTATTGGAGAGGAAAGAAATTAATTTATAGTGTACGATTTTCATGCTTCGCATACATTACTTGTTTATACTACACTATTGCATTAAATCTGAGATACAACCCACTGCCTTGGGCATACTCTTATCACCATCCTATATACACAATCTAACATTCAACTACCATTCATTGACAGTTTACTAGGACTGTAAGCTAACTTCAGTATCCAAAACAAGAAGGTAAACTATTATACATTATATGAGGTCTAACATAATATTCTATGTATATATAGACATCTGCAGATCTTCTCCATTCATGCTCAAACTTTTCAAGTTACATTGGTAATATATTTGTGTACCTGGTATAGAGGACAACAGGAGGGAGAAAATGATCAGCTGAGTGGTATGCAACAAACACAGCAACAACAACCAAACAGTAACAACTCAACAACAAACCAACAGCCACAAATGCTCTCCACAGTCCAACAGACAAATAGCAACAGTTTCCAGAACAACAGAAACCACAGATGGTCGAGGCCCAAACAAACAATCCCAGAAAAAGAGTAATGAACCAGTAGAAAATCCAAGATACCAAATGTGACAGCAACAGAAAACCCAATAACCCCAAAGCTCAGCTAATACCCGATACAGTTCCAGCAATCAGGAAGACTAAGACTCGAACCACAGCCCACAGAAAACTCAGTATAGTAACAATCACAGCAGAAAACACACAGCCTTTCTCTTAATGGAACAGTAATGACCCTAGTTAGAATAACTGGCTTGGCCAGGATAGCCCAACCAATTTAGCTCCTCGTGCAGTTTTGGGCAGTGATTGGTTAAAGTGTTCTGAAAATTTCCCCCTTTTGTTTTCTCTTTTTCTGAAGACTAAAAGTCCAGCCCTTTTTTAGTTCTGCAACAGCTTATTTATAAGCCAACAACCCAGTGCAGTCAAGCTGCCTGGATCCTGCCAGTTGCAATCTGCCCATACCCCTTAACTCCCCATGCCTAAAGGCATCTTTCTCGGTAAACTTAATCAGCCCCCCATGCTTTGTCCTATTGCTCTAATCAAGGATTATGGGTGAAATAAAGTATTCATTTGAACCCATGCTCTTATGTTTTGTTCCCCATTGTTATTAGGTTAATAGTATTTTAATTAACACTTGACATATTCTTAAGTTAAACCCCCTAATCAGACTTTGTCTTATGCCAAAACTACCCTTAACCTTGCATGTCACTGTATTACCATAACTCTTAATAATTAGTATATAAACCTCTTTGATTTCAGCTAACTACTGACTACTTAACTTAAACTCAATGCTGCCTTCAGGTGAATCTGTTAGCTTTCCACAGTTAACAATCAATTTTCAGCCTAAATTCAAACCAATGATTCCAATTTAATCAAACGTGGGTGCCAATTAAAGGGTACAAGTTGGTCATGCCGATACAAGTAACACCAACAAGAAACAGGCATAGTAATCAATACTGAAATGCAACTCCTGATTTTCTAATCTTTCAAGTGAATTTAGTTGACGATGCTTATTTAAACGACTACGCGAACTATAATATACATCGAACAACCAACAAAATCAACAAACAAATCAACTTTAAACTCAAAATGTACACACAGGGATAGACGAGTCAGAAACCAAAACAAACCAGAACATGTATGACAGATAGAGTTTAAGATGACAAAATAAAAGGAAAAATACCTCCGGGACCTGAAACTAAGACTGACTCAATGCTCGAACTCGGGCCAGGTGATTTTGGGGTCTAATGGACTTTAACCGAAGCGTTCTCAACTGAGAACACTTCGGTAAAAGTCTGCTAGGCCCTGATCCTGACACTGATTCGGACAAAAACCCATAGATCTGAATCCTAGGGCTCTTGAGGTTCGATTTGGGAACCGTTCAATTCCAGTCAGATTCGAACGGAACCTAAGCCATTCAGGGGGTGAGGGAGGTCAGGAGGGGCCGTGGTGTGAGTTTGGGGTCAATCGGTGTAGATCTGGTTTTTACTCGAATCTTCGTTGGAAGATTCGAGAAGCTACGGGTTGATTCGAGGTGAAAGGTTAACGGATTCATGTTCAGGATGGTTGGGTGCATCGTGGATGTTATTTTGGTGGTCATCGGAACTGTGGTTACCGGGCTCACGGGGGAAAACCTAGGCTGCTAGGGTTTGAGAGGAAAGGGGTCCTGGGGAAGATGGTGAACAGTGGCTGAAGGGGGGGTGTGGCTTGGGGCGTGGGGGTAAGGGGTTAGGTTTATATATGTATTGAGGGTTTAGATCCTGGCCATTGGATCAATTGAGATCAAGGGCCAGGATCTACTTATTGAGGAGAGACGACGTCGTTCGGGAGATGATAGTGGGTTAAGACCGGGTAGGGGATTGGATCGGGTCATGTTGACGGGTTTAGAGGAGGGCCTGGATCCGTTGGATCAATGGGGTTGGACGGCTTAGATCATCTTGCCTGAAACGACGTCGTTGAGGCGAGTTGAACAGCCTGATCTGGACCGTTCGTTTGAATCAGATCAACGGCTTTGGTAGGGACGCCGATACGGCGTCGTTTGAGTCCGTGTTTGGGCAGGCTCGTCTTGGACTGGATCAGTACTTTGGTTTTGGGCCTTGTTTCGGGGCCCAAATCAGATTTTCCTTTTCCCCTCTTTTTTTTTTTTTCAAATTAAACAAAAATTCCTAAAACAATGTAAAAAAAATAAACCTGCACACATATTGAGTGGCACCCACAACGATAAACACACATAAATGAAAAATAAAAATAAAATAAAATAAAAATGGTTAGATCACAGCTTAGAACGAACGATGCACACATACATATATATTTTTTTGAATTTTCTTTTAACGACAGGCATTTTTGTATTTTGGTTTGATAATGACTAGATGCAAAATGGACAGACCCACAAATGACCAACAACACATGTTACGGAAAGATCGAAAAATTGTACAGCGAAACCATTTGTCACTATTTTTATTTTCTTTTGGAGTGATTGCTCGTGAAGCAAAAATCACGTGCTTACAATGAGGTTTGGCAAGAAAGGTAAACTTAGCCCACGGTATATTGGGCCTTATAGGATTATTCGGAGAGTGGGCCAAGTAGCTTATGAGTTAGAATTTCCCTCGGAATTAGAGTATGTCCATCCGATTTTTTATGTATCTATGTTACGAAAGTGCATTGACGATCCTACCCGAGTGGTGCCCATGGATGATGTACAGATTACAGAAGACTTATTATATGAGGAAATTCCGGTTGCCATCCTAGACCGACAAATCTGCAAGCTACGGAATAAGGAGGTAGCCTCCGTGAAAGTACTTTGGAGGAACAACAATATGGAAGAAATGAATTGGGAGGCCGAGGAAGACATGAAGTCTAGATATCCCTACTTATTTCCTCTTACAGAGAAGGGTCCGACTGAGACGTCATAACCATAAGGTACATGTATCAATTCTTGTGTTGGTTATTGTCATTGGTCGTGTGAGGCCATTATCGTTATTTATAATTGTGGCATTGGGTTATTAAGCTTCTACATGGAGAATGGGTAGTAGTGTTGTTACAAAGGTGACCCTGCCAAAGTTATATAGATCACGGGGATTAGGATGAATGTTTCTAAGGAGAGAAGGATCTTACATCTCGCGTTTTCGTACGTTAAAAGTTTCGTCTTCAGTTAATCGACGTAGTCTCGGGGATGAGATTATCTTGAGGTTAGTGTAGTTACGCTAATTATAACAAGCAAGAAATAAGTGTCATGGAGGATAAAAGGGTACACAAATTAAAGAAAATGAGTTTCGTTGAAAATGACTAATTTCGAATAAAGTACGGGTCGAGCGATACTACCCGATAATTATGGACTAGCACCATACAAGGTACCATATGGTCGTGATAATATGTTATATATATATATATATAGTATATTAAAAATGAGTAGTATTTTTAGGTAATTTGAGATAATTTTTAATTATATGGGTAATTGGTTAATTACCGGATAACGGGACATTACCCAATTAACTATAAGTGGATAAAAATTTATAAATTATCCCCCTCTCCCAACACGTGGCAAGAAGCCACAAATCAAGAAGTGACTAAGTAGTCACTTATGCTTAGGTGGGAACCTAGGCTTAAGAGGGAACGGATGATTATCCAAAACAAGACTTATACAAGTCTAGTTACAATTCCATATGAAATAAAAATGAGAACAAAAGTAACGTTAGACATTACAAAAAGCAAGAATGCATTCTTTCTTGATTTGACAAATTCAAGAACAGAACTTAAGAAATTCGCTCAGTACTTCAATAAGCAATAAGCTTGAAGTTTCGTTCAAGAATTTCGAAGAAGCAGAAGCTAATCTTGTTCAACAATTTCGAAAAGCAGAAGCTTAATCCGATTGTTGGGGTTCTAAGTTTAATACACGAAGGTTTCCAACGGAATATTATACGGAGTTTTCCCTATTCCAGGTATGTTAAGGTCATCCATTTCTTCTTTTGGCATGATCCAAATTATACAGAAGAAACGAGCAAACGCACAGTTTCCATAAATTACTCTATTCATAGAAATACTAGAGGTGTCTATATTCTTTATTCCCCATGAGAATTATTATTATCTTCTATTCATGGGTCTCAGAATAATACGCAGTTGAAAAAGTTTATCCAGAAGGAATATTGAGATTATTACGTATTTTTCATGCATTTCACCCATTTATACATGTGCATTGCCCCATGACCAAATGGCATTATATACGCGTATATATGTAAATATATGTATATAGGATATGGAAAAAGGTTACGGCGTTATATACGCATCACCACCAGATCAGCTGGTATATGTTGATGATGTTGCCCACAGTGGCCGAGACGATGTGATGGGATGCCCTCAATAGCTTGATGATATTATGTACACCCATACCTATGCATGGAATGACATTTATACACACGTGCATGACATTATAAATGTTTTAGAATTTACAAAGCATTCAGATTTAAAAATGTGTTTCTTTATTTCATGTTTCATCTATGTCTTTTACGTACTAATTTTTATGCCTTACATACTCAGTACATTTTTTGTACTGACACCCTATTTCACGGGGCCTGTGTTTCATGCTCGCAGGTGCAGGTAAGCAAGCTGACGGCCCCCTTCTTAGGATCCTTGATCAGCAAGAGTTGGCGTGCTCCACTTGATCCGGAGCTACTTTTGATTTTGGTACGATATGTTTGTATATATATATGGGTATGACGCGGCTCAGTCCCGTCTTTGTACAGTTATATTTCTATTAGAGGTCTGTAGACAGTATGTCTAGTTGGGTTGTATGTGGCCTTGTCGGCTTTCAGTTTTGGATGTATAGTTGTCAATAGCAGCCTTGCCGGCCCGCCCACTGTATTCAGCATATATACGGACATATGCCTTGTTGGCAGGTTTCCTTCATGTATGCTATTTTCGTAATTCAGCAGATGTTATTCAAGTTCATATCTTAGACGCATGCTTAGGGGTGTTTGACAAGTAGGACTCAGGCACTCGTCGCGGTCCATCGGTTTGGGTCGTGACATAGCTACTGGAGTAGCGGGTGATGTCTGGGGTATAAAGAGTAATAAGATCCTCATGTTAGTAGTTAATCATTTCCGAATGTGATTGAATTTCTACATAGAGCTTTAGAATAACCTTAATATGTTTGAAATTTTTACTGGGTAGTTGTTGTTATTGTTGTTGTTGTATAGCTCTTGATGCTCGCATGTCGCTGAACTACTTATCTGTATGAATTCAGTGTGTTATTTATTCATGATATTGGTTTGAGTTTCGGTCCATTATGGACAAAGTAGGAGATGTTGGGTATTGAATTCGGATACACGGTCGCTCTAAGTGGGCTGACCCAATCCATTTGGGATGAAATTGAGAGCAGTTTTCTCATAGCAGTTAATTCCTTTCTCTATAAAAAACTTATTTTGGTCTTCTTATTCAGAGAGGCATGAACGAACAACAAAAAATGAATTACTCTACCTTCCTCATTAATCTTCTTCTTCCTTAATAGAGAAGATTTCTCTTCTTCTTTTTGCAAAACATACATAAAGAGAGGTATTTAGTTTGTGGAATTAAAATTTGTTTTCCAAGAGAAACAAAGTTGGACTTAGAGGCAATTTTTCTGGGTTGTGATTTTTACTCCGCTCGTAACAGGTACAGGATTCTAATTCTTGTTCTTACTGAATTTGATTAACAATTTGTATATGTCTCTAAGGATTTACTTGGTAAGAGTTAAAGTTGTTTATGATTATGGGGAGAAATTATTTTTTGCTATTTTTCAAAAATAACTTTTGCTTCTTTCCAAAAGTAATTCTCCCTCCCTCCCATCCCCCCCCCCAACTCCCCAAGAAAAAAAAGCATGGCCAAACAGCTTAAATTGAAAAATGTACTTTTTGGATAAAAAAATACTTTTGGTCATGGAAGAAGTTTGGCCGGACATACTATAAATCTTTCAATTTCTCGTGCTCGAACTTTAATTTTTGTATTTGTAAAGATTTTTGTACTACATGTGTAAGCTGCTAAAGTGATCTGTTGTGTTTATATTGACATTATGCAATTGATTTTGAGAAGGAAAATTAAGAGAAATGGCAAAGCAGCAAAGGTATGTGGTAAATCTCAATTGCGCAAATGTATGTTGTTTTAACTTAGCATGAGAGAACATGTCGTAAATAGAATTGTTTCAATAGTACTATACTTACTAATAAAAAGAAAAGAGAGAGTGCACAAAAATTAAAAGAATGTAACTTGTCGTAGCTTTAACCTATAGAAATTAAACATGTAATAAATATGAGTACAGTCAAACCTCTTTATAACAGTCTCGTTTGTTTCGGTTATTTTTGGATGTTATAGCGAATTGCTGTTATAGATAACATATATTACAAAACATGATATTTGGTTCCGAAAAAATATGGCTTTTATAGTGAAGTGCTATTTGTATAGGTCAAAATCTTGCCACAAATGGATTATCATTGAAAGGAATGTAAGGGGTCGACCAAGCCATAGTCGTACCCATAAGGCATAATGGCGACGAGTGTCTGAGCCACTGCCGAGATCGATCCATCGAAAGGCTTGCACGGAAGAACATAGGCCATAACGCTTGAGCAAGTAAAAAAGAGTATAATCAAGAAAGGTTATGCCGGTCAAAGACCGTTGGATAAAGGGGAAGATTTGTAATATATATATATATATATATATATATATATATATATATATATATGTATGTATATATATGAGGTAAGACAGCAAGGAAAGGGGGGTTTTGGGGGGGGAGGAACAGGAGGAGACCTCCAATGGCGAAGCAGCAGCCCAAGATTTTGATGGCACATCTTTGTAATCGTCATCGTTGAATGAATAAAGATAAATCTCATAGTTATCAACGACTGTTTTTTTCTCTCATATATGCATATATACTTTCAAAATATTGTACATGCATTTACAAACATGCACAAGTATTTTTACAATTTTTCAATAATTTTTAAAGGCCTTAAATCTATTTACTTTTGCATTTTTAATTATATAAATATTCAATAATTATCCCTCATATTACTTTATGATGATGTAATTATCTAAATTCATTGTTTATGCTCATATAAGTATTCAAATATTTTAATTGTATTTTTACAATTACAATTGTATTTTTTTAGACTACAATTGCATATTTTGCAATAATAGCCCATACATATGCATAATTATATTATCTATATAGAAAATAACTTTTTGTATTTTTATAATGCTAAGTAATTATTTTAAATTATTTTTACGAATAAAAATAATTTTTATCATTTATTTAGCTATTTTTATAAATTATTTTATTAATAAATTAGATATTTAACAAATAGCCCCTTTAACTATGTGTAAATTCGGAACCCCCGACCCAATTCAAATTAAACCAGACCCAAAATCTACCCAGCCCAAACCCTTTATCTACCCGACCCATTCTTGTTAAATCCTGACCGTTGATCATTTTGATCAACTGTCCAAATCTCCCTTTACCTAAATTAAACTAACTTATACCCCCAAACCCTAATCATTTTATCACCCTTCCCCGCCATCATCTGTTCCTCTCCTCTCTCAAATTCTCTCAACCTAAACCCTAATCTCTAAACGACATCACTCACCTAGTGCCCTCCTATAATGGTTCTTCACCACCTCAGGCCTCTAATGGCCTCCTGTTTGCTATGACGTCTCCATTTTTGGATCCTTAAAGAGATCTTCAAGGGACCTAGGCGGTCTGTTTATACCTTGGGTTTTCTTGCTGGTTTCAGGCTATTTAGCTTGATTTTGAGTAAGATCTTTCTCATTTTTCATCTTGGATCCGTGGTTTCTTGAGTCTGTGCATGTCTCTGTTGCTTTTCCAAAAAACCCTAATTTTTATCCTTTGATCTTCTCAGATCTATCCAGATCTGAGATGAATCGAGTATATTTCACATGTTTTCACGAAAGTCTTATAGTTTTTAATCGATTCTCTGGTTTTCCTAAAAACTAGGGTTTACTGAACTCACTCTTTTAAAGACTTTCTGATTTTTGAGTGTTTAATCGTGATTCTTAAATGTTACTGACTGATTCGTGTTAATATTGTTTGGACCCTAGTCGATTTATGCTCAAGTCCTAATTTCTTATATTTTTTGCTTCGATTCTGAACTTTCCGTGTTACTGGCCACATTGTTTGGTGTGTGTTTTGACTTTCATGATTTTCCTTAGTCCAATTCAGTATCTGGTGACTTCTACCCTAGTTCATATCTACTAGGGATTTTGAGTCGAACTCTTGGCTAATTTATGTGTGTTTATGAAGTTTTGATCAGCCTACTCATCTATTTGTAGAAAACTGATATTTCTCCTTCTCTTCAAATTAGTATTATTTTGAATTTCGATTTACTGATTTGCTTGGTTAAAAAATTATGTGCTGATTCTTGATTTATTCCCTTGTTTACGACTCTAATTATTCTTATTACCTTATTGTCTGCAATGTTACTCATTCTTCACGATTATTTCCTTAATTAAACTTCCATTTATTTACTTCTTTACTTATGTCTGATTTGATTTTCTTTCCTTAAGTGACTCATGTCCTTTAACCGTTGGGTAGTTGTCCTTAATTGAAGGAAGACTATGCTAATTTCATGTGTGATTGACTTTGTAATTTCCCTAATTGCTGAATTATGATTTCTTTACCTTATTCTGCTCCACTCCTAAACTGCTATATATACTCTCCTTTACTCTTCAGTTCAGGACACGAACGTTAGTTTATCAGTACTCTTACACTCTCAAAAGCTCTCTATTCTCTTCTGTTACTTGCAATTCTCACTAACCTAGCCGGCTGTGAGCCAAGGCTGGCTATTTACACCATCTCTACTCTATACTCTGTATTCTCTCCTTAACTGGTATGTTCTGATTTAATTCAAATTCCAAAACTATGTGTTTCTTTGTTGTTTCAATTCATTAGTTGTGACTTCCAATCCTGTTTATTATTTTACTATCATGTTGCTCAATGTGTGACCAATATGCCTAGATTATGCTGCCTAACTACTGTCTCACTTAGCATGTTGGAGTTTGTTCTATTAGAAGCTATGACTAGTTTATTTACCCACAAGGATCTGTTTACTATTTAACATGCCCAATCCTGCCTTGTGATAATTGCATGCATCTTGTTTGCTCATTAGCATGTCCAAGCTACACTGCTTGTTTACTATCTCACCCAGCATGTCTAAATTCTGCTTGTTCTATATGTGATTAGTATTTCTAAACTATGAATGTTTTATGAAGTGCTTGCCTAGTTTGTTCATGTAAGCATTGCCTACTCTACTTTACTAATGAGATCCTGCTAAGTCATCTAGCCCTTAAAAGTACTCTAGTTATGTGTATTAGACATGTCCAAGGTCTATTTGTTCTCAACATGTCTTTGCTATAATCTTTGTAACTAACTTGTCAATTCTACAACTTCTTCAGAAGTTTGTGCATCTGTTTGCTTATACACTAGGGTGTATTCTATGTGTCCCAAACCTCTCTCTCCATGTGTGGAATCTGTTTGCCCCAAAATGTTTCTGAAGCTGTTTGTTTTGTGACTTGCATTTTGATTTTAAAAAAATGTTTTTTCATACTTTTTCTCAAACTGTTTTACCACCCAAACTAGTACTAGTTTCGGAAAATCTCTTCACTCCTAAGAGAATTCTTTATACTGTTCACCAAAATGTTTTTTCAAATTATGCACTTTCACTTACTCTTAGATTATTAAGTCCTGCCTCTCTAATATGTGTACTGCTTAGAGACCCTTGAGATCTCTCTGAACTCTGGCATATCAAGGTTGGATCTTCCACACTGTACATAATTCAATTTATTTGAGAAAGGTCTGGGTGTGAGCACTGCCTGGGATTCTTGAGGTCATTAGGGAACTCTGACACACCTAGACACGAAATTAGCTATGAAACATTGGGCATTTGAGACCACTGAAGGCTTGGTACACCAGGATTTGCTTTGGGCCTACTTCAGGCTCCCTATAGCTTAATTTATATTTATGTAATTTATTCAATCATTGGTCTGTAATAATTAATTATAAATAAATATTGGGTTGACTAGTAAAAAGAGAGGGTAGTTGTATACTGTGGGTAAAGTTGGGTAGATAACATGCCTATAGGATTCATTTGGTTCAAATGTGTTTTGGTAGATAACATGCCTATACGGTTCATTTTGGTTCAAATATGTTTTGTTAGATACTATGACTATAGGGTTCATTTGGTTCAAATGTGTTCTGTTAGATAATATGCCTATAGGGTTTCGTTTTGGTCAAATAAGTTCTGCCTGCTTCACTTTACATAATTAGACACCATGTCTATAGGATTTAAAATCAGCTTTAATTATAGAAATCATGCCTATAGGATCTAAAAATCAGTTTAATTTTAACTCACACCGGTAAGCCTTGAATCAGTCTTATTAATTATCCTACTCATTTCTTTAATAGCCTTCAACGCTGTGTTAATTAATATCACTATAAATGTTATGCAACGCCTTCCTGATGTTCTTTGGAAGGGCAACGTAAGGCTAAGCAACCGATGTCAGTGCGGTTGCTGTCCGCCAATGAGGTCCTCGCCGCACGCTAGACTAGATTGTCAGTGTCGTGCGGGAAAACCAATGTTGTGAGCAAATTGCGGAAGCTGAGAGAGAATTGGGTTTTGAATGATGATGATGATTTTATTGATGAATGAAAATGTTGATTACAATGATGCGGTGTCGAGGGGGAGAGACACCAGAAATGCTTGCTTGAAAATGTTTGATTGTTTGGTCCCCCTTAATAATGCTTAAAAAAAATAAACCAACATTACAAGACTAGCCCTAATAAAGCTGTAGAAGCACACTGAAATGAAAATGATGAAAACTAGCCTATGATTACAATGAAAAGGACTTAGATTATTACAAGGTAAAACTAAGTCCGATGGTAGCATCTTTGTCTTGCGGGTCAAGGTCTGCGCGCGCGTTGCTGTGGGCGCGCGCGACACTTGATGTACTGGCCTGAGGCTGGGCGCTGGTGCTTGGCATCAGGGTCTGTGTGCGAGGCGCTGTTGGAATGGGCCTGCAGCTGGGCGCTGGCGAGGCATCAGGATCTGCGCGCGCGGCATTGTCAGGGCGCGCGGCGCTGTTGTCATTGGCCAGCCCTTGGGCGCTGGCGAGAGGCATCGGTGGGGCGACAGAGGCGCATGCGCACTTGTCACTTGGCGTAGCCAAGACCACGGGGCCGACCATGGCGCTAGGCATTGTGAGGCTTGCTAGGCCACCATGTGGCGCGGCCAAGGGGTCATGGGGCATGTCTGGAAAGCAGCCCATGACATAAAGCATGCCTATAGGATAAAGGACTTCAAAATGTCTTCCCAAAATTGTGACTGCATATGCGCACTTAGGCAAGCCTTAGGGCGTTAAATAATTGTGAAACCAGTTATGTTTATATGTGAAATTATCCAGGTTTAACAAGCTACAAATCCAGTAAGCAAATTGGTTAGGATCCTGCCATTTCCCTAAAAACTCAAACACCGCATGTGTCTATTTTTGTGATGTTCATCTAGATATTATGTTCTTAGGATTTCTGAACTTATTTTGAAAATCTGTGCTTTAGACATGTTGTTTAATTGTCTATATACATGCGGAGGTAAATGTGAGCCTTCTAGCTGTTTGTCCCTATTTGCTTGTCCTACATGTTATTTTCCTGTCGCCTAGATTCTTACCTTTTAAAAACATTAGGTTGTCTAGAACTGTCTAGATTTAGTGGACCTAAATTCCTCCAGGACCATAAGGAAGGGACGGGTAGCAGCACGTTTAGAGATCATTAATTAAACTCACTTATAACCACTAAGGGGAGGGTAATGGGTAGTAAAAGGATAGGATGACTGCGCGCTAATGTCACGTGTAGCCCATCATTGAGAAGTAATAACCAGGCATTGCATGGGTATGATCCTGCAGGCTAATCAACTTAGAACTTTCCTTTCCCGATTCCCATATGTGTGTAAATTCTATAAACTCCCTTTTCTTTACATATACATGCGTAAGCTTTTCAAACCTCTCTCTTACTTTCATTACTTGAATCATACATATACTTAGAATGAGAAAACATGCCTTTATTTGCAAATATGTGTTAAAACTGTTTAATTTTTAAATGACTAATTCACATAGTTTAAGTTCGGCCGGAACCCACCATTGTGGACCGCAAGGGGTACCTAACACCTTCCCCTCAAGGTTATTTCGATCCCTTACCCTAATCTCTGGTAATGCAAACTAGTTACATGAGTTAATTGCTCTAGGTGCTCTAACGCACCTTAATCCATTAGGTGGCGACTCTTCAAATACCCAATTCCCAAAAGGAAACGAGTTGTTCCCCCATGAATGTCGAAACCTGGACTTCCTCCACAAAAAGGGGAAAAAGAGGGCACGACAACGACATTTCTTCCTTTTCCTTCTTTGCTCTTACAAGTACGGAACAATATACCAAATATGTAAGCTTATTTTATGTTTGATATCTTTCAGTAATCATAAGAAGTGTTATATAAACTTAGCATCGTTCGATTCAGTATGCTCGGATCTAGAGCTAATTATGTTTGGCTAAGATTTGTCCTCCATCTCATCATTAATTAGTTTAACTAAAAGGTTCAATACTTTTTTGGTCAAACAATTTGGCGTCGTCTGTGGGAATTTCTTAGCCAAATTTTTTACTTTCCTTTAGATCTAGAACCTGCCAAGTATCATTTCCAGGATGTCATAACCTCACCACCTCGGTATAAATACCAACTCAAAAGAATGGTAGATAAGCTTTTGAGATAACCGTACCAATTTAGGTCAGATCTCTACGTAAAATAGAAATTGTGACCACTTGTAGCAATGGGTATGGCATGTCATATGCATATTTAAAGTAGAATCACGGTTACTATGAGCTTGGCATTGCCACAATCCTATCTGACGTATTCACCTTATATACCCTGCCTTATTTTTGCACCCACATGCACTGGATGATTTATGAACAAAGTATGACATGTTTCACTTATTGTTTGCGCATATTGGACTGGGACTCGGTCTCGATATCCCAACGGGTGAGCTAAGTCCAACCCACGAGAAGCCTAGACACGATTAACAATGAATTCGAACACGACTCCCAAATCTGAAATCATCATTCGAGTACGAGGCGAAACGAATGACCCTACAGTGTCATTCCTCCTTTCACCAACTTGACAGGCCAAGGTAACAGGCAATTTCGTTTTGGTTTAACTTATCGCGCTCTCTTGTTGTTTCAGAACAAGAACATGACCAATCTCATAGGTACGCGAACAAGGAACGAACGCCACCAAAACACCCCAGGAAAAGGTTCCGTACCATACCATCTCACAAGCAATGACCAAGCAAAGCCCTCTAAGTCGTACCATACTACAAATAACATAAATGGTTCGGGACGAGTCGACTATTGGGAAACAATCTCCAGAACTGGAACTCCCCCATGAGACGCACAATATTCTCCAATGAAAGCAAAGTTAAGCAAATTGGGACTTACCCATGAAATGCACAATATTCTCCAATGAAAGCAAAATTAAGCAAACCGGGACTTGCCCTGACGCACGGTAAACAATACGGCGACGAGTAATGTTCTCCAATAAAAATAATACAATGGGTTGCAATTCGACCTCGCTCAAATTAACACCCTTACGGCCATCGGCCATTACCAAATGAAAGGACAGTTTGACTTCGCTCGAATTTACAACGGGTTACAATTCGACCTCGGTCGAATTAACACCCTTACGGCCATAGTCCATCGCCAAACTAAAGGAAAGTTGGACCTCTTTCGAATATATAAGTCAGAAATTGACTTCACCCAAGATGGTGACTCCAAGTTCGACCTCATTCGAATATATGCCAGAAATTGACTTCGCCCAAAATGGCGACTCCAAGTTTGACCTTGTTCGAATATATAAGTCAAAAATTGACTTCGCACAAGATGGTGACCCCAAGTTTGACCTCGTTCGAATATATATGTCAGAAACTCGCCCAAGATGGGAACTTCAAGTTTGACCTCGCTCGAATACATAAGGAAAATTGACTTCATCTCATTGGTAAGTCAATTCAATCCCACTTGAATATACAAGTCGAAACTAACTTCGCCCAAGATGGCGAGTCTGAATTTGAGCTCGTTTGAATTAAGGTTGATTCCGCCTAAGTTGGCAAATCAGAAGTCAACCTCGCCCGATCTTGCAGATCCAAAGTGACCTTATTTGGACTCATACGATAAGATCCTACTCGATCCGGACAAGGCCGGATTCCCAATTAAAAAGATCAGTGACTCGTCACAAAAGAAATCCGAAGGTCTACGCCAAAAAAAACAAACGGGAGGGAAGGAAAAAGAAAATCAAAATATACAAAAATGAAGGCGAAGCAACTATTTCATTCAAATATACATGCGCAACAGCCGCACCCTACAAAAGGCCAAAACAGGCCCTTAGGAGAACGACGAAAATAAACAACAAAAGAACGAAAAAAAAATTAAGTACAAAGGTTGCAGCAAAGGCTTCACTCGGCGTCATCCCCACCACTGTTCTCCCTAACATCATCATCATCATCAGAAGGAAGCCCATCCTCGACATCAACGCCCTCACCAACCTATGGCGTCAGAGGGTCGTAACCGTAGGCAGTGCGAGCCTCGTGCACCTTCGCCCGAGCATCTTCAAAGGAGGCCTCTAGAACACTCCCCGCTTCTCACAAACCCTTGTAGACATCACGTTAGGCCTCAGAATGACCCATATCTCATACAGGCGGTAGGGGACAGTAACCGAAGCAAACTCTTAGGGGAGATCTTGGGCCAATAATTGCTCCTTCTCAGCTTCAAGGAACGCGGTTCGATCTCCCAAGCTTGAAGCCTCCCGATTAAGTTCGCCAATTCTCTCCTTGAGTCGTGCCTCCCTCAGTGTGGTCGTCGCCATTTCCTATTCTTGCTCAGACTTAAGGACACGGATAGTGTCCTCTAGTGTCGCCGCCCTCGCCAAGGCCGACACTCGAGCATCCTCGGCTCTCTCCATCTCGGCCACTTTTTTCTTTAGCTCGGGCACCTTCTCCGTCCATTCGGTGCTCAGAGCATTGACCCTAGTGGCATTTTGCTCAAGCTCAACTCGTAGAGCCGATACCTTCGCCTGAAGGTCCTCGCACTCTCAATCTCTTCATCCTTGGCATAAAGCGGCTCCTCAAGCTCACTGCATCTGCGGATAGATCGCATCAGTTCCTCATCTCTTTTCTACAACTCCTCCCTGATGGATTAGGTGACCACACCCGCTCTAAGATGCTTGTGCATCTCCCGGCATCTGTTGTGATATTGCCAATACTCCTCGGCCATTTTCAAAAAGATCTCGGACCGTATCTCGGTCCTACAAGCACTCTCAACCTCCAGCATGAAAGTCTAAAAAAAAAGAAACAAGAAAGAGTCAGTGTAAAATCTAAGGTCACAAAACTAAGAAAATAAAACGGAACTCACCCTTAGGCCCATCGCGGTCACATCATGTGACAGCTTGGAATCCCTGACATCCTGAAGAGCTCTGCTTTTAGCGGCGGAGCATAGAAGATCAAACTGTGGCACCAAATACGCCGTGTCTTGCAGCAGGTTGAGATCCAACGGAATTTTGAGTATTCAGGAAGGGCCTTCCGCTCTTACCACAGTTCGGGTAAAACTTTCCTCGAATATCCTCATGTCCTTAGGGTCAATGTCGGATTCAGATTCATAATCCTCAACCATGACACCCTTCCCTTGTCATTGGCCGAAGAAAGGGCGCGGTTCTGCCGAAATGTCGAAGGGCCACCCGAAACAGCAACAGTAACCTAGGAACTCTGCCTCTCCGTCACACTAGCCCCTTGAACACTCACAATGGGCGTCGTCTCCATGGTCGGGTTGGCACCACCACCGGTTTCGGGCACCAGCAAGGCAAAGTCGCCCCTCGAAGATATTTCGGCTGGAGAAGCCTCTTCCAATACTACCCGTCGTCTCTCTGACGGGGCCTCTCAACTACCAATGCGAGAAGACTCCCCCGTTAAATGGACTACGGGAATCGGAGTCTCCAGCTGAGCAGTAACCTCCACGCGCACGGCTTCGGCCGCGGGCACAGGTCGAGCAGTAGCTCTTTGTACAGGTCGGGCAGCAGCCCTCGGTGCAGGCCGGGCAGGGGGCGTCGGTTGACGGAATGTAAGTGGAGGATCCCTTATCCTTCACACTCACCGCCAACATATCAACAAGGAGGGATTAGACCATATAATTACAAGGTTAAACTATGAAATAGGGAACAAAGAGAAACTATAACAAGCCGACTCACCAGTAAGAGGCTTGCACCCAAACTTCTCGTGGAAGGGCGCCCACTCACGAATCCCACCATGTGGGGGAGAATTGTGCTTATCCACTCGCGGATATCGGCAACTAGCGGGGAAGGTAGTCTCTCGGCTGCAAAAGCAAAAATAAGTCCTCAGCAATGTCGTCTAAAGGAAGACGATTAAGAAAAATCACAAAATAAATAAAGGAAAACTCACGAGCGAAGTTCCACGTCTCTGAAAACCCTATCGAGTTCGCCACAAGGTGCTCTGTCCGCACATAGAAGTAGCTTTCCCAAAAGCGGCGATTGGCCTTATCGTCCGTCTTTACCACCAAACTCTTGGTTCCTCGATGGCGCATATGGATCATCGTTCCCCGAAGAAAATAAGGGGCAAAGATGTGGAGCATTGCCCCAGGGAAATTCCTCGGCTAGCCAGCTCTGAAACGATCAAATGAGAGGTTCCCCCTATTTATAGGGACATAAATGTCCTGAGCGGGTCCAAGAGCCGCCAATTAGGAAATGGAAACGACACAGGAAACGATATGGTGACTGGGAAACATGCACCATAATGATGCATAATAAGTATTCATAATATCCTGAATTGATGTGATTGATGTGACGATCTGGCTCTGAACTGACGTAACGGACCAATGAAATTTTTAAAGCGTCAAATCGCTACCTCACCATAAGGACCTCGTTCCTCGCATAATATTCAAATTTCTCCTAATGTTTTGAATCAACAGAATCCGCCCATCGAGCTCGCCAAGAAGCGACACCAACGGGTGGAGGGGCTAACTGTATGGGTCAAAATCTGACCACAAGTGGATAATCATTGAAAGGGATGGTAAGGGGTCGACCAAGCCATAGTCGTACCCATAAGGCGTAATGGCGACGAGTGTCTCGGCCACTGCCGAGATCAAGCCATCGAAAGGCTTGCACAACAGAACATAGGTTGTAATGTTTGAGCAAGTAAAGAAGGGTATAGTCAAGAAGGGGTATGCCGGTCAAAGACCGTTGGATAAAGAGGAAGATTTGTAATATATATGAAGGAAGCAAGGAAAGGGGTTTTTTCCGGGGGGAGAAAAGGAACAAGAGGAACTGAAGGAGACCTCCAATGGCAAAGCAGCAGCCCAAGATTTTGATGGCACATCTTTGTAATCTTCATCGTTGAATGAATAAAGATAGATCAAACATTTGATCAAACATTATTATATAAGAATATTGTTATAGAGTAATTTAACTGTATATGACTTAACAAGGACAATGGTTGCTGTTTTGATTTACCATCTGGTATTTCGTACTGTTTTGGGGCTCCATTAGTATGAAATTTTGTCGGACAATGTTACTTTAGTGGTAAAGTGAATCTAAGAAAAACAAATTTATTTTTTGAATTCAAACTCAATACTTTTAATTAGGGATAAAAGGATATTTCTCAAGTCACTCCAACCACAAACAAGTTTTAAGCGTAACATCAACAAGTTTGTGGTATAATTGGACTGACATCTTTTTCCCCCAAAGAAATGGATTAAAGATTCAAAAACAGGATATATGGTTGAAGTTAGGGGGTTAGAGGTGAGTACGACCTATTGTCTTATTAGAGGGATAGGGACAGCTCATCCTACTCTACAGCTGTCCATCCTTATTTACTTTCTACCCATTAGCTCTGCCTCCCTATTTTCTATCAGCCATTTTCTTCTTTTCTTTTGGGTTTGATGTATTTGGCACAAAAATGAAAACTTCCCTTTTTAATATTTAGTTTTTTATTGCTCAATAAATACATCTTACTCCCTCTTGTCCAAAATAAGTAATTTTTTGAATATTTTTACACAAATTAAGAAATCTACCTTTTAACATTAATTAGCAATAAAATTGACCATTTAACTTTTACTATCTCACATAAACACTCATACCACATACTCCAAGGCCAATGTAGGAAAAAAATAATTAATTTATTCTTGAAATTCGAAAAAATCACTTATTTTGGACAACCAAAAAAATGCCAAAAAATCACTTATTTTGAATCGGAGGGAGTATAAAATAGGGGGATTTGGGAATAACATAAACTTATAAATGTGAAATAGGTCTTCACGTTCTCTTGACAATCATCTTAATTCGAGTTTAATGGAATTTGTTTAATTAACACGTATGCATTACTATATAATTTAATGGAGTATTAGAAAAGTTCCCTAAATTTTACTCTCACATCGCATACTCATGTTACATATCTTATACTGTCAATATTCTACAAATAATGTTAAAACTAAAAATTTCTTATATGATGGTATTTGATTCAATGTGTAACTTAAAACATATTAATTTAATTTACTTATTATATTAGTGAGCGTGAAAATGAAAATAAAACAATGATAAAGTCTTCTTTGACGGATAAAGCATCATATAAAAGTTTGAAATTTTTAATGTTTTAGGAACTTCAATTATTGAAAAAGAGAAAATGCATAAAGACCCCATTAAACTTGTTCGGAAAAATTGTTTACACACATTAACTTTACGGGTGTCCTAACACTCCACTATTCTTATCTAAACTAAATTTTATACCTTCTTCAAAATACCAAATCAGTCTTGTGGTGAGCTGTGTTAACACGCGCCATGGATCAAATATTGCACTATTTTCTTTTTTTATTTTTACTTTTTCTTTCCTTTTTCCACTCTTTTTTTCAATTCATCTTCTCTAGCTTCTTTCATCATTATTTTCGCACCCGGCCACCATGGAAGGCAGTCACAACCATATCCTTCCTTAAACCCATTAATTCTATCTCTGAAAAATCAGAACCACCTCCCCGACCACTTTACTTTAGCACCTTTAATTTGACCATTTTTCCTTCACATCAATCTCACAAAAGAATACCCACACACCCAGGTCTAAGAGAAAAAAAGAGAAAATTTCTTGTATGAAAAATGATATTTCAAGCTCTCCAATCAAGTATTAAAATTATTCCAACTTAAATCCATGACTCAATTTCTAAATGCACATCCCAAATATTATATAGTAAAAGAAAAATGGGAGAAAAAGAAAAATGTATGGAGAATAGGTAATCAAAAAAGACAAAATGGATCACCACTCACCAGTAATTACCATTAACCAAATCACCATCGGGGTCTTCTGTGTACGGCGATTCCGGAAAAATTTTCCGCTATATCCTTCTATCTCTGTATTTATATAAAATTAACCATAATATATAACATTCTTCTTTATCTTCTTCAAATACTAGTTAAAAAAATTCTAATCCCTATTATTGCGTAGCAGTTAATTTTTTGAACCGGAATGTGTCAGATTTGTGTGTAGGAAAGCCGATGTTAAGGCCAGTATCAGTGGCACCCACCGCAGCGTAGGTAGGTGAATATGGCGAATATGGTGGAGGAAACATAGGAGTGGGAATAGCGATTCAACAAGGAAAAAAAAAGAGAAGCAAAAAATAAACCATGACTTAGTTTCAAAAAATGGGGAGGAAGAGAGTAACAATGGTTCTGTTAAAAAGAAGAAAGAGAAAAAGAAACGAAAAAGAAAAGAAAAATGAACAAGAAAAGAGAAAAAATTAGTATTAAGTTTAATTAGTTAGAGTATCCAATAGGAAAGTGACACCTCGGCAAGTAAATTAGTTTTCAGCTATTTTTTTTGCCTCACGCGCATCTACGAAATGAACTACACTTTTCATGACAGGTCATCACTCAATGGGTATTAAATTTAATTTAGATAAGAATAGTAGGGTGTTAGGAAACCCGTAAAGTTTTGGTGTGTAAATAATTTTTTCTGACAAATTTAATTAGTACTTTATGCATTTTCTCATTGAAAAATGATGAAATTGCATAAAATTGGGATTATATGAAATATTTATGAACATTGCAATATAGAAATTAGAAATGATTGAACGCTCTTCTCCATACATAACTCTTGCAAAGAATAAATTACTATCATCACTATACATCAGGCTCGTTTCTTTCTCGCATTAAAAAAGAAAGGATAAAATTCTTATGTACTAATGCAATGCTTGATTATTAATATGTCTCGCCTTAAAGCATATTAAATGTATAATTTACATATTATTTTGTGTAAGATAGAATACGTCATAAATAATTTATGTATAGCAACATCTGAATTAAAATATTAACAAAGACGAACATATCCTAAAGGTAAAGACTTATTTTGTGTTAAAATAATATGCCATATTTTAATAAATATAAGTAAGAAGGTTTTAAAGGACAATTAAAGTAGTAAAAGTTCTTACGGATCAATAGTTTTGAATTTAAAATTTAGTTTCTAAAGTTGGCACATGTGTACTATCTAGTAAAACAATTCTTTTTCAGTACGACAATATAAGGACCCGTTTGATCATAATTTTTTTTCGAATTTTAAAAAAATATGTTTGTCCATGAAATTTTGTAAGTTTTTGAAATTTTTTGAAAATGAGTTTTTCAAACACCAAAAAGTGGCTTTGACAACTTTTTCAAAATTTTCGGAATTTTTTTCCCATTCACAAAACTGCATTAGATTTTCAAGTGAAATGCAAGTTC
Source organism: Nicotiana sylvestris (assembly GCF_000393655.2). Lineage (NCBI taxonomy): Eukaryota > Viridiplantae > Streptophyta > Magnoliopsida > Solanales > Solanaceae > Nicotiana > Nicotiana sylvestris. Next base: position 150,494,221 of record NC_091059.1, on the reverse strand, counting down.
AAACGTGATTAATAAATTCAACTTCAATTTTTAATTTAATTTCAAATACTATTTAATTTTTTTGACCTTTTATTTTCTTTTTATATATAAACAATATTTAATTTAAATTTGTTTTATTTACCTCTTAATAATATGCTTTAAAGTCGTATAACATGACTAAGACTCTAAGAGTACAAATTCTAATGATAACTTTTATTACGTGCAAAAAGTTTTTCTTTATTTTATTTTTATGATAATTAAATACTGTTAAATTAAAATGGGAACCAAAAATAAAATAGTTATTTATATATTTCCATAACTTATGTTATAATTCCTAGGTACTAATTCATGTTCAATGACGCAAACACGGTGCATTTAAGGTCTGAACTTGTCGTGTTTGCAATTTAAGTTTAGAAAGTACCTAACAGAAAATGAAAGGAAAGGTGGGTAATGTTACACAAAAACCAAGCTCAGCCGTCTTTTAAGCCAATGAGAGAATTGGGAGCATTTACTTTTTATCCCTTATCATCACTATGCTCTGCCCCTCCAATCAAATTCTCATTATTTAAGTGGGAGTATTTCTTTTACTAGTAGACAACAGTTATTTATATTTTTATTCTTTCATTATCACATCCCTAGGGTTACTCTGATAGTACTATCAACATTCACTTCCAACCAAGAGGTTGTAAGTTCGAGTCTTTCCAAGAGCAAGGTGGGAAGTTTTTGGAGGGAAGAATGTCAGGGGTCTGTTTGGAAACAGCCTCTACCCTAGGGGTAGGGGTAAGATTTATATATATATATATATATCCCGTGCAGCCTACTCCTCTATAAAACATACAACGTTTGGTAGAGTGTGATAGAGAAAATAATGCATGCATTAGCTTTGTATATTTGGTATACACTTTTTTGGCACTTTTTCAACCTATGTATAACTAGTAATGCTTTGTTTGGTACACTTTTTCAACCTATGTATAACTAATACAAGCATTAGTTATATACTCTATTTGGTATTATCCTATGTATAGTTAATGCATAGAAAATCATGACATTAGCTATACAAAGACTATTAATGCATGCATTAGCATGGTTAAAGATAAAATTATCCTTAAAGTCCCTTAAGTTAAAGAATATAGAGGGCATTTCTGTAAACAATTAAATTTCTTAAAAATTATGCAATGCACTTTAATTTTTAATACACCGCACCAAACAATGTATAAAAAATAATTTTTGTATAACTAATGCTTGCATTACTAACTCATACATTACTGACCTCTGCGTTACTAATACACCTTCTTTAGTATTATTCTTATACGCCCTAACAAACGACCCGTTGCAGTACTTGACTTACACGACCATATTTCCACCGCCACCGAGCCAAACGTCAATGCACCAGAAAGGAAAGCAAATCAATGTTTTGGTATTCCATATCCATTAATCCAGCCGATTTAAGTCAAAAAAAATAATTCATGGGTCAGTTTTGTGCACAAAGTTCTCATATTGACGCAAGGTTTGGAACTGGGCTATATCGGAAGGGTGTGGCGTAAATAGCGTAATCTAATGCAAACATTAATAACTAATTCTACTATTGGAACCGTAACTTGTTGATTATACGAAAATAACTACATCATAAAACTCACTGTAGACAGCAAAATGTTCCCTTGAAAAGGTTCTTAATTCAGTCTTTGAAAAACATCCGTTTAATAATGAAGATACTTTAGTTATGCATCACATTCTTTGATGATATAGCATACTTATCAATTTTTGCAACGAGCCAGGACATGAATCAGGAATATAAAAAGAATTATTTATTCAAATATTTGTTCAAATTTAAAAAAAATAATTAATTCCCCAATGGTCATCAAATTGTAAAAAGAACTCAATAAAATAGCTTTTGAATTTCTTTTCCCTAAGATAATCATCAAACTATGCCTATATCTCCTACAAATCATTCAGCTTTTCATTATTTATGTTGTACTCCCTTCGTTTTCAATTTAAGTGAACATATTTTTTGTTGGTGAAATTAAAAGTAATTACGGTTGAAAAATAAAATAAAATAAATAAATATTCTTTAGACCGAGGCGCGGATATAAATAAATAAATATTCTTTAGGCTGAAGCGCGGATATCTCGCTCTCTTTAAGGAGATTCAAGCCCACTGCGGTAGCATCTTCACTGGTCTAGCAGTAATACTCTTGACTTGCCACCTCCAGGATACAACAGCTCGACAACGTCGTTTGACTCGAACAAACTCTGGACAAGTTGTTGAGTCCAAAGTGTGTTGACTAAAAAGTGTTAAGTCGTTTTATAAACTAATTAAATAGGAAGATTTAAGGTAAATCCTAGCCAAGGATGAATGCGAGGATCTTCAGGCGAAGGTGTTATCCTTGCGAGCCGAGCTTGAGCAGAATGCCAATAAAGTTGTGATCTAAGTGCAGAGTGGACGGAGAAAGCGGCTGAGCGAGAAAGGAAGGTGGCCGAGTTGGAGACGGCGGAAGGAGCCTGAGTAGCGGCTTTGGCGAGGGCGGCGGTGCTGGAAGACATTATCCGCGTCCTCAGGTCCGAGTGGGAAGCCGAGAGGGCGACGTCCACACTGAGGGAGGCAAGCTCGAGGAGCGGATTGGTGAGCTCGAGCGGGATGCTTCGATCCTGAGAGACCAAGTTGTGGCTCTCGAGGCCGAGAAGACGCAACTGTTGACTCAGGACTATCCTCAAGAATCTGATTCTGTTGTCGTCTCGCGCCATTTGTACGAGATATGGGTCCATGTTGAGGCCCAACGAGATATTTACAAAAATTTGTGGGCGGCGGGAAACGTTATCGAGGCCGCTTTTAAGGACGCTCGGGTTAAGGCACGCGAGGCTCGTCTTGCCTGTAGTTATGACCCTGCGACATCGGAGGTTAGTGGGGGCACTGAGATCGGGGATTGGATTCCTTCTGATGAGATCGGGGGTTGAAAATCTTCTGACTCTTTCATCAATTTTCATTTTCATTCTTCATCATCATTTTTTTGAAAAGGATCTTCAGATTTTTCCGTGATGAGTCCCTGATTTTTAGTTGGGAATTCGAATGAGGTTGAATTTAGGTTGTTGATTTAAGCGAGGTCGAATTTTACTTTGTTTGTTCGAGAGAGGTTGAAATTTATTAATTCGAACGAGGTCAGATTTTTCTTTCTTATGGCAATGGCAAGAAGCCGTAAGGGTGTAAATTCGAGCGAGGTTGAATTGTAACCTATTATGAGTTCAAGCGAGGTCGAACTTTGACTGTTTAATTTGAACGAGTTCGAATTTCACTTTTGCTTGGCGATGGTCGGTCGTCGTAGGGGTGTAAATTCGAGTGAGGTCGAATTGTAACCCGTCATGAGTTCGAGCGAGGTCGAACTTTAGCTTGTTGATTCGAACGAAGTCGAATTTTTCTTTTGCTTGGCGATGGACGATGGCCGTAAGGGTGTAAATTCGAGCGAGGTCGAATTGTGAACCGTCATGAGTTCGAGCGAGGTCAAACTTTCCTTTCGCTTGGCGATGGCTGATGGTCGTAAGGGTATAAATTCGAGTGAGGTTGAATTGTAACTCGTCATGAGTTCGAGCGAGGCTGAACTTTCGCTTGTTGATTCGAACGAAGTCGAATTTTGCTTTCTCTTGGTGACGACCGATGGCCGTAAGGGTGGTAAGAATGTTGTGTGTTGCCTTGTCTTTTTTTTTTGGAGAGTATTACTCGTTGCTGCATCGTTCATGCATGCGTCGGTGTGAGTCCCAGTTCATCTAATCTTGCTTTAATTGGAGAATATTATGCGTCGCTGTATAGTTTATGTATGCGTCGGGATGAGTCCCATCTATCTAATCTCGCCTTCATTTGAAGAATATCAAGCGTTGGTGCATATTTTAGGTATTGTCACGACCCGGATTTTCCACCATCGAGACCGTGATGTCGCCTAACATCGCACTCGCTAGGCAAGCCAACGTTAGAGTTATAATCACCTTTTTCCTTTGCATTTTCATAGTTAAGATTAACAAAAAAAAAAGTAATTCAAACAGAAGTAAAAGAGAAAGTACGTATTTAACTAATTATCCTTATACTATTAAAAAAACCGAACAGTTACCACCCAGAAATTAGTGTCACAGCTCACGAACATTCTATGAATAACTACAAGTATGGGTTTGAAATAAGAAAATACATCTGTCTCGAAAAGAAATAAACAGAAATAAGGAAACACATGGGAGGGGACACCAGCAGGACTACCTTGGGTCTCTTGAATAAAGTATCAGCAACCGACCTCTTAATCAGCCACTACCAGCTCCAAAATCTGCACAGAAAGTGCAGAGTGCAGTATCAGTACAACCGACCCCATGTACTGGTAAATGTCAAGCTAACCTCGACGAGGTAGTGACGAGGATACGACAGGGCATATACAATATAACATGCAACAATATATAATAAAGTAAAAAGGAAATACGAAACGAAATGGACTAGTAACTTGCAGCAAATAAATACGGATCCCAGATATTCTGCCAGTACTGAGCTATAACCAATCCTTAAGAGAGTTACAATGCTACGGAATAAATGTCACGACCCTAAACCCGGACCCGGTTGTGATGGCGCCTCTCGTAAAGACAAGGCCAGCCAACACTTCCCATATCCAACTATTAACAGTTAAACCATAAGAAATCAATCTAAAACATAATAAGATGATCCAAAGTTAACAAATAATAGCATAATTCGCGAAAAATAACCCAACACAGCCCGAAATTGGGGTGTCACTAGTCATGAGCATCTATACATCCTACTACAAGTCCGATAAGTCTATAACTATTACAAATGTCTGAAAAGAGATAGAAATGACAAAGAGGGAGAAACACGGGACTGCGGATGCCAAACAGCTGCCTCGTGAACTCCGAATATTCGCCAGGAGCCCTCAACTCACATTGGCCGGATCAACAACGCCTGAATCTGCACACGGGGTGCAGGGAGTAAAATGAGTACTCCAACTTAGTGAGTAACAAATGTAAATAAAGACTGAAAGCAGGAATCACATAAGGTACAAAAGCATGCTATAATGAAGCAGTAAAACCATTAAACTAGTAAACCAGTGAAAGATAGGTAACATCCTTTAACTCAAAATTTACTTCATGAAAAGCCTTTTTCAATAATTAAGCAGGTAATTGATAGTCAATTATGAAAAGTAAACACATAAAGGTTCGCCCCTCGGGTACAGTATCAACAAATCAGCCCCTCGAGCTCAATCTCACATCATATTAGGTACCCGCGCTCAATGGGGGTGTACAGACTCCTGGAGGGGCCCCTTACAGCCCAAGTGCAATATCAAGCCACCTTGTGGCATCATCACTAGGCCCTCGGCCTCATATCAACCAAGCCACCTCTTGGCATACATATCTCAGGCCATCAGCCTCATAATCAGTATCAAATGTTTCCTCACAACATACGCCATCGGCCTTACTCAGTCAAAATCCTCACAAGCCACTAGGGCAATAGTAAAACATGATTCTCATCCCAAAAATATCATTTAAAAGATCACGTAAGTGTTAAAACAGAGTAAACATGGCTGAGTACGAAAACAATGAAATATAACATGACTGAGTTCAAGTATAAAGTCAAAACAGTGAGGAAATACCAGTAAAAATCCCTGAATGGTTCAAATAGTTGGCATAAAGCCCAAATATGGCATTCAGCCCAAATCATGTTGATAGCAAATAGATTTCAGTCAAATACGCGGTAAAATAGTCATTCGGGACCGACTAAGTCACAATCTCCAACAGTGCACGACCCCACGCTCGTCATCAAGCGTGTGCGTAGCACCACAATGTGCAAGTCCGGGGTTTCATACCCTCAGAACATTATTTACAATTATTACTCACCTCGAACCGGCCAAATCTCTAGCTCGCGATGCCTTTGCCTCTCAAATCGAGCTCCACTCGCATCGAATCTATCCAAAATCAGAACGAGAACGTCAAAATATGCTAAGGGAACGAAGCCCAAGCGAAAATAATCAAAATACGACACAAATCCCGAAATTACCAAAACTCGACCCCCAGGCCCACATCTCGGAATTCGACAATCTTTTCCTCAATAGATTCCTTATCTTCCCACGAGTTCATACATATCAAAAGTCCTGAAATCCGACCTCAAATGGTCCTTCAAATCCCCAAGCAAAAGGTCTAAGTTCCCAATCCCTAGTTTCCCCAATTTTCACCCTTAATTTCCATGATTTCTAGCTCTAATCCGTGTAATAATAGCATAGGAACGAGTTTTAGGTCCATATTCCTTACCTCAATGAAGTTCCCTTGAAATCCCTCTTTCAAATCATCCAAAAAGCTCCAAGGCCGAAGTAAAAAATGGTGAAATAGCTCAAATTTCACGAAGGCCACAATTTATACTTTCTGCCCTGTCATTTTCGCATCTGCGGCCAAATTACCACTTCTGCGGTACCGCATATGCAGCCAAATAACCGCTTCTGCAGTTCCTCACTTAACAGCTAAAGCCGCTTCTGAGGTCAACCTTCTACATCTGCGACATCGCAGATGCGGTCACCCTAACGGCTTCTGCGATCGTTGCTCATCAGGTCCCTTTTCGCTTCTGCAACTAAACGCCCGCACATGCGGCATCGCACCTGCGGTCCCAAATCCGCAGGTGCGGAAATACCAGAAGCAGCAAATTCAGCAGCTGCAACAAAGTCTCAAACTTCCCGTCAACCATCCGAAATCACCCCGAGGCCCCGGGACCTCAACCAAAAGCATAAATATATCCTAATACCTTATTCAAACTTGTACCAAACTTCAAAACACCTCAAACAACATCAAATCTACCAAAACACATCGGATTCAAGCCAAACTTTCTAAAATCTTCTGAATTCCGCTTTTGATCAAAAACCCAACCAAATTATGTTCGAATGACCTCAAATTTTGCATATACATCCCAAATGACCCAACGAAACCACTGCAACTCTCAGAATTCCATTCCGACCCCTATATCAAAATCTCGCCTACCAACCAAAAATCGCCAAAATATCAACTTCGCCAATTCAAGCCTAAATCTACTCCGAACCTCCAAAATCCATTTCGATCACACTCCTAAGTCCCAAATCACCTCCCGAAGCTAAACGAACCATCGAAACTCACATCCGAGCCCTGTAACGCATAAGTCAATATCCGGTTGACTTTTCCAACTTAAGCTTCCTCAAAGAGACTAAGTGTCTCAAACCTTACCAAATTCATTCCAGATTCGATCCGACCAACCCGATATCACATAACACGGATAAACAAAGCATAAAGAAGCAGAAATGGAGAAAACGGAGCGATAACTCATGAGATGGCTGGCCGGGTCGTCACATCCTCCCCAACTTAAACAAACGTTTGTCCTCGAACGAGTCAAGAAACATACCTGAAGCCTCAAACAGGTGAGGATATCTGCTCCGCATCTCCTGCTCGATCTCCCAGGTAGCTTCCTCCATGGGCCGACCTCTCCACCGCACTTTCACTGAAGCTATATCCTTTGACCTCAACTTTCGAACCTGATGAACCAAAATAGCTACTGGCTCCACATCATAGGTCAAATCATCATCCAACTGAACCGTGCTGAAATCCAAAACATGAAATATCGGATGCACACTCGACAATCTGGGTGGCAAAGCATGCTCATAAGCCACCTCCCCAATCCTCTGAAGCATCTTAAAAGGCCTAATGAACCGAGGACTCAACTTCCCTTTCTTCCCGAATATCATAACATCCTTCATGGGTGAAACCTTCAACGGAACCTTCTCACTAACCATGTAGGACACATCTCGAACCTTCATGTCAGCATAACTCTTTTGCCTCGACTACGCTGTACGAAGCTTCTCCTGAATCACCTTCACCTTTTCTAAGTCATCCTGCACCAAGTCTGTCCCTAATAGCCTAGCCTCACCGGTCTCGAACCAACCAACTGGAGATCTACACCGCCTCCCACAAAGCCTCGTATGGAGCCATCGGAATACTCGACCGGTAGCTGTTATTATAAGTAAACTCTACAAGTAGTAGAAACTGATCCCATGACCCTCTGAAATCAATGACACAAGCACGCAACATGTCCTCCAATATCTGAATAGTGCGCTCGGACTGCCCGTTCATTTGAGGGTGAAAAATTGTGCTCACTCAATTTGAGTGCCCAACTCGCACTGCACAGACCTCCAAAACTACGAAGTAAACTAAGTGCCTCTATCTGAAATGATGGAAACTGGGACACCATGCAAATGAACAATCTCCCGGATATAGATCTCTGCCAACCGCTCTGAAAAATAGGTAATACACACAGGAATGAAGTGCACGGACTTGGTCAGCCGATCCACAATCACCCAAATAGCATCGAACTTCCTCAAAGTACGTGGAAGTCCAACTACAAAGTCCATAGTGATCCTCTCCCACTTCCACTCTGGAATATCTATCCGCTGAAGCAGGCCACCTGGTCTCTGATGCTCATATTTCACCTGCTGACAATTGAGACACCGAGCTACAAATCCTACAATGTCTTTCTCCATTCTCCTCCACCAATAGCGTTGCCTCAAATCCTGATACATCTTCGCAGCACACGGATGAATAGAATACCTCGAGCTATGGGCCTCCTCCAGAATCAACTCCTGAAGATCATCCACATTAGGCACACAAATCCGGCCCTGCATCCTCAACACCCCATCATCACCAATGGTCACATCTCTGGCATCATCATGCTGAATTCTATCCTTAAGGACAAGCAAATGTGGATCATCATACTGGTGCTCTCTGATGCGATCATATAAAGAAGACCGATAAACCACACAAGCCAATACCCGATTGGGCTCCGAAATATCTAGCCTCACTAACCGATTGGCCAAGGTCTTAACATCAACTGCAAGAGGTCTCTCCCCAACTGGAATATATGCCAAACTCTCCATAGTCACCGCCTTTCAGCTCAAGACATCGGCCACCACATTGGCCTTTCCCGGATGGTACAATATAGTGATATCATAATCCTTAAGCAACTCCAACCACCTCCGCTGCCTCAAATTGAGATCCTTCTATTTGAACAAGTGTTGGAGGCTACGATGATCAGTAAACACCTCACAAGACATACCATACAAGTAATGCCTCCAAATCTTCAACGCATAAACTGTGACAACCAACTCTAAATCATAAACGGGGTAGTTCTTCTCATGGGGATTCAACTGACGAGAAGCATAAGTAATAACTCTACCCTCCTACATAAATACACAACCAATGCCAACTCTCGAAGCATCATAATACACGGTATATGATCCTGAAGCTGATGACATTGGGGTTGTGGTTAAAGCTGTCCTGAGCTTCTGAAAGCTCTCCTCACACTTGTCCGACCATACAAATGAAACACCCTTCTAAGTCAACTTGGTCAAGGGTGATGCTATAGATGAGAATCCCTGAACAAAACGGCGATAATAATCCGCCAAACCAAGAAAGCTGCGAATCTTTGTGGCTGAGGACTGTCTAGGCCAACTATGAACCGCCTCTATCTTCTTCGGATCAACCTGAATATCCTCACTGGATATCACGTGCCCCAAGAAAGCCACTGAACTGAGCCAAAACTCACATTTGGAGAATTTTGCATAAAGCTTCTCCTCCTTCAATCTCTGTAACACAACTCTCAAATGCTCTGCGTGCTCCTCCTGACTACGCGAATATACCAGAATAGCATCAATGAAGACTATGACAAACGAGTCAAGATAAGGCCGGAACACACTGTTCATCAAATGCATGAATGTTGTTGGGGCATTGGTCAACCCAAAAGACATCACCATGAACTCATAATGACCATATCGGGTCATGAAAGTTGTCTTAAGAATATCCGAGTCCCTGATCTTCAACTGGTGATAAGCTGAACGGAGATCAATCTTGGAGAACACTCTCGCTCCCTGAAGCTGGTCGAATAAATCATCAATGCGAGGCAAAGGATACTTGTTCTGAATTGTTACCTTGTTCAATTGCCTATAATCAATGCACATCCTCATAGTGCCATCCTTCTTTTTCACAAATAGAACCGGCGCACCCCAAGGTGACACAATAGGCCGAATGAACCCCTTATCAAGGAGTTCCTGAAGCTGCTCCTTTAATTCCTTCAACTCCACTGGTGCCATACGAGACGACGAAATAGAAATAGGTTGAGTGCCCGGCACCAGGTCAATACCAAAATCGATATCCCTGTCCGGTGGCATACCCGGCAGGTCTGTAGGAAACACATCAGGAAAATCCCTCACAACTGGAACATAATCAATATTGGGAATCTCAGTACCGACCTCCCTCACAAAGGCTAGATATGAAAGACAACTCTTCCCAACCATACACTGGACTTTCAAGAATGAGATTACTCTACCGGGAACATAATCAGTCATACATCGCCACTCAATCCGTGGCACACCCGGCATAGCCAATGTAACTATCTTAGCATGACAGTCGAGAATAGCACGACATGGAGATAGCCAATCCATGCCCAAAATGACATCGAAATCCACCATACACAATAATAAAAGATCCACACGGGTCTCCAAACCCCCAATAGTCACCACACACGGCCGGTACACACAGTCTACAACAACAGTATCGCCCACCGGGGTAGATACATGAAGAGGTGAAGCAAGAAACTCACGGGGCATACCCAAATAATGAGCAAAGTATGATGACACATAAGAAAAGGTGGAACCGGGATCAAATAATACAGAGGCATCTCTGTGGTAGACTGAAACAATACATGTAATAACAGCATCTTAAGCAATAGCATCGGGTATGCCCGGAAGTGCATAGAAACGGGCCTGACTGCCACCTGATCGACCTCTCGTATGCCTCAAACTAGAACAAACATAGCACATAGCCGTACAATCAACTAATCCATAGCATACTCCCCCACATGGCTCGAAGTCATAGATCAAAACATACTCAATAACTCATAACTCATATACTCTATTGTTTCCATAGTACCATAGTGAGATTAAACTCGATCCTTCATAAGTTCATAAAACACAGACCACCTGGTACTTTAACTCTTATGCAAATCTCGCATTTACTCTCGTAACAGTTAAACCCACTTTCTTAAGTGACCTACACTTAAATTGTAACACATATATTTCACTTGTAAATGAGATTTTCTAACGGACAACATAAGGATCACACAACCTCAAAACACTCCACAGGAGATAACCCAACTGCTTTGCCTCGACCTAGCATTTCTGTATACCTTCCACCGTCATAAACATTATGCAGTCACTTAAACTTCCTGGGTCTGAACTCAGACCGCAACATGAAATTTGCTCCACTCCCAACTAGGAAACATGGAAAGATTTTTCACACACCATAACTCGGGGCTATACCTCAAATCAAGATGAAAATCGAGCACCAGATAGTCCTCATATCCTCCAATAGACCTTTCTCGTCGCTTCCAAATCACATGAATACATCTCACAGTCACATCAAACTCATCATGTAACTATCCAGTCATCACCTCCCTTAATAGGGACACAACAGAACATATGGATCTAGAAACACGCGCTCACAAAATCAATAGCTCAGGGCTCAAGCTATAGGCAAAAATTCGGCCTCAAGTCTTCCCGACTGTCCCAACATCAACACACAGAGATCACATCTCGCCCCTTGATCAAGAAATAACAAGCCATCGATGCACATTTGATACTGAGCGCTCATGTGCGCATATGAATGCGTGGAAGGAATTCAAAGAGTTATATTCCAAGCTGAATCAAGGGCGCACGATAAGAATTTCAAGAATATGAAGTTTTTCCTAAAGGTTCTGCAGCCTTTCGAGGATAAATACAGACATCTCTGTACCGATCAGCGAGACTCTACTAAACCTGCTCATGACTCATGAGACCTATGTAACCTAGGCTCTGATACCAACTTGTCACGACCCTAAACCCGGACCCGGTCATGATGGCACCTGTCGTGAAGACAAGGCCAGTCGACACTTCCCATATCCAATTATTAACAGTTAAACCATAAAAAATCAATCTAAAACATAATAAGATGATCAAAAGTTAACAGATAATAGCATAATTCGCGGAAAATAACCCAACACAGCCCGAAAACCAGGGTGTCACTAGTCATGAGCATCTATACATCCTACTACAAGTTCGTAAGTCTATAACTATTACAAATGTCTAAAAAGAGATAGAAATGACAAAGAGGGAGAAATACAGGACTACAGATGCCAAGAAGCTACCTCGTGAACTCCGAATGTCCGCTGGGAGCCCTCAACTCACACTGGCCGGATCAACAACGCCTGAATCTGCACACGGGGTGCAGGGAGTAAAGTGAGTACTCCAACTCAGTGAGTAACAAATGTAAATAAAGACTGAAAGCAGGAATCACGTAAGGCACAAAAGCATGCTATAATGAAGCAGTAAAACCATTAAAACAGTAAACCAGTGAAAGATAAATAAAATCCTTTAACTCAAAATTTACTTCATGAAAAGCCTTTTTCAACAATTAAGCATGTAATTGACAATCAATTATGAAAAGTAAACACATAAAGGTTCGCCCTTCGGGCATAGTATCAACAAATCCGCCCCTCGGGCAATATCTCAAAACAATACCAGCCCCTCGGGCTCAATCTCATATCATAATGGGTACCCGCGCTCACTGGGGGTGTACAGACTCTTGGAGGGACCCCTTATGACCCAAGCGCAATATCAAGCCACCTTATGGCATCATCACTAGGCCCTTGACTTCATATCAACCAAGCCACCTCGTGGCGTACATATCTCAGGCCCTCGGCCTCATAATCAGTATCAAATATTTTCTCACAACATAGGCCCTCGACCTTACTCAGTCAAAATCCTCACAAGTCACTCGGGCAATAGTAAAACATGATTCTCAGCCCAAAAATATCATTTAAAAGATCACGTAAGTGTTAAAATAGAGTAAACATGGCTGAGTACGAAAACAATGAAATATAACATGACTGAGTTCAAGTATAAAGTCAAAACAGTGAGGAAATACCAGTAAAAATCCCCGAAGGGTTCAAATAGTTGGCATAAAGCCCAACTATGACATTCAGCCCAAATCATGATGATAGCAAATAGATTTCAGTCAAATACGCGGTAAAATAGTCATTCGGGACGGACTAAGTCACAATCTCCAACAGTGCACGACCCCGCGCTCGTCATCAAGCGTGTCTATCACCTCAATATAGCACCACGATGTGCAAACCCGGGGTTTCATACCCTCAGAACAACATTTACAATCATTACTCACCTCGAACCCATCAAATCTCTAGCTCACGACGCCTTTTCCCCTCGAATCGGCTTCCACTCGCGTCGAATCAATCCAAAATCAGAACGAGAATGTTAAAATATGCTAAAGGAACGAAGCCCAAGCACAAATAATCAAAATATGACACAAATCCTGAAATTACCAAAACCCGACCCTCGGGCCCACGTCTCGGAATTTGACAATCTTTACCTCAATAGATTCCTTATCTTCACACGAGTTCATACATATCAAAAGTTCTGAAATCTGACCTCAAATGGTCCTTCAAATCCCCAAGCAATGGTCTAAGTTCCCAAGCCCTAGTTTCCTCAATTTTCACCCTTAATTTCCATGATTTCTAGCTCTAATCCATGTAATAATAGTATAAGAACGAGTTTTAGGTCCAAATTCCTTACCTCAATGAAGTTTTCTTGAAATCCCTCTTTCAAATCGTCCAAAAAGCTCCAAGGTCGAAGTCAAAAATGGTGAAATAGCTCAAATTTCGCGAAGGCCACAATTTATACTTTTTGCCTAGTCATTTTCACATCTGTGGCCAAATTACCGCTTTTGCGGTACTGCATATGTGGCCAAATAACCGCTTTTGCATTTCCTCACTTAACACCTAAATCCGCTTCTGCGGTCAATCTTCCGTATCTGCGACATCGTAGATGCGGTCGCTGCTCATCAGGCCCCTTTTCGCTTCTGCGACTAAATGCCTGCACATGCGACGTCGCACATGCGGTCCCAAATCCGCAGGTGCGGAAATACCAGAAGCAGCAAATTCTGCAGCTGCAACAAAGTCTCAAACTTTCCGTCAACCATCCGAAATCACCCCAAGGCCCCCGGGACCTCAACCAAAAGCATAAACATATCCTAATACCTTATTCAAACTTGTACCAATCTTCAAAACACCTCAAACAACATCAAATCAACCAAAACAAATCGGATTCAAGCCAAACTTTCTAAAATCTTTCGAATTTCGCTTTTGATAAAAAACCCAACCAAACCATGTCCGAATGACCTCATATTTTGCATACACATCCCAAATGACCCAACGAAACTACTGCGACTCTCGGAATACCATTCCTACCCCTACATCAAAATCTCGCCTACCAACCGGAAATCGCCAAAATATCAACTTCGCCAATTCAAGCCTAAATCTACTCTGAACCTCCAAAACCTATTCCGATTATACTCCTAAGTTCCAAATCACCTCCCAAAGCTAACTGAACCATCGGAACTCACATACAAGCCCTCTAACGCATAAGTCAACATTCGGTTGACTTTTCCAACTTAAGCTTCCTCAAAGAGACTAAGTGTCTCAAACCTTACAAAATTCATTCCGGATTCGATCTGACCAATCTGATATCACATAACACGGATAAACAAAGCATAAAGAAGCAGAAATGGGGAAAACAGAGCGGTAACTCATGAGACGACTGGCCGGCTCGTCACATTAAAATTATAGTAGAGGAAGAATACATAAATAATAAAATAATGTGGCGCGCATCCCAATCCTACCATATAACAAGTAACAATACGAACATTTACCATTATTACTCCTTGTTGCGACGTGCAACCCGATCCCACCAGTCCACCCTTATTACTCCTCAATATATCACCTTTATTCCTCTTGTTGCGGCGTGCAACCTGATCCCACCTGTCCACCCTTATTACTCCTTGTTGCGGCGTGCAGCCTGATCCCACTAGACAATCACATTTCACCCTTATTCCTTATGTTGCAGCGTGCAACTCGATTCCACCATATCAGTACCAATCACAAAATAAGAACAAGTATTTCACAATTTAGCTCAAAACTCTCCACAACATTTATACCTCAAACTAAAACAACGGGAAATCTATACCATTATGAAAATTCATCAGTTAAATACTACAAAACGAGACCAACCAAAGTGTACCATAAAGCACCAATAAACCAACAATGTAATATAATGAAACTAAGGGACAATTGATACTTTCAATAGAGAAAAACAACATTTAACAAGAACCAATTAGACATGGAATATCAGTTAAGACAGGAAAACAATATGGTAAGAACGGGGAAGGGAACAGGCTAAACAAATAATTTGGCGGCTCATAGGTACTCGTCCCCTCACTTATACGCCACACACATGGAATTTCACATACCAATTAAGTCGGGGATCCCTAATCCCTCAAGTCAAGGTTAGACCAAACATTTACCTAAATCCAACGAGCAATTCAAAGCTCAATTACTGCTTTACCTCTCGATTCTACCTACAATCCACTCGTATCTATTCACAATTAACTTAATAACATCAATTA
Organism: Nicotiana sylvestris; assembly: GCF_000393655.2. Taxonomy (NCBI): domain Eukaryota; kingdom Viridiplantae; phylum Streptophyta; class Magnoliopsida; order Solanales; family Solanaceae; genus Nicotiana; species Nicotiana sylvestris. Next base: position 150,478,694 of record NC_091059.1, on the reverse strand, counting down.
ACGCTAAAGAAATCTATTTCAGTGCATAATTATATATTCCCCAATAGTTTCCCCAAAAAGTCAAAAATCGACTCCGTGCCCGCTTGGTCAAAACCTGAAATTTGGACCAAAACCTGATTATCCATTTACCCCTGAGCCTGGATATATAATTGGTTTTGGAATCCGACCTCAATTTGAGGTCTAAATCCGAAAATTTTGAATTTCCTAAGTTCTACCCAAAAATCCTCAATTCCATCATGAAAAACCCTAGATTCTAGGATGAAATCTTGTGAAAAGAAGTAAATGATTGAAAGCAATGAGTTAAGAATCATTTATCTATAATTTGGAGAAGAACTAGCCTTTGGAAAATCGCCTCTTGAAGTTTAGGTTTTGAAAAATGGGAGAATGAATAAAAAATCACGTCTAAGACCCTTTTTACTCAGTTGCAGATGTCGCAATTGCGACCTGTGCCGGGCTCCAGAACCAAAATACGGATCCGATACCAACAAGATCATATCCTTTAAATTATTACATTTTCAATCTTATCAATTTTCCTTCAAAAATTCATTTCTTGGGTTAGGGACCTCGGAATGTAATTCCACGCATACGCCCAGGTCTCATATTTTACTACAGACCCCCGGGGACCGTTGGAAAACGAGTCCAGGTCCGTTTACCCAAAATATTGACCAAAGTCAACAAAAATTAACATTTTAGGCAAAAAATCATCATTTCTTAAAAAATTTCACATAAGGGCTTTTCGGATACATGTCTGGACTGCGCACGTAAATCAAAAAGAGACCAAATAAGGATTTTAAGGCCTCGGACCATGGATTCGAGTTCTAAAACAGAAGATGACCCTTTAGGTCATCACAAGTATGTGTCGGGGTAAGTCCAAGTCTATTTAGTCCCTTCATTGCTAAGCCTGGAGAGACCGTTGACGGGACATGCGATGAACTTATTGCTTAGGCTTCAGGGCACCTTGGGGCTTAATTAATTTGAATGAAATTCGGATGTGACTCATAGTATTTAATCGGTTGAATTGGCGTAGCATCGCCATGGTGAACATATGGGCAATCTTTTCTCGTTCATGTTCTGCCTCTGTAGGGGAGACTGCACGTTCCATGGGCTCACCGCCTAGTCCCAGGCTGTGGAGGTTACTTCTTAGTGATGTCGGCTTGTTCTGAGCCGATGTCTGTTATTTCTAGTATGGTATAGTGTGGATGGTTTTCCTGATTTGCCATGTTGTAAGGGGGAACTTAGAGTCTGTATGTCGGCTGGCCTTTGTTCGCTTGTTTGGGAGGATGTCCCTGTTCTCTGTTTCACTTACGGGTTAGTACATGGGATAATCTATTACCTTAGTCGGCTATTTAGATGATGAATGAGGGGGATTTGCCACGTTTCCCTCGACGGCTGCGCTTTTTGGATACGAGGAGTCCCCTCGTTCAACGATGAACTAGGGCTTACGTTGTAGGGTGGCTCGCCTTGTTCTATATTTTGATACTAGTTTCCGACCTGATGCCGGCTTCGGCATTGCGTCCAACCTCGCCATTGGTTGAGCTTTGGCATCTCGTGGGTGGATGGTCCACTCCCTCATTAGTGTCTCGAGTTTGAGTCCCAGTTCGTTAGTCACTGGCATTCAAAGATGGCAGAAATATAAGTCATACCATAAACATACAGACGAGGAGTATTTTAGCTTAGTAAATTACACGATAAGTATTGTCTCACATAGGAGGGGATGTGATATGCGCATGATGTAGGAGGCATTGGGTACTAACCTGGAAATGGGATTACGGACTTGTTTGGTATGCGTAGGTGTAATCTGCTTATGATGGCTCATGTTCACAATGCCTCAGGGATACTGCTATGGCGCAGCGCAGTTTTCATGTGTAAACCAGGCATAACTCCGATTTCGTGTTAGGATTCACCCTTGGTTGGTTTGGCGGTTTTGAGGGTTTACCGACCGATTTGCAAGTCGGCATTCGTGGTGAAAGGATGAAACTTCACTGAATTGGAGATAGAGCTAAGACCATGTTTGGATCTAGAGGGAACTAAGGCTTTGACTCGAAAATCCTCGTAGACGGCGCCAAATTATTTGACTAAAAATTGTTAAGTCTTATTACAAACTAATTAAATAGGAATATTTGAGGTAAATCCTAGACAACGATAATTCATCCTAGATCTAAGATAAAGGATAAGGACAAGCAAACATAGTTGAACATAAAATTTAACCATAGCCATAGCTGAACATAAAATTTAACCATAGCCATAGCTGAATCCTGTAATATAAGAAGAAGATGGTGATTTATATAATATTGAATAATAATGAAGAATACATAGATAAAAATGGTCACTGATCTTTAACAAGGTTGAACCCCATACATTTGATACGATGAAACTGACGATATATACTGAAGATCTGAGCTTCCTTGTTTCCTTGTCCTTAGCAGAGAGAAAGGAATGAAGATCCCTCTTCTTCCTTAAAAATATGTCTGTGTCTGAATTTGTTTCAAACCCCTCCCCCCATCCCCCTTTCTTTTTCCTCTCACTTAGTTTATATACTAGGTATTTTCTTTTACCCAACGGTCATTAGCCATAGTACCTAAGTCATTTGACTGTATTACTGGTTGACCCTCTGAAATGTCGTATCATCTGATTCGCCATTCAAGCATTCCTAATACACAACCTTGGTTGTGGCCGAGGTGCATGTCGTTATAGCATTGTATGGCTACGACTTCGGCCCAAGTGACTTTTTGTCGTTCCTCTTCACGCGGATTCTTGTCTGGTCAGATTTTGACCCATACACAAAGTTCCACCAAAATGAACACCTTCCTTCATCAAAAATAATATTCTTTTTTGTAGAGAATAAGTTGGAAGCTTAGATTTTATCCTTCTTTTAACTCTCTTTTCACTACACCAAGTTCACTTTTTTCATACACACTATCATATTTTCACCTACCAAATAAAAGGAAGAAACACTACTATTTATAGGTATAGAATATCTTCCTTGAATAAATAATAAGGTAGTGGGATAATACAATTATAGAACATGGTTGGTGGTTACAAAATTTAATCTTTAGTGGGTAATTAGTGGTAGATCATGGCATTAGTGGTTTTATGAGTTACACCAAAATAATGACAACTTTCTTGCCAATTTATAACCATTATCTTACAAGAAATAATGCACTTTAATTTTATAATTTTAATATTAAAATGCACTAACGCCAACATTCCCCCATTCATTTTAATATTAAAATAAGAGAGTTTACCCATTGAAGGGAGACTATTATGCATAATGAAGGTGTGTTCTGCATTGAACCTCCACTTAATAAAACAATGATCTCTACTCTAGAGTCAGTAGTGGTCTCAGACTTGAACCATGACTGCTTAAGAGAAATAAAGTATCACTGCTTGCACATAATAATCAAGGTGTTGACATGAGCTTTATTAACCAACACATTATAGCCTTGTGTTATCCTGATTTTCATGAGTGTTTTTTAGAATAAGCCCAATTCTCATAGGAAGCGGCCTACTTCCACACTCACATAGGTGAAATCTGTCAAGGATGCTCCTGTAGCTCTAACACCCCACTCATATGAGCTACATATTTTCATTAAGATTTAACAAAACTCAACCTCGCATATCATTACAGGATAAATACACCCACACCATAGGGATGGAACAATAATAAATATAATAGTGCATTTCAAACCAAGCCATCATATGATTTGTTATTCCCATTGAACCTGGTTATAAGATTTCTAGTCCCCAGGTTGGGTTTCCTCATATATGATTTATAAGTTTATAGGCTTCAATCCCGTCCCCCTCGATGTGTTCCAGACCCTTTCTGTTGCCAAAGCCTTGGTTAGTGGATCTGCAAGATAATCACATAATCAACATCAATTTTACCACTTTTCAAATATCACACAATATTGTGTTTTCTCCTTATAGATCTGGATTTACCTTAATAACGTTTTGTACTCTACCAATTTGCAACGATGTTATCACAATGAACTAAAATATGAGAAATTGGTTTTTCAAAATAAGGAATTAGAAATAACAAATCTCTCAACTAATTTGCTTCCTCACTATTGAAGTTAAAGCAATTAGCTCAGCCTCAATGGTAGAGTTAGCAATTATTGTTTCCTTTTTTGATTTCCAACAAATAGCACAACCTCTTAAAGATAAAATGTTCCAATCTGCATCAAGAAAGCCTTCAAGTACAACAAGATGTTTTTATATGATAAGTCATAGATTTTTGGTCCAAGTAAATACCTCATAACTCTTGTTATGGCATGCCGATGTTCATTACCTGGCTTGGTTGTAAACCTACTAAGTACTCAAACTGCGTATGCAATCTCAAATGAAGTGTAATTGGTCACATATTCTCAAGCTTTCAATGAAGCTAGCATATTCCTTTTGATCTATCATATCATTATCAATTTGTACATGAAATAACACCTGAATCAAAAGGAGTTACAACATGCTTGCAATCAATAAAATTATTTTTAAAAAAAATTGCTCAATATATTGTGACTAGTCAAGGAAACATGCATCACATGTTTTATTAAATTTTCATTCCAAGAATGAAATTTGCCTCACCCAAATGTTTCGTGTCAAAATGGCTAATAGCATGCTTTTTAGTTTCTCCAATAACATTCGTGTTAGAGCCAAATATTAATTAATCATCAATATAGAGATAAATAATTACATGTGAATTATTCCAAGATTTATGATAGATGCACTCATCACATTTTTTTATTTAATCAACTTTTACTCAGGCATGAATACTCAAATTTTTTCATGCAAGAATTTCTTATTTTTTTTACCCCCACTATTTCTAGAAATATAAAAATTTATTTTTCGAAATAATATATCACATATTCATAAAATATATAAGGTAAAAAATTTATACCTTTCCTCCGCTTGAGTTAAGCAAGTAGAAAAATACTTTGCCTTTTTCATCTCATAAAGAGAGTGAACTTCTACCTTGATATCCGCTATTTTTTAACTGCATAAAAAAATTGAGTCTCCTTAAAATTGTTGGTGAAATTACAAGTAATTATAATTAAAAAAATAAGATAAAATAAATAAATAAATATTCCTCAGGCCAAAGCGCAGATATAAATAAATAAATATTTTTCAGGCTGAGGCGCGGATATCTCGCTCTCTTTAAGGAGATTCAAGCCCACTGCAGTAGCATCTTCACCGGTCCAGCAGTAATACTCTTGACTTGTTCCCTCTAGGATACAACAACCCGACAACGTCGTATGACTCGAACAAACTCTAGACAAGTTGTTGAGTCCAAAATTCCACCAAAATGAACACCTTCCTTAAATAAAAATAATATTCTCTTTTGTAGAGAATAAGTTGAAAGCTTAGATTTTATCCTTCTCTTTTTCACTACACCCAATTCATTTTTTTCATACACACTATCATATTTTCACCCACCAAATATAAGGAAGAAACACTATTATTTATTGGTGTAGAATATCTTCCATGAAATAAATAATAAGGTACTGGGATAATAAAATTATAGAACATGGTTGGTGGTTATAAAATTTAATCTTTAGTGGGTAATTAGTGGTAGATCACGGCATTAGTGGTTTATGAGTTACACCAAGATAATGATCACTTTCTTATCAATTTATAACCACTATCTTACAAGAAATAATGCACTTTAATATTATAATTTCAATACTAAAATGTACTAACACCAATATTTTCTTTTTAGTCCGTGCAAAAAAGAATAACCTCTTTTCATATTTGAAAATAACTAGTCTTTAGAGTACGCGCGTTGCGCGTGTATCTCGTGTTAATGAGTATAAATTATTTAAAAATAACATAAATTTAAAATAGAAAAATATGTTTGAGTTATTATAAAAGAAAGTTAAAGAAAAACGTATGCATTTTTAAAATAGTAATTATTGTATCCTATTTTTCTAATTATTCAATAAGGCAAGAAATCTGTCCTATGTATTTTCCTATAAATAGATGGTATTATGTGTGTGCTTTTATTTTAGTGCTCATATATTACATACATATCTATAATTTTTATATATGTTTACTTATTTTAATCATATAAGTATTAAGTGTTATTTAATGATCGTATAAGTATTAACTTGCGTAAAGGTTCAATATTTACATTTGTGCTCAATTTTATGTATTTATTCCAATTGAAGTGTTAGAATCTAAATAGAATTTAAATTTTTAAATATTAAGATTTCTTACCTAATTCAATAAGGAAGAGTTAAATAAATAAAATTTAGTTGATTTCATAGTCCTAAAAATTAGGAAAATAATTAAATGACTATTTTATCAAATGTGAAATTTATTATTAAAGGGTAAAAAATACGAACGATATTTTGCTAAGGGACTTTGTCTTTTATTTGAAAATAATTTATCTTTATCCAATGATTTGTAGTCACACAAAATATATGTGCCTCATTTTACATCACAAGTTCAAAATATTTTTTTTCTTAAATTTTATGTCCAGTCAAATAAGTTTACATAAACTAAAACGGAGGGAGTAATAGATACGAATTCGATTCACCCAAATCGATCAGGCGTTTCAATGCGCGTTGTAATAGGTATATTTGTATTTTATTCTTCAAAACTAGTATACATGTCCGCGCTTCACATGGTCCTATAATCCTATGATAGAAAACATATATGAGAAATATTTCAGGTTGAATATGAAAACAACTGAATATTTATGAATATAAAGAAAAAATAACAGAAAAATGAACAAATATTAATTTAGAAATCTTAAAGATGCAATTATGAAATGTTATTCGCCTTCTCTTCTTACTCTACGATATCTTTATTATATTGTTATTTAGTATGAATTATTATTAGTTATGTTTCATGAGGCTGATATTACTAAGGGGGGGGGGGGATAAGAAATAAAAAAAATTAATATAATTCAGTTGAAGTTGAATGTATCTCGTCTCAAATTTCCTAATTTGAAGCAAGATTCGGTCAGATCTTTCAAAAAATGCTTCATACGGAGTGGTCTATAGGCAAAAATCGCTCATACACGCTCACTTGATCTTTGCACGAAAACCCTTCGTGTTTCCGAACAAAGAGGGGCAGCTGTGAGCACGTGATTTTTGCTTCACACGACAATCGCTCCAAAAAGAAATAAAAAATATATAATTGGCCCCGCTGTACAATTTCGGATTTCTGTGCGGCACCTTGTGGATTTATTTGTGATTTTGGCCCATTCTTATTTATTTACTTTATTAAAATAAAGTTCAAAAATATATATGTGTCCTGCGTAATTCAAACCGTAATTCGGTCGTTAAATAGAAAATCGTGAATAGGCATTTTCGTCCGTGATTTTATTTGGTTTGACTTTACCGGTTTTGAAATATTTTAGTATGTGTGCAAATAATTGTATTTGAGTGTGTATTTAATTTTAATTTGATTTTTTGGCTTAGCTTTGTTTTAAAATAAATAAGAAAAGAAAAAAAAAAAAAAACCCCTTCCCTTTCGGACTTGGGCCAATTTTAACAAAATTGGCCCAAACAAACAGCCCAAGACCCAGGCCTGCCCGGCCCAGGTCACCTGATGCCCAGGACGTCCAAACGACGTCGTTTGAGTCGTGCCTGATCTGGGCCGTTGATCTCAGAGTGATCAACGGCCAAGATCAATCCCCATAACCCATCAACAAACCCGACCCGTTTACACCCGGACCAAACCCAAACCCTCAACATTTGAAACGACACCGTTTCACTTAAGACCATCAGATCCAAACCGTAGATCTAGATTGATCTAACGGTTGAGATCGACCCACCCACTAACTATATAAGCCCAAATCCTTACCCTACCCCCCCTATCCAATACCCCGGCCTCGTCGTCTTCACCCAAACCCATCCCCTTCAAACCCTAGCCGCCCCTGCACACTTTCACCAGAAACCCGGCGGCCTGAACGCCGGTGACCTTCCCCTTAACACCCTAGAACCCCCTTGCCATCCTGAACATGGATCTGCTAACCATGTAGTTCGAATCATCCCCTAGGTCCTCGAATCTTCATTTGAAGATTCGAGTTAAAACTCGGCTTACACCAACCAACCCCAGCTTCACACCAGACACTCCCCAGACCCCCCTCGTGACCAAACCATACTTGGTTTGGTCCGAATCTAACCAGGGAAACATGAATCCCGGATCTGAGTTTTGGAACTTTGTAGTTCCTCGTCACTAGTTCATACCCGTTCGAGCCAAAGAAATTAAGGTCCAAGGGACCTTAATCGAAGTGTTTCTCATCTGAGAAACACTTCGATTAAAGTCCGTTCAGCCTTAAGAAAGTCTGTCCAAGTCCGGTTCAAGGTTTCCGATTTTTCAAGATTTGAGGTGAGTCTGCCTTCTTCCCTTATTTGTTTGGTCCATGTGAGGGATTAGATGTCTGTTCATGTTTTGTGTCAATTTGTGTTTTGAATTTTTACCAACTTCCGTTTGTCCACCTTGTTTGAACCACTATGTTTGTTTGAACCCCTCATATTCTGATAAGACATATGTATTGGGTTGTATTCCAAATTTGTACTGATTATTTGACTCCTCGAGGGTATTTCTGTTTAGTCAGTATAATTCAAACCATGTGTCCCATACTTTAAATGTCTGATTTTTGGCTTCGATTGTGTATGTTAATGCTAATATAGTCGAGTCGACATATGTCGTCAATTAGTTTCAGCTACCCGAACAAAGTTAAATCAATTTGCTTCTGATGAACATTTGCCTGAAACAATTAAGAACCAAGTCCAGTTACTTATAGCTGTTAATATGATTTCAGAAACCTAAGGCTTGGTCTGTTAATTGAAATCTGAGTTGATGGCATGTGCACTTGTGCACAGCATGTGCATTGTGCACAGCCTGTTTCCTTCATAAAAGGGGCTTTTAAATTTAAAATGTGTTGACAGCATATGCTGTCAGATAGATTCTACTGCCCATACCTTGCTTTAAGTTTAAAAAAAAAAAAGTATTAAACCTTTTAAAAGCTAAATCTGCCAGGGAATGTTGATGGAGGTTAATACTTAAATAACTAATGGGAATCTGAAATGGAAATGCACATGGGAGGGGCATGGTGATATTCTGAAAACAGGCTGTTAAAAGGTTGAGTTTGAGGCTTATAAAAGGAGGGGAGAGAGGGCATAGATGGGGAGAGAATCAGAACTGAAAAAGAAAAATACACACACTGTGAGGAGTTTTGAAAGAGAGAGCTGATAGAGATACACAGAAAAAGCATAGATAGAGGAGAGTGGAAGTTCTGGAGGATATACACACAGGGATATAGGGAGGGACAGAATTAGGAGATAGAAATAGACAGAATTAGAGGGGAGAGGAGATCAGAAAATAAAGGAAAGGGGAACACACTGTGAGGAGTGTTGAAAGAGAAAGCTTGAAAGACATACAAAGAGATACAGAAATTATACAATCTACAATCAGAAATTGTTTCTTCCTATTTGTTATTTGGGTTTTCAGTTGTTTAACTCGCTGAAATCAATTCTGATTGTTTGAAGTTCCAGCTGTGTCTATTTAGTCAAGTGTTTTCCATTGGTTCACTATTGGTTTGGTCTGCTTGGAGTTCTTGATTCTATTCCACTGGGTTGTGCTCTCGTTTGGCTATTTCTTTCTATTGGCCATAGTTGCATTTCTGCACTTGAGCCTTTTCTGCTGTTCGTTTTGTTTTGCTGCTGCCCTGTCCTGCTGCTATTGCTAGTCCTGTTTCTTTTGCTGCTGATTTCAACATCTTCTTCTTTTTCTCCTTTGCACATTCAGCATTTTCAGGTACACATTTCAAGCCCATATTGATGTAATTGAAACAGTTTGAAAGCATGAAATGAAAAAGGTTGAAGAAGTTCAAAATCATTTGTTGTAATATTCATGGCATATTAAGGGGCCTGTGTAGTTGTTAGTTCCCAGTTCAATAGTACGAAAATGTATGTTAACTAATACACTTCTGAGCTTGGTCCTTCATGTTTTAGTTTGTAGCTATTTGTTAATACAAGGTATGGATACTCCAAACTTATACTATGTTGACTTGTTTTATTTTAGTCTTTGCTGGGTCTCGTTAGGCAGTACATAATATCATATTCAAATCCCATTAGTAACAACGCCTAGTAGTTAATTCCTTTATTTCAGCCCCAATAAGTCTAGTAAAATTCAATTCAAGAAACGTTTGGACACAAGTATAATATTGGGTCAATCTCGAATGTAATTTCTTTGTCCAATTAAAGTATGTTTCATAAGTTATGGCATTCCTCCGCTTTGTAAATAATCAATCAGAAATTGATAAGAATCCGGATTAGACAAAAGCATATAGTTAATTTAGCATTTTCCTTCTCTTTTAGTTTTTAGGGACAAATGTATTAAAATGTAGCCACTTTAGGATATCCTTTTCTAAAATAGAGATGAGCCTCGCCAAATAAAGATGCAAAATTGCGGGGCTCTCAATAAATAACCATGATAATTATTTAGAATTCAAGACAGGTCATTTAATAAATTTCATGGCCTTCTGCAAAGATAATAACGCGTTAGACTCTGAAGGCGCGGCTTAATTAAATCATATTCTTAAATTCGGGTGCACATTGATGTGACCCAAATCCGAATCTCAACGAAGTCCGAATGTGTCGACGATCACGGGTGCATTGATTGCGACGTGGTTCGAGATGCATTTCCACGACGTTGCAATTCCATAAAAATAAATGATAATAATAAAAGCGGTTTTAAACTTAATAAAAGCACGTAAGTCACAACATGTAGTTAAATCAGATATTTAGCCATTATAACAATTTAAGCGACCGTGCTAGAACCACGGGATTCGAGGGTGCCTAACACCTTCCCTCGGGTCAACAGAATTCCTTACTTAGAATTTCTGGTTCGCAGACTTCATTTGGAAAAGTCGAAAATTTCCTCGATTTGGGATTCAAGATAAAACCGGTGACTTGGGACACCAAAAGCCAAACCTTTCCCAAGTGGCGACTCTGAATTAAATAAATAATCCCATTTCGAATATTGTCACTTAAATTGGAAAAACTCCACCCGCGCATCTTACCCCTCGGGGCGGGGCGCGCAAAAAGGAGGTGTGACAGCTCTGGCGACTCTGCTGGGGACTGACCCAGAACCACTGGTTCAGGGTTCAAGAATTCGAGCTTAGAATAATTGTTATATCTGGCTTATTATCTGATCTTTATTACATGTTTTGCATAAAAGTGCTAAATGTTGTCTTTTACCGCTTTTGATATTATCTGAACTGTATATAAACTGTGCCGAAACCCTTCTTTTCTTACCTCCGGGGAGAAGCTCGCTGGTCGAGACTCCCTATTCTGTTAGTGTCAATACCTGAAATAAGAAAGAGGTCGGACAAGTTACAAAGCCGGACGATCTCGCGGGTCCCCGGTACGTAGCCCCCTCCTCGACTCGAGTTGTCCGCTCGGGTACACAGTCTAGAACAAATACCAAGGTTTAAACCTAGTATAACGAAACTTCATGCCGGATCCCTAGTAGGAACGCTTATTTGCATCACATTGCATTTGACTTAGGGGACTCAACACAGGGGTTGGGTCCGTCTAGGACAGGCAACCTGAAATGGAAAAGACCATCATGCTGCATTCCTATCTGTGTTGTGCATTTATTTGCTTCGATTCCGCATGTCGACCGGTTCCTAAAAAAAAAGAAAGGAAAATAGCAGCGTAGGGGAGATAATTACTTAATTTTGGAAAATAAAACCAATGTCCAAGAAGTGCCAAAACCTTGCCGAAATTTTCCTAAAAAAAAAAACTGTCTTGTTTATTGAGAGTCATTAAAAAAATAAAATATAAAATTTTCTTTTATCACTTTCAAAGATAAAAAAAAAGGGGGTATTTATTTTAAGAGTAAAAAAAAAAAGAAAAAAAAATCGAAAATTCATAATTCAAAAAAAAAATGAGTTGTTTCTTTCGTAATACCCCTTTTATGAATTCAGACTAATAGTCCAAATTTTCCTTAAAAAAAAAATATAATAATAATATATAAAAAAAAATATATAAATATATAGTTTCTTTAATCTTTATCTCTTTTCAAAAAAAAATGCAAAAAAAATACGCATTTCTGATTTCTAGGTTTATTCGATTTTTTTTCCTATGTTACGACACCCCGAACTACGCCGGTTTGATTCTCACCGGATGTGAGATACGTAGGCAACCCTCGTCGGGTTCAACCCCCATTTTGCTAAAATAGCCAAAATCAAAAAATATATGTTTCAAATTTTTAAAGAGTCATAAATAAGTCAGGTGATGCTGTTTTGACATGAATAGCCGAATGTTCCCGAAAAGGGACGCCGGAAGGCTGACTTTGCATAAATAGCCACTTTTGGGTTTTCCTTAGCATGTTTAGACCCACACAGCCTTAAAATCTTCTTCCCCGGAGTGCTTAAAGGCCGTGTTCAAAGCTTGGTCCCCTCTGTAAAATATTTTGAGTCAGTCATTTTTGTTAAAATCACCTTAATAAATGTGCAGGATGAGCACGATGCAAAATGAACATCTTTCAATAATGACCAAAATCCCTATCAAGTTACGGCTATGGTGGAATGATCTAGGTGTTGAAGGGCAAAATGAGGTTAAGAAAAATCTGAAAGGTCTTGTGGGTCTGTTGGAAATCCAGCCTCGGGGAGATATCATAAGAGCTTTGGTTACCTATTGGGACCCGGCGCACAATGTTTTCCATTTCTCTGATTTTGAGCTCACCCCAACTTTAGAAGAAATGGCCGGATACATCGGGAATACTGAACTTCCGCTGAGGGAAAAATACTTGGTCGCCCCAAGAGTCGTCACGGTACATCGGTTCCTGGATTCATTGAAAATACCTAGAACAGTCCACAACCCGGATCTAGCAGCCGGATTCTGTACTCCATGCTTCATATATGATAGATACGGTCACGAGGGGGGATTCAATAATCCAATCAACAAACTGTGCAGCAAAGGAGTTCGTCAGAAGTGGGACGAGCACAGACGGGTGGCGTTCATGATAACGTTTCTGGGTCTTCTGGTATTTCCCAGGAAAGATGGAAACATTGATTTGAAGATATCGGGGGTCGTCAGCACTTTACTCACGCAAAGTGACAGTACTCTCGCGCCTATGGTGGTATCCGACATCTTTCGAGCTCTCACAGCTTGTAAAGCTGGGGGAAATTTCTTCGAAGGTTGTAACTTGCTCCTGCAGATATGGATGACCGAGCACCTTTGCCATCATTCCGAGATTTTGAGCCGTGGTTCCCCGGATAAGACCCGCATAGAAGAATCTTACGCAAGAGCCAAAGAGATCAGTTTGCCCGAAGGAGTCCTGGCTTGGACCTCGTTCTTTCAAGCTCTTACTGCCAGCCAAATACAATGGAAGTTGGGATGGTTGCCCGTTGATGAGGTCTTATATATGTCAGCGACTAAAACTCATTTCTTGCTGATGGGGCTTAAGAGCATTCAACCTTACGCACCCGGCCGAGTTTTAAGACAGTTCGGAAAATGCCAGACAGTACCTCATGAGGAAGATCTAAGCACTCAAGCAATCGAGATAAGTCCTAACGGACAGTTCCCAGAAGCAAAGATTCGCCAAATCTGGAATGAGGGTCAATATTTGAAATCAGATACTTGCGTGCGGGATCAAGCCAAAGGAGAAACGGCGCCAGGTTACCTTGCATGGTACAGAAGGGAACTCGAGCACGAAAGGCCAGCTAAGAGACCCCACATCCGGAATTTTACCGAATCATCACAAAAGCAGTGGGATTGGTTAGCAAAAGAAAGAGGCTATTGCACCGAAATCAGCGGGTTAAAGCAACAAGTGGAAAAATTGAAATATGAACACAACGTGCAAGTTGCTACCGATCTGGGAGAACGGAACAGGTTGATTCAAGAAAATGAAATGCTCAGAGCCCAGATCAAACAGATAAGGTTGGATGCAGATAGACAACCAAGGCGTCGATCGGACGAGCAGCTGATAAAAGGGCTAAAAGGTGAAATCAGGGAATGGCGAGATGGTTTGGAGAAATCTGAAAACATCATAGCAGAGCTCAAAGCACAGTGGGATACAAGAACGGATAAGCATCGCAGGTACCTGAATCGATTGGAAAGCGACCATGAGAAGACTGTTGCTAAGATAAAGAGAGAGATGGCTGCACTTGAGATCAAAACAGCTAATCAGGCCAAGGATTTCCAAATTGAGAGCAGATACTGGTATGACTCAATAGCCCAGATGAAGTTGGAAGTACGACGACTGAAGCATCAGCATGTACAAGATGCTCAAGTTTTCAAGATATGCAGCGATCAGACAAAACGCCTGCTCGTAGAGAAGAAGCAAACCAGAGATAGGATCAAGGCCATTGCCCATGCCATCACCAGACGATGCCTACGATGTGAGAACATGTCCAGCGCTACCGTCCTCTCGGCAGTAATGGGTTATGTCAAGCAGACTATGCACGAGCTAGAGCAACTTGAGAGGGATCTCACGCCTAGGACCGCGGCGAGGCCGAACGACGCCCCGCGGAAACCAATTTTTAAAACCATAATGCATTCATAGGTCAAATCTGTATCTTAGCATCTTCTGCCTGTTTTTTCATCAGGGTGATTTTTAGTCTATTTTTGAGTCTAGGTTTATTTTCAAAGTTTGCTTTTTCTTTTGCAAAATGTAGTTTGTAATAGACTGCTTCAATAATAAAGAGTTTGCTTCTTTCACGCTCATTTGTGTTTTCGAACTACGTAATGATCTGATTCACGTAGGCATCGTGATACGTAGGCAATCCTCATCGGATCCGGTCGCATTTCTTTTACTACAAAAATAAAAAATATATATATATATAATAAATAAAATAAAAGGGAAAACAAAAGAGAGAAGGAAAGAAAAAAAGAGGGAAAAACTAATAAAGAGAAAAAATGCCGGAATGACGCATGCTCTCGTAGCGGACATATAGCAATCCACTTAACTGTATAGGTGCATCATGCCCAACGTGAGATTAACTATCCGTTATTTGCTGCAAATTAACCGTGCATTTGTCATTGAGCATTCCCAGGGTTTTTGAAAAGACGGTTGGTTTGGTGAAAGTCTGGCCTCGCACTCATACTTCACGAGGTCAAGAAGAGGTGTTCAACTACCTGTTGCTAGGACCAGAAGCAGTACTCACACTTACTTCACCAGGTCAAAAGGAAGTGTGGAAATGTCTTCGGAAATTCCATTGCAAACAGTCCCCGTCTCTGAGGAGAGCTCAATCTCAGCCGTCCTCACGCCTGAATCCGCAACTGCAGAAGAAAATAGAATCCTACGGCTCCGCATGTTGGAAATGCTGGATGATTGGAACAATGGGAAAGAGCCGCCAAGTGTCGTCCCCGGATTCCCTGAATTATTCTCCAGGTCAGGTGGGACTTCTAATGTCCCCATAAATTACCCTGCTACCCCATTCGGGTACCCAGCCAACTCCGTTTTCTCCGCCGGATCACCTTCTGAGCCTCATCCCCGAATGTCGGCCACCGATGCAAGCATGAATATCTTTACTGCATCGCCTTGCCCAGCTACGGCACAGCCTGCCACATACAAGCCAAGCTTTGACTCATCCTCTTTTACATTCCAAGCACCATCGTTCTCAATGGAACCAACCAGGTTCGCTACCAACAATAATCCTCTACCGCCTCAGTGCGAACTCGCACCGGGACAGGATCAGAACCCCAGGATTGCAGAACAAAATGAGATTGCTAAGAGAATGAGAAGCCTTGAACAAAGTTTGAAGAATATGCAAGGTTTGAGCGGGCAAAAGAGCGTCTCTTACGCCGACCTGTGCATGTTCCCTCACGTGCACCTGCCGACGGGTTTCAAGACCCCCAAGTTCGAGAAATACGATGGGCACGGTGACCCCATTGCACATCTTAAGAAATACTGCAACCAATTGCGGGGAGCCGGCGGAAAGGAAGAACTGCTAATGGCATATTTTGGGGAAAGCTTAGTAGGGATAGCTTCGGAATGGTATATGGATCAGGAAATGTCCCGATGGCATATATGGGATGATCTCGCCAGAGATTTTGTAAAGCAATTCCAGTATAACATCGACATTGCGCCAGACCGAAACTCTCTGTCGAATTTGAAGAAGAAGCCTTCGGAAAGTTTTAGAGAGTATGCTATTAAGTGGCGTGAACAGGCGTCGAGAGTGAAGCCTCCCATGGATGAAGTGGAAATGGTCACTACCTTTCTCCAGGCTCAAGAGTCTGACTATTTCCAAAACATGATGTCAGCCATGGGTAAGCCATTCGCGGAAGCAATCAAGATAGGAGAGATGGTAGAGAATGGGCTGAAAACGGGTCGGATTCTGAGTCAAGCAGCCCTAAGGGCAACCTCCCAGGCCGTCCAAAGCGGGTCTGGAGGGACGACAAGGGGGAAGAAGAAGGAAGAAACGGCTATGGCAGCCTCTGAAGCAAGGGAGTATCGTCATCCCAGGCCCCATTTTTCGGAAAGGGCCCCACAACACTACTACCCCCACTCAAATGTGGCATATGCTCATCAACCTTATATGGTCATGAATGCCCAGCCTTATAACCATTCACCACAACAAGCCAACCGAGGCCCAGTTCCACCTCCCAGAAATCAGCTTCCTTACCGCAACCACTATAACCCACAACCCCCGCAGAATAACTACCGCCCCCAGGAGCCACCTCGACGGCGGACTTTTACGCCCATCGGTGAACAATACTCCACATTGTTCCCTAAGCTAGTCCAGTTGGGTTTCTTGCAACCAATTCCCCAAACGAGGCAAAACCCGACATCTCCTTCTTACAAAGCCGGAGTCAGATGCGCCTATCATTCAGGGGCCGAAGGACATGATACAAACGACTGCTGGTCATTGAAAAGAGTGGTCGAAAATTTGATAGAGCAGGGGAAGATAGTGCTAAGGGACGAAGAGATCCCAAATGTAACTAACAATCCATTGCCCGCTCACAATAATGGGCCGCTGATCGGCATGATTTGTGAAGACAAAGAGTTCGACCCTGCCTTGAAAGCCATAATTGCCATTGTCGACACAGCGAGGAGGCCTGAAACAGACCAGAAATCAGAAAGGGGGGAGGAGGCCAAGGCTGCAGAAAGCAAGCCCGAAAAGAAGGTGGAGAAGAAAGTAGTACCAGCAAAGGGTGGAGTTCTTTACATACCACGAGGTCAAGCCAAGAAGACGCAGAACTTCGGGATCAAAAAGACAAAACCTATGTATGTGCCAAAAGGGGCCTATGTGGTCCGGGGGACGATTCAACCACCTCGGCTGAATGAGCCAGTGGTTATCGGACGCGTGCCACAAAAGCCAATGACCAACCCGTCCACAGTGCCGTGGAATTATCAAAAGACTTTGGTAACGTATAAAGGTAAGGAGGTCAGGGAAGAACTTCCAGAAAATACTTTCGTTGGAGGGTACTCAAATACCCAAGAACTGAACAACGCCACACAAAGGCGCTTCCCTCCAAAGGAGCCTGTGAGTGTTGAAGAAGCGGAAGTGTTCTTCAAGCAGATGAAGATGCCGGACTACGAAGTGATAGACCAGCTGCGCAAGCACCCTGAGCAAGTGTCCATGCTGTCACTATTAATGAGGTCAACCGAGCATCAAAAGATCCTGCTGAAAACCCTGAATGAAGCATACGTACCGGTCGAAACCTCGGTGGAGCAACTAGAGCGGATGACAGAACGATTCTTCGCCGTCAACCAAATCTCCTTCAGCAAGAACGATCTACCCCCGGAAGGAGCAGCACACAACAAGGCATTGCATTTGACAGTCAAATGTGAGGACTACTATGTCAAGCGGGTGATGCTGGATGGGGGATCAGGTGTCGACATCTGCCCGCTCTCCACGCTGCAAAGAATGGAAATTGAGACCGGAAGAATCCGACCCAACAACGTCTGCGTGAGAGCTTTCGATGGTATCAAGAGAGACACCATGGGAGAAATAGACCTGTTGCTGGTCATAGGGCCAGTCGAATCTCGAGTCACTTTCCAAGTGATCGACATGGACACATCTTACAATTTCCTCCTTGGCAGGCCTTGGATCCATGCGGCAGGAGCCGTGCCTTCTACTCTTCACCAGATGGTGAAGTTCGAGTATGAAGACCAAGAGATCGTGGTCCATGGAGAAGATGAACATGCCATTTATCGGGACCCATCTATCCCGTATCTTGAACCAAGAGAAGGGAGTGAGCATACGGTCTATCAAGCTTTCGAGGTGGTATTGGCAGAGCAGCACGAAGAGGGAGTACCTTGCCCCCAGCCTTTCTTGTCTAACGCTTCGGTTATGGTGGCCAAAGAGATGATCCGACACGGATTTAGGCCAGGGAAGGGGCTTGGACGAAATCTTCAGGGAACGACGGAACCCATTACTTTACCAGTCATCAAGAAACCTTTTGGACTAGGTTTCAAACCTACTCCAGCAGACGAAAAATGGGCAAAGAAAAGGAGAAATGAGGGCTGGAAGTTGCCTCAACCACTGCCGGATTTACATGCGACTTTTGTCAGGCCAGGGTACACTGAAGAAGAAGAAGATGAGGTCTTCACAGTTGAGGAAATCGAGGAAATATGTGGGGCAATGAGGGAAATGCTCTACGAGGTCCACATGGTTCAACCAGGCGAAGGCACGAGCACTGCTGAGATGATATACATGGGGCCAAACGCCAAGCTCCAAAACTGGGAGATCACGCCATTCCCAACTAGACGGAAGTCCGGGTAGACCTGTCCTGCCACCTTTCCTGTATCACAAGTTATCTCCGGGACATAACTTGAACGTTTTCTTCTTTTCATTTGTTATTCCGAATTCCTAGTTGTAAACGTTGTTGTCTTCCAATTTTCAAAAGAAAATAATAAAAAAATCATCATTGCTTTCCTATTCTTTCTTTCGTTCTGATTTTATTACTTTTCCTCTTATCTTCCTTTTCAGTCCTAATAATGCGGCTTTAAATATGACATGCTTGCGGACTTCACGCCCGGATCACAATGAGCTATTTAACTGCGAATTAATGAATCCAGAACCAGAATATGATGCGGAAGAGGCTTTTAGGGAGATAAACCGAGAGTTGGAATATTTCGAGAATAAACCTAAGCCGAATCTGAATGACACTGAACCGGTAAATTTAGGAACCCCGGAAGAAATCCGGGAGACCAAGATAAGCATTCACACGGACAAGAAAACGCGAGAGGCGATAATTCAACTTCTTCTTGAATTTAAAGACGTGTTTGCTTGGTCATATGATGACATGCCGGGACTAGGTGTCGATCTAGTGGTTCACAAATTGCCGATTCATCCTGATTGTCCTCCGGTTCAACAAAAGCAACGAAAGTTCAAAACCGAGGTCAGTGACAAAATTAAAGAGGAGATCACCAAGCAACTGAAAACAGGAGTGATCCGGGTAGTCCAATATACAACATGGTTGGCGAATGTGGTTCCAGTACCGAAAAAGGACGGGAAAACTCGAGTATGTGTAGATTACCGAGATCTGAACAGAGCAAGTCCTAAAGATAATTTCCCGCTGCCCAACATCCACATCCTCGTTGACAATTGCGCCAAGCACGAGATACAGTCTTTCGTAGATTGTTACGCTGGGTATCATCAGGTATTGATGGATGAAGAGGATGCCGAGAAAACTGCCTTCACCACGCCTTGGGGCACCTACTGTTATCGGGTCATGCCGTTTGGTTTAAAGAATGCTGGGGCTACTTACATGAGGGCCATGACCGCCATTTTCCATGACATGATGCATCAGGAAATAGAGGTGTACGTGGACGATGTAATAGTCAAGTCCAGGACACAGGATAATCACATCCAAGACTTGAGGAAATTCTTCGAGAGACTAAGGAAGTATGACTTGAAGCTAAATCCAGCCAAATGCGCTTTCGGAGTTCCGTCGGGTAAACTTTTGGGTTTCATCGTAAGCAGGAGAGGTATCGAGCTAGATCCGACTAAGATAAAATCTATCAAAGAGCTACCTCCCCCAAGAACGAAGAAAGACGTGATGAGTCTTTTGGGCAGGCTGAACTACATCAGTCGGTTTATTGCCCAGCTGACAAGCACGTGTGAGCCCATATTCAAGTTGTTAAGAAAAGATGCGGCGATTAAGTGGACAACGGAGTGTCAAGAAGCCTTTGATAAAGTCAAAGAGTACCTTTCGAATCCCCCAGTCTTGGTCCCTCCCGAACCAGGGAGGCCACTTTTCTTGTATCTGACAGTCTTGGAGAACTCCTTTGGCTGCGTCCTGGGGCAACACGATGTGACCGGGAAAAGGGAACAGGCGATCTACTACCTGAGCAAGAAATTCACCAGCTACGAGGCCAAATACACTCTGTTGGAGAAGACATGCTGCGCTCTCACATGGGTTGCTCAAAAGCTGAGGCATTATCTCCAAGCCCACACTACATTCCTCATAAGCAGGTTGGATCCCTTGAAATATATATTTCAGAAACCAATGCCTACTGGGAGACTGGCTAAATGGCAAATCTTGCTTACGGAGTTCGACATAGTTTATGTCACTCGCACGGCAATGAAAGCCCAGGCGTTAGCAGATCATTTGGCCGAAAACCCGGTCGATGAGGAATACCAGCCATTGGATACCTATTTTCCAGATGAAGAGGTAAACACCGTAGAAGCGATCTCGGAGGAAGCTCATGTTTGGAAGATGTTCTTTGACGGAGCCGTGAATGCCAAGGGTATAGGGATCGGGGCAATTTTGATCTCACCTGCCGGTCAGCATTATCCCGCCACAGCTAGACTTCGTTTCTTCTGCACAAATAATACAGCTGAATATGAAGCCTGCATTATGGGCATACATATGGCAATCGATCAGGATGTCAAAGACTTACTGATTATGGGAGACTCTGACCTGATCATCCGGCAAGTTCAAGGCGAATGGGAAACTCGGGATGTCAAACTTATCCCATACCGACAACATGTGGAGGACCTCAGCAAGCGCTTTACCTCAATAGAATTCAGGTATATCCCGAGGTGTCACAATGAACTGGCAGATGCACTTGCTACTTTAGCTTCTATGCTACCCTACCCGGGCGACGCCCACGTCGATCCTTTGGAAATCCAAATCAAGGAAAGACACGGTTACTGCAGTGTAATCGAGGCGGGATCAAATACGCAGCCTTGGTACCATGACATCAAGAAATTCTTGAAGACACAAGAATACCCCGAGCATGCAACTGGAGATCAAAAGAGGACCATTAGGCGACATGCAAGTGGTTTCTTTTTGAGCAGTGAATTGTTATATAAGAGGACTCCGGACCTCAATCTCTTAAGATGTGTCGATATCGAGGAAGCGAGAAAGATCATGCACGAAGTACACGCAGGTGTGTGTGGACCTCACATGAACGGGTATGTCTTAGCGAAGAAGATCCTTAGAGCAGGTTATTACTGGATGACCATGGAAAAGGATTGCTTTAGCTTTGTCCGGAAGTGTCATCAGTGTCAAGTGCACGGTAATTTGATTCATGCACCTCCCACGGAACTGCATCCCATGTCCGCACCTTGGCCATTTGTCGCTTGGGGCATGGACGTCATTGGACCAATTGAACCAAAGGCTTCGAATGGACATAGGTTTATACTGGTTGCCATCGATTACTTCACAAAGTGGGTAGAGGCTGTCACTCTCAAGTCGGTCACCAAGAAAGCTGTAGTGGATTTTGTACACTCAAATCTTATCTGTCGCTTCGGTATTCCTGCGACTATCATTACAGATAATGCAGCAAACTTGAACAGTCACTTGATGGGAGATGTGTGCGAGCAATTCAAGATAACACACAGGAATTCCACTCCTTATCGGCCAAAAGCCAATGGTGCTGTAGAAGCTGCAAATAAAAATATCAAGAAGATTTTGAGGAAAACAATACAAAGTTCCCGACAGTGGCATGAGCAGTTACCTTTTGCGTTATTGGGGTATCGCACTACGGTGCGCACATCGGTGGGAGCGACTCCTTATCTTTTGGTTTATGGAACCGAGGCCGTAATACCGGCAGAGGTAGAGATTCCTTCACTTCGAATCATTGTCGAAGCAGAAATCGAGGACAGCGAGTGGGTTAAGACTCGACTGGAGCAATTGACGTTGATTGATGAAAAGCGGATGGCTGCAGTTTGTCACGGACAGTTATACCAACGAAGGATGGCCCGTGCTTACAACAAGAAAGTCCGACCTCGGAATTTCGAAGTAGGACAATTGGTACTGAGGCGTATTCTGCCGCATCATGAAGAAGCAAAAGGAAAGTTTGCCCCAAATTGGAAAGGCCCATACATCGTAAGGAAAATATTGCCAAGAGGAGCATTGTATTTAGGTGATATCGAAGGAAATGACCCTGACACAGCGGTGAATGCAGATGCAGTCAAGAGGTACTACGTCTAGATCATACTCCAAGTGGTCCTGACACGTTGAAAAGGGCGAAGGTGTTTATTCCCCACTACTCCCCAAACACTACCCAATTCTCGCTACCACCTTTTGAGCCGTTATATAAAAAAAAACAACAAAAAAAAAAAAAAAACAAAACAAAACATTGATTGAGGCCTGAACTACGTTTGACTTGATTCCGAAAGGATACGTAGGCAGCCTCTCCCTGAGGTTCAGTCACACCAACAACAAAATCCCATTCACCCTGAAATTGAAAACTGGGGCATGTCAGACACTTGAGAAGTTTAGTATCAGCTACCTCTCTTTACCAGGTACAAGCCTTCAAATCAATTACCAAAGATGGTGGGAAACCAATAAGCATCACAAAAGGAAACCAGCACACCCTGAGTTGAGAGAAATAAAATGAGAGAGTCTCGGCGGTGAAAACCTTCGGGCACCACGAGGCGACGGGAGAAGAGAAACCAAAATGAGAGAGCTTGTTTAGTAAAAACTCGCAAAGAGTGCTATCAAGCGACGACAGGAAGAGAAATGAGAGAGGTCAGCCAGCGAAAACCCGCAAAGGGCGCTGTTGGCCGAAAAGAATGACGCCACCCCAAGAAAGTCTCGGCAGAGTGCCACCAGTTTGGAATCACAGATCCGTTCTGGTTCAGGAAAACGCAAGCTCTTAGAAGATCAGACGTCCAGTCCAAAAGGCATGTCATGTCATTTAAAGCCAGCGTTATCTTCCTCAGATAAGTCTCTCTCGTCCCGAAAAGGGTATTCCTTTTCTGATTTGTTTTCCCCTGCTTTGTTTCTTTTCGAATCCCTTTTTGCATTTTAACCCAGAGTTCAGGACGCACCGGAAAGAGTAGGTGGCATGGTTTGTTTGCACGGAATCCCGTCTCATGAAGGAAAGCACCTCATCTCGTTGATATGATTACCCAAGCATGATGGATCATGACGTTTGATGGTGTGCCGGAGTAAAGGAAAAAGAGAGAAATCTTGAAATCTTCCCCAGCAAGTCCACCTTCGGACAAATCCCCACAGAGTCTCCCCCTGTACAAATCCCAACAGAGTCTTGTACAATCTCCCACAGAATCTCCTCAATATAAAAAAAAAAAAAAAAAAAAAAAAAAATGGAATCTCCTCAGCACATCCCAGCAAGTCCTTTTGTAAATATTCCCCAACAAGCTTACCCCAACAAATCCTAGAAATCCCACTTTGAAATAAATCCCCAGCATGCCCATTGTACAAAAATCCACACGAAGAATCCACTTTGTAAATATTCCCCACAAAGCTTCCCTTTTGTACAAATCCCCACAAAATACCTCCAATAAAATCCCCGTTGAGAACCTCCAAGCAAAACGGGACACAAAAAAGAGAGCCTTACGAGGCAAATCATCACAGAATCTGGAAATACAAGCCTGAGCGGTCTAAAGGGTTTCGGCATATGAATCAAATCAATGGCGGGACTTCACAACAGAAATGAAGACGCAACAAAGCAACCGGGAACGATCGAGGTCACCAAACCGACCGTCATTTCCGAACTAACAATTGTCCTTTGCTGAAAAGTTGAAACAGGTATGATCCAAGACAACCGTGCAAGGAGCAGGTGTCGCCCAAAGAAGAAGGTACATGGGTACAAGAAATATTTTGGCAATAAGGAATTCACTCGAAAGGTAAGTTTCCACGAAACTCCCTTGTATCTTCTACTAAAACAAGAAAATTCAAAAAAAAAAAAAAAAAAAAAAAGAGAGGTCGTTTAGTATTCTCGAACTTTGCCCCTAGCCAATCAGCATTAGGGTTTTAAACCCTAAACTGAATTTTCCTTTAGTCAGCATTAGGGTTTTAAACCCTAAACTGAATTTTCCTTTAGTCAGCATTAGGGTTTTAAACCCTAAACTGAACTTTTTCCTTTTAGCCAGCATTAGAGTTTTAAACTCTAAACTGAGCTTTTCCATGCAATCAGCATTAGGGTTTTAAACCCTAAACTGAATTTTCCTTTAGTCAGCATTAGGGTTTTAAACCCTAAACTGAACTTTTTCCTTTCAGTCAGCATTAGGGTTTTAAACCCTAAACTGAACTTTTTCCTTTTAGCCAGCATTAGAGTTTTAAACTCTAAACTGAGCTTTTCCATGCAATCAGCATTAGGGTTTTAAACCCTAAACTGAATTTTCCTTTAGTCAGCATTAGGGTTTTAAACCCTAAACTGAACTTTTTCCTTTCAGTCAGCATTAGGGTTTTAAACCCTAAACTGAACTTTTTCCTTTCAGCCAGCATTAGAGTTCTAAACTCTAAACTGAGCTTTTCCTTTAGTCAGCATTAGGGTTTTAAACCCTAAACTGAACTTTTTCCTTTTGGCCAGCATTAGAGTTTTAAACTCTAAACTGAGCTTTTCCATGCAATCAGCATTAGGGTTTTAAACCCTAAACTGAATTTTCCTTTAGTCAGCATTAGGGTTTTAAACCCTAAACTGAACTTTTTCCTTTCAGCCAGCATTAGAGTTCTAAACTCTAAACTGAGCTTTTCCAGCCAATCAGCATTAGGGTTTTAAACCCTAAACTGAACTTTTTCCTTTTAGCCAGCATTAGAGTTTTAAACTCTAAACTGAGCTTTTCCATGCAATCAGCATTAGGGTTTTAAAACCCTAAACTGAATTTTCCTTTAGTCAGCATTAGGGTTTTAAACCCTAAACTGAACTTTTTCCTTTTAGCCAGCATTAGAGTTTTAAACTCTAAACTGAGCTTTTCCATGCAATCAGCATTAGGGTTTTAAACCCTAAACTGAATTTTCCTTTAGTCAGCATTAGGGTTTTAAACCCTAAACTGAACTTTTTCCTTTCAGTCAGCATTAGGGTTTTAAACCCTAAACTGAACTTTTTCCTTTCAGCCAGCATTAGGGTTTTAAACCCTAAACTGAACTTTTTCCTTTAGTCAGCATTAGGGTTTTAAACCCTAAACTGAACTTTTTCCTTTTAGCCAGCATTAGAGTTTTAAACTCTAAACTGAGCTTTTCCATGCAATCAGCATTAGGGTTTTAAACCCTAAACTGAATTTTCCTTTAGTCAGCATTAGGGTTTTAAACCCTAAACTGAACTTTTTCCTTTCAGCCAGCATTAGAGTTCTAAACTCTAAACTGAGCTTTTCCAGCCAATCAGCATCAGGGTTTTAAACCCTAAACTGAATTTTCCTTTAGTCAGCATTAGGGTTTTAAACCCTAAACTGAATTTTCCTTTAGTCAGCATTAGGGTTTTAAACCCTAAACTGAACTTTTTCCTTTTAGCCAGCATTAGAGTTTTAAACTCTAAACTGAGCTTTTCCATGCAATCAGCATTAGGGTTTTAAACCCTAAACTGAATTTTCCTTTAGTCAGCATTAGGGTTTTAAACCCTAAACTGAACTTTTTCCTTTCAGCCAGCATTAGAGTTCTAAACTCTAAACTGAGCTTTTCCAGCCAATCAGCATTAGGGTTTTAAACCCTAAACTGAATTTTCCTTTTAGTCAGCATTAGGGTTTTAAACCCTAAACTGAACTTTTTCCTTTTAGCCAGCATTAGAGTTTTAAACTCTAAACTGAGCTTTTCCATGCAATCAGCATTAGGGTTTTAAACCCTAAACTGAATTTTCCTTTAGTCAGCATTAGGGTTTTAAACCCTAAACTGAACTTTTTCCTTTCAGCCAGCATTAGAGTTCTAAACTCTAAACTGAGCTTTTCCAGCCAATCAGCATTAGGGTTTTAAACCCTAAAACTGAATTTTCCTTTTAGTCAGCATTAGGGTTTTAAACCCTAAACTGAACTTTTTTCCTTTTAGGCAGCATTAGGGTTTTAAACCCTAAACTGAATTCTTCCTTTGTTTGGCGTAAGGGTTTTAAACCCTACACTGAACCTTTCCCCAGCTAGTCGATATTAGGGCTCCAACCCTGAACTGAGCACGCATATCCTCTTTCATCAATTTTATGAACTTCCTGGTGAATAAGTAACGAAATTTTCCTAGTGAAACTGGGGCAGAAAATTTCGTTTGTTTGTTTCTTTTCTCCCGCAGGTCTGACCTCGAGCCACATGGATCGAAATGACCCACGAGATAAATCCCAGTTCGGAATCAAAGAAGAAAAAGACAAAAAAGAGATATCCCGAGATATCAGAGTAAAGGGAAAGCAAATCGACTCCAACATTTGACTAAGGTCCTGACCTCTGCCGGTCACATTTTATTCGGTATCCCGGAGATTAAAAAACAAGTCGCCGCAACTCGCAAGCATCAAGATTCAGATCAGAGTCTACAAGCAGAATCAGCTAAGACCCAAGATCAAGTCGTAAAAGAATCATAGATAGGAATCTTGTAACTAGCAGTTGACATGCATAAAAGTAGTTAGTTCAGTTTCCAATTTTCGCTTGGTTGTAATAAGGCGGTCAGTGACGTAGCAGTGACAACAGCAGCAGCAGTAGCGGCAAGCATTGCAGTCCCATGGTAGCCCCAGCTACCAAAACTTCTCGAACTACATTGACCTGATTCCTGTTTAGCCCAGGATATGTAGGAAATCTTTGAAGCAAGATTCGGTCAGATCTTTCAAAAAATGCTTCATACGGAGTGGTCTATAGGCAAAAATCGCTCATACACGCTCACTTGATCTTTGCACGAAAACCCTTCGTGTTTCCGAACAAAGAGGGGCAGCTGTGAGCACGTGATTTTTGCTTCACACGACAATCGCTCCAAAAAGAAATAAAAAAATATATAATTGGCCCCGCTGTACAATTTCGGATTTCTGTGCGGCACCTTGTGGATTTATTTGTGATTTTGGCCCATTCTTATTTATTTACTTTATTAAAATAAAATTCAAAAATATATATGTGTCCTGCGTAATTCAAACCGTAATTCGGTCGTTAAATAGAAAATCGTGAATAGGCATTTTCGTCCGTGATTTTATTTGGTTTGACTTTACCGGTTTTGAAATATTTTAGTATGTGTGCAAATAATTGTATTTGAGTGTGTATTTAATTTTAATTTGATTTTTTGGCTTAGCTTTGTTTTAAAATAAATAAGAAAAGAAAAAAAATAAATAAATAAACCTTCCCTTTCGGACTTGGGCCAATTTTAACAAAATTGGCCCAAACAAACAGCCCAAGACCCAGGCCTGCCCGGCCCAGGTCACCTGATGCCCAGGACGTCCAAACGACGTCGTTTGAGTCGTGCCTGATCTGGGCCGTTGATCTCAGAGTGATCAACGGCCAAGATCAATCCCCATAACCCATCAACAAACCCGACCCGTTTACACCCGGACCAAACCCAAACCCTCAACATTTGAAACGACACCGTTTCACTTAAGACCATCAGATCCAAACCGTAGATCTAGATTGATCTAACGGTTGAGATCGACCCACCCACTAACTATATAAGCCCAAATCCTTACCCTACCCCCCCTATCCAATACCCCGGCCTCGTCGTCTTCACCCAAACCCATCCCCTTCAAACCCTAGCCGCCCCTGCACACTTTCACCAGAAACCCGGCGGCCTGAACGCCGGTGACCTTCCCCTTAACACCCTAGAACCCCCTTGCCATCCTGAACATGGATCTGCTAACCATGTAGTTCGAATCATCCCCTAGGTCCTCGAATCTTCATTTGAAGATTCGAGTTAAAACTCGGCTTACACCAACCAACCCCAGCTTCACACCAGACACTCCCCAGACCCCCCTCGTGACCAAACCATACTTGGTTTGGTCCGAATCTAACCAGGGAAACATGAATCCCGGATCTGAGTTTTGGAACTTTGTAGTTCCTCGTCACTAGTTCATACCCGTTCGAGCCAAAGAAATTAAGGTCCAAGGGACCTTAATCGAAGTGTTTCTCATCTGAGAAACACTTCGATTAAAGTCCGTTCAGCCTTAAGAAAGTCTGTCCAAGTCCGGTTCAAGGTTTCCGATTTTTCAAGATTTGAGGTGAGTCTGCCTTCTTCCCTTATTTGTTTGGTCCATGTGAGGGATTAGATGTCTGTTCATGTTTTGTGTCAATTTGTGTTTTGAATTTTTACCAACTTCCGTTTGTCCACCTTGTTTGAACCACTATGTTTGTTTGAACCCCTCATATTCTGATAAGACATATGTATTGGGTTGTATTCCAAATTTGTACTGATTATTTGACTCCTCGAGGGTATTTCTGTTTAGTCAGTATAATTCAAACCATGTGTCCCATACTTTAAATGTCTGATTTTTGGCTTCGATTGTGTATGTTAATGCTAATATAGTCGAGTCGACATATGTCGTCAATTAGTTTCAGCTACCCGAACAAAGTTAAATCAATTTGCTTCTGATGAACATTTGCCTGAAACAATTAAGAACCAAGTCCAGTTACTTATAGCTGTTAATATGATTTCAGAAACCTAAGGCTTGGTCTGTTAATTGAAATCTGAGTTGATGGCATGTGCACTTGTGCACAGCATGTGCATTGTGCACAGCCTGTTTCCTTCATAAAAGGGGCTTTTAAATTTAAAATGTGTTGACAGCATATGCTGTCAGATAGATTCTACTGCCCATACCTTGCTTTAAGTTTAAAAAAAAAAGTATTAAACCTTTTAAAAGCTAAATCTGCCAGGGAATGTTGATGGAGGTTAATACTTAAATAACTAATGGGAATCTGAAATGGAAATGCACATGGGAGGGGCATGGTGATATTCTGAAAACAGGCTGTTAAAAGGTTGAGTTTGAGGCTTATAAAAGGAGGGGAGAGAGGGCATAGATGGGGAGAGAATCAGAACTGAAAAAGAAAAATACACACACTGTGAGGAGTTTTGAAAGAGAGAGCTGATAGAGATACACAGAAAAAGCATAGATAGAGGAGAGTGGAAGTTCTGGAGGATATACACACAGGGATATAGGGAGGGACAGAATTAGGAGATAGAAATAGACAGAATTAGAGGGGAGAGGAGATCAGAAAATAAAGGAAAGGGGAACACACTGTGAGGAGTGTTGAAAGAGAAAGCTTGAAAGACATACAAAGAGATACAGAAATTATACAATCTACAATCAGAAATTGTTTCTTCCTATTTGTTATTTGGGTTTTCAGTTGTTTAACTCGCTGAAATCAATTCTGATTGTTTGAAGTTCCAGCTGTGTCTATTTAGTCAAGTGTTTTCCATTGGTTCACTATTGGTTTGGTCTGCTTGGAGTTCTTGATTCTATTCCACTGGGTTGTGCTCTCGTTTGGCTATTTCTTTCTATTGGCCATAGTTGCATTTCTGCACTTGAGCCTTTTCTGCTGTTCGTTTTGTTTTGCTGCTGCCCTGTCCTGCTGCTATTGCTAGTCCTGTTTCTTTTGCTGCTGATTTCAACATCTTCTTCTTTTTCTCCTTTGCACATTCAGCATTTTCAGGTACACATTTCAAGCCCATATTGATGTAATTGAAACAGTTTGAAAGCATGAAATGAAAAAGGTTGAAGAAGTTCAAAATCATTTGTTGTAATATTCATGGCATATTAAGGGGCCTGTGTAGTTGTTAGTTCCCAGTTCAATAGTACGAAAATGTATGTTAACTAATACACTTCTGAGCTTGGTCCTTCATGTTTTAGTTTGTAGCTATTTGTTAATACAAGGTATGGATACTCCAAACTTATACTATGTTGACTTGTTTTATTTTAGTCTTTGCTGGGTCTCGTTAGGCAGTACATAATATCATATTCAAATCCCATTAGTAACAACGCCTAGTAGTTAATTCCTTTATTTCAGCCCCAATAAGTCTAGTAAAATTCAATTCAAGAAACGTTTGGACACAAGTATAATATTGGGTCAATCTCGAATGTAATTTCTTTGTCCAATTAAAGTATGTTTCATAAGTTATGGCATTCCTCCGCTTTGTAAATAATCAATCAGAAATTGATAAGAATCCGGATTAGACAAAAGCATATAGTTAATTTAGCATTTTCCTTCTCTTTTAGTTTTTAGGGACAAATGTATTAAAATGTAGCCACTTTAGGATATCCTTTTCTAAAATAGAGATGAGCCTCGCCAAATAAAGATGCAAAATTGCGGGGCTCTCAATAAATAACCATGATAATTATTTAGAATTCAAGACAGGTCATTTAATAAATTTCATGGCCTTCTGCAAAGATAATAACGCGTTAGACTCTGAAGGCGCGGCTTAATTAAATCATATTCTTAAATTCGGGTGCACATTGATGTGACCCAAATCCGAATCTCAACGAAGTCCGAATGTGTCGACGATCACGGGTGCATTGATTGCGACGTGGTTCGAGATGCATTTCCACGACGTTGCAATTCCATAAAAATAAATGATAATAATAAAAGCGGTTTTAAACTTAATAAAAGCACGTAAGTCACAACATGTAGTTAAATCAGATATTTAGCCATTATAACAATTTAAGCGACCGTGCTAGAACCACGGGATTCGAGGGTGCCTAACACCTTCCCTCGGGTCAACAGAATTCCTTACTTAGAATTTCTGGTTCGCAGACTTCATTTGGAAAAGTCGAAAATTTCCTCGATTTGGGATTCAAGATAAACCGGTGACTTGGGACACCAAAAGCCAAACCTTTCCCAAGTGGCGACTCTGAATTAAATAAATAATCCCATTTCGAATATTGTCACTTAAATTGGAAAAACTCCACCCGCGCATCTTACCCCTCGGGGTGGGGCGCGCAAAAAGGAGGTGTGACAGTAGGCATATTCAATTTTACTTATTTTCTCCTCTGTTTTTCTTTCCTTTCTCATTCTTTCAGTAAATTGTTGCTCTTCTCCCTCTTTCAAGTTTCACGGTACAATTTCTTTCTACTATTTCTGTTTTTTATTTCATTTTTTTCTTCCATTATTTTTCACTTTAAACCCTTTTCTTCTCCTCCTTATGTTACGTAGATTTCCAAAAATCTTCTCTCTTGTTAGTTATAATTCTTACCACCCTTTATATGTATTATTCTTTTTTTTTTCTTTCGATTGCTTTCTTACTCTCTCTCTATATATATAGAGAGAGAAAGTATAAGAGAGAGAGTTCTCTATGTATAATTATACAATCTTCTCTTTATGATATAGCTAATTAGTGTCATATTTCAACAAAGAAAAAATACTAATCAAACATCGTTCATGATTCTATCATCTTTTTATGATACTTTTAATAGCTTTTGACTGAAAATTTACGGAAAAATATTTCAGTTTAAATATTTAACAACCCATATAAATACCCATATAAATTAGCATATTTAATCTAAAAACAAAAGCTAAAAACTGATAAAAATAATGATGTAAAATTATTGCTTGTGACTAATATTTATTCTTAAATATAAAGGAATGTCGTTATTCCCTTAGCTTTATAAAGGAATCAATTTTCAGTCATTGAAATTTCAACTTGATCACTTTCTTGCATTTTAAATTTTGGTAACTTAATTGGAAAGTAATCAAAAGAAAGAGATTAAAAAAATAAGAAACTGAACATAACATTTGAGTTCATAGAAAAGAACGTTACCTTAAATTTGCTAAGGGGCACGATTGTCGTTGATTCATTCAAGATTGTCAATCATGGAGAACAATTACATGGATATAGTCCATGAAAAAAAAGGATAATTCTTAATTTGACTCATAATTCAAAACTTAAATGGAATATAAATATAAATGAAATAAAAAATGAAAATTAAAGAATACATATCCAACAACGAAAAGAAACATCCCAACTCTACATATCCACACATAACACTAACATTTGGGACACCATTACCAATAGGAGCATCAACAACCAAAATAATTACTGTCTTCAAAAGGCACTGAATCAACCTTATTTCCCATTATACCCTCGTTCGCATAGTCTCTACTTTTTGACACACCCTAAAATCATTGTCAAAGATGTAAAACCTTCTGATAAACCATGAGATGGAAGTAGATTTTTCTAATTTTGGAGTAAGCAAAACTATACCCCAAGATTTGAATATCGTAATTTGTGTGTTGCAATATGCGTTTATATAAGTCCAGAAAAATTTCTTGACATTTATGTAGGTAATTACAATAGAAAACCAAAACATAAAATAAGGAGAGGTTAGATGGGAAGTTACATAAAAGAACAAAAGGCACATTAATAAGCAAAGAAATAATGAGATATAAATGACCTGGGAAGTTACAAAGAAGAACAAAAAATCACATTAATAGGCAAAGAAATAATAAGATAACAATAATGAGATATAAATGACCTATAGAAATGGGCTAATCCGTTCATATCAAAAGGAGGTAAAAAAGCCAAAAAAGTTAGAATAAAGATAAATGGTAAAGTTGGACAAAGAGATATGTCACCTCACTCTTTTTTTCCCAACTTTATATAAATATACAGATATAGATGTTGCAACAACGCTTAATTATATTGGAACCTATTTCCATGTTCTATAAATCTGCACTACTTCTATCTCTACAGCTTCGGTTATTGCAATGATTATTTATTACACTAACTAATGATCTAAGGAATTAAGATGAAGCACAAGATAGTCAATAGCCCGGGGCGAAGCCACAATGTACTATCACCCTTCATCGAAAAATTATACTGTGTATATAGATAACATATTAGATTTTAAAGATATATAATATATATTGAACATTCTTTATCGAATTTTTTTTTTCACTTTTTCAAATTTGAACATCCTTAAAAAAAAAAAAAAAAACTCCTGACTTCCCCGTTTAGCATACAATAGAAATAAAAGTACATCCAATTATTTTCTTGGTCTGCTAAACTGCAGCTACGGCCTTTATTATTGTCTTTCGTAAGTTACTTCAACCATTTTCTCGAGCACCCAACGGAACATTTGCCTAACAGAAACTTGTGTATTCCGAATTTCCTATACTTTTTCTTAATCTTTAATTATTTTTATTTCATATTTTTGTTTTCACAGACTTTAACATTAGAGATATTGATCTCTTGTGTAAATATAAAATATTTTAAATGGAGACATTTTAATTAATTTGTTGTTACTAATGAAATAAATCAATAGAACAATCACATCAGATATAAGGTTTGATAAAGAATGGGGTGCCCATACCAGATTGTGATGGATTTTATTAGCCGAATAAAATAATAAAGAAAAAGTGTAGTACGGTGGGTCAAGCTTTATCTCTCAGAAAACGATAGATATTGCAATTATGAGAGAGAGAGAGAGAGAGAGAGAAAGAGGCGTTTGTGTTTGTTGCTTCTACTTTTCTAGAGTATCTACAAAACAACACCAACGGTGCGAATGTTGGAAGAATGGAAGCAAACCAAAGGCCAACTATGGCGGCAAAAAGAAACTTAAAAATCTCCAAAATAATTTCTACTAGTAACTCATATTTTAACCATTTGTCTGAAAGCAATAACTAGAACAGTTTAAAAACAAAGAAAGATGGTGAAAGAGTCAAGTCAAGTGTCTTTTTGAAGTGTTTTTCCTTACAGGGTTTGGTCTCATATCTCTTTTTCTGTTTTCCTTTTTACTAGTCATTGATAAGGAAAGGTAGTGACTTTTAGGGAGCTTATTTTTTTCCAGTTTTAGTAGGTTTTTTGTATATGGGTATGGAGGAGGGTGCTATTAATGGCTTTAACGTTTCAGACAAGGCAAACTTAGATGTTGGAAAAATTGCTACTACTATTTGTTACAATTTCCAACTGCAGAATACTGAATCATTCCCTTCCAAGATCATGATGGGTCATCATCAAGATCCTCACCGTCCATTCTCTGATGATG
This sequence comes from Nicotiana sylvestris, assembly GCF_000393655.2. NCBI lineage: Eukaryota > Viridiplantae > Streptophyta > Magnoliopsida > Solanales > Solanaceae > Nicotiana > Nicotiana sylvestris. The sequence continues at coordinate 150,444,677 of NC_091059.1, read as the reverse complement.
ATGATAATGGAGGTGGTGGTGATAGTGGGCCCACTCTTAACCACACCGGAGCTAACAAAATGCCTTCTTCTAACGAGCATAATGTATATTCTGATCCTAGTTTTCTTCTTCCTCCTCCTCCTCCTCCTCCTCTTCCAGCTACTGGTGGTGCTGCTGTTGTAAGGATTTTTCAGCCTTTTGACATTTCTACCAACTCATCCCCAGGTAAAAAGCTTTTCTTTTTCTTTTGTCCCCCACCCCCCACCCCGGACCTTGACCTTAGTCCTAACCTAGTTACTTTATTTTGTTCTTGATGTTTCCTTTTCAACCCTTTCTTCTCTCTCTCTCTCTGCGCTTTTGAAAAAGAAAGATCTGAATTTAATACTACTAGTACTGTTTTTTTGCTGCTACTTAAAAGAGCAGAGACAGAGAGTGAGTAAGTGGAGAAACAGAGGAGAAAAGTGTCTGAATAATGGAGAATAAATGTATGTTTTTTGCTGTGTTGTAACTCTGCAGTAGAAGGAATGGCAGCGGCTCTGGGGTTTCCTTTTACATGGTCTCAGTGGAAAGAACTGGAGAAACAAGCTATGATCTACAAATATATGGTCTCAGCTATACCTGTCCCTCCAGATCTTCTCTTATCAATTTGCACTAATTCCTCTGGAGCTTCTCACACTTCCTGTAACATACTATAACAACCCTTGTTTTTCCCTATTATCCTATCTATGTTTCCCTTTTTATTTTTTAAAGTTATACGTATTGGTTTTTCTTGATTTTTTTGGCAGCGGCTGGTGGTTCAGTACAAGGCCAAAGATGCAGAAATATAAGGGATCTAGAGCCAGGTAGGTGCAAAAGAACGGACGGCAAGAAATGGAGATGCTCAAGAGATGTAGCTCCTCATCAGAAGTATTGTGAGCGACATATGCATAGAGGCCGTCCCCGTTCAAGAAAGCATGTGGAAGTTCATGCCCCTGTTAACAACAACAATGACAATAAGAAGACTCGAAATCACCCTGTTACTCTAGAATCTACTCCCATTGCTGTTCCTAAATCACCACCTACTGGTCAAACCAACAGCCTTTCAACACAGCCTCTTAGATCTGCCTTTCAACATATGGAGGGTCCCTTGTTTCTTCATGATAAAATGGGGCAAAATATCTTCACTGATCCCTCCTCCAATGAACTGCTGCACAGGTTTTTATCTTTGTTGCTACTATTTCATTCTTAGTTACGAGCTGTAACATTGTCTTCGGCCCTGCCACTGTGATTGAGGTTAAGTCCTGTTAGTAGTAGTCCCACATCGGTTGGATTTAAGGCTAGCTATACTTCTTTTATAGCTAGCTTTAAGGTTGAGTTAGGCTGAAAGTCCATTTCATTATTGATCGCCTTTAATTTTATTTAGTTAATTTTTAATGGAAAAACCCGCATTTTTATAGTTTTTGTTTGTTTTTTGGATGATTAAAGAAGTTCGGGCTGGACGATGGAAGGCGAGTTGGTGGCAAAGGCTGGTGCTGCACAGCAATGGCAACATTTGATGGACTCAAACATTCACCCGGCAGACTGGCAGGATAGTTACAGGGAAGAGGCATTGAATTTACTGGCATGTAGAGATTTGGAAAGGACCGAAGGTGTGAGTATGAGGCACAATGGTGAGTTCAATTTCATGATAAATCCTGAATTACTCTCTTTGGATAAGCAATCTGTAAAGGAAGCTCCAAGGGACTTGATTAATGCATGGTCCAATGATAACATCTACAACAATAGTAACAACGACAATATGGAGGAGGGTTCGTTATGGCCATCCGAAGGGAACATCTCTCCGTCATCACTTACTCTGTCTATGGCTATGGCTGCGGGCAATGTGCTTGATGAGGATATGGGATTGGAGAGTAATGTTATGAATAACACGCATCAGAACAAGTCTTGGGAGAAATTCGCTTGGGTACCTTTTGCATCTGGAGGACCATTGGCTGAAGTTTTACACCCTAGTTCTTCTATTAATCAAGGTGAAAACCCAGCCTCTTCATATACAAGCAATTGTGATTCAATCAGCCCTGCAGCAACAACCGTTTCGTCGCCATCTGGGGTTCTTCAGAGGACAATGTTTTCACACTCTGATGGCAGTGTTTGCAACAGCCCAATTCTTGCACCTCCAACTAACACATCTGAGACAGTTCCATTCCAGTGGCTAAGTTAGAAGAGAATGCCAAAATGGCTCTTCCCTTTTTCTCTATTTCCTTTTTACAGTTCCTTTCTAGCCAATGATACCAGAAGTTTCAAAAGTGAATGTCTAAAGTTCATTTTCAGGCAAATCTCAGTTTCCAACACTAGATCAAAAAAGTGTTATACTACTATCCTACTACAAGTTGTTTTGAAAAGCTTTCTTAAATTTCAGCAATTGTACTTGTATGTCAAAAGAGTACAGTTTTTTTGCCTCGTTTGCGCTGTGTCTGTCTTAAGTCTTGACATACAAAAACGAATTAGAATGTTCGGGTTTATCACGGGAATGACATGTGGTGTTATGTGCACTGAAGATTCTTAAATAATAATCCTATTATGGTACCAGTTGTTTACAACATAAATGAAGGATAAAAAAGAACAGGGATAATGGCCTTGGTCTATGTTACTTGGGACTCTCAAAAAGTACTGCCGCACTTGTGTCGAATCTTTCAAAAATACATTAAGTTTGGAGGATCCGACACACCCCAAACAACATTTTTGAAGAGTCCGAGCAACATAGTCCTGATGTCTATGTTTTCTTGAGCTGGCTAGTGTTTTGGACTGTGACCCTTCTTTTGGCTGCGAAAAATATTCTCAGTTTGACTTGATAGATACAGCGATATACTTAAATATTGCTTTTTGAAATTTGATGACCTGTATAAGATCTTTGACTCTGTTCGGATGGGATAAAGTGTGGACGAGTTTCATGATTCATCTACTCCTTTGGAGATATTGGAGAGTGATTTCACATCCAGCAGCTTTTAGCGTGTATTCAATTTCCATGTTTTTTTTTTATTTCAGTTCCTTTTGTTCTGTGTTCATTCAATTAACCCGGATTTTTGGAAGACAAAGATAATATCGCATGACGCAGTCAAGAAATCTAGTGGTTTTTGAGTAGTTATTGTGAATTTTGGCGAATGCTGGGATATGTTGGGTATTAAAATTCGGATACCGGGTAGCTCTATATGGGCTGACCCAACCCATTTGGGAAGAGATAGAGTTTGAGAACAAAGTAACTTCTTTGGAGAAGTTACTACACGCTTGGGTGTAGTTGAGCAGAGCAGTTAATTCTTTCTCTATAATAATTCATTTGGTCTTCCTATTGAAAGTGGAATGAACTAACAGAAAATGGGTTCTTGCTCTTCCTTTTCCATCTATTTTCTTCTTCCATAACAGTGAAGATTTCTATTCTTCTTTCGCAAAAACACACAAGAACAAAGACATTTAGTTTGTGAAACTAAACTTTGTTTTCCAAGAGATTCAAAGCTCGACTTGGGGCAATTCTTTTGGTGGTTAGTTCAACAATTCTTCCGCTGCGTTGACAAGTACACAAATGTTATTCTCGCCCCGCAATTATTAATCTTACAATGACATCATAGCCAGCGTTGTTTCTTGTTTCTCTAAACATGGAATAATAGAAAACTCTGTTGAAAAAGCTTGGTTCAGAAAATTGAAAAAAGAGTACTAAAATGGCGTTAATTTTTTCTACCATCTAGTACTGTTATTTAATGGTAATTCAATTGTTACTCTTCATGTATTTAGTATTAAGCCAAAGCAAAACAAATACTATTAGTATGATGTGTACTCGCCATCTAAACAACAAAGTTGAGAATTCTTGACAACTGGTGGTGAGTTCACAACTGAATGAATCTTATAAAGAATTCTTTATAAGAAAGTAAACTTTTTATAAGAAAGAATTCTTATAAAGAATTCTAAATAAAGTAACTTACTTTTAGGAGAAAAGTTATAAACTTTGATCAAATTGAGGCAGAAGTGATGATTATTCTGATTGTGGGGTTACTACCAACATATGGTAGTACCTAATAATTCACTATTGGATTTGGTTGAGAAAATTAAGTCTTGGTTCTCGTGGCGAACGACTGATCCAACTTTGTTAGATTGCTAATGCAACATGAATTTTGACATTGGCAAAACCTGTTGGGAATGCAAGTTGAAGTTTACTGATTCTTGCAAAAAAAAAAAAAAAAATCACCCAACTTAGTGAATTGTGGGACTTTTCTGACTTTGAATTAGGCATGTGAAATTTGTGTTTCTGGGTCATAAGCATTCTGTTCTCATAATATGCCTTCACTTGTTGAAACTGGAAACGTGATTTTTTTTATCTACTTAATATAGAAAATTAGTTTAGCCCTTATCCCTTATATTGATATACTTCTACGAGTTATTGTGACATATGTTGTCACATTGAGTGATTGTAGTCATTCTTACTGTTTTCTTGGTCCAATTTCAGATATGGCTGAACATGGATAAATTCGAATTACTCCAAGTGGGAGTTCTCGAAGTCAAGGAAGGGGACAACGTAGAAGGGTACGTCGTCGCAGGACTTTTTTCTATAATGATTCAGACTCGGAGCTTGAACTCATCAGGAATGTCCCAAGGGTGAGACAAAATGAGTTAAGGGATCAAAGGGCTGAACGAAGGGAAATAGAAAAGAAATTTAGGGAGTTTAAGGAATTTAAAATGGGCCTTGATGTTTCCGTTCCTGAACATGTACACCTTTTTAAGATAAAAAAAAGTTGAATTGGCTAATTACGCAGAAATTACTGATTGAGAAACATTAGCTATTTTAGCGGACTTTCTTCGAGAGCCTTGGGGTGAAATTTAACTGAGATTTATTATGATGTTTGTCCTAGTGCACCTTTTAGCGTATATGGGCAAGAGTTAGTGTTCGATTGGTATATGGATGTCCTAGCAAACATGTAAATTGCTATTATGTGTTTTATCTTAATGAAATTTATATTATGTTATTTGTCTCACCAGTTACATACATTGTTTGTTATATTTTTTGTAATGGATTGAGACTTAAAATAAAGTACACTCTAAGAAGTGATTCTAATATTAATTAAAAATATTTAGATATAGATAATGAATGGAAACGTAGTGACCGTTCAATTCTATACTAAATGTAGAATTAATATTATAATTAATTTACTTGAGTGTGTAGTCACATGCATAAATTAACTGAAGTATATATTGATGAGTTAAACTTGTAATATTGTCTCTATTAACAGTCATGACATCAAAAAGTATCATTGCTGACTTGAACAAGGGTGACAAACTGAACGGTGAAAATTACGATATCTGGAGTCGTAAGATGCGGTATGTACTCGAAGAGCAAGATGCTCTTGAAAGTATTAACCATGTTATGAGTCACCCAGAGGAGGGTAACACTGCCCAACACAGGAGGGATCTAGAAACTTACAATGTTTGAAAAAAGAAAGATTCCACTACACGTGGAATTATTGTAAGTTCAGTTGTTGATGATCTCATCCACGAATGTGAGCAATATCCTACTGCTCAAGCCATGCGGGCACATTTAAGAGAGGCATATGGGGGTACGACTGTGACTCGCCTTCGACAGCTGACAATCAAGTTTGACACGTACAAAAAGCGTTATGATCACGGTGTCAAGCAACATCTAAGGGTGATGTCAAATATGATTGCTCAACTCAAAAGTGTTGGCTATGTTCTCTCTGATGAGCAGCAGGTTCAGGCAATAGTCCGGTCTTTTCCCAATAATTGGGAACATTTGAAGGTTAACTTGACCCACAATGATAGCATCAAAACTTTTGCTGATGTTGCCCGTTATGTGGAGCTTGAAGACGAGCGGCTTGGTGTTGCTAAAGCTGTACCTAATGCCTTTGTGGCAGAATCAAGTGGTACAAAGAGATTAAGCTTCAAGCACAAGAGAAAATGGAAAAATGACGAAAAGGGTAAGGAGACCGGATAAGGACCCTCCAAGAAAAGAAACAAGCCAAATTTCAAGAGGAAAACGGTTCTTCAAGAAGAAAGACAAGATTCAAGATGAAGTGTTACAATTGCCAAGTCCAAGGGCATTTTGCTCGTGAGTGCATTGAGCCAAAAAAGGTAGCATTTCAAAGTGCATCTCTTAGTGCTATATATGTTTCTAGCATTGCTAACTGAATCTTATCCTGTGTGGATTGTAGACTTAGGGGCCACCGACCATGTGAGCCATGATAGAGAAGCGTTTATAGAGTTTCATCGAGTTCCACTTGGATCAAAGCATGTATATATGGGAAACAATACAAAGCTTGAAGTCAAAGGGATAAGCACTTGTAGAATGAACATGTTTGGTGGCCGATCTTTGATATTGCATGACGTCCTATATGTTCCAGAGATTCGACGAAACTTAGTATCTGTGTCTGTTCTTCTTAGATTTAGATTTCAATTTGAACGTTAGTCACAGTGGTCTTAGAATTACTCAAGACAATGCTTTTTATGGTTTTGGACATCGTTATGATGATTTCATTGTGTTAGATTGTAATCCTTATACGTATAACTATTATGTTGACCGTTGTGTTATGGCATGTTATTCTAGCAACAATGATGTTGATGTTATTACATGGCATGCAAGATTAGGTCATATAGGGCAGGATCGAATGAGTAGATTGGCTAAGGAAGGACATCTAGGTCCTTTCTCTAAAATTGAAAGCCAACTTGTAAAAATTGTCTTGCCAGAAAGATTACACGTAAACCATTTGGAAAGGATAAGAGAGTTGATTTTCCATTGCAATTAATCCACTCTGATATCTGTGGTCCAATGAATGTGAGGGCTAGGTCTGGTGCTTTATATTTCATTACGTTCATTGATGATTTCACACGCTTTGGTTATGTCTATCTGATCTCTCATAAATTTGAAGCACTTGAATGCTTTAAGAAATATGTGAATGAAGTTGAGAATCAATTAGACAAAAGGATTAAGACCTTAAGAACCAATAAAGGGCGTGAATATCTTTCAAAAGAATTTGAAGGATTGTGCAATGAAAAGGGAATCACCAAACAGTTAACTATTCCATACACACCTCAACAAAATGGTATAGAAGAGAGAAGGAATAGAACACTACAGGACATGATAAGGTCCATGATGGCGCAGACAAATTTACCTATCTCCTTTTGGGGAGATGCGTTATTGACTGCAACTTACATATTGAACAAAGTGCCTTCTAAATCAGTTTCTTCCACTCCTTATGAGCTATGGACTGGCCATAAACCAAACTTAAAAGATTTACGACCTTGGGGTTTTGCTGCATACGTAAAAGATTCTTTTAGCAAGGTTGGTAAATTAGGTCCCAAAGGCAAGAAATGTATCTTTATAAGATATTCAGAATACTCCAAAGGGTATGTGTTCATTGGTGAATTAGAGGATGGAAGTGTTACAGAGATTGAATCGCGAGATGTCACATTTTTTGGAAAATGATTTTCCAAAGAAGGGTGAGGTAAAGAATGGGGAGCCTTTTTATGAAATGTTGAACTCAGACAGTCAGCAAATGTCTTCTAACATAATTAATAATCGAATTGATCAAGATCTTATTCTTGATCCGAGTGCGAGTGGGAACTCTCAATCCCAAAATCCTTCTGACGAACCTGAATTTCAACTACGAAAGAGTGCCAGAAAAAATATACCAAAACGTACTTATGTCATTGAAGATTATATTTTCTTGGTATCTCCCACAGAAATAGATGATCCAAAGTTTATGACTGAGGCTTTATCGAGTCCTAGAAAAGATGAGTAGATGAAAGCAATGAAAGAAGAATTAGAGCCCATGAAAACCAACAAAGTCTGGGATCTAGTTGATCTTCCGCCTGCGCGTAGAGCCATTGGGAACAAATGGGTTCTCAAAGTTAAACGCAAAGCGGATGGGTCAATAGAAAGATACAAGGCACGATTGGTGGCAAAAGGCTTTACTCAAGATGCTGGAATAGATTATGAGGAAACATTTTCACCAGTTGTGAAGTTTACCTCAATTAGCTTACTTTTGGCTATTGTTGCACGTTTGGATTTGGAATTGCATCAAATGGAAGTGAAGACAACTTTTCTCAATGGAGAATGGAACAACCTGTAGGCTTCATCGTTAAAGGCCAAGAAAAGAAGGTCTGTACATTGAAAAGATTTATTTATGGCCTAAAGCAATCTTCAAGGCAATGGTATTTGAGATTTCACAAGGAAGTGATCTCATATGATTTCATCATGATCGATGAAGACCATTGCATTTATGTGAAGAAGTCCAATAAGATATTTGTAACTCTTTCTCTTTACGTGGACTATATTTTATTGGCCGAAAATAATTTGGAGTATTTGAAAACAATCAAGTCATGGCTTTCAAAGTCATTTGACATGAAAGATATGGGCGAGACAGACTATATCCTTGGAGTTAAGATCCAAAGAGACCGTTCCAAAAAGTTATTGAGTCTATCCCAAGAAACTTATATAAAGAAAATTTTGGAGCGTTTTCGCATGAATGGTTACAAATCCATGGATACTCCTATAGCGAGAGGTAAAACTTTAAGCCTTTTAATGTGGCCCAAGACTGAAAATGAAAAGGAAGACATGTCTCGAGTTCCATATTCAAGTGTTGTCGGGAGCTTGATGTACGCTATGATGTGTACTCGCCCAGACATTTGTTATGTCGTAGGTCTGGTTAGCAAGTATCAATCCAATCCTGGAAGAGATCATTGAAAGTTGTGAAGAGAATTTTCAGATACCTGAAGGGAACTGTAGATTATTCACTATGTTATAGTGGAAATAATTTATACTTTAGAGGATATACATATGCTGATTGGGCTGGTGATCGGAATGATAGAAAATCAACGTCCGGTTATGCTTTCTTACTTAATGGTGTTGCTATATCATGGAAAAATAAGAAACAAACCTGTATAACCCTTTCAACGATGGAAGCTGAGTTCGTGGCTTGTGCGTCTGCAGTACAAGAAGTTGTTTGGTTGAAGAGATTCTTTGAGCATTTGGATATTACAAAGAACTCTCAGGGTCCCATGACTCTATATTGTGATAGTCAAGTGGCTATTGCATATACAAAAGATCCAAAGTATCACAGCAAGACCAAACACATTGACATCAAGTATAACTTTGTAAGAGACTGGTAGCAAATGGAGAGATAAATTTACAGTACATTCCAACGCGAAGCATAATAGCTAATCCTTTTACAAAGTCGATATCTAGAGACCTGTTTGAGAAACATGTTATGGCTCTAGGTTTGTGAAGGATATGAACATATTTATGTATTGTAAAATGACTTTAGTATTATAATATGTTCATCAATATTTGACTCTTGAATTTTGCTATATCTCGTATGCATGTGATGAATATTTTGTTGATAAAATGTGTCGAACAAGTCGCGAGATTGACTCTCTCACACGAGCAATCGCCTCTTGCGTTAAGAATCGTAAAGAGATGAGACCTTATAGAACCTTGGATAATGCGGGGTTATATTTACTTGTAGAGGTCATTCTTGATAGCTTACGAATTTCACTATTTGATTATGACTTGTTTTGTAAGCCAGATACGAGTTTCTCTAAGAAGATGGTTTGAGGATTATTGAAGTGAGAAAATCGAGTTAGACACTTGAAGGTGTCTAGACCAAGATCTGTACTGTGTTGGATGATTAAAATAATAAGACACACGCGCCAATATAAGGTGAGAACACCATGACATGTGTTTCATACCACGTGTGCTATCGACCAATGAGATAATGGAAGAATGAATCCCTACTTCTTCATTGTGTGAGATCCCAAAGAAGTTACATTAACTTTTATTGGAATACCCTTTGACCTTTTACTGTTTCTTGAAGTGCCAATCGGTGTTGCTACTTTAGCATGTTACTAATAGCCATGAGTGATTCGGCAATGCAGTGCATGTCTAGGAAAACAGTTGATTTGGAATGAAAATATTCGAGTAGAAAGGGAAGACGACTAAAATTTAGTAATTTAACCTGTATTCATAGGTCGATCATTACACTTACCATGAGGGTATTGGGTGTAATTGTGGATACAAAGTTAAACATGAACTCGAGTTCACCTCTTTCGAGGATGAGGGATCAGATATATAGCTACTGGAATAGCAAATGATGTCTCGGGTATTACGAGTAATAAGATCCTCATGTTAGTAGTAAATCCCTTCTGCATGTGATTGGATTTCTACTTAGAGCAGTTAAATATCCTTAAAGGGTTTAACTATATATAGCTCTTGATGCTTGCACGTCGCACGAACTACTTGTCTGTATGAATTAAGTGTGTTATTTATTTATGATACTGGTTTGAGTTATCATGAGTGAAGTGGGAGATGTTGGGTATTAAAATTTGGATATCGGGTCGCTCTATATGGGCTGACCCAACCCATTTGGGAAGAGATAGAGTTTGAGAACAAAGTAACTTCTTTGGAGAAGTTACTACACGTTTGGGTGTAGTTGAGCAGTTTCCCATAGCAGTTAATTCTTTCTCTATAATAACTCATTTGTCATCCTATTGAAAGTGGAATGAACAAACAGAAAGTGAGTTCTTGCTCTTCTCTTTCCATCTATTTTCTTCTTCCATAACAGTGAAGATTTCTATTCTTCTTTCGCAAAAACACACAAGAACAAAGACATTTAGTTTGTGAAACTAAACTTTGTTTTCCAAGAGATTCAAAGTTCGACTTGGGGCAATTGTTTTGGTGGTGAGTTCAACAATTCTTCCACTGCATTGACAGATACACAAATGTTGTTCTCGCCCCACAATTATTAATCTTACAGGATATATGCGGAAGCCAACAATAAAAGCTAGTAGGAGTACTAATTCTTTACTCCCTCTGCTCCCATAAATTTGCTTTTTGTGCTTTTCCTAAGCTAAAATAAAGTAATATGTGACTTAAATTTCTAGATGATATTTTATGACTTTTTTGATAATACAATGCAATTTATAGTACTAATGGTATGTCATATAGGTAACTTTTTTAATGATTTTCTTTTCAAAGTTAAACTAATCCATTATCAATTTTCAAAAATCGGTTCATTAGCTCTGGAAAATATGGAATACAGTTCAACTTTACGCGTTGAGTGAAGGGAAAAAGAAAACCAAATCAATTATATTTAGTACTGGAGAGTTTACAGCATCAAGTTGAGATGGCCGAGTTGGTCTAAGGCGCCAGATTAAGGTTCTGGTCCGAAAGGGCGTGGGTTCAAATCCCACTCTCAACATTACGTTTTACCTATTTAGGGAATTTGAATGGGCGCACACCTTTACTCTTTTCCAATTTCTGCAGGTGATAATGAAGGGAAACTGTTGCAAATTACGTTCCCTTCTTTTTTCCTTTCATTAATAAAAATAAAAATTAGGGGGGGCTGAAAACATAATAAAGTTGAAAAAGAGACCCTACTTTGTAAATTTTAGAGAATAAGCGATTATTCCAGAACGATCGAGCAATCCGTGCCTTCGCGATCCAAAATGGGTCGAGACTCCAGTCACACTCAACACCTTATTCCTAGTACTAGTATTATCTAAAACTTTCACGATTTCTCCACACCCTTCCCTCTTCTCCTTATAAATACCCCCTTCTATTGCACAAAGTAAGCAACAGAAAACAAGACCAATCCATAAAAACTGTCCTGTGATCGAGCTTTCTTTTTGGATTAATTTGTTTTTAGTTTTATAATGGCTTGCAATACTCTTACATGTTCAGCAGCTTCTCCTTTATCAAATGTTGTTAATGTTAGTGCAGCGTCCTCTAGGAGTAACAACAGGGTAACTGCACCTTGCTCTGTTTTCTTTCCATCTGCATGCAACGTGAAAAGGCCAGCGTCTAGGCTGGTAGCTCAGGCAACTGGAGATAACAAAGATACTTCAGTGGACGTGCATGTCAGCAGCGGTCAAGGAGGAAACAACAACCAAGGCAGTACTTCTGTCCAACGCCGTCCTAGGAAGATGGCTCTCGATGTCTCCACTTTTGGTATGTTACCATTTTGAAGTACTACTGGTCTACTATTTACATCTCCAAATTCCACTTTGTCTCGCAACTATACTGCCTAGTTGCACTGTATGTATTTCTATTGCATTTAACTTATATATATACACTAACTGACTTAAAGAATTTGACACGATAATATCAATGCATTTAGATTCATTGTCATAAGTCATTTATCTTATTTTTTTAGGTTATTAATCGATTCAACTAAACTTATTATTTTCAACTCCTAACGTAGGATATATATTTGAAAAATCACTAATGTTTCAAAATTTCGAATGTCATTAATCCTAAAATTTAAAAGGTTGAACCCATTAAAATATTGTTAGATGATATGAAAGTGTAAAATCTTCTTGCAACTATATAGTTACCAGTTAACTTTAATTCTAGTAGATTGTTGCTCGTGAACTAAAATAGTTGGTAGTGGTTGATTGCAATAAGAGTAGGCCCAACTAAGAAGTGATAATGGCATTTGATTAAGCGCTGCTCCTTTAGTTGACATTGAGATATCTGTTTCATGTGTGAAACAGGACTGTTAGACCCAATGTCTCCGATGAGAACAATGCGGCAGATGATGGATACTATGGACAGATTGTTCGAGGATACCATGACATTCCCAGGAAGCAACAGGGCATCAACAGGGGAAATACGTGCTCCTTGGGACATCAAAGACGACGAAAATGAAATCAAGATGCGTTTTGACATGCCGGGGCTCTCCAAGGAAGATGTAAAGGTATCTGTGGAAAATGATGTGCTTGTTATCAAAGGCGAACACAAAAAGGAAGAAAGTGGAGATGACAACTCTTGGGGCAGGAATTACAGCTCCTACGATACTCGTTTAAGTCTCCCAGATAATGTTGAGAAAGATAAAATTAAAGCTGAACTGAAGAATGGAGTTCTTTTCATCTCAATTCCCAAGACCAAAGTGGAGAAGAAGGTGATTGACGTGCATATCAACTAAAATGTTCGTGGGTCTCAGCTAAGTTTTACTTGTTGGGTTTTTTTTTGTAGCATTCTGTAAATGTAACTTCGCGCAAATATAAATGCGAGCATAGTTTGAGCTACGGTGTTTGTCATTCTTTTCTCGTTCTCTTTTCTAGCTAGTACTAGTAGTTTTGCCAACGTTAAGCCCTCGAAGTATTCCTACTAACCAAAACAAAATACGAACTCAGTCTAGAAATTTTGTAGATTCTAAAGTCAAATACTCCGTTTCTGTCGCACATAATATTTATTAGATCTCCCTAATAAGTACTTCAGGATAACATTAACAAACAACTACTACCCTACTTCAGAAACACATTACACACAGGTAGCAATCACTTCAGTATACTCCCATACTTAGCAAACCTTAGATTCTACAAGAAGCCAGTGGTCACATTTTTTATGAAAGAAAGGAATGAGAAAGATTTAGAGAAGAGGAAGAAGAGGTCATTTTGCTCCATCACCCAGTGGTCTAACTAATACACATCCCAAGAAACTAGCTCAGAAATTTACAGGAGCAAAACATAGGATCACAAACCAATGGGATAGAGGAATATCACGAAGAAAGTCACCGTTAGAACATCAGTCAGTACTGGTACTTGAGGCATTGCATAGAGAAACAGTATAGCAGACTTAAATTACATCAATATAAGCACTCATAAACCTGCCAACAGTACAAGCTTAAGAACAAGTATCCTGTGGGTGAGAGATGCCCAGCTGATTAATGAGAATAAACTAAAGGAAAAAAGCCACGAGGTACTTAGTGGTATCTGCATCTACGTATGTATTTAGATATAAGATCAGCTGAGGAATGCAAAGTGATTTATCACTGCACTGCAGGACGAGGAGCACGTGGTCGAACAGGAGTCTTTGATGGGCTTACCCTGCAGTATGCAAAAAGTTTAAGATTAATGGATATGTCAGTAAAATATAGCAGAAGCATCAGCAGGATTTGTACTGGAAACAGAGAGCAACCTTATAGGGAGTGATCCCAAGATTGCACCACTGCAGTTCAGTGCAGCAATGGCACTCTCAGCCTGCAACAACCAGAAAATTCATCTGAAACTATGTAAACATCATAGCCATGAAATGTCACGTGCTAAAATATATTACATTTCATCAAGGGGAGTCCACTAAGTTTTGGGACCAATTATTGAGATCATTAAATTCAAAGCAACTGCATACTATTCTAGAAAACATGTATGCAGTGTCTGCCCCGAAGGTAAACAACAAGTCTAGAAATTCATCCGGCTGAAGACAACAAAGAATAGGAAAGAAGAACAGGTCAAGACAGATTGTTGACACCCTCAAAGTCTGCCATTTCCACAGCAGAAGTGTCCTCAAAACAAATTGCACCTGCAACTAATCACTAGGAGGAGGTAAATAGAAGTGTGGCACCCTCCTAACAAGAACAGAAAGTGTGATACTCTAGAAATCCCATTTTTGACTTGCGGCACAGGCACCTTAAAACATAAATTCCACGAGTTAAGGCAACAGAAACAGCTTTGAAATGAATCAACGAGAACTGAATGCAGATTGCACCAGAAATCTAGAGAGTGCATGAGGAAGTTCAAATCTAGAACCTCCACCAAAAAGACTAATAGAAGCTCTTTTATAGTGCCCTATATCCATTGTCAACGAATGCTGTGAATGAAGCGGTAGCATGCTAGTTGAGAGCAACCAAGGAACAGAAAAATTATAAGATATCCTCATGCAAGTACATTGAAGATACTTTATCATGGGAACCAGACTTCACACGACAGTTTGGGTGCTAAATTAGTTGTACTTTCTCCAAAAAAAAATTCTTTTTATGGTAAGATTAACATTTTATCTTGTACTTTCTCCAATTTGAAGATTGCTTGGATGATAAAGCTGGTCTACTTTTTACAGAAGTATCTCACATAGGAGTACCACGTATAAAGCATTTCCCTTCCAGCTTCATTTAAGTGATCAGGACATACAGAATCCGCATAGTAAAAGTCGTAAGGGCTCCCGTCAAAGCAATAGCCATAAACGTATATCATACACATGACCCCCACTCAAAGCAACAGCTAAAAGTTGGTCACTGAGAGATGCAAGAACAGCCCGAGCTGAGCAGCCTCAAAATCACCGAGATCACAATTTTATTTACCCAACATTACTGTGAAATCCTAATAATCTACTGGCATGTACTCATTAGCTGCCAAATATACCACATGCCTGTTGAACTGATCAAAATAAGAACACAGGCAACTTCTTTTTTCCTGCTGTCTAGAACCACTTTATAAGTGATTAATATTACACACAGTGTCTTCGGGTTTCTTTCATAAAGTAATGATATCTTAACTTACAAAACAAACATCCACCTTCTCTAAATCTGGTGATTCTGAGACCTTCGATTTGTTTCCCATATAACTAAAACATAGAAAGGCAAAAAGACCTCATACCCATCCTAGTTAAGGAATTAAGGGTCCTTTGCTAACATATTAGTTATGCAAGAATTATAATACAAGGATTGTTATGGCAGTGGATAAAAATGTGTAGATTGTTACAAAAATTATTTTGCGGTCAATAATAATGTAAGAAGTATTATATGGTAAATGATGGTACGTAGGGGTGTCTACTTTAAGGGCATTTTTTCGATATTCTTGCAGAGATATTACTAATAAACGTATTCGTATTCCACATTTTATCCCACAGAAGATAAATAATACACTGATTCCCAGTTCCCACAGAAGTTATGTCAGTATTAGTAGTGCATAATTTAATACCTGAAATCAAACATTGACTCAATTATAAATTTTAACAAGAAAACAAATATTGTATTAGTTATGCACGGTTACATTAGTAATGCATAGTTTTATTTATACTTTATATGTATTAGTTATGCAGAACTTTATATTGGAATTGTTTTTCTGTGGCCGACCAAAGGAACCCTCTCCTTCCAGCAGTAACTCAATCGACACAACTAAATACCACAGACATTTACACTGAACACAAGTAGGTACCATATCCTGTATGTTTCATCACTCTACTACTCTAACAATGCAACAACCAATAAAAAAGAAACACATTAGCTATATTCACAAAGAAACACAAGCACATTAGAACTGAGTCACTGACCTGCAGATGGACCTTTATCATATTATTACCAGAGAAAGTAATGCTCACCTTGAACCATGTTATGCAGTTACAAAGATTAGCATTACTTTCTCATGGCAAAAATAGATATCAACATAAGCTTAGCATTTCAGAAAGCATGAGGAGAAAAACTTTCAAACTTCAGTTTATGTCAATATTATCTCAAATTCACAGGAGTGGCCACATTACTACCAAGAACTTTCTTCACCCACATGAACTTATCCAAAATGGATGAAAAACTGATGTTTTTACACTTTGAATGTAAAAGAATCAAATAAAATCATATGAATGCTAAACTACAAGCATTTATAGTGAAAGACAAAAGCTCATGGAAGTTACCATAACAAACTCGACAAAAGCTATACGAGTGGAATAACGATAGTCACCAAGCAACCTCAAGCACTTAACCTGTGTTAGAGAAGGAAACGGCGTAGATTTAGGACCTTAAGTAGGACAGGCACTTTGAGACAGGTCAGGTGAGAAGCTACAAACCTCTCCACAAAAGGATTCAAAGAAGAGCTTGACATCTCCTTGAGTAACCTACTTCATACAAATGAACAAGTCATAAAGCATTTAACCCCATAGAAGCTCTTCAACCATGTGAAGCAGGTATTACAAACTCAAAATTACCTTTGTATCAATGTTTGTACAGTATATAGTTCTTGCACACATCTCCCTTTCATCTTCGGACTACATATCAGCGCCAAAGGTAAATAACACAGTATTAGCAACACTGAGTATCCATTTATCACTTCAACAGCAATTTTGCAAAAAGGGAAGTACCAAAAGTATTACACATTTTCTCACCCTTGGAAGAAATTTTGGATTAACTGGTGCAATTGCAGTTTTAGACGGAAGCACTCTCACAGGGTAAAACCCTAGCATAGTCCCTGCAAGACTCAAGGCATTCCTTGCTCCTTCTGCAGACCATACGTGGGACAATGCCACTGTTAGACAACAAGAACTTTAAGCAAAAAAAGTCAACCTAAAGATTATGGTTCAAGATACCTTCATCAATAAATTCAATAAAGGCAAAACGGAGTAAAGAATTGGGATCTCCGCATATGCGACAGTCAACCACCTTCAGCACATTAAGATTTGTCAGGACCTCAGGTTATGGCAACAAAAAATTTCAATAACATATTAATAACCCCAGCAAAATGTGACCAAATGAGAAACATATTCACCTGCCCACAAGTAAGAAAGAGTGTAGCAAGTTGCTCTTCAGTCACCTACACAAAATAAGAAAAATTATTCTCCACGGAAAACAGATGAAAGTGAAATAACAAAATAAAATAATGAACAAGTACCCATTTTTTTAAGTACCTGGTGATCAATGTCAGACACATAAACAGTCCTCCTTATAACCTCTTCGCGCTGGGCCATGGTTGTCCGGCCATTCATCCTTCTCCTACCATGACCATAGCCATTTCTCTTCTGCCAGTCCATTTCAACCCGAATTGTCAGCCATGACCCTCGAGACAGTGATCCATTACAAAACAAGGTTTGAAAAGGTGACTGAGAATTAGACTTGTAACATCCTCCTTTCTAGACCTTAATGACTACACCATCCTCTCATTTTTATGTTATTGCATGATATATACCAACTACTATGATATTTCCTAGTACTATAAGTTATATATAATATACATAAACTGGAGAACCTAACACTTGCATAGGCACAGTTTTTTCTAGTAGCTACACAATAAATAAATTAGTTACCCTTATGTTGGAAATTCCATTGCCACTGAGTCCAGCTTGCACAGCAAGATTGAAAGCATCAAACCCAAATTGTTCTCCACCGGGAAGGAATGGCACTACCCCACCGTAGTTGTCTGAAGAGAGGGAGGGGGGAACAAACTCTGCAGCCATGGGGTTCAGTTTGGAGAACATTTCCTCCAACTCCCTCATCTCCCTGCTGCTGTTAAACCCTTCCTCATCAACACCGTTCATTTTCTTATGCTGAAGATTATGGTGATGACTCAGCACTCCATTGTCGTTGATTCTTTGTTGTTGCTGTTGAAACACATCCATTTGAGGCTTACGGACAGTGGTTTTCATCTGAAGATTCTGATCAATCGGTAACGTTGACCGTGGCCCGCCGTTCTGATTTGACTGATGATCGACGGCAGCAGAATCATTGCCGTCCGTCCGATTCAACGACCCGTTCTCACCCACGGCCATGATTGTTCCTTCTTTCAGCAACTATGTGCCCAAAGACTGGTCCTTTTTTCTCCTTCTTTCTTGAAACCTTTCTTTCCCAATTTGGGTTCTGTGAAAAAGCAACACGGAAAAGAAAAAGATCAGTCCTTTCATTCCTAATTTTATCAAGCTGGAGTTTTAATATCATAATTTCCACCAAACAGAATTATCAGAAAAAGAAAAATGGAAATCGATATTTCGTACCTGATGGGTCTAGAGGGTGTCCATTAATCAAAAGAAAAAAACCCAAACTCAAGATTGGTGAGCTGGGGGAAATTAAGAACAAGAGCAAAACTTTTAATAAGAGTGATGTGTTATTTTACTGAATCTAAGAGAAGTAGGGAGTAAAAAAGAAAGAAGAAATTTAAGAATAGCACAAATTCGTGCAAATCTTCCAAAAAAGGTATAAACTTTTCCAAATGACGAAGCACTCCCAAACACCATGTACAAAATAATATGTTTAAAGTAGGATTAATAAAATACATTGGTGGTACTAGGTAGATATGGAACCCTTTGTTGAAAAATTACAAAATGTAAATAGCATAAAAATAATTTTATTTGGTTATATGAGTTGTTGAATCACAAGTACAATAGTAAAGGAGGTTCAAAATATTTTAGGTCATAGGTTCAAATTACAATCCTCAAGATTTTTTAATCCCTTTATATAAATTTTGGATTCTACCACTATTAAAATGATACTAGAAGATATATGTAAGTACCAGGCAGTCCTACTTATCACCACATGATTATAATAGTTTTTCACAAGAAAAACGTGATTTAAAGAAAATATCCATGTGAACAAATTACTACGTATTTACAGATTTTGAAATTTCCATATTAATAAACATATAGCCAGTGATAAGGAAAGTGGGGGGGGGGGGGAAATAAATATGGTCGCAGATAAACTGGCTCATTTTGGAACGGAACATATGGGAAGCAATATTACTTTTTTTGTACAACGACCTCTTTTTATTTTTTAGTAATATTGTAAATTTTTTTCTTTATACTGTTGGTGCGTGACATTATGAAACGATGGGAAACAATACAATTTATTTAAATGTTATATTCAACAAACAATACAATATAATATAATACATTATGAAACAACATGTAATAACAATCCAAACAAATTAGGGCACCAGCTCCCTGCAACTCTTTCATAATCAATTATAGGTTAGTCCTTTTGACTTTAAAAAAAAAAAAAAGGGAAAGCGAAAATGAAAGGGTCCTGAAATGTACATGTCACAGTTGATAAATCAATCTGGACTAAAGAATGAATAATTTTCAATAATCCCCATAAATAACCCTTTGATTTTGAGAAACATTAACTCTTTCATCTTCTTAATGTGATAGATAATCCGTGTTCAAATTTTCCAATGGTTTCAAAATTATATTTGTATCACATAAAAGTTACTATAAAATTAATTGCAATTTTTATTGCTTAAAATATCTGATAAGAAAAAAATTAAGAGATAAATAAATGTCTGTCACTCTTCTCTTTTCTTCTTGTTTTCCTTTTTTAGCTAGTAGTTGTCTGACCAAATATCACCCTAACCAAAACAAAATTCCGAAAGGGCGTCACCATTTTTCTCTAGATAAAATACGAATTTAGACTGAGATTGTCAAGTCAAATACACTGTTTCTGTCGCATGTAAAGGTACTTAACCTAATAAACTTCCGGAGTAGAGTAAAACAAACAAACCTGCCGCATGCAGTTCAGGATCACATTAACACAGCAGCCGTTAGCGGTCAGTTTAGTTCAATCTCCTTATATATAGCAGAGGTTAAATTATACAACCAGTCACTGGTCACATTTATTAAAGGAAGGCATGAAAAACAAAATACACAGCCCCAGCTATCAACCTCAGATATATATGTAAGAGGAGCAAAACACAGATCGATTGGGGTAGAGGAATATCGCAGAACTCGTTGATCAAAGTCACTGTTAGAACATCAGTCACATCAGTACTCGAGGCACTGCCTAGAGAAACATAAATATACCAGACTTAATTTACATCAACATAAGCACTCATATGAACCAGCCAAAGGTACAAGCTCAAAAAAAGTATCCTGTGGATGAGAGATGCCCTGCTGAGTAATGCGAATAAACTAAAAGACAAATGCCACAAGGAACTCGGTGGTATCTGTATCTACGTATGTATTTAGATATAAGATCAGCTGAGGGATGCAAAGTGATTTGTCACTACACTGCAGGGCGAGGAGCACGTGGTCGAACAGGAGTCTTTGATGGGCTTACTCTGCAGTATGCAAAAAAGTTTAAGATTAATGGATATGACAGTAAACTAGAGAAGAAGCATCAGCAGGATTTGCGCTGGAATCAGAGATCAACCTTATAGGGAGTGACCCCAGGATTGCACCACTGCAGTTCAGAGCAGCAATGGCACTCTCAGCCTGCAACAACCAGAAAAATCATCATGAAACTACACAAACAACATAACCATGAAATGCCCAGTGCTAAGTTGAGGAATTCAAAATTTTCTACTTTGAATTTCCTCAAATATACATAACATTACCAATTATTGAGATCATAAATGGAAGACCAAGCAAACTAATCTCAAGTAAAACGCCAAGCGAGAAAAATTCACACCATGCATGTTCCATGAAAGTAAGCAATAGAGTCTGGAAATACTTCTGGTGAAGACAATATTAAGTCTGACATCGACAAAGTTTGTCATTGCCACAGCTAGAAGTGTCCTCTGTAAAAATTGCACCTACAACTAATCACAAGGAGGAGGTAAACAGAAGTGTGGCATTCTCTTACCCAAAAACAGAAAGTGTGATACTCTATGAATCCCTGTCTGACTTACAAAGCTGGCACCTTTAAACATAAATTCCACATATGTTGCAGATTGCATCCACAATCTAGAGAGTGTACCATGAGGAAGTTCAAATCTAGAACCTCCACCAAAGACTAATAGGATCTCTTTTTATAATTCCTTATATCCATTCTCAATGAATGCTGGTGGATGAAGAAATAGCATGCTAGTTGAAAGTAACAGAGGTACAGAGAAATTCTCAGATATCCTGATACAAGCATATTGAAGAATCTTTGTCGTGGAAACCAGACTTAACGACATAATAGGTACTAAAGTAGTAGTACTTTGCTCCAATGTGAAGATTACTTGGATGGTAAAGCTGATCTACTTTTTATAATAGTATCTCACGGAGGAATATTAAGTATAAAGAACTTCCCTTCCAGCTTCATTTAAGTGATACAGAGTAAAAGTTGTAAGGGCTCCCATCAAAGCAACAGCCATAAACATATAATATATCCAAGACCCCCACTCGAAGTAATAGCTCAAAAGCTGGTCACTGAGAGATGAAAGAAAAGCCCGAGCTGGGCAGCCTCAAAAACACCGAGATCGCAATTCTATCTGCCCCACATTACTGTGAATTCCTAATAATCTACTGGCGTGTACTCATTAGCTGCCAAATATACCACATGCCTGTTGAACTGATCAAACTGACAACATAGGTAACTTTTTTCCTGCTGTCAAGGAACCATTTTATAAGTGATTATTTTTTCTTATAGTGTCTTCAGGTTTCTTCCATGAAGTAATCAACTTAGGGTTCGTTTGGTAGGGTGCATAAGAATAATGCTGAATAGGGTGTATTAGTAATGCTGGTATTAGTTATGCTTGCATTAGTTATGCTAGTATTAGTTATGCTGACATATTTCTTATTCATTGTTTGGTTTGATGTATTAAAGCATTGCACAATTTTTAAAAAAATTGTTTGTTTACAAAAATGCCCTCAAAACCAGTCCATCACTCTAATTTTTTAAAAGTATGTTGAGAAATGTTTTTATATGAAAAGGTTTAAAAAAAATTATTTGATTTGTCTACCTATATTGTAATATAGAACTAAATATTTATTTATAAAAAAGGAAATATGCTAAGTATTTATTTATTTACTAGAGATATAATTTTATTTCTCACTATTTGGATTATTTTAAATTTGCATTAATATAATAATAATAATTAGCATATTTTAATCAAGCATAAATTTTGAAGAACAATTTTTGTCTTTAACTAAGCTAATGCATGTATTAAAACCCATTACATTGCTAATACCATGGTTTTCTATGCATTAGTTATGCATAGGATAATAACAAATAGAATGTATAACTAATGCTTGCATAACTAATGCATAGGTTCAAAATGTCTACCAAATAATGTATTATCAATACACAAAGCTAATGCATGCATTATTTTATCTAATGCATCCTACTAAACGACCCCTTAACTTTTTAAAACAAACATCCAGTTTTTCGAAATGTAGTGATTCTGAGACTGTCCATTTGTTTCCCGGTAACTAAAAGATAGAAAGGCAAAAGGACCCCATACTCATCCCAGTTAAGGAATTAAGGGGTCCTTTGATCACAGATTACTTATGCAAGAATTACAATGAAATGATGTTATGCAGTGGATAATTATCAATTATGTAAAGATTGCTATCCCGCCAATAACATCTTAAAAATTACTATCCGGCCAATAATAATATCATAATAAAGTAAAAATTATTATATGGTAAATGATAATACATAGGGTTGTCTACTTCAAAGGCATTTTGTAGATACTCTTATAGAGATATTGCTAATAAACATATTTTATTCCACATTCCATTCCAGATAAAGTAATGCATAGATTACCAGCGATGTTATGCCAGTATTAGTAATGTAGTGCTTAATACTTCCTCCGTCTTAATTTATGTGTCTTAGTTTGACCCCCCCCCCCCCTCTCCTTCCAGCTGTAACTCAATCTATACAACTAAATACATCAACCATTTATATTGAACAGCAAGGTGGTGCCATATCTCTATATTCGTCATCCACTCTACTACTCTAACAAATAAGCAACCAATAAAAATCAAGCACATCTGCTATACTGAAAAGAAGCACAAGGACATTAGCATCCACGTCTAGAACTGACCTGCAGATGATATGGACCTTTTCACACCAAAGAGTTTCAACTGCAGTAAAGATTATTACCAGAGAGAAAGTAATGCTCACATGGGTCAAGTTATATAGTTAAAAAGATTAGGATAAATTTCGGATGACAAAGATAGATATCAATACAAGCTTAGACTGGCATTCTAGCAAGCAAGGGAGAAAAACTTTGAATCGAAATTCAGCTTATGTCAGCATTATCTCAAATTCACAGGAGTGGCTACATTACTACCAAGAACTTACATTGTCCGCATGAACTTACCCAAAAAGGACCAAAAACTGATATTTTTTCCACTTAGAATGTAAAAAAGTCAAATAACATCAAACTAATGCTAAACTACATGCATGGACAGCGAAAGACAAACACGCATTCTGAGCTAATATGAAACAGTAAATGGAAGCACTGCAAAATCCCCATCATCACATTGAAAGCATCTGATTGGAGGTCCTACTAGTTCTTAAGAGTAGAAAGAAGCACAAGTCCAGAGCACTATGATATACAAGTGGAAGTTACCAAGAAAAGCTCATGGAAGTTACCATAACAAACTCGACAAAAGCTATACGAGTGGAATGATGATAGTCACCAAGCAACCTCAAACGCTTAACCTGCGTTAGAGAAGAAAACAGCATAAAATTAGGACCTTAACTAGGACAAGCACTTTCAGACAAGTCAGGTGAGAAGCTACAAAGTACAAACCTCGCCACAAAAGGATTCAAAGAAGAGCTTGACATCTCCTTGAGTAACCTACTTCATATAAATGAACAGGTCATACAGCATTTGTCTCCATAGATGCTCTCCAACAATATAAAGCAGGGATTACAAACCCAAATTACCTTTTTATCAATGTTTGTACAGTATATAGTTCTTGCACACATCTCCCTTTCATCTTCGGACTACATACCATGGCCAAAGGTAAAAGTTTCAGTATTAGCAACACGGGTATCCATTCATCGCCCTCAATAGGAATTTTGCAAAAGGGAAATACCAAAACTATACACATTTTCTCACCCTTGGAAGAAATGTTGGATTAACGGGTGCAATTGCAGTTTTAGAGGGAAGCACTCGCACAGGGTAAAACCCTAGCATAGTTCCTGCAAGACTCAAAGCATTCCTTGCTCCTTCTGCAGACCATACGTGGGGCAATGCCACTGTTAGACAACAAAACTTTAACCGAAAATATCAAATCAAAGATTATAGTTCAAGATACCTTCATCAGTAAATTCAATAAAGGCGAAACGGAGTACAGAATTGGGGTCTCCACAGATGCGACAGTCGACCACCTTCAGCACATTAAGTTAGTCAGATTATAGAAACAATAGATTTCATCAACATATTAAGTTCCACAAAAAATAACTGAATGAGGAAGCATGACCAAACAAGAAACATATTCACCTGCCCACAAGTAAGAAAGAGTGTAGCAAGTTGCTCTTCAGTCACCTGCACAAAATAAGAAAAATTAGTCTCTATGGAAAAAAGATGAAGGTGAAAATTGAAATAACCAAATAAAATAACGAAGAAGTACCTGATGATCAATGTCAGACACATAAACAGTCCTCCTTATAACCTCTTCGCGTTGAGCCATGCTTGTCCGGACATTCATCTTTCTCCTACCAAGACCATAGCCATTTCTCTTCTGCCAGTCCATTTCAACCCGAATAGTTAGCCATCACTCCAAGACATGATCCCTTACAAACAAGGTTACAAAAGCTAACCACAATAGACTTATCTTTCTTCTACATAACCGGGACAGAGAGAAACACACAATTCCTCCTTTTTAGACCTTAATGACTACACCATCCTCATTTTTATGTTCTTGCATGATACCAACTGTATGAAATATCCTAGTACTATAAGTTATATGTAACATACATAAACTGGACAAGCTAACACTTGAATATGCACAGTTTTTTTTTCCAGTACCTACTAAATAAAAACATGATAAATTAGTTACCCTTCTGTTGAAATTTCCATCGCCAGCGAGTCCAGCTTGCATAAAAAAATTGAAAGCATCAAACCCAAACTGCTCTCCACCGGGAAGGAATTGCACTACTCCACCGTGGTTGGTAGAGAGTGAGGGAGGCACAAACTCTTCAGCCATGGGGTTCAATTTGGAGAGCATTTCCTCCAAATCCCTCATCTCCCTGCTGTTAAACCCTTCCTCATCAACACCGTTCATTTGCTGATGATGAAAATTATGCTGACTCAGTACTCCATTCCCGTTGATGCCCATTTGAGGCTTATGCTGCACTGTGGTTTTCATCTGAAGACTCTGATCACTCGGTAACGTTGACCGTGGCACGCCGTTCTGATTTGACTGATGATCGACGACAGCAGAATCATTGACGTCTGTCCGATTCAACGAGCCATTCTCATCAACGGCCATGATTATTCCTTCTTTCAGCACACTATGTGTGTCACGGTGCCCAAAGACTGTTCCTTTTTCTCCTTCTTCTTTAACTCTTTTTTCCCAATTTGGGTTCTGTGAAAAAGTAAATCGAAAAAAAAAAAGATCAGTCCTTTCATTTCCAATTTTATCAAGCTGGGGTTTTAATGTTACAGTTTTTTGTCCACTATATGAGCCAAAAGATTTTTCAGAAAAAAAAGAAGGAATAAATTGGAAATCTGTAATTCATACCTGATGAGTCTAAAGGGTGTCCACTAATCAAAGAACACAAAACCCAAACTCAAAGATTGTGAGCAAAAACAGGGTAAGACTTTCCTTTTTTTTCGTTTACTTTACTGAGTCTGCAGAAACAGAAGAAATGACGAGAGAGAAAGAGGGAGAATACTGTAGTACAGACTACAGTAGGGAGGGAGTATTACTTCTTCGGACGGTCCGTTTTGCCACAGCTCTTTTTTTGGACTTTTTCGCTAGACTATATTACCAATTAACATAAATAAATACGTAGTGAAAAAGATGATGTTAATTTTTAAAGCTAGTTACACTTCAACCTTAAATAAAATATGTAATTTACAAGTTTTCTCTGACGTAAACAAGCGAGATACGTACGCATTGCCATTTCAAAAATTGATTTTTTTTTTTTTAGACTAAAACAGATTTGACAAAATTTTCTAAATCTTTAAATTAGCACAAGTTCACTGCAAAATTTTCCAAAAAAGGTACTACAGATAAAGGAGTGTTTGAAGTAAAGATCGATGTGAAACAATTTTACAGATTTTAAAATTTCCACATAAGTAACATATAGACAGTGATAAAAAGAAAACTGAAAAAATAAAAGGGTTACGAAATGTGTAATACCACGATTCATAAATCAATTTGGACTACTAAAGAAAGAATAATTTTCAATTAATCCCCTTAACTCTTCGAGTTTGAGAAACAATTACTTCGTCTTCTGAATGTGATGGATGATATGTTGAGTTAAGGGTGTGTTTGGTATGAAGGAAAATATTTTCCAACAAATATTTTTCAATTTTTTTATGTTTAGTTGGCTTAAAATATTTTGAAAAATACTTTCCTTATCCCTTTCCAAAAGGTTTTTTCTTTTTCAAATTTCAGTTTTTTTTTCCGTCATCACCCATCCTGTTCAAATTTTTAATTTCTTTTTATAATTTTAAATTTCTATTTTTTCGTTTTTCTGCATCACCCATCCCCACCTCGCCTTTTTTACTTTTTTTTTGTAATTTCGAATTTCTGTTTTTTCATTTTCTGTACCACCCACCACCCAACCACTACCCCCTCCCCCACATAATTTATTTTTTTTGTAATTTTAAATTTCTATTTTTTCGTTTTTCTGCACCACCAATCCCGCCAACCCCCTCCCCTACCTCTCCCGCACAAATTTATTATTTTTACATTTTTTTTTTGTAATTTCATATTTCTGTTTTTTCCGTTTTTCTACACCCCTCCCCCTGCCCCCTCCCGCACCTTTTTTACCTTTATTTTTGTAATTTCAAATTTCTGTTTTTTCGTTTTTCTGCACCACCAACCCCTTTTACCTCCCTCCTCCCCCATAATTTTTTTTTTTTTTACCTTTTTTTTAATCTTTAAATTTCTGTTTTTTTTCGTTTTCTGCACCACCCACCTCCCACCCCACCCCGCACAACATGCCCTACCCCGCACAAATTTTTTTTTTGTAATTTAAATTTCTGGTTTTTTCCGTTTTACTGCACCACCCCACCCTCCACCCCCCTTTTTTTACAATTTTAAATTTTTATTTTTTCGTTTTTCTGCACCACTCACCACCTTTTTTTTACTTTCTGTTCAAATTTTTAATTTCTTTTTATAATTTTAAATTTCTATTTTTTCGTTTTTCTGCACACCTCTTCCCCCCTCCCCTAAATTTTTGCTTTTCCGGGAAAAAATATTTTTTAATATATTTTCATTTTTAGTTTTCTCATCTTTCGATTTACAGGTTCGAAATTTTACAAGTTCCAAAGTTATGAGTTCGGAGGTTTATGTGTTTGGAAGTTTACGGGTTCGAAAGTTTGTTGTTTCAAAAGTTTAGCGATTCGGAAGTTTATGAAATTTGTGGGTACGGAAGATTGTTGGTTTGAAAATTTAAGGCTTCATGTTTATTGTATCTAAATTATTTATGAATATTCTTATTTTCCTTAATTTGCGTACCAAACGCTGAAAAATTATGAGTAAGATTTCTACTTGTTTTCTTGGAAAACATTTTCCACGAAAAACATTTTTCGTTATACCAAACACACCCTAAACTTTCCAGTAATTTCAAAATTTCATAACGCTTCAAAATTATACTTGTTTCACATAAAAATCACGATTAAATTTTTAAGAACTGTTTTTTTACTTAAAATATCTAATAATACAAAATTAACAGATTAATAAGTGAGAGAGGTGTAAACAAAAAAAAACAAAAAACAAAACTCTTTTACTCAAAAAATAACTAGTTAAAAGTAAAATGTTAATAATTGAAATTAAGCAACACATTACGAGAAAATATCAAGTTGCAAACAAAGCTTAGAACTTTAAAGAGAAAAAAACCCATGAAAAAAAAAAAGATGATACACTCAAACTGAACAACTACTAAAAAGAGTTTATGCGTATATTTGGCACGCGAAAAATATTTTTGAAATTGAAACCATATTTGGCTGTTCGATTTTTTGTTTTAAAATGTTATGTCTGCTGACAATATTATATTATGCTCTCACCAAAGGAGAAAATGACTTATTTTTCTTATGAGAACAAGTCATTTTACATTAAAAATATCATCACAACACTTGTTTCAAACAAAATATTTAAATATTCTTGTCAACTTTAGGTACTCAAGAAACACTACCAAAAACAATATCCTAATATATCATGCTCTGCCTTTTACATTACCACGTGTTACTTACTTTTATACCCAATTAATTAATAAATAATTTACCAAGGTAAAGCAATTTATACACAATATTACTCATGAAAACATTATTTAACTTATAAACCAGAAAGATTATACATCATCGCCGTTCTAACTGTACCTTTTTTTTGTGCTCTACTAAACATTTTGTAATATGGTCGTTTGGTTGGAAATAAATTATTCTTGGATTAGTTATTCTGAGATTGTTATCATTCTCCTATAGGAATAAAATGATATTTATAATTCCGGGTAACTAATATGGGAATTAGTTATATCGCTATTTTATCTTACCCAAAGTAGAATACATTCATCTCGAAATTAATTATCCCTTGTACCACTACGAGCCCTTAGAATGCTTATTAGCATAAATACTATACTGATCAATTTAAGAAAAAATAAAATGCCCACGTTAAATTAACGAGGATAACGTGAATCTTTATTGTGATTACATTAAATAAGATAAACAATAAATATGAGTTAGATCTTGTTTATGAATTGTTGTGCCCATTTGAAGTAACTCGTGAAACTCCTAGTTTCTAACATACATTTGTAGCAGCAGAAATCTCCACTAAATATACATATAGGAGTTGATAATATACGAGATTTACATGTAATCGAATATATTTTACCCCTATTTTGATGTGTTTTGAAGGTTGAAAGAAGACCAATTGAGCTTAATTGTTGAAGTTTATTATGTAGGAAGCAAAGAATGAAGATTTGAGGTGATTTAAGCATTAATGAAGCTAAAAGACAATTTCTGAATAAAAGGAAAATTGAACCCAGGCAATGATGTAACTTCAAAAAACACAGAAAAAGCACAGGAAAATCTAAAAAACTCAACTAGACCATATGTGAAGCACAGTTATAGCACAAGGGCAAATTTGCCTGTGTTTTATCTTGAGGGACAACTTAGTCATTTGGTTTAGGGACGTGATATAAAAGCTTCTAACCCTTATTTCAGTCGTATTCTTGGCCTGATAAGGCAAGGAACATCATTGTTGAAGTAAAATTGATCCCGAAAGATCCTCAAGTCCATTCCACAAGACGAATTGAAGAGTTTTTATCTATTTTTCTATCTTTATCTCTATGGATATTGGTCTGACAATGGTTTATATTTTTTTAGTATTAGTATGAGTAGCTAAATCTTTCTTCTAAGGTTTCTGGGTGAATTATTGACCATGCTTATTTATAATTGAGGCGTTTTTACAATCTATTTGTTCAACTATGTTTTGCTTGTTGTTAATTGACTAGACATAGATTAACTGTGCATATTTATCATGTATTGCTTGAAAAAAAATACTTGATAAGGTTGTTATTGAACAACGTCACTTCTGAGTAAGTTAAGAGATTAATTACTTGGATTTAAAAGTGGGATTAGAGGTAACAAAAATTTGGCGCGATCTTTGTGAGTCGCCTGAATTGCTAACTAGGGTTAGTTCGAGAGAATAATTCTAGAAAATTACTACTCTTGATCGAGAGATAATTGTGGTAACAGGAGAACTCACGATCAATGAAGAATAAATCGACGTGATTATATTGAACACGTTAAACATTCATCCTGATAATTGAGGAAATCATAATCCTACGCTTTTTTCTCTTCAATTCACATATTTCTCTTTAGTTGATAATCTTATTACTTTAGTATTTTTTTTAGTTAAGTAGTTTAAAATAGAAATCTTAATCTTTATAACTTGAAAATTGTTTGAACTTGTTTTCTTAGTGATATTAAATAGTTATAGCTAAACCTTAGTTCTCTGTGGGATTCGACCCTGGACTCATAAGCGATGTTATATTTCTAGCGACCGCTTATCCTTGTTAAATAGTATGTGTACATATTGCTAGGTTGCAAGTTTGAACTTTTATTTTTATTTTCTTATATTTGATTTTTATTTTATTTTTTTCTTATATTTTAGAAACATGGCATCTTGTAATTATGAGAGTTTTGATGTTGGTAATTCTATTTTTGATCTTCCTTCTGCATATTGTGAAGGATGCTACTCATTGCAAAATTATCAAAATATCTCGAAAGTGAGTTATGTGCACCAACTCAATCATATGTGTGGAATATGTGTGATATGTATGGTGATCAAGATGGTCACTTTCATGGTTGTACTTATATTTCTTATCCTCCCCCAACCCTTTGTTATGATGGTTCTACTTTTTCTTGTGAAGTTAATAGGAAGAAAGAACCCAACGATGATGACCTGAAAGAGATCAATGATATGCTAAGGTGCATTATGGAACAAAACAATGACAAACAAATGCACATACAAAGTCAAGAGGCCATTATTCGCAATTTGGAGGCTCAAGTGAGTCAACTAGTTGAAGCATTTAATGCTCAACAAGCTAATATTATGGATAGTAGCCAAAAAGAGCGTAAAGTAGATGCTGAAATTGAGGTGCAAATGGAGGAGGTTAGAGCAGAACCCCAACAATCTATCCAATTAGAATTTGAGGATATCGATGTTGTAGAAGTGATACTAGAGTCCACGAAGGACATTGAGGATAATTATCTAGTTGACTCTAGTGTCAATGATGTTGAGGATGTTGACAGTCCTGAAGTTCATGTATTTGAGTGCATTGGTCCTCGCTCCAAGCATTTTTTCGCATTGTGTTTGGATGAGGATAAGAAAATAGAGTCATCCGAGCCAATTGAGGGGTCAAGGAGTGAGGAACAAGGTGTCTACATTTTGGAATTCTTCTTGTCAGACAGTCAGGAGTACACACTTCATCTAGATGCCAAGAAGTGCAGAATACTATATTATTTTCTTGAGCCATTTAGATTTGTTCCACCACCCCTAGAGCATAGTAGAAAACTTGTATCAAAACTTGGGATTCAATTCCTAAGCTCGAGATGGAGGCAAAAAGTGATTCACGTCGTGCTGCGACGTTAAATTAAGCGCTTGTTGGGAGGCAACTCAATTTTACTATTTTTTTTGTTTACCTTTTTTAAAATTGTGTTATTTTTGTACTGTAGTTTTTAATTTTATTTTGTAGGAGCATAAAAAATAAAGCTAGTGGAAGGAAGCAAAAGCAAATCAGATGGTTGGAACTAAGTGTGAGGTGCCCGCACAAAGAACCAAGTCTGGGAGAAGTCTGAGTAACCCATGAGTTGCTAATGCGTCGGCATATGGCCTACCTAGGAGTTTCTTTTACCCTCTTATATTTATGGGTATGTATCATGAATAATGCATAATTTTAAGTGTGGGGTGAAGTGACTGTATAGGTGGATTCTTATGCTAGTTTAGTTGTATTATTTTATATGAGTTGAAAAAATAAATAGGTAGAAATAATTTCTCTTGGTTTCCTTATAGACACGGTTCTTTTTCAAGGGATGACTGTTGAACCGGTTTGTAGTTTTTTTTGTAGGTAGAATTTTCAAGAAGTTTTAAACTTTTCCCGATGATGGATTTCTTAGATAATTTTCTTGAGGGTTTAAAGTCCAAAGAAAAACACACACAAAAAAAAGATTTTCATTTTTTTTCTTTTTGAACTGATAATGGAATGGAGAGAACTTGAGTATCTATGCTTTTTGACATATTTTATATCGGGACTTAGAACTGGAGCATTTGAACTGAGTACTTTCTTCATGATCTTTGTAATTATATGCCTTGAAAATATATGTGACTTTGTTTTGACACCAAGGCTCATATTTCGACTCTTGTGATTAATTCTCGTGTGTTTTAATTTTAACATGACTGTGCTAGTTGCTTTAACCTGAGGATCGGGTTCGAGCCGTCCTGAGTGAGTCATGTGCATTGTGTGAGGTGAGATTTTGGTGTACTCTGTGATATCTCTGCTAGTCTAGAACTTGCCCCGTGTATGAGTCGAAGCGAAATGATTAAGTCTTGTACGTTTGGGAAGTGATATAGGTTTTCTTTGATTGACTATTTAGCCTATTTGCCTACTAGTGTTAATATTATCCATAGTCAACCATTTTGAGCATGTAGACATTTTCTTTGGCAAGCACATTACAAGCCAAATCCCTTTGTGCTTAATCAAATCTTGTTGAACATTTACCTCCGATACCACTTAAGTAGCTAGAAGAATAAAGAAAGAGAGTGAGTAGCTTTTGAGTGGAACCATAGAAAGTCCGAAAATGTGCACTTGTGTATAAACAAAACAAAAAAAGATACTAGTCGAAAATACCATCTTAAGGAGAGTAAAAAAATGAATAATACCTCTCATATCTTTGTCTGGGCTAGTGAGTATCTATATATTGATGTGCTTAATGAAGAAGGGATTAAATGTGTATGGTTTCGTGGCAAGACATTAAAGTGGTCATGAGAAAGAAGGTACTTAGAAGTGAAGTGTAGTGTATTAATGTGCTTAGGAGAGTTAGTCACTACTTTCTCAAATATATCCTACCCCGTCCCTTAGCCTACATTACAACCTATAAAGTCCTACTTGATCCTAAACTTTACAAGCTTAGATTAGTCAAGTCTTACACTACGGGCAAGCCTATGGTATGAACTTGGGTGACATAAGAGTTTCTTTGTGAGAGTGAGCGAATTCTTTCAATATTTGAGTCCTTAGACTATACTTGAATTTATATTTGAGTGTGTAGACTACTTTCTCTGTGGTTTGTTGGTGAGGGGATATACAAAGGATTGATATAGACCTTGAATTTTGAGCTGGCACAAGGAGCGAGTCATAGTGGGAACGCATTGGAGTCAAGTTTTGAGGTGAGGATGTTAGAAAGAGTCATATAAATAGTTTAAATGATTTTGGCATGAGTTTAAAACTGGAGAAAATGTATGAAGAGTGCATATGTTGGGTTCTAAGTGTTGGTATAAACTATTGTCATTAGTGTGATATTTGAGTTTTTTTTAATGAAATGTGTTTCTTACTATTGTACTTAATTTTGAAAATTGCTCGAGTACGAGCAGGAGTCTAAGTATGGGGTGATGATAATATGCGAGATTTACATGTAATTGAATATATTTTACCCCTACTTTGATGTGTTTTTAGGTGTTTTGAAAGTTGAAAGAAGACCAATTGAGCTTAATTGTTGAAGTTTGTTATTTAGGAGGCCAAGAATGAAGATTTGAGCATTAATGAAGTTATTGGCAATTTCTGAAGAAAAGGAAAATCAGACCCAGGCAGTGATGTAACTTCAAAAAGCACAGGAAAATCTAAAAAACTCAACTAGACCCTATGTGAAGCACAGCTATAGCACAAGGGCAAATTTGCCTGCGTTTTATCTTGAGGGGCAACTTAGTCATTTTGCTTAAGGACGTGATATAAAAGCTTCTAACACTTATTTCAGCCGTATTCTTGGCCTGAGAAGGCAAGGAACACCATTGTTGGAGTAAAATTGAGCCCGAAAGATCCTCAAGTCCATTCCACAAGACGAATTGAAGAGTTTTTCTCTACTTTTCTATCTTTATTTTTATGGATATTTGTCTGACAATAGTTTATATTTTTTTTTTTAGTATTAGTATGAGTAGCTAAGTCTTTCTTCTAGGGTTTTGATGGAATCAATTATTGGGTGAATTATTGACCATGCTTATTTATAATTGAGCCATTTTTATGATCTATTTGTTCAACTATATTTTGCTTGTTGTTAATTGACTGACCATCGGTTAACTGTGCCTATTTATCATGTGTTGCTTGAAAAAGAATATTTGATAAGGTTGTTATTGAACAACATCACTTTTGAGTAAGTTAAGAGATTAATTACTTGGATTTAAAAGTGGGATTAGAGATAACAAAACTTTGGCACGGTCTTTGTGAATCGCTTGAATTGCTAACTAGGGTTAGTTCGAAAGAATAATTCTAGAAAATTACTGCTTTTGATCGAGAGATAATTGTGGTAACAGGAGAACTCACAATCAATGAAGAATAAAATCGGCGTGATTATATTGAATATGTTAAGCATTCATCCTGATAATTGAGAAAATCATAATCCTAGGCTTTTTTTCCCTCTTCAATTCACATATTTCTCTTTAGTTGATAATCTTATTACTTTAGTATTTTTTTTAGTTAAGTAGTTTAAAACAAAAATCTTAATCTTTATAACTTGAAAATTATTTGAACTTGTTTTCTTTGTGATATTAAATAGCTATAGCTAAGCCTTAGTTCTATGTGACATTCGACCTGAACTCATAAGCCATGTTATATTTTCCGCGACCACTTATCCTTTTTAGGACTAGAGTTAGGCACGATCAGACATTTTTATACATTTCCAATTAATAGTAGTTTTCCTCTATCTAGTTTACAAAAATCAATGAGTTTTTTTAATGAATGTCCCCGAAGGAACGAAATTAAAATTCAATAGAACAATAATGACAAGATATTTATAATTTGGTTCATATATCCAGAGGCAAATCCAGGATTTAAATTCTATGGGTTCAATTTTTAAGATTTTTAACATTGAACCCATTATATATTTAAAGCTATGGGTTCAAATCTATTATTTTTGCAATTTTAGTGAATTTTTACCGATAAATTTCTACTCCGCGTTGAAAGTTATGGGTTCAATTGAACTCGGAACTCTCACACTGCATCCGCCTCTACATATATCAATTAAATAGTAACCTCTCGACATTTATTACATGCATAATAGCGTTGTTTAACCAAAAAGTGGGATTTCGGTCAAAGGGATAATTTAGAAGAACTCGGGTTACTGATAATCAAAGAAAGTATAGAAGAAAGTAATTTTACTAGCAATGATATAATCAGAAGAAAACAAGTAAACTAGTATATTCAGATAGTTTTTCGTGTGTGTTACAATTGACCCACTCTCCCCCTTTTATAGCTATTTTGGGGATATGCGTTTTGCCTTTGTCATAATAAGGTCATTATGGACAATTAAAGATATTAAATGCTACGTTACATAATCATTGCATTTAATACAGATTCTCCAACGTTTTTAGTATTTAAGGCTCAACAAATATTGTATCTATACTCCCATGTAGCGTCAGATTTATTCCCCTTAATTCTTGGACTTAAATAAGTACGAGCGCTGAGTCTTTTACATAACTGCTCGTGCCTCTTCCTTTGCCTCTGCTCGTATCTGTTGTAACTCGTGCCTCTTTGCCAGTTGTAACTCTTTGACCAGTCTATGTGTCATGACACGTCATCTTTACACCACTTTAATATGTAAACTCAATTTTTCCCAATACAGATAGTCCCCCCACTTGCCATTTAATCATCGATTGAATATTTGGGAAGTGGATTTCATTAAAAATGAGGATTTTTGTCACCATTAATGCTATGACAGAATCGATGCTTTAATTGTCACTTCCATTTAATACTCTTCACACGTGTCATTTTTTCATTAGTTTTACAGTTTTGCAGCACTTTTAAGACTTTTTCACGGCTTCATATTCACGAAGCGTCAGTTATCATTATTATGGTCCTTCCATCATTGTACATTTTCCTTTGGCGCTTGCTTATCAGTATAAATATAACTTCCTTCTTTGTCTTTACCACATAAAGTTTTTTGAACATCCAATTTTCTCAAATCTCTATTTGCTTCTTCATCGTATCATCATGTCTTCATCAAACCCTAACCCTAGAAGAGTCCCCATAGTTGATAACATCCCTGATGTCCCCAGTAGGAGCAGAAGAGGAGGTAGGCTTCGTAATTTAGGATCTTCATCCTTGTGTGGTTCTTCCCTTCCTTCGCCTAGTTCTGACCCTTCTTTTAGAACTAGAGGTTCCATTTCACACAGATCTTCTTCTAGAGGTAAGGAATCTTCTGAACCTCTAGTAGAAGAGATAGTTCCCGTGGAACTATCTTTCTATAACGACATAGAATCTCTTAGAAATCAAGTATCTTCTTTAGATCGCGCCGATATCTATCCCACTCAAATCTCTGAAGGTTTGATTTCTTTAGTTCGTAGAGACTGCCATTGGGATCATGACTTTCCTATCATTATTCCCAATCCGAATCAAAGAATTACCTCCTACTTAACCGGATTTTCATTTGTCTATACGTACCCTTTCACTTTAGGATTCAAACCTGCTATTGATCATGTTATTCTCGAGTTATGTCATTTCTTTGATGTTTGCTTAGGTCAAATTGGCCCAATAATATGGAGGGTTGTCGCCTGTTTGAGGTATTTGGCCAACACAACTAGTGTGCCTTTTACTTTCCCGCATCTGATTCACCTTTACTCCCCTAAACTCTTTCGCAATGGTGTTTTTACACTAATAGCCAGGAGCAAAAGAGTTCTAGTTAGCCCTGAAGATGACAAAGACCGTGGCTGGTATGTCCGGGTTGTCGCTGCCCCCACTGTTGGCTTAGTGGGTTATAAGAACGTTCCCTTCCCTAAGAAGTGGAATTTTGCACGTGAGTCTTCTAACTTTCTCGTACCTTTTTCTTCAACTTTGTTGATTTTTCTAATTTTGCCTTTCTTTTCAGCAACCATGGGAGTTGTGGAAGATGTTTTCAATTTCTGTGATTGGGTAGACAAGCTGTTGAAGATTGCACCAATTGATAGTAGATCTTTGAAGACCTTTTCTCAACATTTTGGTTGGAAAGTAAAAACTCATGGTAAGAGTTTTTTTATATTTTACTTTACATAATATTTCCTCCTGAACCTATTTCAATCCTTCTTTCTATAAGGATTTGCTATTCGAGGAGTCACTGCTGAGGCGGTCGCGGCTTCTCGTATCTCTTTGGAAAGGGCCCAAGAAATAATCTTGGGTTCTTCATCGAAAAGAAAAGTCGTTGATGACCAAGGCTCTGAAGAAGAGGAAGATGAGGGCTCTTTGGTAACAAGGCCATGGGCTCGAAGACGCATCATTTCTGATGATGAAGAAGAAGCATCCCCTCGCCGTTGTATTCTCCTTACCGAGTTTGTTGAGGCCCTGGTTGTAATTTCTGATGATGACATTGCTCACGTTGCTACTCATGATTTTGTTGAGTAGCTTTTCATCAGCGGGTTTGGTGGTGAAGGCTTAGGCCCAGTTCTTGATGAAGCACCCCTGGCTTCTTTTTCTACACCCATGTCTGTGACTCCTTCTTTGCCGATCTCGGTTGTTTCCGTTCCTCCCCAGACTGTCTTTACTACTTCTACTGTTCCTCCTTCAATAATTCCTCCTCCAATCACCCCCCGTGTTGAAGTTGGCTCCACAAGCATGAGTGGTGCTATAAGGCAAGTAATCATTGAAGTCCCCACTGAGGGCAATCTTTTAAGGAAATCGGGTCAAGCAGATGTATGGCTAAAGCCCTTAATTGGACCAATTAAGAAAGCCAAACTAGAGAGTCATAGTTCCTTGACCTTGATGAATGACATTGTGCACGCTTCTTTAAGGGCATTCCCCTTCTCTCTCTTTTTTTTAAAACTTTTACTTTGTAATTTTTCTATTTTTGGGGTTCTTATTTCCCTTTATTTCTCCCTTTTTAGGCCAATCTTATCGGCACAAAGATGATTAAAAGGGTCTCCCTCTTAGAGCAGTTAGTGCGTGATTCTTAATTAGAGGCATATAATTGGAAGGAACAGTATGAAAGCCTTCAGATTGATGTGGAATATTTAGAAGAAAGTAAGAGTACCTTGGAGCAGCAGGTTCGGGCCTTGACTACGGAGTTGGCAGTTGAAAAGGCTTCCTCAAGTCAAGCAGATAAAGAAAAAGCTCGTCTTGAAACTTCTTTCTCAGAGCAGTTGTCAAAAGTTAGCGAAGAGATTAGAGAGTTAAAGGCTCTCTTGGGTGAGAAAGAAGCTTATGCTGGTGAGCTCGTGCAGAATTTGACTCAGGCACAAGAAGACCTCCGAGCTTCTTCTAATAAGGTTTGTGCCTTAGAAAGTTCTCATACCTCTCTTCAAGCTTCTTACACGTCTGCCTTGGCTAAAAATGAAAAGGTAAAGAATGAAATTGCTGACTAGGAAAGAGATTACGAAATCCTTGAGGATAAGTCTGCCATTGAAGTGAGTTGGGCATTTTTGAATTCTCGCCGTGATACCCTAGTTGAGGCTAGACAAGAGACTTTTAACTTAGAATCTGAGTTAGTTAAAATCAATGAAACTATTGAGAAGGCTCAGCAAACTCAAGATTTTCCTTTTCCCGTGGCCGAGGCTTCCGTGAATGTTGAAGTTGATACGGGTATCCCAACTCCTTCAAGCCCAGTTGAGCCCGCTGTTGTTGATGCACCTACTTCAGTTCCCACATCTTCTTAGTGATAAGTTTAAGTCATTTGAATTTCTTTGTGTTGTTTTGTTTTTTTGGGAAAATTGTGGTAAAATTCTTTGTCTTATTTGAGGGTTTGTTTTGGAAATTCAAGTCCCCGAGCCTTTCATGGGGCAATTTGTATAAACAATTCGCAGTTTATGACTAAGTTTGTACTTAGTCTTAAGCTTTTTAATATTAAGAAGTTTTCTTGAACTTCCGTTTAGTTTATTCTTGCTTTTATTTCTAAAGACTTATAGAATAATTTGCATTTTTATTCTTTAAAATATGCTTCTATTAACTTCATGAATATTTACATTAATCATGAATTTTACAAAAGAGAGCCCTTTTATAATCAACACTTAATGAAGAAGACGTCTCAACTTCATAATGGTGTTATCATACGATAAAAGAAATAAGAATACACATGTTTCTTTGAAATAACTTTGATAAGTTTTTATTTGAACTTTGTCTAGTTTTGAATAACACTTTACACGTATTTGAATTACATTTATAACTTTTTCGTAACTGTTTTTCTTGTAACATATTTAAAAAAGAAAAATAAACACGAGGTTTTTATCTATAACTCGTTTCAGTACATAGCCTTTACTCTAACTATGGTAAGGTTTTTCTTTGGCTTTAGCTCTGCACTTGACTTATTCAATGAGTGAACTTTTCAGGGCTTGATCTTCTTTGCCTTTCCTTATACACATGCTCGTATATATTATGTAGTCCCCCAAGTATTTGAGCGTTGAAGTATGAAGCCTCGAGCACTTGATTGTTCCTCTCATTTGGTCCTTTCCCTATAAAGGAAAAATAAACGGGACTCGGAGGTACGATTATAGATGAAGACTGCTTAACCCGTTTGAATTTCTATGAGAATTATTGTAACCCTAGGCCAGGAAGTTTAATTTATTCCACGTGCCTTGCAGGTCGTGACTCATCATTTAGTACGGGTTAGCTTTTTGCCTATCATTTAAAATCGTTAGTAAAATTTTAACAATTCAAAAATTAAATTAAAGAAATATGGATACCTGACCGCGGATATTCCTTAGAAATAGTATCTCTTCAGATGAACAACATTCCAATGTGAAGGTAGTATCTTGCCATCCATTGTTTCCAGCTCGTATGCTTCTTTTCCTGCAATATCATGAATTCTATAGGGTCTTTCCCATGTTGGACTTAATTTTCCCGCATTAGCTGCCTTTGTAGATTGAAAAACCCTTTTGAGCACGAAGACCCCAATTTTGAAGAATCTGAGGTGTGCTTTTCGGTTATAGTATCGTTTTATGACCTGCTTCTGTGCTGCCATTCTTATTAGCGCATCTTCTCTTCTTCCTTCAAGTAAACCAAGATTTACACGCATTTTCTCGTCATTAGATTCTTTTGACGTATGTGTGAACCTTGTACTCGGCTCTCCTATCTCAACTGGAATTAAAGCTTCAGCTCCATAAACTAATGAAAATGGTGTTTCTCTTGTACTTGTCTTCGATGTTGTGCGGTATGCCCATAAAACATCAGGTAACACTTCTGGCCAATTACCTTTGGATTCCTCTAAACGTTTCTATAAATTGTTGATAATGACTTTGTTTGTTGACTCAGCTTGCCCATTACCCACCAGATGATAAGATGTGGATGTAATCCTTTTGATTTGCCAACTTTGAAAGAACTCTATGATTTGAGCGCCTATAAACTGAGGGCCATTATCACACATGATTTTCTTTGGCACACCAAATCGGCATATGATATTCCGCCAAATGAAATCTCTAACTTCCTTTTCTCGCACCTGTTTGAATGCTCCCGCCTCCACCCATTTAGTAAAATAATTAGTGAGTACGAGCAAAAATTTTACCTGACCTTTTGCTTGTGGTAATGGACCCATGATATCTATCCCCCACTTCATAAATGGCCATGGTGCAATGACCGGATGTAGTAACTCCGCAGGCCTATGCATATTATTACCGTACCTTTGGCATTTATCACATTTAGCCACGAAACTTTTCGCTTCTTCTTCAATTTTGGGCCAATAATAACCTGCCCTAATTAAGGTTCTTACCAATGATCTTCCTCCTGTGTGATTCCCACAATGCCCCTCGTGTATTTCTCTCATTACGTATTCTGTCTGAGAAGGTCCGAGGCATCTTGCTAAGGGACCACCGAACATTTTTCGGTAAAGATTGCCTTGCTTTAAGCAATACCAAGCAGCCTTTTTCGAAGCACATGAACTTTTTTCTTATCTTCAGGGACGGTACCATACTGCAAAAAAGCAACAATCTCGTTCCTCCAATCCCAAGTTAAGTTATTAAACTTTACCTCATTCTTATAGGGGTCGAGAACTGAATGAAATAAATGAATAACTGAAGCATATTCATTGCTTGCCACATCTGCCGCAGATGCAAGATTAGCTAAGGCGCCGGCTTCAACATTTTCATCCCTTGGTATTAGTGTTATTTTCCAAGTTTGAATTGCTTTATCAAATCCCGTACCTTCGCTAAGTATTGCTGCATCCTTGCTTCCCTGGCCGTATAAGTTCCCAGCATTTGATTAACTACGAGCTGTGAATCGCTTTTGATTATAATCTGATTTATGCCAAGTTCTCGTGCCAGTTCTAAACCTGCAATCACAGCTTCATACTCTGCCTCATTGTTAATTATAGAATGACATTTTATGGCTTGTCGAATGGTTTCACCCGTAGGTGGTACCAAAACTATCCCTAAACCAACACTCTTTACGTTAGATGAACCATCAGTAAATAAGTTCCAACTTCCCGGGTTAGCTCCGTTGAACACCTGCAACTCCTTTTCTATTTCTAATTGCATCCCTTGGCTAAAATTAGCGACAAAATCAGCTAACACTTGAGATTTTATAGCAGTTCTAGGTTGGTAGGTGATATCATATTCACTTAATTCTATAGCCCACTTAGCTAACCTACCTGACAATTCATGCTTATGTAATATATTGCGTAATGGATAAGCAGTTACTACAGCAATAGGATGACATTGAAAATAAGGCCTTAATTTTCTAGATGGCATGATTAATGCAAGTGCAAGCTTTTCCAACTGAGGGTACCGTGTCTCTGCATCTAACAAAGATTTGCTAACATAATAGATCAGAGATTGTTTACCTTGGTCCTCACGGACTAAAACAACACTTACCGCTACTTCTGAAATAGCAAGGTAGATGAGCAGTCTTTCCCCAACCTTAGGTTTTGCGAGCAACGATGGATTTGATAAATATAACTTCAAATTTTTGAGTGCCTGCTGACATTCCCCGTTCCATTCAAAGTGATCTTTCTTTTTAAGAGCTGAAAAGAATTTAAGGCACTTTTCTAATGATTTAGAAATGAATCTTCCCAAGGCTGCAATTCTTCATGTCAACCTCTGCACTTCTTTTTTGCTTGAAAGCATATCAGGAATTTCCTCAATGGTCTTAATCTATGCGAGCTTCACTTCATTACCACAGTTAGAAATAAGAAAACTCCAAAACTTACCTGACGCGACACCGAAACACATTTCTCTAGATTTAATTTCATATTAAATTTGCGTAAAATCTGAAATGTATTAGACAAGTGTGATATATGATCTCTCGAATGCTGAGTTTTAACGAGCATATCGTCTATATAAACCTCCATGGTTTTTCCCAGATGTTCTTGAAATATTTTAGTAACCAGCCTTTGATATGTTGCACCAACATTTTTTAGACCAAAAGATATTACTTTATAATAGTAAGTCCCCCTGTCTGTTATGAATGAAGTTTTTTCTTCATCTACCAGATCCATTTTGATCTGATTGTACCCTGAATATGCATCTAAAAAACTTTGTAGTTCATGCCCTGCAGTAGCATCAATTAGCTGATCTATATGTGGTAGCGGAAAAGAATCTTTAGGACAAGCTTTATTAAGGTCTGTGTAATCCACACAAACTCGCCACTTACCATTCTTCTTTGGAACTACAACAGTATTGGCTAATCAATTAGGATACTTTACCTCGCGGATGGATCCAATCTTTAGCAATTTTTGAACCTCTTCTTGAATCACCTAATTCTTGAAAGTAGGGGTGGGCGTTCGGTATTTCGGTTTGGTATTTAAGAATTTCGGTTCGGTATTTCGGTATTCGGTTTATCGATTGTGTATACCAAATACCGTACCAAACTATTTTGGTACGGTTCGGTATTTCTTATTTTGGTTTGGTACGGTTTCGGTTTAACAATCAATGCTAAGTGCTAACAGTGCACATGGACAATTGAAATTTTCACTCTAAAAGAATATGTTTTTTGATATATAACACTATAACATATTAACACTAACAGTGCACAACTGCACAACCACAATGTGCACATGGCTGAAAGCCTGAAACAAGAATAACATCTGCAGTTGCAACTTGCAAAGGCAACCTTGCACGCCAGTATACTGAACTCAATGTCAATATTGTATGTCATACAAACTTGCAAATTTGCAATGAATCTGGCGTATACTGTAGTTGGAAAAAGCTGGCCAACTGCACAATGCACATTACTGATTACACAACTATATTAAACAACTTAAAGTCTTAAACACAGTTAAACACTTAACACAGTCCAACAAGTCCAACAACTTAAACACAGTTAAACAAGTTAAACACAGTCCAACAAAAACAGTCTTAACCCTTAAGTATTAACACTTAAACATAGTGCAACACTGCAACTGGCCAACTGCAAGTCTGCACAGTCTTAACACTTAAACAGTTAAACATAGTGCAACAAAAAACAGAGAGGGCATCCCTCAACAAACAGTCTTGAGCAGTAGCACGGCCTCACGGGGCGTTGAGCAGTAGCACGGGGCATGATTGCACTTGAACCTAAGCTATGTGAATAGAGTGTTCAACCAAAGCTGTTATAACACGACCAAGAGTAAGCAAACTCTTATTGATTTCTGCCGCTTCTCTTGCACGAGCCTGAACTCAAACATATATAGTTGTTGTAAGTTGGATTCGCTTTATCAGGGTTA
The DNA here is from genome assembly GCF_000393655.2 of Nicotiana sylvestris. NCBI lineage: Eukaryota > Viridiplantae > Streptophyta > Magnoliopsida > Solanales > Solanaceae > Nicotiana > Nicotiana sylvestris. The sequence goes on along the minus strand of NC_091059.1, from coordinate 150,401,006 downwards.
ATCCATACAAGACTTGTTACCACCATTCCAGAAGATGCATATAAACCATTCCAGGGTTAATCTATGTTGTGCTTTTGGGCCAAAAACCTGGTAAATAGCATATCTTTAAGACAACTCCTAATGCTAACATTCTTAACATGCCATCCATCCATTTAATGAACAAAATGCTACTATAAAACAAAGAATTATACCTTGTCAAAAGTGAATATTTTATCTACTTGCTTGTTAGCTACATTTTGTAAAACAGAAACTTCTCTTTTACTTTCATTACATGTTATGGCCTTTGGAACATTAATACTTTGCTCATCATCATTCAATGGCCTGAAACAACAACAACAACAACACTAAGACTTGTCAAATGAAATTTGTAGCATTTGTTTTTCTTGAAGCCAATGTGTAAGAACATCAATCAGCAACAATGCATCCAATCCTAAGCCATTGAAGTCCATATTGAGGTGTGTTTTTCCACATTCAATTTTATAAGCACATAACGATAATAAAAAAAAGACAGGTTTACAGCATATAAATCATGTCCTGAAATATGATTTCAACCAAAAGAATAGAGTCCAAGTGTCTGTTGTTAGGCAAATTTCAACCGGGGCGACTAAAAGAATAGAATGTTCAACCAAAGAGAGCATTCTGCTATTGTTAGTTGCTCTGCTCATATGGTAAAGATCTAAAAATCAGACATAAACAAAGTAATCATATGGTAAGCCTAACACATAGTCGTGTACTCACAACTATTATTATACAAGCAAATGAATTAAACATCATGAAGCCATGAACGTGATACAGATTACAGAATACAGATGATATTTTCCTACTAAAGGGAAAAGCTCGGAACAGCAGTTCATTCAATCAGCAGTACAACCAAAAGAAAGCGAAACAACAAACCTCTGAAATTGAGGAGTGAGGAATCGAATCGAGCTGGAAATCGTCTCCTATAACCCTAAATTAGTTTGATGCAGAAAATCAGAAATTAAAAAATTTATGCGTCTGAACTCTGAACTCAAAAAGTTCAAAACTTAAAAATGTAAAAACTCAAACAAAACCTCAGAGAGTAGTCGAGTACTGGGATGAGATCATGAGAATGAGATGAGACTTATAAAACTTACAAAAGTAGTGAAGTTAACCGGTGAAGATGAGATGAGACTCGAGCTCGAATGTCGACTGGTCGTAACTCGTAGAAACGTAGACTGATATCCTAAGTAGTCAATTCTCGTCTAGAATCGCAGACTGATAAGTGATATCCTAGACTCGCAGTCGATTCTCGTCTCCTTCTCGATGAAATGGCTAAGCACTGAAGAGCGAAGACTCTGAAGCAGTAAGCAAGTCCTAATGAAATGCCTAATTTGATTCAAGACTTGGGTCTTGGGTTGGCCGGTTAGGTACTTGGGTATTGATTGGGATTGGGCTTGGGTTGGTAGTTGGGGGAGCTGGGCCTGGGTGGGAGTGGGACGCTGGGATGGGGCATGGCCTGGCCGCATGGGCCTATAAAATAGGTAATTGGGCTTAGTCATTTAGATTATTTCGGTTTACAAAATTTGTAAAATTATAAAACCGAAAACCGAACCAAAATACCGAAAATTCATTACCGAATTAGACCGAAAAACCAAAAAAACCGAAACCGAAATACCAAATTAATTTGGTTCGGTTCGGAATTCGGTTTTTCGGATTTTTTGCCCACCCCTACTTGAAAGTTCCTTGCTTTCTTTTCTTCTATTTGATAAGAAGGTACGTTGGGTCTTCATTCAATTTGTGAGTCATTACCTCTGGGGGTATTCCTGTCATGTCAGAGTGGGACTAAGCAAAACAGTCCACGTTGGTTTTCAAAAATTCAATTAACTTACCTCTCATGCTTTGGCTTAGATTGGCCCCTACATAGACTTTCTTATCAGGCCATTGTGCAAATAATATCACAGACTCCAGTTCTTCAATTGTTGTTTTGATATTTTCGTTTTCTTCTGGTTCTTGAATAGTATCAGGCCTTGAATCCACATCTGTCTGCCCTTGTTCAGTTGAGGTTTGTGCAGTGGTGCCCTCAACTGTCTTCTGTGATTGCTATTTTTCTTCTTTTTTCGTACTTGAATTTGCTACAGAGTTGATGCTTCTGGATGTATGTTGATCTCCACGGATTTGACATGTTCCCCATGGTGATGGAAATTTAATAACTTGGTGTAAGGTTGAAGGAACGACATCCATTTCATGGATCCATGGTCTCCCAAGGATCATATTGTAAGCCATCTCCATCTCTACTACTTGAAACTTTGTATATTTGACAACTCCTTCTGCGAATGTGGTGAGTGTTACCTCTCCTTTCGTCACAACACTAGAATTGTCAATTCTAGATAAAGTATGCGCCTTCAGTATTAATTTATCCTCAGCTTGCATCTCTCATAATACTCTTAGCAAAATAATGTTCACGGAACTGCCTGGATCAATCAAAACTCGTTTCACATTAGTATCATGTACAATCAAAGATATTACCAGGGCATCGTTATGAGGAGATAATACGCTATCCGCATCATCATCATCAAATGTAATATTGTCTTCCTCTAATACATGTCGCACCCGTTTCCCTTAGGTAATTGTGACTTTGGAAATTTTATTAGCTGCAATGTACGTTACGCCATTGATGTCTTCACCTCCGCTTATAATGTTGACGGTCCTTTTGGGAGAAGGTGGTTTAAGGGGTTCCTGCCTATTCTTCATGTAAGCTTGCTTACCTTTCTCACTGAATAACTCGGTGAGATACCCTTGTTTTAATAAATGATCAACTTCACTTTGTAAAAATCTACAGTCTGCTGTTTTATGCCCGTGATCATTATGAAACTCACACCAATGATCAGGGTTGCACCTGTTTGGATTCGATCTCATCTCTTTTGGCCACCGTACCTTGTCACCCATGCTTCTCAAAACAGCTACGAGCTCGGAAGTGCTCACATTGAAATTGTAACCGCCAAATCTCGCCTTCAAATTTCTATCATCATCTCGTGACTTATGGGTGTTTCGATCATTCCTAAATCTTGATGAAGAGCGTGACTCTCTATTTCTTGATATGTGATCATACCTTTGATTATCTTGTGTTGACCGTGAATCTTTTCCCGCAGGTCCCATGTATGGCTCATACCTATTTTTACCGAACCTTTTTTCGGTTTTCGCCCGTCTCGAACTTACTTTTTCTTCTTTTTGGAATCGTGGAACAATATCTTCTTCTATCCTTAGCTTCGTGCTATACCTGTTGTAAACGTCATTCCATGTTGTAGCTGGGAATTCACGAAGACTTTCCTTGAGTCGCCTCATAGCTTCTGAGCTCTTTTCATTCAAGTTACTTGTGAAAGCTAAAGCTGCCCAATTATCAGGTACACGTGGTAATGTCATTCTTTCACATTGGAATATGTCCACGAACTCCCTAAGCAATTCTGAGTCCCCTTGCTTGATCTTGAAAATATCTTCCTTTTTTCGACTTTTTGAGCTCCCGAGTGTGCTTTGATGAAAGAATCTGCAAGCTCAGCAAAAGAATTTATAGAATTTTCGGGCAAAAGAGAATACCATGTTAATGCACCCTTGGTGAGTGTTTCACCGAATTTTTTGACTAATACTGATTCAATCTCCTGCTTGGTCAAGTCGTTGCCTTTGACGCCTGTTGTGAATGCAGTCACGTGGTCTCGTGGGTCTGTTGTTCCATCATATTTAGGAATATCAGGCATTTTGAATTTCTTTGGAATTAGGAGGGGAGCAGAACTTGGCTTCCAGGGTTGTTGCGAATATTTATCCGTATCTATCTCTTTGATTACGGGCGGCACCCCGGGTATTTGCTCTATGCGGTCATTTTGCTCCTTGAGCTGTTTCTGCAATGTTAGTACTAAATTTTGTAAATCAAAATTGACTAAGTTACTTGGTTCTCCCTCCTGTGATTCGCTGGGGGTTCCACCGGTACCAGAATTAACAAGCTTGGAACGAGGGTTCTCCAAAGTGTTGTTATTTGCAGGTAACTGGCTAGCAAAAGCCTCAAGAGCTTTATTGACCTGTACAACAATTAATTTATGCAAAGCTTCATCGATAGCTTCAACATTTTCAAATTGAGAGTTTCCATTTGTATGAGATCCATCAAGAGAGCCTTCACGAGACCGCCGAGGAGAGCCTCGTGGAGAAGGGGGCGGGGTTTGATTACCATGTGGATTTCCCTGAAGTTGTTGGTTTCCTTGAATGTTGTCATTGTTGTTCGACATGGTTGATGCAATAAGGAAAGTTAAGCTAAAAGAGGTTAGATTATCAGATTCCCGGTAATGGAACCAATTTGTTTAACCAAAAAGTGGGATTTCGGTCAAAACGATAATTTAGAAGAACTCGGGTTACTGATAATCAAAGAAAGTATAGAAGAAAGTAATTTTACTAGCAATGATATAATCAGAAGAAAACAAGTAAACTAGTATATTCAGATAGTTTTTCGTGTGTGTTACAATTGACCCACTCTCCCCCTTTTATAGCTATTTTGGGGATATGCGTTTTGCCTTTGTCATAATAAGGTCATTATGGACAATTAAAGATATTAAATGCTACGTTACATAATCATTGCATTTAATACAGATTCTCTAACGTTTTTAGTATTTAAGACTCAATAAATATTGTATCTATACTCCCATGTAGTGTCAGATTCATTCCCCTTAATTCTTGGACTTAAATAAGTACGAGCGCTGAGTCTTTTATATGACCGCTTGTGCCTCTTTCTTTGCCTCTGCTCGTATCTGTTGTAACTCGTGTCTTTTTGCCAGTTTTAACTCTTTGACCAGTCTATGTGTCATGATACGTCATCTTTACACCACTTTAATATGTAAACTCAATTTTTTCCAATACAAGCGTGGTAAATACTTATTTGTATTACACCAGAACCAGAAGTTCTAGCTAATAATTAGCTTCTATATAAGTCAAATATAATTAAGAGAAAAAATATCTTGTATGCATAAATTTTGTATAACATCATTTAGGCTTTAAATTAAATTATATCATGACATTACAAATTGCAACGTGAATTATGTGCGTAAGATCACATCACAAAGTTGGTTTTTCGGTAGAAATAATACTGTTTGGCATGGACACGTGTAAGGACATGTTTGGTATTGGCCAATACGGAATCAATGAGAAAGCTAGTCTTTATCCAACCCACTTCCCAGCCCTGCAGTCACAGACAGATACCTTTTTACGTTATTTTCTTCTGTCATGTTGAGAAGGGCATCAGAATTCTTCCCAATTTAAGCAGTGATAATTTGAAAGCAGTACGACTCCATTTATGAGCGAACAAATTTTCTACGTACGTACCCACCCACTTACGCAGGTCTTCCACGTGTTAATCAGTTTCGTCCTGCTTCTGCTCACGGAATAAAGTTTCTCAAAATTTACGAAGACGTTGCTTTTTGTTCATGCTAGTAAAAGAAATATTTACCTAATCACTTAAATTTACAAAATTTCATGCTAGGACCCATTTGGTCATAGATTTTGCCAAAATAAATTAGGGCTTTATTTGTCAAACACATGTTTGAACATAGATTTTTCCTATATTTTGGCAAAATCCCAAATCCCAAAACCAGCTCAATAGCTGATTATGGCCTAATAATATGCATATTTTTGGGGGAAGTGCACGGTTAGCCACTAATAACAGATGTATTTACTTTTAAGTCACTGTTTAAAATGTCTTTAGCCATTGTTTAATAAACTTTAACTGCCCCGACAAAAATACCCTTCTACTCATGTCCTTAACTTTTGAACTTAACTTCAGGACTTCAGGACTACATGTCCTTAACTTTTGAACTTAACTTCAAGACTGCATGTCCTTAACTTTTGAACTTGTAACTGTAAGTTCAGGACCAAATCTCCTTAACTTTTGAGTTTGTTAGTCTAAGTTCATGACCTATTGTCCTTAACTTTTGTGCTTCTTAGCCTAAGTTCAGGACCTATTGTCCTTAACTTTTGAGTTTGTTAGTCTAAGTTCAAGACCAAGTGTTCTTAACTTTTGAACTTGTAACTCTAAGTTCAGGACCAAGTGTCTTTAACTTTTGAACTTGGAACTCGAAGTTCAAGACCAAGTGTCCTTAACTTTTGAACTTGTAACTGTAGCTCACAAACCAGAACCAACACAAATTAAAAAGAAGAAAAGAACAACGAAATGAAGAGGATGTGCCAAGAAATGAGATTATTGGCAATTCCATGGTTAATAACTAGAAAAAACCATGTTTTTGACATGCTTCATTAACAAGGGTAGCTGCTTGTTTTGTTGTAAAAGGATCACCCGAAAGTACTCCTCCTAAGTCAATATGTGGTACTTGAAGTTCTCGAGCATTAGCACAAGGTTTCTCGTTGTCTGGCCATGTGAATTGGCTTGATATATTCGACTCATTTCACCACTGAAGCTCACAAACCAGAAACAACACAAATTAAAAAGAAGAAAAGAACAACGAAATGAAGAGGACGTGCCAAGAAATGAGCACCTCTGCTGTTAGATCCACAGCTTCTACTGAAAGCAAGGTGGAAACAGAAAGTATTAAAATCTTTGCTAGTCTTCTGACCGAGCAGAGAACCTAAACTATCTTCATTAGAGGAGAGACGTAGAAGAAAGGGTAACACAGTCTTTTCATATTAATTTTAATAGATTAGTGACTACTATTGCTAAGCATTGAAAATGCTGGATATAAAGTAAATATCACTTTAAAAGTGGTTACCCCACACAATTTTTACCATATTTTTCCAAAATAAATTTGGGAAATATGTTTTGAAAACATATATCCAAACACATTTTCATCTTCAAACCAAACTTCACCCAAATCAGATTTTTCAAATAAATTTGGGAATTTATGGCCAAACACTAGCGTATATTATTAGTATTTGTAAATATTTTGGTTTGGGATTTGGGATTGGAATTTTGCCAAAATATAGGCAAAATCTATGGCCAAACATGTGTTTGCCAAATAAAACCCAAGTTTATTTTGACAAAATCTATGACCAAACAGGTCCTTACAAAATAATTTGAATCAATTAATTAATATGATAAGTATAATTACTAATCTGATAAAAATAATTGCTAACCTATTATTACAAGTTAAACAATATTAAAATTTCAAAATAGCCTAGACAATCATTGTACAATATTATGAGTTAAATGAAATGTCCATCCGTTCACTTTTAATTGGCATATATACCAAAAATAATTTTACTATACCAGCAATCTATTTCGTATTTCGTATTATGTATTTCATATCTCTTATATTGTTGTTATTTTATTATGCATTTTTATGGTACTAATATATCGGCTCCTGTTGCTTTTTTTTTTAGCCGAGGGTCTCTGGAAACAGCCTCTCTACCCTTTGGGGTAGGGGTAAGGTCTGCGTACATATTACCCTCCCCAGACCTCACTTGTGGGATTATACTGGATCGTTGTTGTTGTTGTTGTTGTTATTTTTACTTGTCACTTTACGCATATCAAGAGAAAACAATTTTTTTTCCTGTTATACCCACAATATTTATTACTCATTTCAAATCATTTTTTCAAATCCAATAAAATATGCATCAATTAATATGGGTATTATGGTAAATTATACACTTCATTTATCATTTCTTAAGGGACGTGAAAAGTCAAAACGTGCCAAGTAAAAGTGAACGGAGAGAGTATATAACATTAACAGTTAACACTACGCTCACGTTTGGACATAAATTTGATTGAAACTTGAAAAAATGAGTTTTTGAAGATTAAATAAAAAATAATTTTTGAAAGTTGAAATTGTATTTCGACATATATTTTAATTGAAAAGAATTTGAAACTTTGTGAGTAAAAAACTTCAAAAATTACTCTAGAGTTTTTTTTTGATATTTGAAAATTTTATTTTTAAAATCTACCGAAAAATAATTAAAATCTATAAGCAAACAAATATTTGAAAATAATTAACCTCCCAAATTTTATGGCCGAGCGGGAGCTACAATTCATTGTTTAACTCTCGTGTCCACTGGACCAACTGTTTAGTTTAGTGCTTAAGAAAATGTCAAGTGGGGGCTCACGTGTTACATGCCTAGAGGCCTTCTTATTTTAACTCTTGTTTAACATACTTACTACGACTATTGTATTTGTATCTTTCTTTATAAATTAACTGGGAATTTCTTATTACAAAATTTTCAAATATTGTGAAACCCCACAATATTCAATGACACAATTTCTCGTGGGTAAAGTATGCCTAGTATTTAGCATTCATCACCTTAATCACGAGAATGGAAGTTGACGTTTGCTTCAAAAATTGTAAATTTTTTAAATGCTTTCAATTTTTCTTGAAGCATACGCCACCATAAGACCATGGCATCATCACAAATGGATTAAAGATTTAAATTTTATGGGCTCAGTTTTTAAGATTTTTAGTATTGAACTTATTATATTTTTAGATTTATGAGTTTATATCTACTATATTTTTACAATTTTAATAAAATTTTATATATAAATTTTTACTTACAGTGAAGGTTATGAGTTCAATTAAACTTTTCAAATACTACATTCCCTGGCATCATTTATTTTGAGGAAGTAACATTTACAGATGAAAACGTTGTTAATTATAAGAATGCTCACTGAAGATGATGATAAAATCATAAAATAGACTTTTTAACACCTATCATATTCCTAGAGAAAAGAATAGCAAAAAGAATTTGATGTGCAGTATGCGCCAGGAGAACGTAATTAGAGGAAAGACAAAGACGTTTCAAAAGATAACCAAAGTTGGTGGTCTAGAAAGGCTGTGTTAGGTTAAGTGGGGTTTATGCGAAGCTTTTAAATTAATTGGGTTATTAATTATTCACCAAATCGAATAAAACGATGCAGCGAATCAGAATAAGGCAATAAACTCGCAAGAGCTATTTTTCTCATATCTATTATTTTGTCTGTAGTTAGGTGTGCAGGAAAGCACGATTGCATGCGACAATATTCTTTACGAAGGATCAACCTAAACCCTACAATGATTAAATATTCTATCATTAATTTGTTGGTACTAATATTTTGAATACATTACCTACCTAATAATCTATCCGGAGAAGTTTTATTTTGTGTCTCATACAACTTTCTTTTTGTCTCACAAATTTGTGAACTCCAATCTTACACTTCTGGATCCATAGAAATCTGAGTCCACAAAACTGTGAGACAAAAAAGTTGTCTCATACAACTAGTGTCAGTTGTATGAGACACAAATTAAAATTTTCCATCTATCTCAAATTCACAAGGGAATGGCTTTCCTTTTGCTTTTTCACAAGCCTATATATAATATGGGTTAAAATTTGTCTTAAAAAAGTTAAGTCATGATAGTACTATGAGAAGATTTCTCAAGTCGTCGTTTGTCGAAATGGTCCAAGAAGCAGCGAAATTTGTGGTCAAGGAGTCAACCAGAGTCGTAGTCAATATGTCAACAAGGATCGAGGTCCGTTGACACTGCTGTAACGACTAAATTTCAAGATAGGATATTAAATACAATATTCTAATAGATATTCTCTGCACTTGTATTATTAGGGTTTTCTAGTAGGGGTGTTCGTCGGTCGGTACGGTACGATATTTAAACATTTCGGTTCGGTATTTTCGGTATTCGATATTTTAAAATGTTATACCAATACCGTACCTAATTAGATTCGGTATGGTTCGATTTTTCGCCTTTCGATTTCGGTTTATTCGGTATAGTAACTTCGGTTTCTTCGGTTCTAAAGCAGCTTCGGAACGTTATATTTTTGGGGCAGTAAAATCAATCTTATAAATGCTAAAGCACCGCACAACATATTGGGACTTCTATAAACAAGAGCATAAGATTAAAATAATATTTACAAACTTCATCAACATATACGTATGTCTGTTCTAAAGCTCTAACTTGCATCTCCGTAATATACCGAACACCAATAAGCTTCTTAAAACGTGACCAAAATAAGTCTTTCACAAGTGTTGTTTACAAAAACTATTCGGGTAACATCCATTAACCACATGAACAAAAATAGGTGGCGCACATGCTTTAACAAAATAACATGGAACTAGAAACATTCTCCTGAAGCTCTCTGGTAATTGAGGGCTGCAAAGATGTAAGGATATTTAAAACTAATCCAATATATATTTCGATACGGTATCGGTACTTCAGTATTTTAAAAAAGAATATACCAAATATCATACCTAATACCAATTTTTTTTAAAATGTAAACCAAATACCACATCAAATACCAAAATGCCAAATACCAAAGACCAAAAATTTCGATTTCGATATGGTAATTCGGTATTTACCAAATTATGCACAGCCCTATTTCCTAGTAACATGTCCCATATAAAAAGAAAAAGAGACAATGATATGTGACATGCGATATTATTTGTAAAAGAACACACTTTGACTTGAAGTTTCAGCTCACTTGCTAAGATACAAACATCACCTTTTAACTGAGATTCTTATCGATACTTTTCCGTCAGATCACAGAATAACTCGAATATTTAAGAATTTGTCTATCATTCACTATTATGAGGAAGATTCCCTTATTCCATCCTTTATTGGGTGAATCATTCCTCCTATTTACTTAAATGTCATTTATTGTTATTCATTATCATTGAATGCTACATTATTGCCCCCCATTTCTAGAACATTTATTATATGATATTGTCATTGTCCGACCAGATCCACAAGATATTTATTGCTTCTTTAAAAATCCCAACCTAAGGATATTATTGTTAGTTAAGATTAACCCTTGTTTACATAAATTTAATTATTTGAACCAAGATCTATATTTTTTAGTCAAATAATTTGACTTTGTTTGTGGGATTCTTAGTTAAATTTTTAGTTTCCTCTAGATCTACAACTAACGCAGGTCACTAATGTTAAAAAACCCAAGATCTCCTTTCTTTGTGTGTGCAAAATCCTACATGGCAGGTAACCGAGAAGAAATGACGAGAATAACAAGTGACTTCCCAACCAACCTCATGAATGTCATTAACGAAAGATGAGAAACGTCAAGAGGACACGACGCCCAGTGCGTCCCCTAGGCGAGATGGGTCACTGCCTCCACACTGCAGCACAGCAAAACCCCGTGGTAAAGGAGCCTCTACGTCTGTAGAGGAAGCCCCCAGCTGTGAAAAAACTCCTCGAGGCGTGGCTAACTAACACGCTAACAAGCATCCTCAAATAACACGCTCCAGGCACGACTGCAGAAACCGCAAGTACTTGCACGATACAACAAACAAACGAGTAGTGCAACTAACCTCTCCCTTCGACGACAAGTTTAACTCACAATATCATTGATAGTGTAGGTAATCACGTCCTTGCAACCATTCTAAAGAGGGTATAAGAAATAGAGAATGAAAACAAGGCGCTCCGAGACCAAATAAAAGAACAACAAAAATGGGTTGATAAGATACCAAGCGCTCCTAAAATGATGCCGAAAAGGGACACCGACTAGTTTGTCGAGCAGCCATACAGTGATGATGTAGCCCCGCATGCCATACCAAGGACCTTCAAAATGCCGCCCTACCTCAGGATATATGACGACACGACCGATCTTGAAGATCACATGACTCACTATGTCACGGCAGTGAAAGGCAACGACCTAGCCAACCATTTTGCTGAAAAAGTTTGGCAAAACCCTCACGGGAGGAGCATTGACGTGGTATTCATAGCTACTAGCCCACTCCATAGAAACTTTCGAAGAAATGGCCGATAAGTTCGTAATGGCCTATGCTAGAGCAAAAAATGACGAGGCGAGAGTGAACGACATACTTGCTATTAAGCAATCCCTGTGAGAGGTACTGAGGGATTTTCTCGCCCGGTTCAACCGAGTAAGGATGACTCTGTCAAACGTATCCGAAGAGATGACGGTTGCAGCTTTTTAGAACGGGACGAGTAGAGACGGTTCTAGAGCAACTAGAAAACTGTTGAGTTGGTTGATGGATGTTACATCCCGTACTTTAACAATAGGATTCGTCGAAGTAATAACATATGAGCTGGAAAGGATTAAGGTTATACATGAAGATAGGAATGTAAGACCCTGAAAGTTTGAAGAATTTCGGAACTAATATATATATAGGCTTGATATGTATTTTATTTGAAGTAAACCATTTTCGGTAAAAGTTGATAGGTACGATTTTATATTGTTGTGATAAGTTTTAAATTGAATCCATGACACGTGAGAGTTTACAAATGAGGTTTTATTTATTATAAGAGTAGATAGTATTTTATCATAAGAAAAGTTACCCTTTTGCCGTTTTGAGAATTTATAGTACAAAAAGAATTTCTTTATTGTAAAAATATAAATTATTTTCTCACAAGAAAAGAAGGTTATCCTTTTTATCATTTTAAGAATTAAGCGTACGAAATTTGTACTCTTTATATATGAGATTAGAAAAATTAAAAGTTGAATATATATATATTTTTACATGAATGCTTTAATGAAATAATAGTATATGTATTTATTTTGTTTGGTACCATTTGACCATGATAGTTATAAGGTATATAAGGTGTTGTAAAAATAAATAGTATTTTAAATAAGTTGAGATAATTTTTAATTATGTGAGCAATTGGTTAATTATTGGGTAATGGAATATTTTCCGACTAATTAGGGAATTATTGGATGAGGATTAAAATTTGGCTATGTGGCAGCCCACCCTTCAACCTAAATGACTCATAAGTCAAATTGAAAGATGGCAAGCTAAAGTGATATACACAAGTGACTATTACATGTAATTACCTACTTAAAAAAATTTACATTTTTGCTTTATTTGACCTTAAAATAATCAAAAGGTAATCTTATAATCTTCTCCCTATTCCAAACATTTCAAAAGGGACGTAAGCTTCCATCAGTAATCTCCACGACAAAGAGAATCAAATTTTACTTTTGTTACCGGTGAACAAATCGTATACAAACAATCAAAAAGCATCCCACTCGTGGAGAAAAATCTCCATTTTGTCAATTTTGACATTAAGATAGTAATTGAGGTCATTAAAAAAAAAAAGCTCAGTACAATCTTTCTCAAGAATATCATACGTTCTCAAGAATATCATACGGAGCTCTCCCTACTTCGATCTGCCGTTACGTGTTTCGACAAAAGAGAATCGGTTCAGATATATTAAGACTATTCCTTCTTTCTTTTGGCATGATCCAAGTAACAATACGTATACGTAATGCCATTCCATAAGTGATTCTACTCTTACCAATTAAGGATATCTATGTTATTCATTGCAGTAAAGTGATATTCATTCCAATAAAGCGATATTCATTCCATTGTTTGTGATATTTTCATGATTGTTGAATCATCCATATATTATGCTTGCCTTGATGCTTATCTTTCTTTTGAAGATAGAAGGATCTTAAGCGCTTGGTATTAGAATATGTTCGCATAAGTTTCCTTTTGCTAATTGTGACTACTTCATTGCAAATATTACTTTAGCTATATGTTAGTTTTAAATGGAGATGAGTAAAAAGCAATATAGAGATCTTTGTAAAGTTATTTTCTTCTAATCAAATTGTGAGTGGGCACAAGAAATTATTCCCTCTATTTTGTTGATTTCAATTTAGTGACCATTAGGGGAGACTTAATTTTGTTATTAACTATAAATATTATTTTAGTTATATGATTTTTTTTTTGTTGGGGCTTGGTGAATGAAATTGATATATTCTTATTAGACATCTACGATGAGAAAAAGGATAAGACTCAATTAGATAACAATGTTGTAGATCTCACTTGATTCAAATTTGTAACACTGCACGTATTAAATTTGATTGTTTTAGATGTCTTTGTCATTTATATCAAGAATGCCACAGATTTTTTTGAGGCAGTTAGGGGACTTGTGATTGAATATTTTCTTATTCTGATAAGATCCACAAAGAATATTTCCGTGCATTAACATATATTGGCACATAGACCATCTCTCGTATATTATATGTAATGTCTCTAAGTCCCTATTGAGGTATATGATAGAGATATTAATGTTTATGATATAGTAATACATGCCTCTTCATGTGTATGCATTTACCATCGAGCTACGGCCGGTTGGGCAGTTATACATTTATCACCGAGTCACGGCCGGTTGGGCAGTTATACATTTACCACCGTGCTACGGCCGGTCGGGCAGTTACCACCGGTTGGGCAGTTATGTATCATTATTTACCACCGGTTGGGCAGTCATGTATTTAGCACCGTGCGGCGGCCGGTCGGGCAGTTACCACTGATCAGTTGTATTATACCCTGCAATGTTACGTCAATATTATGTCCCGCAGTATTATGTTACGATGATGTCACCCTGCAGTAATGTACGTTGAATTTGTCGTAAGGTAATTTACATCAATCCAAGAAAAAGATTATTTGGTGATTATAAGGATTATAAGTGATTATAAGTGATGAGTAAATTCGTGAAGGTAAGAGGGTAAGTAATGTCGAAAAAAACGAATTTTGTCAAAGTTTGGCATGGTGGGATAAAACTACGGCCCGAGCTAAAATACCCGGTGTTTATGGACTAGTGTCATACAAGGTACTATATGATCGTAAGGTGTACAGGGTATGTTAAAGGAGAGTAGTATTTAATTAAATTGGGATAATTTTTTTAATTATACGGATAATTGATTAATTACCGAATAACGAAATATTACTTAATTGATTATTGGATAAAGTTTAAATTTCCCCACAAAAAGATAACGTGGCAGCCTTTGCCTTGGGAAGTGATGACTCTTTAAGTCATAGAGCAAGGAAGTATGTGAACATTTCTTATCCTTCTTATAACGTGTTCCCTGCCTGTAAGTGTGGTAGCTAGGATTCATACCTAGAATCTCCAAATTTCCTCTAGACCATTATTGCAACATACATATTGTGTTTCATTAAATGATAGTCTATGCCAATATTCTGAAGCTTTTCCAACCACACCAACTTGATTTAAAAATCACTTTTCATATTTGAAATTGTCCAGATGAAATAACCTTACTGATTCATAATTATCTAGTTCTACTGTTTATGAAGCTAAAGTGTGCTCTATCTTAAGGCAACACAAGTAAGTTTCTAGAGGTTATTAAATGAAACTACATCAGTAGCTAAATGAAATTGTTGGGAAATAATGTAGAGTGCATTACCATTAATTAGATAGTAGAAATGCAGTAGCACTAATGGGAAGGATCTTGTCGCTGTCTTAATAATTTCATGTGAAGCAGCTAGCGAGCTCTAAACGGTTTCCTGAAATGCAAAATGCTGCTCAATGAAATACAGAATATATTTTACTTTTATGCATACTTTTGGAGGGATCGTCAAGAGAATCGGCTAAGGTATGTTAATGTTATCCCTTCTTTCTTTTGGCATGATCCATACGATACGAACAAAACGTGCAAATGCACAAATTCCATGAATGACTCTATTTATAGAAGTATTAGATATATCTATATTCTCGAATTTTCATGTGTCATAATATTTTATCATCTATTCACGAGTCTTAGAAAAATACGAAAGTTGAAAAGAGTTTTCTTTATGATATTACTTAAAGTCATAATGGTCTTATGACATTCTGAAAGATTTTATTAACATACTTTTCATGCATTGCATTCATGTGCATTGACCCATGACCAGATGACGTTATATACGCGTGTGTATATATATATATATATATATATATATATATACGGGATATGGGAAAAGGTTACGGCGTTATATACGTACCACCACCTGATCAGCTGGTATATGATGATGATGTTGCCCACAGTGGCTAAAATATGATTCAAACGGCGTTATACACGCGTATATATGTAAATATGATTCAAACGGCGTTATATACGCGTATATATATATATATATGTATACGGGATATAAGAAAGGTTATGTCATTATATACGCACCACCACCTGATCAAGTGGTATATGTGATGATTTTGCCCACAGTGGCCGATATGATATGATGGGATGCCCTCAGAGGCTGATGATGTTATGAGACATGTACCTATGCACGACATGACATTCATACGCATATGCATGACGCTAAAAGTATTTCATGATTTATAGAGTTATTCAGACTTACAGGTTGAGTCAAGTACTCTATATTTCTTCCATGTCTGTTATGTACTTATTTATGTGCTTTACATACTCGGTACATTACTCGTACTGACGTCCCTTTTGCCTAAGGATGAGCAGGTCCCGATAGACAGGTCGAGAGCTCTCCAAGTAGGCTATCAGCTCAGCGGAAGATGTTGGTGCACTCCATTTGCTTCAGAGATGCTCGTTTGGTTAGTATGATTTAGACTTGTATTGTTTGGTAAGGCGGGACTCTATCCCGACCTTTACGATATTTATGTACTCTCAGAGGCTTGTAGACATATGTCGTGTATATAAAAGATTGTACGGCCTGGTCGACCTATGTTTTGAGTTTATAAAGGATCATGTTGGCCTACTAAGCCCGTATGTCATGTGTATATAATGATGTAATAAGAAAGATACGTTACGTTGGTACTCGGTTGAGTAAGGTACCGGGTGCCCATCGCGGCCCATCGGTTTGGGTCATGACAAGTTGGGCAGTCATGCATCATATGATATGGATAATAGTTTCAAAGAGAAACATTATATGTGTGTAAGTATAATAAGTACGCATATACGGTGGCACCTCAGAGATTCAGGTTGATTCTTATATGTCTTTAATTAATATTGAATTATGGTTATGTTTCAGTTCTGCCTTACATACTCAGTACATTATTTGTACTGACGTCTTTTTGTTGGGGACACTGCGTTTCATGCCCGCAGGTATAGCCAATCAGTTTGACTATCCCTCATACTAGACGAGATTGACATTCAACGAAGGATTGGTAAGATTTCACCTCATTCGGAGTGCAGCCGGGTCTATGAGTCATCATATCAGGGTTTTACTACATACTTATGGGTCACCCGGTACCCTGTCCCATTTGATGTCAAATAATCTTAGAGACTTTGTAGATAGAGGTTCATTTTGTACAGTATGCCAGAGGTCTTGACGGCCCATATGTATTCATATTTTAAGAAAAAATGGTTCAGTGATACAGTGTTGCCCACTTATAGTTATACGTTATGAGTTGTGGCCATGTTGGCCCATGATAGTTTTTAAAAAAAAACAAAGAGTTGCAGAGTGGTTCGCTCGGGCCAGTGCTGCAGCAGGTGCCAGCCACGCCTCCCCAGGTTTGGGGTGTGACAATGAAGTATCCCCGACCGCTTGAAACGAAATCCACAATGCTTATTGTGCCGAGGTCTGAGCATATGAGGACAACCTCAACGGGCCAACTCACTGACTAACCTCGGTACAAGCCGAATCCAGAAAAGACCGAAGAGACAATGCTAGAAGAGATCATGCAATTCCGCGATTTAATAGGGAACGACATAAACCATATATTAGGATGACCATTGCGCCCTCCCCCTGCTACGAAGAAGGCCCATCCAAACCAAGGGCGGGAACTCATCGAAAGGAAAGAGGTGTGCCTCACTTATTATCTACTCACATTTTTTGTGTGTCACCTACAAAGATAGTCTACGCTCTTGAAAAGCTAGGGCCGAAAGTGAAGAGGCCACCAAAGATGAGATCGGACCCGAACACCAGAAAGTCCGACGCCCTCTATGAGTTCCACTAGGAACAAGGGCACATAACTAAATATTGCAGCACCATAAGGCAAGAAGTCGTAAACGTGTTGCAATAAGGGCACCTCAAAGAGCTGCTAAGCGACTGGGGAAGAACCAATTTTGCTAGAGGACACGAACACCAAAGACCGCCAAAGCCACCCTCACCAGCTTGTGCTATCAATTTGATCATCAGCAGTAGCGTTGATGCCTCTGTCAATAGCATGAATTTCACCACTACCCACAAACTCAAGCGATCTATCACCCGTGAACGACATGACGAACTCAAAGAAAATATCAACTTCGACAAGTCAAATACTAACTGTTTGACTTTTCCTCATAATGAAACCCTCATTATTACTTTATGAATTTTAGATACCGATGTTAAACGCATTGTAATAGATGACAAGAGCGACACATGCATTATCCATCCCTGAGTATTTACCCAAATAAAACTCAAAGATAAGATAGTGTTGCACTACATCGCACTAACAGGTTTTAATAATGCAACTAAAATGATATCGGGGGAAGTTACACTCCTCGTTTTGGCCAGCGACGTAAATTTAGAGACAACGTTCCACATCATGGACCAGGACACAATGTACAACGCTATAATGGGACGACCGTGGACACCCCATGAAAGCCGTCCCCTCCAGCTTATACCAAGTAATTAAATTCCTAACTCCATGGGGAATATTAAGTATACGAGGAGAACAGTGCACATATCGGGAATGCTACCGCATTGCCTTAGCAACACGACCACCCAACAAAGAAAGGACAAAGAAAAAAGGCATAGCAATCAACAGGGTCAAGGTCGGATCACGATGAAATGAGGTACGACATCAAAGATCCTGACATGGCCGAAGATACAAGATCAACCATAGAAGACCTCAACCCAGTTCAATTAGATCTCAACGACCATAGCAAGAAGGCCTATATCGGTTGCAAACTTCAAGAACCAGGTAAATTCAGTCAATTCTTAATAGCTAACGTAGATTTATTTGCTTTTAGTCATGCAGATACGCTAGGCATCCCAAAGGAAATCGCCATGCACAAATTAAATGTCAACCCATTGCACCCCAAGTGAGACAGGTCAGGCATAAATTCAACTCCACAATTAATGATGCAGTGCGCGAGGAGGTGAAAAAAAGTTAGAAAATGGTTCCATCAGGGAGAAGTACCCTAAGAGGGTTATCAACGTAGTGATGATCAAAAAAAAGAATGGGAAATGGCGGATGTGCGTGGATTTCACATATTTGAACAAAGCATGTCCGAAGGATTCGTTCTCATTGCCTCATATCGACCAACTTATCGATGCAAGAGTCGGGCATGAGCTACTATGTTTCTTGGATGCTTACTTAGTCTATAATCAGATCCTCATGAAAGAAGAAGATCACGAAAAAGCAAGTTTATCACCCACCAAGGAACTTAGTGCTACAGTGTCATGTCTTTTAGACTAAAGAACGCATGGGTTACTTATCAAAGGTTGGTAACAAAGATGTTCAAAGAGTAGCTCAGCAAAACAATGAAGGTATATATAGACGACATGCTGATCAAGTCCAAAAGGGGAGAAGATCACATCAATCATTTGACAGAAACTTTCGACATACTAAGACCATACAGAATGAAGCTGAACCTGGAGAAATATGCGTTCGGTGTAGCCTCTGGAAAGTTCTTGGGTTTTCTAGTATCACAACTAGTGATCGAGGTCAACACAGACCAAATCAAAGCCATTGAGGGGATACCAGAACTCTTGACCACCAAAAAATAGGTCCAAAGGTTCACTGGTCGCATCACCTCCCTATCGAAGTTCATCTTGCAGTCATCGGATAGGTGCCATAACTTTTTTGGCATACTCAAGAAAGACAATGGCCTCCAATGGACTTTCAAGTGCGTGCAAGTTCTGTGAGAACTAAAGGCATACTTGTCATCGCGGCCCATGCTTTCAAAACCTGAGTCGGGGAACGTCTCCTCATCTATCTGGCCGTAGTTGAAGTAGCTGTAAGTGGAGTCTTAATTCGAGAAAACAAAGGTATGCAATATTACATTAGTAAAACATTCGCCGATGCCGAGACAAGATAACCACATCTCAAAAAATTGGCTCTTGCCTTGCTCATAACTTCACGGAAGCTTAGACCCTATTTCTAGTGCTACACCATCTCGGTTGTTACGACTTTCCCCCGAGGAGCATTTTGCATAAACCCGAGCTATCGAGAAGGCTGGCTAAATGGTCCATTGAGCTCAGCAAGCACGATATCATGTACCAGCCGTGAACTGCGATAAAATCGCAAGTACTCGCCGACTTTGTCGCCGACTTTAGTACGAAAATAATGCCTGAGGTCGAAGAGGAAGCTACCCAAGCTTCCCTCCAAATATGAGACTTATGGGTCCTATACACCGATGGCGCATCCAACACATCAGAGTCCGAACTGGAACTCGTACTTGAGGTCCCGACATGCAAAGCAATTTTATAGTCCATAAGGTGCCCGTATATGACTAACAATGAGGCTAAGTACGAGGCCATAATTGCAGGTTTAAGGTTAGCATTCAAATACGAAGCGAGACAATTGAAACTGCACTGTGATTCCCAACTCGTAGTCAACCAAGTCATAGGTACCTTTCAAATCAAAGAACAAAGATTGCAAAAATACCACACTGAAATCTGCAAGATATTGATTGAGTTTGATGAATGTCAGCTCGACCAAATCCTATGAGCACAGAATACCGAGACAGACGGCCTCGCCAAATTAGTTGCAACTACCAAAAGCATCACGTTCGAAGATAAAAATGTGGTTCGTCTCCTCAACTCATCACTAGACCAAGTCGAGGTAAGAACCATAAACTTAACTTGGGACTGGCACAATCGTATTATCATATACTTGCAGGACGGCATACTACATGCGATAAAAAAGAGGCCAAGAAACTAAGAATACAAGCGGCTAGATATAGTATCCTCCACAACGACCTATACTAGAGGACTTACGGTGACCATCTAGCGAAGTGCTTGGGCCAGAACCAAACTTAGCGCATCCTTGAAAAGTCCACGAAGGCCATTGGGGGGCCACTCCGGCAACCGGGCACTGGTCAGATGCCTCATACAGTCAGGATATTACTGGCCCACCATGAAAAAGGATGTCGCAGACTTTGTAAGGAGATGCGAACAGTGCCAAAAGTACGCCCCAATGATTCACCAAGCAGGCGAATATCTCCACTCGGTCACATCTCCTTGGCCATTTATCAAATGGGGAATGGACATCGTGGGCCCCTTCCCAACAGGGTGAGGTAATGTAAGATTCCTTTTGTTTTTTACTAACTATTTCTCTAAGTGGATGGAAGCATGAGCATTTACCCAAATATGGGAATAAGAGGTAATCACCTTTATATGGAGAAACATCATATGCCGGTTTGGCGTTTCAAAAGAAATCAGCTGTGACAACGGACCCCCAATTCATAGGAAAGAAAACCATTGAATTCTTCGAGAAATGACATATTAAGAGGATACTTTCGACCCCATATCACCCCGCGGGTAATGGGCAAGCAGAGTCCTCCAATAAGTCAATACTAAATATCGTGATGAAGAAGCTTAAGACACCAAGACTGTGGCCGAAAATACTACCAAAAGTATTATGGGCCTACCGAATAACTTCGAAAATGAGCACATGAGAGACACCCTACTCTTTGGTCTATGGGACCGGGGCAATAATACCAATCGAGGTCGGAGAACCCAACCTAAGGTACTCCCATAAGAGCGGCAAGAGTAACAACGAGAGCAGGAGGTAGGAACTCGACGAAGAGATATGGCCTACATAAGAATGGTACCCTAAAAACAACAAACAGAACGGTATTAGAACAAAAAAGCAAAGGTTAGGGCGCTTAAAGTCGGGGACTATGTACTGAAAGCCAAAACACTAGCGAGCAAAGATCCCCGAGAAGGCAAGCCGGCAACGAACTGGGACGGTATGTACAAAATCATAGCAAAAGCAAATAAGGGTTCATTCCAACTAGAGACAATGGAAGGAAAGTTACTACTAAACAACTGGAATATCAGCCACCTCAAATACTTCAAATTCTGAGAGAAAAATTGTCCCCCAAGTCGTACTCCTTTTTCCCTCACTTGAGTTTTGTCCCAGTTGCGTTTTCTCAAGGAGGTTTTTAACGAGGCGACAGAGCGAACGCTTCGAGTCGAAGTATGCGAAGGCAGGGTCTTGATTACTATTTCATTGCTCAACCTCTCAATCCTCTCTAGGTCAAACAATGAAGGGACTAGATGGATTAGGATTGGGACCGGAACGCCAGCCGATACCCAAAAATCTGTAAATTTCTCCAAGTATGTAACCAAAGCAACAATGTCAAAGCAATAACAAAATTTAGGCTTATCAGCACACCTCTTCTATGTCAAGGTTACATTCGACCCCGCTCGAACAAACACCTATCGGCCCTCGACCACAATACTAATGAAAGGTTATGTTCGACCCCACTCGAACAAACACCTATCGGCCCTTTTTTCGTAATATTAATGAAAAGTTACGTTCGAACCCACTCGAACAAACACCTATTGGCCCTCATCCGCAATACTAATGAAAGGTTACTTTCGACCTTGCTCGAACAAACACCTATCATCCCTCCACTGTAATACTAATAAAAGGTTACGTTCGACCCCGATTGAACAAACTCCCATCGGCCCTCAACCGTAATACTAGTGAAAGGTTACATTCGACCCTACTCGAACAAACACATATCAACTCTCAGCCACGCTTTAATAAAAGGTTATGTTCGACCCTGCTCGAACAAATACCTACCGGCCCTCGGTCGCAATTTGATGAAACATCACATTCAACCTCGTTCGAACAAACATCTACTGGTCCTCAGCCGCGATTTGACGAAAGGTCATGATCGATTACGATCAAACAATTACTTATCGGCCCTTGTCTGCATCTCAACACTAAAAATAGAAAAATGAAAAACAACGCATAATCGGCTCCAACGCCACGGCCAACTAAAAGACAACACCAACTAAGGAAAGAGTGAAACAGGCAAACAATAGAAGCAAAAAAACATACAAGTATAGAAAGTAAACCATAGGAAGGGAAGAAGATGCAGAGAACAACTTTGATATTTCATACTTAAACAATTTACAAAGGCCCATGAATACACCGACAAAAATACAAAAAGTTACAAGGCAAAAATAAAACCACTGATCGCTACCATCATGATCTTCACTGCCTTCACCACTTTGGCCACTGATGCCCTTTCCTTCTCAGTCTCCCTCACCATCGCTGCCTTCGCCCTCAGGATAAGCGATATCATACCAGGCGTCCTCGTCAAGCCGGTCTATGCCCTCATCTTCCCCCTCACTGGCCTCAGGTGTAGCGGGATCATACCCGCAAATGACTCAAGCTTCACGAGCCTTAACATGACCATCATAGGGCGATCTCAGAAACGAATCCCGCCTTATGGAAATCTCGAAACACATCCAATTGAGCCTCGACGTGAATCCATTCCTCATATAATTCCCGAGAAACGTTGGGAAAATCTGAAGTATGAGAAGAAGATGGATGTGCAAGCAGTTGGGCATTCATAGCTTCCAAAACAGCCACCCGATCATGAAGGATGAAGTTATCCTTCTCCAGCTCCCTGATCTTCTCCTCTAGTCGATCTTCTTTAGCTTTTGTCGTGGACTGATAATTCTCCCGCTCGGCCAGAGGGTCCTATTCGCCAACTCAAGCATCTCCGATTTCATCTGAGCCTCCAAACGAGAAGATTAAACCTTCTCAAGCTCACTTTACTTCTCGGCAACTTCACCATTAAGGGCCTCCAGCTGAAGCCTACATTCTTGCAATTGCTCGCGCAACTCGACCATTTGTGCTTGAAGGTCACTATATTGGGCCTCCACGCCCCTGCTGACCTCAAGATCCTCTTCCCTACTCCTTGACATCCCCTGAAGGATGCTACATTTCTCGATGGCTTTCACCATCTCATCGTCCTTCTCCTTCAACTCATCGAAAAGGGCCTGCATATCGCCGCCTTCACAAAATCACCTGCAAATCTCTTGGTACTTATCGCGATACTCGAAGTACTTGTTTTTCAACCTCACAAATATTTCTCTATGCCTCTCCTCCCTCTAGGCGCTCTCAATCTCAAAAATTACCGTCTACAATCATAAAAAGAAAAGAAGTAAGTCAGAAATGAAAATGCCCGAAAAACAAAGACAAAAAAGGAGAAGGACAAAACACCAAACACTCATTTTAAGAGCAAGACCGACAATGCTCCTCAACAAAGTGACATCATCCAACTCTTTAAGGGTCTTACCCTCTATATCAGAACAAAGAGGTCCGAGGCTAGAGACCACATCCTCTGTATTCTTCAGCAAGTCACGATCCATAGGGATCACAATGGTCCTCGTAGACCCCTCCAACCTTATCTCAAGTTGGGTAAACCCTTCCTCCATCATCTTTAGGTCATCCACATCAACGTCCAAACCTGACTCATCGCCCTCATCAGCGACACCTTTGCCTCTCTCATTGGCTGACAAAGAAGTATTATCAGCTAGTATGGAAGTCGATGCCTCCTCTCGCCTCGAAGTATTGAGAACGTCAGCGGCAGGCCCTTATGCCTCCATCACCATAAAAGGAAGGGGCATATCCTCACAGTTTCCACCAACCTCGAGATCTCGAACCCGACTCGATATCATCTTTGATGATAATGGTCATCATGTCGCGCATCAAAAAATCTCCCTCCACTAAGTCAACGGCTCGGGCGACCCCACGCCAGCATCTACAGACCTTCTCTTACGAGGCATCAAATCCCCATCACCATGAAAAGGCCCCTCGTCCTCATTGATAAGACAGAACAACTAAGGAACTAAGGTTTTCACAGCAGAAGAAGGTTCAGATTAAGAAGCAGCCACCGTCGGAGAAGGGACTGGGGCACGAATAGAGATGCTGCAGTCAAAAAAGGGAGGAAGCCGAGGACATAGCAGCTTTCCTCTTTGGGAACGTAGGTACGGGAGCTTTCAACCTCCTCAAAGATCCCCTGGCCGAAGTTAGGAAAAATATAGGGAAAAAGGAAGGTCAGTAAAAGTAAACCAAACAAAAAAAGAATAAAGACACCGGTAATAAAAGGAACTTACCAGTCAAGGGATAGCAAGCCCAAATGTCTTAAATAACCAGACCACTCACGGATCCCTACAATGTGAGGGAAGAGCCAACCAACCCAGTCAGAAGTGTCCTCGACCAAAAGAGGAGGCGAGGTCCTGGCTACATGAGAAAAGGACGAGAGGTTAAAGCCCACAACTAAGCACATAAAAAAATCAAATACTTACATACAAGGAAATTAGGTACCTACAAGTATAATTCCAAGCCTCAGGAAAATCATCGACGTTGGCCACCATGTCCTCAGTTCTGACGAAAAAGAAGTTAAACCAAAATTAGTGGTTGGCCTTGTCATCCATCTTCACCACTACGCACTTGCCTCCTCGGTGGCGGAGATTCAGCATCGTCTCCCTATAATCTAGGGGCGAACATGTGTATTAAATGCCAAACTGTGAGTTCGACCGCGGCCAGCTTGACAAATTTTGTAAGCATCCTTATGAGTTTATAAACGTACGGTGCGAGCTGAACTGGAAAAATGCCATAATAGCGACAAAATTCTTCCACCAGCGGAAGAGGAGGGAGAATGTGGCCGACTTGGAAGGGGTATTCATAGAAGGCGTAGTACCCAGGACGATGGACCTGCATCGCATCCTACCTAGCCGAGATTAATTCGATGTGGTTGGGAAGGCCGAACTTGGCTTTAAGCTTTCCCAATTCCTTCTCCGTCATCACTGGTCGAAAGACTTCAAGGTCAACATCAGGTAATTTGGAGAAATCAAACCTAGTATTAGGATTGAGAGGAACTATCTCCTCCACCAACAGGAAGCTTCCATCATCGACATCGGCATGAACATTCTCCTCGTAAGGGAAAAGAACCGCATTACTCCCCTCACTAGACTCAGAAGGCATGTTGGACATGTTTTGATGAAAGAAAGAGAAGTACCAAATGATGAAGAAATAAGAACACATGCAAATTACAGGAATAGAAACAAGAGGTTTGGAGCAAGGAAAGAGCAAGAGAATAATATAGGGTTTCGAAACAGAAAACTTGAAACTTCAAAATCACACCCTAACATCTCTATTTATAAGGGTCTTGGCTCTAGAACTAAAATCAGTTCATCACTATTGGGCACCAGAACCGAAGCGGCAGGGTTCGATCAAAGGTCACACGCAAAACGAAATAACGCATTGGAAATATGTGTAATAATGGCGCATGACGTCACCCTAACTCGTGGACAACACAGTTCCAGCGAATCACCGGGAAAATCGAAGCATTTGAAATACGTCGCCCACGTAGGGCCACGCTACCAGTTGGCCACAACCATAGCGACCATCACCCGCTCGCTCAATTGTGTCGACCACTTAAAACAAGATCCGCTCATTGAACTCGCCTAAAGCCAACCTCAATAAGAGGAGGGACTAACAATATGAGTCAAAATCTATCTTTGGAATAGTTAAGCCATGATAGTATTAATGGAAGACTTTTCAAGTTGCCGTTTATCGAAATGGCCCAAAAAACAACAAAGTCTGCGGTCGAAGAGTCAAAGAGAGTCGTAGTCAAGATGTCAAAAAAGGTCGGGGTCGAGTACCATTGACAGAGCTGTAATAGCTAGTTTTCAAGATAATACAGTAAAGAGAATATTCTAGTTGGATATTATCTGCACTTGTACTATTAGGATTCCTAGTAATATATCCCATATAAATAGAAAAAGAGATCATGATATGGGACATGTGATATTCATTTGTAAAGAACACACTTTGACTTGAAGATTCGGCTCTCACTTGCTAAGATACAAACATCACTTTTTTACTGAGATTCTTATCGATACTTTTTTGTCAGATCAAAAAATAACTCGAATATTCAAGGATCTATCTATCATTCATTATTAGGAGGAAGATCCACTTATTCCTTCATTTATTGAGTGAATCATTTCTCCTATTTACTTGAACGCCATTTATTGATGTTCATTACTATTAAATGCTACATTATTGCCCTTGATTTCTAGAATATTTATTATATGATATTGCCATTGTCCGACTAGATCCACACGATATTTATTGCTTCTTTAAAAACCCCATCTAAGGATATTATTATTAGCTAAAATTAACTCTTGTTTACGTAAATTTAATTATTTGAACCAAAATCTATATTTTTTTGTCAACCAATCTGGCGTCGTTTGTGGGGATTTCTTAGTTAAATTTTTAGCTTCATCTAGATCTACAACTAACGCAGGTCACTAACGTAAAAAAATCCAAGATCTCCTTTCTTTGTGTGCGCAAAATACTATGGAAGGTAACCGAGAAGAAAGGACGAGAATAATAAGTGACTTCCCAACCAACGTCATGAATGTCATCAAAGAAAACTGTGAAACAACAGGTAAGGATACGACACCCAGTGCGGCCCTTGGACAAGATGGGTCACCGCCCCCACACTGCAGCATAACAAAAACCCGTGGTAAAGGAGCCTCTACTCCTATAGAGGAAGGGAAGCCCCCAGTTGTGAAAAAACTCCTCGAGGCATGACAAACTGGCATGCTAACAAGCGTCCTCAACAAACCCGCTCCAGGCACGATTGCAGAAACCGTAAGAACTTGCACGATACAACAAATAGAGGAGCAGTGCAACCAACCCCTCCCTCCGACGATAGGCATAACTCACAATGTCATTGATAGTGTAGGTGAGCACGTCCTCGCAACCATCCTAAAGAGGATGGAAGAAATGGAGAATGAAAACAAGGCGCTCCGAGACTAGATGAAAGGACACCAAGAACGTGTTTATAAGATACCGAGCGCTCCTAAACTGCTGCTGAAAAGGGACGCCAGCCGGTTCATCGAGCAGCCATACAGTGATGATGTAGCCCCGCATGCCATACCGAAGAACTTTAAAATGCCGCTCTACTTCGGGATATACGACGGTACGACCAATCCTGGAGATCTCGTAACTCACTATGTCACCGCCGTGAAAGGCAACGACCTCGCCAAGGAACAAGTGTCCTCTATTTTGCTAAAGAGTTTTGCAAAACCCTTATGGGAGGAGCATTGACGTGGTATTTATTGCTACCAGTCGATATTTAGTGCCACTGTCGGATCAGATCCACACGATATGTATTGCTTCTTTAAAAACTCCATCTAAGTATATTATTGTTAGCTAAGATTAACCCTTATTTACATAAATTTAATTATTTGAACGATGATCTATATTTTTTGGTCAAACATATATTACATTAACTACAGTACACATATTTTTAACACCATTCTAATGGTTTTTGATGTATTCATAATAATATAACGAGCCAAAAATGGCTTTGCTTTGTGGGGATTAGACAACTACACGAGAGGAAATCGTTAACGCTAGACCAAACACAAACGAACACATCCGCAGTGGCAACAATTAGAAACACTATTAATCCCAAATAGGATCTTCTGGAGATAATAATAGTGTTTGGTTAAGAAAGATCAAGGACAATAACCTTCGCATAATTATTATAGTGTTTGTTTGGCCACATAAAAAGCATAATTGTGGATACTTATTTTGTTTTTAACAGCAAGCTGGGTTGTAGCTTAGCTATGGATACCCTTGTTTACCTGGTTATTAATCCAATTTAGTTGCCAAAAAAAAAACATAACTAATGTGAATTTTGGTTGGCAGTCCTTGAGGAAGCCAAGCATTATATATATATATATATATATATATATAGACGAATAGAAATGGCATAATCTATACTACATTGAAAGCACGAAACCTTTAGCGAAATATCGTTTGCTTTTTTTACCCTTTGAAAATAAATTTTATATTAGACAAAATTATAATTTAAATTGCTTTCCTACTATTTAAAATTTTAAAATTAACTAAAAAAATTATTATTAAAACTTTCATTATTTGAATTATACGAAAATTCTTAATATTTAGGAATTTAAACCAAGTAAAATTGAAAAAACTTATATAAATATATTACTTATTCGAAACAGACAAAATAATTATCAGACCGTCATTGTGAGTATGTCTTTCACGTTAAATAGACATACATTTATGTTGCATCAAGTAAAAATATGTAACCTAAATATTTCTGAAACTTATGAGCCAATATTGGAAAACAACGAGGATTAATTGTGGCTTTGGAAACATCAGTTGAAAGATAGTTTGTTATAAGTTGGAAAGCATGTGGGACTGGGATCGGTGGTGAAAGGTCACTTTTGGTACCTTTTTAAGTCATTGTCCTTTTACGTGTTTAATTTAGATCACACTCTTATAAGTGTGTAAATACATAGTATATAGCATATATGTTAATATCAAAGACTTGGACTTAGACATAAAATAGATAATTTTATCACGATCCAAAATTCACTAAGGGTCGTGATGGCGCCGGACAACACTGTCAGACAAGCCAATACCAATAAGTTAATTAGATTCCCATTTTAATATTTATTGAGATCATTTCTTTTATACATTAAACAATAAATAATGAAATTCACTGAATAAATAATGATGTCTTTAACAAACTTAAATATTGAATAATCCCATAGTCATCCCAGAACCCGGTGTCATAAGTGCATGAACAATTTCTAGGAAACAATGTAATACAATAATTGTCCGGAATACAAATTGGATAGTAGAGAAAATGCAATACAATACTCTGAAGGAGACTCTGCTGGCTGCAGGTCGTCTCGAGAAGTGCAGCTCACATAAGTCTTCGTATCAACCATGCCGTTGTGCCAACCTAGGCCACTAGACATACATGTGTCTGTGCAACAAAAATGTACAGCAAGTGTAGTATGAGTACAAAAACAACGTGTATCCAGTAAGAATCCCGTCTAATCTCGAAGAAGTACTGACGAGGGGTCGACTTCAACACTTACTAGTGGTCTAATAATAAAATATCATTAATGTGGAAAATCATGGATGTTATAAGGTGACTACAAACTCAATAATCATGAAGCAAGTAAACAAGTCTTTGGTTAATAGAAATTTCCAAGTTTATTTTTAATTATTTATCAATTTATCTCATGCCAGGGAAAACAAATATCAACATATATTAATCTCAAGGCAAGCAATACAAGCATGCGCAAATTATGTCGAGGTCGTACGGCCCGATCCAACGTAATAATAAAATATACACTGTCAGAGGGTCGAATGACGCGAATCATATATGCATCTATTTAATCTACCGAGGCGTTCAACCCATTCCTCAAAAGATAAATACATCCAAACAGTCAATCAAGAATTCACCAAGGAGCAATTATCCAAGAAAAAATAATTTCTCCTTTAAAAGTCAAGAAAACGAAGTCTAGTCTTTTAGAATCATTTACGAAGTTCAATATGTTTTAAGCATTTTAAATTGATAACAAGATTTCAAATAGTACAAGTAAAGCATGCTTTTGGGTCCTAGACTACCCGAACTTAAGCATAATAGTAGCTACGCACGGACTCTCGTCGCCTCGTGCGTACGCAGCCCCACAAATAGGAGCACATATTTAATTGTTTCACCTATGGAGTAAATTCCCTCTTACAAGGTTAGAAAGGAGACTTACCTCGCTCCGGAGTATTAAAAATGGCTCCCAAGCCCTTCCGACGACTTAACCCGATGCCCAACGCTCTAAAGCTAGTCAATAATTGTGCAAACCCATTAATATATGCTCAAATACTTACTATAATCCGATTTATAGTAATTTCTAATCCCGATCGAAAAGTTGACAAAATCGCCCTCAAGCCCACGTACCCGGATTCTGAATTTTTTCGAAGATAAAGTTTACCAATAACACCACTGTCACACCTCTTTTTTACCACCCCGAAGGGGTATATAAGAGAGTTTTTCCCAATTTAAGTGACAATCGAAACGAGATTATTTTATTTAAAATTCAGAGTCGCCACTTGGGATGATTTATGGTGTCTCAAGTCACCGATTCAAATCCCAAATCGAGGAAAGATTGACTCTGTCTTACAGTCCGCGAACACAGAAATTCGGGTAAGGAATTTTGTTAACCCGGGAGAAGGTGTTAGGCATTTCCGGGTTTCGTGGTTTCAGCACGGTCACTCAACTGTTATTATTGGCCTATTTATTTGATTTAAAAAATATATCTTTGAAACCTATGCATATTTTTACTTATTAAATCGCTTTTAATTATTTTTAGGAAGATTCAACGTTATTTAAAACACGCTTGAACCACGCCACATGAAATGCACCCGCGGTCCATGACATATTTTATTTAACATTGTTGAGATTCAGATTTGAGTCACATAAAATGCACACCCGAGTTTAAGGAAATTAATTTAAATTACGCGCCTAAAACAACTACGCACTTTCAAGTTTGCGAGGGCCATGAAAAATTCAACTAAATGGCACACCTCGATTTCTAAAGGATTAATATTAATTAAGTGAGGGCCATGTGTTTTGAGATTTTATTTGGCATGGTATGCCTCAAATTGTTCTAACAAAAAGGGTTTCTAAAATTAATTTTGAGGGCCAAAAATTGTATATTGGGCTAATATGGCGCGCCCCTAGTTAATTAAAGGGCCTAGCTAAGTAATTAAAAGGCTAAGGGGATTTCTAGTTTATTTTTAAAGCCATGTTTAAGCTAAACTTTAATAGCCAAGGAACTAGTAATAAATAGAACCCACGTTGGATTATTGGAGGAGCCCAGGCCGGCCGTGGGCATAATGGCCAATTGCCAATTGCATGAATAGGCATGAGAACACAACTGGGCTTAGCATGAAGCCCAGATTGAGAATGTGCCTGCCGAGAAGGAAAATTCAGCACAACTGAGCCAACGCCAGTAACCCAGTAGCCTTAAAACTTGAGAACAAAAGCAAATATTGATGACTCTTGACTGATACGAAACACACTTTTGATGCCAACATACATTCCATAACGAAATTACACTTCCTAATGTGACAACAACTCGTACAAAGATGGTTTCATCTTTTAACATCACAATTCAAGGGTTATAACTCATGCTAGACTCTAATTTAAAATAGAGCCTTTAAACAAAACCATACAACTCGAACTTTTCAAAGAAAACAAAAGGTAAAGAGTTAATCTAAGTTTGAGAATTTATAAGTCCAAAATCAAGCTCAAAATCCATTTGAAAATCTAAGTCTGAGAATTTCACAAAACTACCATTTCTCACCAAACAAACCAAACCAGCCTGATAGACTTTCATCAGTATACCACAACAATTCAATTCCAAGCCAACTCACAAATACACCTACGAAATTTAATCTCAACTAGACTATTTCCTCAATACCACAAAACTGAAACCAGGATGTTCACATATCAAATACTTGAATCCAAAATCACACCCAAAATCTTAAATTAATTTATTTTACAACATATTAATGGCATGAGAAAACTAAAATAACATGCTTAGTTTTAAATTTACTATAGAATATTAAAGAAATGGAAGAAACAAAAGGAGTAGAACTCAAATACAACTTTGTATTTAATCAGGTTTCAGCTCGAAACACATGTTCACATTCACTTGTTTTGCATAGTTTGAAGAATACCTGGATTGCAAATAAAAACAAGGAGTTAACAGCAGCAACAGAATCAGCTCAAAGCAACAATAGAAAAGTGATGGAACAGTAGATCAAAACCAAACTTCAAACCAAAATTCAAACCATTCTTCAACCCAAGGCACGATTTTAAAATTTTCAGGAGTTCTAACTAACAGAGGGAATCATGAAAACTCAACTAAGCACAATTTAAGCAGTTTTCGATATTTTTTGGAAATTAAAAGAGAACCCGACTGCTTCTTAAATTTTTAATATTTTTTAGTCTCTAAAATTCTCTAAAAAAATCGCCCTTGATAGT
This sequence comes from Nicotiana sylvestris, assembly GCF_000393655.2. Classification (NCBI taxonomy): domain Eukaryota; kingdom Viridiplantae; phylum Streptophyta; class Magnoliopsida; order Solanales; family Solanaceae; genus Nicotiana; species Nicotiana sylvestris. Next base: position 150,368,525 of record NC_091059.1, on the reverse strand, counting down.
GAAGTTACACCCTTTTATATGGAGCAATTAGGGCAGCAAAAATGAGCCAAGTTATTCGCTACTGGCCCTTTTTAAATTTTTATTTTTGCTCCTATGCCCTTGGTTTAAAAATCTGTTTTGAAAAACAGCCCCAAACCCACCCTCCTAGAAGTTTCTCCAGTCAGTTATTAAAGATTCACCATGATTGAATCCCTAAACTAACCTTTCAGACCTTATTATTTACCCTCAAAACCAAACTGGGTCAAGTTGACCCACGACAGAACGGAACTGGGCTTGCAAAAAAAAACCCGGGCTAATCCCCTGTTCTTTGGGCCTCTAATTAACAGAGCCCGAATTTGATCAACAATAAAATCCACACGGCTATTGACTTACAGAATCATAAAGACTCATGAGGTTTTGAGCCCAAAGAAAATAGAAACAAACAACATATGAACAATATCTAACACAAAACAAAATTGTGCTAATTAAAATAGACCTAAAACTAACATGCATACCAAAATGACTTGAAGAAATAGAAAACTAAGACAAAAAAGAAAGAAACAGAAGAAGATGAGAGGAGAAATGAAAAATGAGAAATGAAGAAAAAAGAAGCAAAAGAAGAAAGGAAAAATACCTAATAAGAAACGGTTGGGCAACGAAATTTGAGAAAATCTTCAAAATCTTTCCATTTTTTGACCAAGCTTGGCATTAATCACGTGTTCCTGCCGGGAACACACGAATAACACCAATTTTGACCCTAAATCTTCATTGACATTTGACAATTTGGGGGTTTTGAGATTTCAGGGTTTGGGTCAGTTTTAAGATTGAAGATTCGAATAATTGTGGAGGGATTTGATGGAAGTTAGTTAGGAATTGGGAAAGAGGAGGTCATGGGGGTTTTGGGGTGTGAGTTTGAGGCTGATTATGGGTGGCGCCACCGACGAATGGTGGTGGAGTATTAGGGCGGCGGTGTCTAGGGTTTTGAGAGACAAGGGGGTAAGGAGAAGATTGAGGGGGGGGTTGACAGGGGTATGGGGGGGGGGCGTTTGGACAGTATTATATGAAATGGAGTTGAGTTCCCAGCCGTTGGATCATGTAAGATCAACGGCTGGGATATGATCGAGCCAAACGGCGCCGTTTTGGGTGGGCCAATTACAACGGATCGGGTTAGGGGGAACTGGACCTGGGCGGAACGGGTTTGGAAGGTGAAATCATTTGGGCTGCGATAATAGTGGCCCAAAATCAACAACCCTTTTATTTTAATTTCTTTTCTTTTCAATTTTCAATTGTTTTTTTTCTTCTTCTTCTTCTTCTTCTTTTTTCTTTTCCTTTTAAATTAAACTAAAATTACTCTTAAATTAAAATAACTTACCAAATTAAACTAATCACTCAACATAGTATTATCAATAACTAATTAAATCCTAAATTAAAAGAAAAACTATAAAAATTAAAATTAAAAAGTTAAAGATGCAAAATGAGTTATTTTGCGATTTTAATCATTTTTATAAGACAACTAAATTGCTAATTAACCTAAAAATGTAAATTAAATCCTAAATGAAAATGCGACGTATTTTTGTATTTTCATGAATTAATAACATTAAACGTGTACAGACAAATGCAAACAATTAACAAAATGCGACAAAAATCTACGAAATTATAAATAATGGGAAAATTTTATTTTTCTTGTATTTATGGGAGTAATTCACATAGGGCAAAAGTCACGTGCTCACAGCTGCCCCTCTTTGTTTGGAAACACGAAGAGTTTTCGTGTAAAGATAAAGTGAGCGGATACGAGCGATTTTTGCCCGTTTGAATACTCCGTGGGAAGCATTTTCGAAAGATTTGACCGCACCCTACTTCCGAGGTTGCCTACATATCCTTGGCTATAAAGGAATCGGGTCAGTGTAGTTTGGGAAGTTTTGGTAGTTGGGACTACCAGGAAGCTGTTTGCACTGTTGTTGTTGCTGCTACTGCTTACTGAACTCCTTATTACACCAAGACAAAATAAAAGATGCTAGACTAAACTATGATCTATGAATTACAAGAATCCTATCTATACTTCTTCAAATTTGATCTTGCAGTTTCCGCTGCTCTGTTGACTTGTACTCTCCAGGTGAGATTCCTTTGTTGCTGTCTGGGATTGTATTCTGAGGTACTTTCCCTTTTCTCCAGGTGGGCGCCTGATTGTTGAACTTGAACCGTCTACCCTTGGCCACTGTTGCCTTCCCTTTGTTCTCCAGGTGGGCTCCTGATTTCCAACATTTGAATTATCTTCTTTTCCTCCAAAACTTGCCTTGTTATCCCTTTGTTCTCCAGGCGGGCTCATGATTGCTGAACTTTCATTGAACATCGCTGCTTCCCTTTGTTCTTTAGGTGGGCTCCTGATTGCTGTCTTCCTTTGAACCTTGCTGCTTTCCCTTTGTTCTTCAGGTGGGCTCCTGATTGCTGAACTCCTTTGAACCTTGCTGCTTTCCCTTTGTTCTTCAGGTGGGCTCCTGATTGTTGTCTCCTTTAAACCTTGCTGCTTTCCCTTTGTTCTTTAGGTGGGCTCCTGATTGTTGTCTCCTCTGAACCTTGTTGCTTCCCTTTATTCTTCAGGCGGGCTCCTGATTGCTGACATTTGAATTGTTCTCCATTTGTTCTTCAGGTGGGCTCCTAACTTCCCATACTTGAATCGCTTCTCCCTTTGTTCTTCAGGTGGTCTCCTGATTATCGATGCTTGGACTGCCTTTCCTTGGAATTTGATTTGTTTTCCCTTTGTTCTCCAGGTGGCCTCCTGATTGCTGTACTCGAACTACTTCCTTTTGTGACTGCTTTTCCTTTGAACTATCCTTCCGTGTTTCCCCAAATGGGTGCCTGATTGCTTGACCCTAAACTGCTTTCTATCCTTAAAACTCGTGTTGTTCTCCCTTGCTCTCCAAGTGAGTGCCTAATTTCAACAAAATAGACAAAACAAAGAAAATTTTCTGTCCTAGTTTGGTAGCTGGGCACATCTGTGAGTGTTAATTGAATCATGTCACCAAATATCACTAAGAATTTGAAAGCTAGATCCCATTATCCAGGAAGGTCCTGAAAACTCCTAGTTAAATGATAGTTTTTAAAGATAAGGTATGACTTCCGCTAAATTTTGTTATCTATGAAGGTCTTACAACTAAATTCCATTATCCAGGAGAGTCCTGAAAATCAAAATCAAGTCTTATCTTAAGAGTGACAACTTTAAGGCTAAATTATACTTCCCTACAACAAAACTTACGCTAAATCTTTTTATCTAATGGAGGTCTTAAAGCTAAGTCCCATTATTCAGGAGGGTCCTGAAAATTTTAAATTAAATCCTATCCTAAGAATGAAAACTTTGAAACTGACTTATATTTCCTCAAGGTAAAGCTTATGCTAGATCTTGTTACTTATGAATGTCTTAAATTTTAACTAAGTTCCATTATCCAGGAGGGTCTTGAGAATTTATGGTCAAACTTGTCTGGTGCTTGCTTTTCCTTATGGAGGGTTTCTCTGAAACAAACGAAATTTTCTGCCCCTATTTCAAATCAAAGAAAAATCTTGTCAGTTTAAAATGTGGTGGTTAGTTTGTGGCATTCTTTCTGAAGGTGGCTCTTCCCTTGTCGTGCTTTACTTTGACTGGCTGCCTTGAACTGACCAAGAATTGTTTGACGTTTTAACTAACCCTCAACCGCAGGACCCTAGATGACCCGAATGCTCTATACCCAAACCGTTGTTTTACATTTCTGACCCTTCTATCTGAACCTCTACATCTCCCGCGATATTACTAAACCATTCCACCGATGGAACTTTCACTGTCACTTTATGTCCCATTTTACATCATACTATCTCTGGCATGTTCTGGCCGCACTGTGCTTTGTGCAATTTTGGAAGTTGGTAGTGAGCTTTGAAATCCTTTCTTATTTGCTTAAACAAAACTGATATTGGAAACATCTTAGAGAAATAAACCCAAAAGAAATGAAATGCAATGACATTGAGAGTTAGGAATAAGGAAGAAAAATCTGAAACTAGATAATTGTTTGAAGGGGAAAAAGTAAAGAAACTTATCTGAGTGGAGCAGCTGGTACCAATGATCATGACATGCATTTCGGATTAATCAGCCCAATCTATTCAACCAATCAACTTTCAGTTGTCGTACTTTGTTCCCCAGGATCTCCATAACCCAATTCTTTTCGCCAAGTCACAGACCTTGTTCGGCTTGCAGTGCCCTGATGGGTTTTCACCAACAAACCTCTCTCATTTGTTCATATCTCAACTTACTTTCGCCTTACGGTTCCCTTGAGGGTTTTTACCAATAAGACTCTCTCATTTTTTATTTCTCTCAGCTTTCGTCGCCTTACGGTGCCCATGAGGGTTTTTCACCAATAAGACTCTCTCATTTTACATTTTTCTTGCTTAAACCGGAGTGCTGCCCCTGATATGAGTCACCTTTACTTGCTTGACTTGACATCTCTAGAAGACTGATTGGAAGGTCTTCTTTGGACCATAATGTGGGCTTTGGACGGGGTTAGAAAAAAGGATACCAAGAAGGCTCAAAACAATTCAAATGGGTTTGCAATTACAATTTTTTGAATCAGATTTCTTACAACAACCACAACTTCTGCCCCAGTTTCTTGCTTGGGGGCTTTTGAACTTTTTATTTGATGGGACCGAACCGTGAGACTGCCTTCATATCCTTAAAAGGAATCAGGTCAAACGTAGTTCACGTCATAGAAATTACTTTGTTGTTTTGATTTTTCTTTTCTTTTTCTTTCTCTTTTTTTCTTTTTCCCTTTTTGTTTTTTTGTTTTTCTTTCTTTTTCTTTTTTTTTATTTTTTTTTATTTTCACTTTTCCATTCTTTTCTTTCTCTTTTTCTCTCTTTTCCTTTACTTATCTTTTGCGCTTGCGTTTCTGAATTTTGCATACTGATTCCAAAAGAGGGTTATGAAAGTAAATAAATAAATAAAGCTCAAAGGGGTAACAACAAATAAAGTGTTTAGATAGCAGAACAAAATGCCTTCGTCATTCCAATCTTCAAAACATGCCAAGTACAAACAAACACAATTTAAACCAAAGAAATCATACTTAATATCTTTTGACTGCATCAGAATTGATAGTCATATCTATACATTTGCCTTCTATATATGTTAAATACAAAGAACCATTGGACAACACTCTCGCTACGATGAACGACCCCTGCCAATTTGGGGCAAACTTGCCTTTTGCTTCAGCCAGATGTGGAAGGATGCATTTTAATACTTGCTGACCCACTTCAAATTTCCGGGGACGTACCTTCTTGTTGTATGCTCTTGCCATTTTTTTGATACAACTGTCCATGACATACTGCTGCCAACCTTTTTTCATCAATCAAACTCAGTTGCTCTGACGGGTTTTGACCCACTCATCATAATCAATCTCGGCTTCCGCAACAATTCGAAGGGATAAAATTTCAACTTCCGCGGGTATCACTGCTTCTGTGTATACCAACAAATAAGGAGTTGCACCTACTGAAGTACGAACAATAGTGCGATAACCCAACAACGCAAAAGGCAACTTTTCATGCCATTGCTTGGAACCTTCCACCATTTTTCGAAGTAACTTCTTTATGTTCTTGTTGGCTGCCTCGACTGATCCATTCACCTTGGGGCGGTGTGGGGTGGAATTGCGATGCATAATCTTAAACTGTTGACATACCTCTCTCATCAGATGGCTGTTAAGATTGGCACCATTATCTGTGATGATTATCTTTGGGATCCCGAACCAACAAATGATATTTAAATGAACAAAATCGACCACTGCTTTCTTGGTCACAGACTTGAAAGTTTTAGCTTCAACCCATTTAGTGAAATAGTCAATGGCCACCAGAATGAACCTGTGCCCATTGGATGCTGCTGGCTCAATTAGTCCGATGACATCCATACCCCAAGCAACAAAGGGCCATGGTGCAGACATTATGTGCAATTCAGATGGCAGAGAATGAATCAAATATCCGTGCACTTGACATTGATGACACTTGCGCACAAAACTGATGCAATCTCGCTCCATGGTGATGGCTCGCTTAAAGAATTTTCTTTGCCAGAACATACCCACTCATATGCGGTCTGCAGACTCCGGAATATACTTCGGTCATGATAGCCATGGCCTGTCTAGCATCTATGCATCTTAGCAATCCAAGATCTGGAGTTCTTTTGTAGAAAACTCCTCTACTGAAGAAAAATCCACTTGCCAACCGTCGAATTGTTCTCTTTTGATCCCCTGTGGCCTGTGTCACACCTCCTTTTTACCTATACCCCGTAAAGGGTATAAATATAAGGGAGTTTTTTCAATTAAAGGACAGTCGAAACGGGATTTGTTTAAAGATTTAGAGTCGCCACTTGGGATAATTTATGGTGTCCCAAGTCACCGATTGAATCCTGAATCAAGGAAAGTTGACTTTATTCACGACCTGCAACACAGAAATTCGGGTAAGGAATTCTGTTAACCCGGGAGAAGATGTTAGGCATTCCCGAGTTCCGTGGTTCTAGCGCGGTCGCTGTGATCATACTTGGCTTATTAAATTGTCTAATTACTCGTTTTAGAACCTATGTGCATCTACTTTTTACCGCATTTTAATTAAGAAAATTATCTTGAAACGAGTCACGCGAACGTGTCCATTTGTTTGACGTGTCAAAATTATGTCACGCTTTTTAACATGCTTATTTCATTATTATTATCCAAAATCATGGCAAAGTCACGTGAAATGTACACCCGAGCCCTTTTAATCTAATTGACATAGTTCAATTGATGAATAGCACCCAATTTCTATACTGTGACAAAATCATGTTCAACTATAACCAATTCGAACAAACATGCGAGCAAATTCAAAACTACGAAAAAAAACAACTACACAAACAACGGGACCATATCACCAAACAAACATTTAACATTAAACTTGAATAAAGCGGATAGAGAATGATAGAATTGGACTTCAATATAGCCGGAAAATTGGTGTTTCAATGTTTAACACTCAAAAATGTGATGAACCACGGACGGAACCCAAATTAACACCGAAAACTCAACCAAACTCGGATTCAAACCCAAATCATAACCAAAATTCGTCCTTGAAACCCAAACGGAGTCAAAAAAGTGAACAAATATGTATTTTTAGTTTCCTTTTTATTTTTATTTCTTGTGGAAAAAGATTTGTGTTTCTCGACTGTGTATGTGCAGTCGGCGATGAGCGAGTGAAGACAGAATCACCACTTCAACGGTGGTTATTGTCGGAACAGCGGTGTCGAAGGAGGAAAACGAGCAACGGGATCATAGGTCTATTCTCGCCAGAAACTTCGACAACCTTGACGACCTGAGCTCGACTTAAGAGACCAGCAGCAGTTAAAGAAGCTGAAGCTGCTACATTTTATAGTAAGAACAAACTGCTCGAAGATGGTGAAACTCCGGTGAAACGTCGGAAAGAGCAGTGACGTTTACAACAACGTCGAGTTTCAGTAGCTCAAGCTCAACGGGAACAAATGGATAGCGATAACATAGATCGGAACCAATGTACGACAACTTCCACACGACTCAAACTCGCAAACGACTCCATACCTCAGTTGCCTTACGCTCGTTCCCTCACTCCGTTCATGTGCGTGACTGTGTGTGTGTGAAGGTGAAGCTCGCCGAATATGGTGTTACTGGCAGAAGGTTTGGCGGGTCAAGGTCGACAAGATGGGTGGTGGGGAGTTGGGTGTTGGGTCGTTTCGCTAGGGTGGGCTCGTTGGAAGCTGCTGGTGTGAGGTCGTTTGGTTCTACTTGTCGTGTTCAGAACTCGTTACTCCGACGAGCTGGTGGAGCTCGTTTTTCTCGGCGAGTTTCAAGCAGAGATGGGGTCGCTTGATGGTTAACATTCAGAGATCGTTGGCGCTTTTCCGGCGTGCATGGGTTGTTCTAGGTTTGGGGCTGTTGGTATATGGGGTTGATGAAGAGAGCAGGGGTGTTTGGATATGGGGTGCGATCGGGAAGATGAAGTTTCAGGGGGGGGTCTGTTTTGCGGGGCTAGGGTCGTTTGGAGAAGACGATCCCGGGGGTGGGGGTGGGGTGGGGGTTGTTTCTTGAGCAGCTATTTTCAGCTGCTCGTTCAGCCTTCTTTTTTCCCGTTCTTTTCTCTTAGGCTTTTCCTTTTTTATATTGTAGGTTTTTTGGTAGGGTTTTTAGGTTAAGGGGTATGGGCCTAGGAATTATGGGTTTGACAATTGTGGGCTAGGTCCAAAATTAGGCTTAAAAATGGGTTGCTCGAGCCTAAGTTCTATTCTTTTGCTGCGAAAGAGATTAAAAATATGGGCCCATTTATTAATTATTACTACTATTCAAATAATTACTAAAATAAAACTAACCATTAATACAAATATATTTTTGGTATTTTCAAATATCATATTAAAATAAAAATACGATACTATTGTTGTATATATATTTTTTAGGTTTAAAAATGACTAAAAAACATTAATGAACCTATTTTTTTGTAATTTTGTTTTCTTGTAATAAAATAAAGTAAAAGAGTCAAGATTACTTAAAATATCTATATTATGCCAAAATTAAATATTTACGCGTTAAAATATGAAAAATCTTGGGGAGGGTCAAAAATCACATGTCTACAGCTGCCCCTTTTTGACTGAAAATGTACAGAGTTTTCAGACAAAAACTGATTAGACAGGTTTTTGACCCAACCCTTATTTGGAGAGACTAAAACTAAGAGAAAAGGGAAATGTGACCGAGCCCTGGTATCTGGGCTGCCTACATATCCTTGGCTATAAAGGAATCAGGCCACGTGTAGTTTAGAGAAGAGTGAGATGATGAAGTATGCCGAGGTGGAGATCCGGTCGGGGTGCCGTTTGGACGAGGTTCTGGTCCGCGGTCCCTATTATTACATCAAGAATCAAATTAAAAAAAGACTAGCTAAGTCTAACAACTACGAAGTTACAAGATTCCTATCTATAAGTCTTCTGAAACTTGATCTTGAGTCTTGAATGGTTCTTCATGCAGACTTTAGATTTGAACCTTGATGCTTGCTAGTTGCAGGTTCTAGTTCATCCCTCTTCAACTTTTCGGATCAAAACCAGGTATGCAATGCTTGTTTCCTCAGCCATGTCTTGAGCAACCCACATCTTTCATCAACTTCTGCATTTGGATTCACTTCTTGCCTTTCTTTTTTTCTTTATTGTGACTAACTTCTGTTGATCACCTCGGACTGTTGACTCGCATTCTTTCCGCGAGATTCTTTGGTTGCTGACTTGAATTGCAATCTGAGATGCTTTTCCTTTTCTTCAGGTGGACGCCTAACTGTTGAACTCGAACCGTCTTCTCTTGTTACTTGACACTATTTTCCCTTGCACCTTGAACCATTTTCCCCTGAAACTTGAACTGTCTTCTTTCGAAACTGCTTTCCCTAGAAACTTGAGTTGTTTCCTCTTGTTCTCCAGGTGGGCGCCTGATTACAACAAAATAGACAAAACAAAGAAATTTTTCTGCCCCAGTTTGCACTCGGAAGATTTGTGAGTTATTAGCAAAATTATAAACCACTTGTACTATTGATGCAATGATGAAATTAAACTAAAGAATAGACTAGGAAAACTATAAACTAAGCTTGACCAAAGTAAAAACTGACCCTATTCTCCAGGCGGGGCCCCTGACTGCTAACTGAAATGTATTCTCTGCTCTCCAGGCGGGCTCCTAACTGCTAAACTTGAATGTATTCTATGCTCTCCAGGCGGGCTCCTGACTGCTAACTTGAAATGTATTCCCTGCTCTCCAGGCGGGCTCCTAACTGCTAAACTTGAATGTATTCCCTGCTCTCCAAGCGGGCTCCTGACTGCTAACTTGAAATGTAGATAAAACAAAGAAAATTTTATGTCACGGTTTGGTGGCTGGGCACAGATGTAAGTGTAAAATGGATCACACTACCAAATATCAATAAGAACTTGAAAACTAAAACTTGAATTGTACTCTCTTGTTCTCCAGGCGCGTTCCTGATTGCTGACTTGAAAGTATTCCCTGCTTTCCAGGCAGGCTCCTGACTTCAACTTGAACGTGCTCCCTGCTCTCCAGGCGGGCTCCTGACTTCAAGATAGACAAAACAAAGAATTTGAAAGCTAAAATTTAAATTGTACTCCCTTATTCTCCAAGCGGGCTCCTGACTGCTAACTTGAACGTATTCTCTGCTCTCCAGGTGGGCTCCTGACTTCAACATACACAAAACAAATAATTTGAAAGCTAAAACTTAAATTGTACTCCCTTGTTCTCCAGGCGGGTTCCTGACTGCTGCGCTTGAAAGTCTTCCCTGCTCTCCAGGCGGGCTCCTGACTGCTGACTTGAAATGTATTCCCTGCTCTCCAGGCGGGCTCCTGACTTCAACATAGACAAAATAAAGAATTTGAAAGCTAAAATTTAAATTGTACTCCCTTGTTCTCCAGGCGGGCTCCTGACTGCTACGCTTGAATGTATTCCCTGCTCTCCAAGCGGGTACCTGATTTCAACAAAATAGACAAAAACAAAGAAAATTTTTCTGCCCTAGTTTGGTAATTGGCCACATATGTGAGTGTTAAACTGAATCATATTACCAAATATTACTAAGAATTTGAAAGCTAGGTCCCATTATGCAGGGGGGCCTAACAACTCTTAACTAAACGACAATTTTAAATCTAAGTTATATCTTCTAAAGGTGTGACTTCTGCCAAATCTTGCTATCTAAGAGAATCTTTAAACTACTCCCCATTATCCAGGAGGGTCCTGAAAATCAAAGGTCAAATTTTATCTTAAGGGTGACAACTTTCATGTCTGAATTATACTACCCTACAGTAGAGTTTACGCTAAATGTTGTTGTCTAATCGAAATCTTAAAACTAAGTCCCATTATTTAGGAGGGTCCTGGAAACTCCTAATTGAATCCTATCTCGAACATGCAAACTTCTAAGCCAACTTATATTCCCTTGGGATACATTTATGCTAGATTATGCTATTTCTGAACTTTAAACTAGGTCCCATTTTCCAGGAGGGTCCTGAAAATCAAGAATCAAACCTGTTTGGTGACTAACTTTCTCCACGGAGGGTTTCTCCGAAACACCCAAAATTTCCTGCCCCTGTTTCAAATCAAAGAAAAATCTTATCAGTTTAAAAATATGGTGGTTGGTTTGTGGCCTTGCCTTTGAGGGCGGTTGCTCCTTCACTTCTCATGATAACTGATTTCCCCTCGAGGACCTTGCTTGCTTATGGACTAGCCACTTTCTCTGCCATCCTTATCACAGAATATGCCCCTTCTCCGTTCAGACCCAATTCCTTCTATTTGTTGCACTGCTCATGAACTAACATTTACCAACCTTTGCGTTTTACCGACAATACCTTTGATTTGTCCACCTAACACCCTTCATCTGTTGCATCGTGCTCTTGTGTTGACGTGTACTGCACCTTTGTGTTTCTCATGAATTCCAAAGCACACTAATTTCCATCCACTCAGTGAACATGTTGTTTTTCCTGACTTAAATCACTGGCCCTGGCCTTGAAGTCTACTGTTCCCTCACTTGTCACGTCAACTTTGATTTCTACTTGAAAGACCTCACTTGTCACTGGTTAACCACTTTCTTTGTCTCATCACAGGGAATACCTTTGACCCGTTCACCCAACATCCTTTATCTGTTGCACTGTTCACGAATCGAAATATACCAAGTCTTTGTATTTCTAATGGACCCCAAAGCATGTTGGTCGTTACCAACTCAGTGCGCTTGTTGCTCTTTCCTGACTTATGACACTGTGTCGTGCTAGCCAAATCTTGTTTTGTGCAATTGGAAAGTTGGTGGAAAATTTTGAAGTCATTTCTCACTTGTTCTGACCAAATAAACTCAGGAAGAGGAAGTAAACAAGACACAAGGAATAGAGTAAAGGACAAGGGAAAGAGGTGATTCCTAACAAGAAAACTACAAAGTAGAAACCTATCAGATGTGGATACCAACTCTAATGACCATGACATGCACCTGTGGCCTATTCTGTCAAACAAATCTGATGTTCAGCTCTTGTTATACCTCTGAACCATGAAACTGGGCTTCAATGCTCAGATTATCCAATCTGATTCACAATCCTTATTCGACTTGTAGTGCCTGAAGGGTTTTCACTATCAAGCCTCTCTCATTTTGTTCTTGCTCTCAACTTACCGTCGCCTTGCGGTGCCCGTGAGGGGTTTTATCAATAAGACTCTCTCATTTTTAACTTCTCTCATCTCCCGTCGCCTTACGATTCCCGTGAGGGTTTTCACCAATAAGACTCTCTCATTTTTATTATTTTTTCCGCTTGGATCAGAGTGTTGCCCTTGATATGAATCACCTCCACTTTCTTGATTTGACATCTTTCGAAGACTGATCGGAAGGTCTTTCTTTGGACCGTAACGTGGGCTTTTGGATAGGGTTAAAAAGAAAGGATATCAGTGGCTTAAAACAATTCACATGGGTTCAAAATTACAACTTTCGGAATCAGATTTCTTACAACAACCATAACTTCTGCCCCAGTTTCTTGCTTGGGGACTTTTGGATTTTTATTTTGATGGTACCGAACCGTGAGGCTGCCTACGTATCCTTAAAAAGGAATCATGCCTACGTATCAATTATTTTCTCTTCTTTCCTTTTTTTCTTTTTGTTGTTGTTTTCTTCTCTTTTTTTCTTTTTTCCTTTTCTTCTCTCTCTTTTCATTCTTTTTCTTTTCTTTTTTTTCTTTACTCATCTGTCACGCTTGTGTTTCTAAACTTTGCTACTGATTTCAAAAGAGGGGTATGAAAAAAAATAAATGAGTCTCAAAGGGGTAACAAAGGATAAAGTTTTTAGATAGCAGAACAAAATGCCTTCGTCATTCCAATCTTCAAAACATGCCAAGTACAAACAACACAATTAAACAAACCAAGGAAAACATTCGTAACATCTTTTGATTGCACCAGACTTGATGACCATATCCACACATTCGCCTTCTATATTTGTTACATACCAAGCACCATTGGACAACGCTCTCACTCTCACTACCACGAACGACCCCCTACAAATTCGGGGCAAACTTGCTTTTATCTTCAAATTGATGCGGCAGGATGCATTTCAATAGGGTTTTTTTATGTTCTATCTGCCCTAGTTTCACACAATTCGGGCTTGAAGTGATCTCAAAATGCCTTTACTTATTTCTCTCAAATGTACCTACATCTTCAACATTGTTTCATTGCTTCGTGATTAAACTGACTTTTAAAACCAGGCTGAGAATTACGGGTGCATGTCACGTCACTAGAGTCAACAGGAAAAGAACTATAAAAAGAAAAGAGAGCTAAACGAAAATGACTAGAAATCACGGAAAACAGAAAATGGCATTAGATAGATGGTGAAAGGGTTTTAACAACAAAACAAGCAAACTAAACTGGGGTTACAAACCTAGAACAAACCTAGACAACACTAGACGGGCTACTGTGACTAAACAAACTAGGCAAAATAAAAGGATAGAAGGGTTTGAGTCACCATACAATATCCGGATTACAACCCTGAAATAACCCTGACAATAGAATTGACAACAAAATAAACCACCAAAACTCCTCCCTGGCTAACCAAGAAAGGAGCGTCTTTCTAATTGCCAAGCTCGGCATCTTAGCCACTGAATTTTGCATCAAAATTATTAGGACCTTCACAAACTTCCATCACATTGTTCTTAACCAATTGCTTTTGGGTTCCCTTTGCTGGCTCGTTCTTAAGATCAACCTCTGATAGCACTGAAAACTTCATAGCGCATGGCCCTTCGAGGATCTCAGAAGAATTTCCATAGTCCTTTTCAAAACAAATCATACTTACCATATGCATCTCATTACGAACAGGCGATGGACTTTGGCTAGTGTTTGCTGCATCTGAATTTTGCACGACAATGTCACCTGCATCAATAAGCTTCTGAATTCCTTTCTTTAGATTCCAACACTTCTCTATGCCATGCCCGGGGCATCTAAGCAATATGCGCACCTTTGAGAAAAATCAAACTTCTTTGACAGAGGGTTTGGCATTTTTATATGAATCGGCTTCAACATGTCCAATTGCTTCAACTTTTGGAACAAACTAGCGTATGACACTCCCAATGGGGTGACAACATTTTCTTTTTTCAGCAACCTCTCATTCTTAAATGCTTGATTGGGCCGGAAACCCGATCCAGGGGATTTTTGATAGGCTCGTGGGGGTGGATAGGCATTTTGTGGAGTTGGGTACTGAGAGAGTGATGTACGATTTTGGGAGTTCCATGGAGAGAAGTGGCATTGGGGAGGATCATCTAGTGCATCAGGATATCCATGGGGACGATGTCGAGGCTGGAAGTGTTGATCGGGAAAGGCCATCGGATCATCTTTTCTTTTTCTCTTTTTTCCACCCAAGCTTACTGGGGTGTTCTGAATGTCTTTCGAACAACTCATGATTTTGCCTGAATTGATTCCCTCTTCCACTAGCTCCCCTATTTTTAACACATCTTTGACAGGCTTTCCCAAGGCCGGGATCAAATGACTGAAGTAGGTAGGCCCCTAGGCTTGTAGGATAAGCTCGACCATTTCTTCTTCACCAATCGGGGTATTGACTCGAGAAGCTTGCTCCCTCCATCTGAGCCCAAACTCCCTAAAACTTTCCTCCGACTTCATTTCCATTTTAGATAGGGAGGAGCGGTCTGGGGTAACACCTGATCTGTATTGAAAGTATCGAACAAAATCTTGATCCATGTCACCCAATGTAGGCCAATTACATCTTGACAATTATGCCATTCCAAAGCTGCCCCAGTCAGGCACTCACTGAAGTACGCCATCAACAAATCATCTTTCTTACCAACACTTCTTATTTCACTGCAATAATCCCTCAAATGGGCTACCGGGTCTCCACACCCATCATACAAGTTAAATTTTGGCACTTTGAACCCCGTGGGCAGGCGAACGTCAGGGGACACAGACAGTTCTTTTTAAGTCATGCTACCTTGGTCTTCCCTTTCTTGTTTGTTTTTCAAGGATTGTTCTATGCCTTTCAGCCTTCTGGGTATCCCATCTTTCCTTTCTTTTCCTGTGAACCTTTCATTTTCAACATGCAACTTATCCCGAGGTCTCTGTTTATATGAGTTGGGAACTTTGTGGGCAACCTCTGACGGGTAATATTGGGCATCGTGAGCTTTGAGTGGGTGTTCATTGTTGGGGATGGTGGATAAGACAGGAGGGCAATTTTTGGTGAAGGTAATTGGAAAATGAGTGACAGAGCTACTAAGGTGGTTGGGAAAGCCATGGTAAGCGGGTGAATCTGGATAGTATGGGGGATCATCTGGCACTGTGACCAGTGTTTGGGTAAGGGTAGCATTTAGGAAGCTAGGTAGTGGCGGGAGCGGTGCCTTCCTAGTCATCCAGGCCTGATACATGTCCGCCATGTGTTGTCTTAACATCCTCACCTCTTCAACCAACCTATTGTCCTGTTCAACTAATTGTTTTTGGGCACCTGTATTAATCAACTCAATTTTGTTGTTGTCTACCATTGCCTTTTGACTTTATGTTGTGGAGAGGAGTTACTACTTCGAGAACCACAAACCAACCACCTTTCTGCTATGAAGATATCAAAAGGAACAAAATGGGGTCATCTCATTAGCGTTAGGGCATTTAACAACAAAAATATCACATTGCGTGTAATGCACTTAGCAACAATTAATGGTTCTAAAATGACTTCGAGGGTCATAAGGTCACTTGGCATCATCCCAATTTGTCCATTTGAATCTTCTCTTTTCTTTTCTTTCCTCGCACTTCTTAGCTCGCTCATTTTCTTTCCCTTTTTCTTTCTGGTTGTCGCTCTTTTCTTCCTTCTCAATTCTCACCTCCCATAATTTCACCATCTTTCTCTCTCTCTCTCTCTCTCTCTCTCTTTTTTTTTAAAAAAATAAAAAAATAATTCGATCAAACCCTATGTAGGTTGCCTACGTATCATGACGCCACATGAATCAGATCTTTGCGTAGTTCGGGAAGATCAGGAATAAAGGAAACAAACTGACATTCTCTGTTTCTACCTTAATAGCTCTGCCGAGAAAAGGGAAAGAAACAAATCTCTTTTTTTGTTTTTAAATTTTCTAGACTTAATGTTCTATAACCTATTCTAAACTCAAGTTTAACGAGCATATATTTTGCTTTTTTTTTTTTGCTTTTTTTTTAAACAAACATTCCATGGGAAATTATTAAGGAAAACCCTTGAAGAGAAAACAAATATTTTTTTGATTTGTTTTTTTTAAGGAGGAAATCTAAACAATAAACCATAGAAACATATTTTGAATTTTTCATTTGATATCCTGACGCGATATTTCGAAACGAGCAAGATAAAACAAAATGCTTTTGGATTTCAATTTTGATTACCTAAAAAAAATTCTAATGATAAACAAAAGATACAGTATTTTTTCTATATACAATATCCTAAAGTTCTAATGAAAATAAAAGATTTTTTTTTTATTTTTCACTAATTTCCCAAAGAGTCACTTCAAAAGAAATTTTTTTTGGATTTTGGAATTAACACCCTAAAGAAAGCTTTTAAAGAAGTATTAAAAGAAAATTCTCTTTTTTTTTTGGAATTTTGGTCCTAATATACTAAAGGAAACTTAAAAATAATTCATTTTAAGTCCTAGATATCAATTGCCTAAAGGAAAAACAACCTCAAAATTTTCTCATTTCTAGAATTAGCATTCTAAAGAAAATTTATAACGAAATATAAAATGCAACATCTCTTTTTTTGGATTTTTGAGTTACAGCACATTTTTTCAAATATAAAATAGAAAATAACAATAATAAAAGAGACTTGACATTACTGTACAAAAGTAGAAAGTAAAAGACGACATAAAATGAGGAACAGACTCAAAACATAAAAATAAAACAAATCTCCTTAAGCAACTCCTGACTGAGCGATCCTGACCGGATGGTCACGGGGTGTCTGCCATGCTCAAACTTCGGTAAATAAATTCACACTTGTATGAGAAAACTTTAACCAGCACTATGTGAGATAATAACACTCATAATTGAGACTATTTTTGCAAAATGACTTATTTGGCCAAAAGGTGGCTAGAAGTGTAAAATTTGGCTAAGACCCCGCAAAGCCAAGAACTTAAGATTTACTAGGAAGACCGGACCCTATGTGGGTTGCCTACGTATCCCTCCCCGAGAGATGAGAATCAGGTTTGCGTAGTTCGGGCAGATTGGATACGGGTGAGAAATAAAAATAACAACTAATTTAGAAAAAATATGTTTTTCTTCTTCTTTTATTTCTCTTTTTTTTTTGAAAAATGATGAAATATGTAAACTCTTTTTTTTTCTTTTTCTTTTTCCCCTTTTGATTTTTGATTTTTGAAAAATGATGAAAAAGTACAAAAATCTTTTGAATTTTTCAAGCTCTTTTTTTTCTTAATAAAACGTAACAGAAAGCATAATTAAGACCCACTCGCTTTATCTTCACACTTTACCCACTTTTTCTTTTTTTTTCTTTCTTTTTTCTTTTTTATTGTTTTTTTTCATTTCTTCATTTACCCTCAGCTATCATTGGTCCGCCAAATGACCCTTTTACCCTTGAATAAATGCAACATGTAGTATATAAGATGCATCAGGATGGTCTTTTATTTTGGTTGCACCTGTCCTAGACGGACTCAACCCCTGTGTTGAGTCCGCAAAGTCAAATGCACGTGATGCAAGCAAACTTCCTACTAGGGATCCGACATGAGGCTGTGTTTTTCTAGGTTTGAATCCTGGGGTTTTGTTCTAGACTTGGGGTACCCGAGCGGACAACTGGGGCCGAAGAGGGGGCGACGTACCGGGAGCACTGAAGTCTATCCGGCCTTATCGCTTGCCCAGCCTCGTTCTATTTGGTATAATTTCTACAGAAAAAGCGGGCCATGCAAATGTGTGCACCATTTTCAGAAGACTCAGAGGGGTGGCGTAAGAAGACAGTTATATACAACTCGAACAATATCAAAGCAGTAAACAGATAGCATTTAGCACAAAAGGTTCACATAATACAGTAATATCAACAATAAATAAAGCCAAATAAAAATCATGTTAACAAGCTCGAATTCTTGAACCCTGAACCAGAGATTCTAGGTTTGATCCCCAGAAGAGTCACCAGAGCTGTCACACCTCCTTTTTACCTACACCCCGTAAAGGGTATAAATATAAGGGAGTTTTTTCAATTAAAGGACAGTTGAAACGGGATTTGTTTAAAGATTCAGAGTCGCCACTTGGGATAATTTATGGTGTCCTAAGTCACCGATTGAATCCCGAATCGAGGAAAGTTGACTCTATTCACGATCTGCGAACACAGAAATCCGGGTAAGGAATTCTGTTAACCCGGAAGAAGGTGTTAGGCATTTCCAAGTTCTGTGGTTCTAGCACGGTTGCTTTGATCATACTTGGCTTATTAAATTGTCTAATTACTCGTTTTAGAACATATGTGCATCTACTTTTTACCGTTTTTTAAATAAGAAAATTATCTTGAAACGAGTCACGCGTACGTGTATCCATTTATATGGCGTGTCAAAATCATGTCACGTGAACGTGTCCACAATTAATAACACTTTATTAAGAAAAGTTTGGCCAAAGTTGCACGAACGCATACTCCGATTTTTAACATGCTTATTTCATTATTATTACTCCAAGCCCTTTTAATCTAATTGACATAGTTCAATTGATGAATAGCACCCAGTTTCTATACTGTGACAACATCATGTTCAGCTATAACCAATTCGAACAAACATGCGAGCAAATTCAAAACTACGAAAAAACAACTACACAAACAACGAGACCATATCACCAAACAAACATTTAACATTAAACTTGAATAAAGCAGATAGAGAATAATAGAATTGCACCTCAATATAGCCGAAAAATTGGTGTTTCAATGTTTAACACTCAAAAATGTGACGAACCGCGGACGGAACCCAAATTAGCACCGAAAACTCAACCAAACTCAGATTCAAACCCAAATCTTAACCCAAATTCGTCTTTGAAACCCAAACAAACGGAGTCAAAAAAGTGAACAGATCTGTAATTTTAGTTTCCTTTTTATTTTTATTTCTTGTGGAAAAAGATTTGTGTTTCTCGACTGTGTATGTGTAGTCGCCGGTGGAGCGAGTGAAGACGGAATCACCACTTCAATGGTGGTTATTGTCGAAACAGTGGTGTCGAAGGAGGAAAACGAGCAACGGGATCATAGGTCTATTCTCGCCGGAAACTTCGACAACCTTGACGACCTGAGCTCGACTTAAGAGACCAGCATCAGTTAAAGAAGTTGAAGCTGCTACGTTTTATAGTAAGAACAAACTGGTCGGAGATG
This sequence comes from Nicotiana sylvestris, assembly GCF_000393655.2. NCBI lineage: Eukaryota > Viridiplantae > Streptophyta > Magnoliopsida > Solanales > Solanaceae > Nicotiana > Nicotiana sylvestris. The sequence continues at coordinate 150,349,211 of NC_091059.1, read as the reverse complement.
GTGAAACTCCGGCGAAACGCCAGAAAGAGTAGTGACGTTTACAGCAATGTCGAGTTTCAGCAGCTCGAGCTCGACGGGAACAAATGGACAACGATAACCATAGACCGGAACCAACGTACAACAACTTCCACACGACTCAAACTCTCAAACGACTCCATACCTCAGCTGCCTTATGCTCGTTCCCTCACTCCGTTCATGTGCGTGACTGTGTGTGTGTGAAGGTAAAGCTCGTCGGATATGGTGTCGTTGGCAGAAGGTCCGGCGGGTCAAGGTCAACGAGGTGGGTGGTGGGGAGCTGGGTGTTGGGTCGTTTCGCTAGGGTGGGCTTGTTGGAAGCTGCTGGTGTGAGGTCGCTTGGTTCTTCTTGTCGCATTCGGAACTCGTTACTCCGACGAGCTGGTGGAGCTCGTTTTTCCCGGCGAGTTTCAGGCAGATATGGGGTCGCTTGATGGTTAACGTTCAGGGGTCATTGGCGCTTTTCCGGCGTGCATGGGCTGTTCCAGGTTTGGGGCTATTGGTATATGGGGTTGATGAAGAGAGCAAGGGTGTTTGGAGATGGGGTGCGATCGGGAAGATGAAGTTTCAGAGGGGGGGGGGGGTCTGTTTTGCGGGGCTAGGGTCGTTTGGAGAAGACGATCCTGGGGGTGGGGGTAGTTTCTTGCGCAGCTGTTTTCAGCTGCTCGTTCAACCTTCTTTTTTCCCGTTCTTTTCTCTTAGGCTTTTCTTTTTTTATATTGTAGGTTTTTTGGTAGGGTTTTTAGGTTAAGGGGTATGAGCCTAGGAATTATGAGCTTGGCAATTGTGGGCTAGGTCCAAAATTAGGCCTAAAAATGGGTTGCTCGAGCCCAAGTTCTATTCTTTCACTGCGAACGAGATTAAAAATACGAGCCCATTTATTAATTATTACTACTATTCATATAATTATTAAAATAAAACTAACCATTAAAACAAATCTATTTTTGGTATTTTCAAATATCATATTAAAATAAAAATACGATACTATTGTTGTATATATATATTTTTTTAGGATTAAAAATGACTACAAAACATTAATGAACCTATTTTTTTGTAATTTTGTTTTATTGTAATAAAATAAAGTAAAAGAGTCAAGATTACTTAAAATATCTATATTATGCCTAAATTAAATATTTACGCGCTAAAATATGAAAAATCTTGGGGAGGGTCAAAAATCACAAGGCTACTGGATATACCCCCATTATGATGTACTCCCTGATGTGGTGGAACCACGGCTCACCATTAAGTTCTTCTTCCACCATGTTACAGTAAGCATGCTGATCGCGGACTTGAATATGCAGGGGGTCGACATAAGCTTTGTCTGGATGGTGCAATATTGACGCCAAGGTAGCCAAAGCATCGACAACCTCATTATGGATCCTTGGAATATGCCTGAACTCTACTGATTGAAACCGTTGACAAAGATCATGCAAACATTGTCGGTACGGTATGAGCTTTAAATCTCGTGTTTCCCATTCTCCTTGAATCTGGTGCACCAGAAGGTCCGAGTCTCCCAAGATCAAAACTTTCTGGACACCCATTTCTACAGCTAACCTCAAACCCAAAATGCATGCCTCGTACTCAGCCATGTTGTTGGTACAGTAGAAACGAAACTGAGCCGTAATTGGGTAGTGATGCCCTGTTTCAGAAATAAGTACAGCTCCTATCCCAACGCCTTTCATGTTAGCAGCTCCATCAAAGAAAAGTTTCCAGCCTGGCTTTTCAACCTATTCCAACCCGTCAATGTGCATCACCTCTTCATCAGGAAAGTAAGTTCTCAATGGTTCATACTCTTCATCGACTGGGTTCTCGGCCAAATGATCAGCCAATGCTTGGGTTTTCATTGTAGTCTGAGTCACATAGATAATGTCAAACTCCGTGAGCAAAATCTGTCACTTCGTAAGTCTCCCTGTGGGCATAGGCTTCTGAAAGATATATTTTAACGGATCCAAGTGAGAAATGAGGTAAGTAGTGTAAGATGACAAATAATGTTTCAGCTTTTGTGCTACCCAAGTTAGGGCGCAACATGTCCTTTCAAGGTGAGTGTACTTAACCTCATAATATGTGAACTTCTTGCTGAGATAGTAGATGGCTTGCTCCTTCCTACCAGTGATGTCATGTTGACCCAACACGCAACCAAATGAATTATCTAGGATTGTCAAGTAAAGAATCAAAGGTCTCCCTGGTTCCGGTGGGACCAGCACATGTGGGTTTGACAAGTACCCCTTTATCTTATCAAATGCTTCTTGACACTCATCAATACACTTGACCGCATCATCCTTCTTCAGCAACTTGAAGATAGGCTTACAAGTTGTCGTGAGTTGAGCAATAAACCTGTTGATGTAGTTCAGCCTCCCTAACAAACTCATCACCTCAGTCTTGTTCCTTGGAGGTGGCAATTCTTGGATAGCTTTGATCTTTGACGGGTTCAACTCAATGCCTCGACGACTGACTATGAATCCCAACAGTTTTTCGGATGGAACACCAAATGCGCACTTGGGGGGGTTAAGCCTAAGATTGTACCTGCGAAACTTATGGAAAAATTTCTTCAAATCTTTGACATGGTTAGACTGCTTCCTGGACTTTATGATCACATCATTCGCGTAAACCTCGATCTCCTTGTGTATCATGTCGTGGAATATGGTCGTCATTACCCTCATGTAAGTTGCCCCAGTATTTTTCAAACCAAAAGGCATGACCCGGTAGCAATATGTTCCCCATGGCATGATGAATGCCGTCTTTTCCGCATCTTCCTCATCCATTAAGATTTGATGATAACCCGCATAACAATCTACAAAATACCCAATGTCATGTTTGGCACAATTATTAATCAAAATGTGGATATTTGGCAGTGTAAAGTTGTTATTTGGACTTGCCTTGTTGAGATTATGGTAATCAACACACACTCTGGTCTTACCATCCATTTTTGGCACAGGTACAACATTGGCTAACCAAGTGGGATATTGCGTGACTCGAATGACCTTTGCATCAAACTGCTTTGTGACCTCTTCTTTAATCTTCACACTCATGTCGGTTTTGAACTTTCTCAACTTCTGCTTAACGGGAAGAAATACCGGGTCAGTGGGCAATTTGTGAACCACAAAGTCAGTGCTTAGACCCGGCATATCGTCATATGACCATGCAAAAATATCTTTGTATTCAAACAATGCTTTAATTATCTCTTCCCTGATTTGCGGTTCAAGATGGATACTTATCTTAGTTTCTCTAACATTATCTGGGTCCCCTAAATTGATTGCTTCCATACCATTCAGGTTAGGCTTGGGTTTCTCTTCAAAATGATTTAATTCCTTACTAATCTCTTCAAAGGCCTTATCCTCATCATATTCTGATTCATCATCACACTCTATTTCTTGAATTATTATGTCATAATTAGATTTACTTTTAAGACTGGGCCGAGATTCCTCATGCATGTCATGTCATTGAAACCAGCATAAAAAGAACTGTACAGGGAAGAAAAGAAAAACAAATAAAACTATCAGGAATGATGGAAAAGGGAAATTTCATTTCATTGAAAATAAAAGATAACAGGGTTTGTACATCCAAACGGACGGAAAACAAAATCCGAATTACAACCCTGGAATAATCCAGATAAACTGAAAGAAAATCAAAGCAAACTACCAAAACTCCTTCCGGGTAAGGAGAGGAGTAGCCTCCTAATTGTTATGCTTTGCATTCGGCCCAACAAACTGCACATCTCCTTTGCTAGAACCTTCTCCAACTTCCACCATGTTCACATCGTCGAACAACCTCTCGAACCTTTCAATTAACTCTTCATCAATGTCAACCACAGAACCGGGAACTGTTGTCACTGGGCATTTTGCTGGCACCGGGCTTGACAAATGACCTGGAGAGACGTGGGATAGGCTTTGGAAGTGCCTACGCCCTCTGTTTCAACTTTCTAGCCCTTTTCACATTTGCGGCTGTGGGCTTGAATCCAAGACCGAACGTACCCAAATTTTCAGGGAGGGACACTGGTTGTATGATACCCTGTAGAGATGCACCCAGACCTTTACCGGGCACGAAGCCATTTTTCAGCATTTCAAAGGCCACCATGACTGATGCGGAGGTTATCTTTGGAGTTGGAACACATTTCCTTCTGGAAATATCTCGACCAGCACTGTTTCAAAAAACTGATAGACCCAGGGCCCTTTGTCATCTTCAACCTCAATAAACGGGACAGAGGCATCATTGTGAGCACACAAATTATCTTCGGCATGCACGACGATCTCCTACCTATCCCATTCAAACTTGACCATCTGGTGTAGAGTGGACAGGACTACTTTAGCGGCATGAATCCAAGGGCGACCTAACAGTAAATTGTAGGATACGACCACGTCCAGCACCTGGAACTCCATGGTGAATTCCACCGGTCCTATTGTCAATTCAAGCACTATATCACCAACTGAATCTTTCCCTCCACCATCAAAACCCTGAACGCAGATGTTGTTCTTGTGAATCCTCTCATCACCCACTTTCAACTTGTTCAGAGTAGAGAGAGGGCAGATGTTTGCACTACAACCATTGTCAACTAATACCCTGGTAACCACAGAATCTTCACATTTTACCGTAAGATAGAGAGCTTTGTTGTGTTCAGTAACTTCCACCGGCAATTCATCATCAGAGAAAGTGACCCTGTTCACCTCAAATATTTTGTTGGCGATCTTTTCCAGATGGTTTACTGAAATTTTGTCGGGAACATGAGCCTCGTTCAGAATTTTCATCAAGGCCTGGCGATGCTCATATGAGTGGATTAACAATGACAACAATGAAATTTGAGCAGGCGTATTTCTCAACTGCTCCACGATGGAATAGTCTTGTACCTTTATTTTTCTCAGAAACCCCTCCACCTCTTCTTCAGTCACTGCTTTTTTCACTAGAACTGGGTTATCTCCGGATGTTTTAGCTTTCCTTAACTCTTCCGGGGCAAAGCATCTCCCCGAACGAGTTAATCCATGGGCCTCATTGACTTCTTCTTTCACTTCCTTTCCCTTGTAGGTCACTATCACCCGTTCATAGTTCCACAGGACAGCCTTGCTGTTGACTATCGACAACTGGGTTACATGCTTGATGATGACAAGATCCGTACGGGCACCCTCTACAATTATGATAGGCTTATTTGCCACTCCTGGCACAACCATTTTTGACTTTTCTTGTTTTGCTGCAACATCACTTGTGGACCCTTTCTTGACTACTGCAGATGGTTCACCGTTTGCCCCACTCAACTTGTTTACTGATCCTTAATTATGGGTTTTTTGACTGGTTTGACCTCACAGGACCGAATCATCATGACGGTTTGCGAAGGCTTCTTGGGATACCCTCGATCATGTTTGTTTCCTGATAGGCTGGCAATGGGTTCTAGTTGATGTTGGGTGCCTCTGGAGTTTGAACTTCAATCCGGTTTATGTCAATGAACTCTTGGATGACATTTTTCAAGTGCCAGCACTTCTCTGTGTCATGCCCCGGAGTACCAGAACTGTATTCACAGCTTACAGAGTAATCAAGATTCTTTGGAGGAGGGTTTGGCAATTTTGACTCAATTGGCCTCAGCATATCCAACTGCCTCAATCTATGAAATAAATTGGTATAGGACTCCCCCAACGGGGTGAAGGTTTTCTTCCGCTGCAACCTCTTGTATTTAAATGCTTGATTGGGCCGGAAACCTGGGACGGCAGGATTTTGGTAGGCTCGACGAGGTGGGTAAGCATTTTGTGGAGCTGGGTAGGTGTTTTGTGGGGCTAGCGCATGCTATTGTGCATGGGCAGGAGCTTGAGTGTAGGTTTGGGCGTGGTGGATGGAAAAATGAGGGTCTGGTGATGGGAAGTAATGCTGGGGTGGATTATACGGGGTTTGGGTGTAGGTTTGGTGGTGGGGACGAGGCTGAGTATAATGGTGTGACAGGCCCCTAGGTCCAAACCATGATCCTGAGTCAATTGTTACCACATCTTCTTTCTTCTTCTTTCCAATTACTCCCCCAGTACCGTTCTGAATGGCTTGGGTAGTTGCCTTAATAGCCGAGTAACTCATGATTTTGTTTGATTTAAGCCTTTCTTCCACCATGTCACCCATCTTCACTACCTCGTTGAAGGACTTGCATATGGCTGATACCAGATGGCCGTAGTAAGTGGGCTCTAGGGCCTGCAGAAAATAATCCATCATTTCGCTCTCTTTCATCGGAGGGTCAACCCTTTCCGCTTGTTCTGTGCAGGGCATAAGGCTGAATGCTCCGAAGGCCCATCAATAGAAGAAAACACACCTCGGTCGACATATAAATGACTTCACTGACCGGGAGCCACCCGAATGTCCATTCAATCTTGTTTGCAGTCAGAGAGCCCAAGTGTGCATACCATGCTTCCGTACCATTCGGAAACTCATAGCCTTCCACCCGTTGTTCATGTTTTTCAATGCATTCAAGACCAGTCATGCCACAGTTCATGTACCCCGGACGGTGGCAAAGGTGTTCCTCCATCCAGAGTTGTAAAAGCATATTGCATCCTTTAAAAAACTTTCCCCCTTCTCGGCAGACGGTTAGAGCTCGGTAAATTTCTGCCAAGATCATCGGTACAATGGTGCCATTTGCCCTTTTATTCATGAAGTCGGCTATCCCCACAAGCCCCAACTCTATGTTTCCATCTTTTCTGGGACAAATCAAAACACCCAGGAATGCCACTATAAAAGCCAATCCTCGTCGAGTTTCCCACCTATCTTTGTTCCCCAAGTGAGCAAGACCGGTATCTGGCGTCTCAAAACCGCAGGAATTCCCATAAAGTTGGTACAAGAAATAGAATGTACATAATCCTTTGGCCAAATTTTTGTCTTGAACTTCCCGACTGATGCTTAACAGGTCCAGAAACTTATGAGGAGTCACTGTTCTAGGTGCCACCGGGTATTGATTTCTGAGATTCTCACTGAAGTCAACATAGCCCGCTATTTCCTCAAGCGTAGGAGTTAGCTCAAAATCAGCATAATAGAACACATTATGTGCTGGATTCCAGAAGGGTATCAAGGCCTCAATTATATCCTTCCTTGGATTAATCTTCAGAAGCCCAACAAGACCACCCAAAGCTTTTATCACAATTTTTCTACTGACTTCTCCCAAATCATGCCACCACATATGTAGCTCTAACGGGATTTCCTCACGGACTGTGAAAGGTTCATTTTCAATTGTGCTCATCCGACACATTTATTTAAGGTGATTGATTAAAAGATTGTGATTTACTTTGAATCAAGAGAAAAACACTCATTTTCACAAAATTTAGAAGAAAACATTCTTGCGAATACAGCCCTTCAGCACCTCAAGAAAGAAAAATTTTTAGGCGGTGTTTGTTAATCAACCAAAATTCGAAAAGGGACCCTAGGTGGCTATTCTTGTAAAGACAGACTTCTGACACCCTTTTTGGGGCATTTTGGCTAAGAATGGCGCCACCTAAATTTATTTATGACAAAACAACAACACTTCACATTTTTGGGTTATTTTTGCAAAATAAGTTGGACCCGATGTGGGTTGCCTACGTATCCCACACCCGGTGAGAATCAAACTTGCGTAGTTCAGCCAATTTTGACGCAACAAAAACACCAACTTTTAAAATAGCTTTTTCTTCAGAAACTTTCGGTAGAGTTTCATGGTATTTTGGACACCGGGTTTTCCACAGGCGGATAATTTCCTCTCTCACCTCAATTTGGTTTTTCTCAATTTTTTCCTTATTCTAGAAGCCGGTCAACATGCATTCCGAATAAAATAAATGCGCAAGTAGCAAGCAAAATGCATCAGGATGGTCTTTTGATTTCAGGTGCACCTGTCCTAGACGGATCCAACCCCTGTGTTGAGTCCCCAAAGTCAAAATGCACATGATGCAAACAAGCGCTCCTACTAGGGATCCGGCATGAGACTATGTTATACTAGGTTCAAAACATGTGATTATTTGTTCTAGACCTCGCTTACCCGAGCAGACAGCTCGAGCCGAGGGGGGGCAGCGTACCAGAAATACAGAAGCTTCACCGGCTTTGCAACTTGTCTGAACCTCATTCTAAAATTGGAATGACTCTAACAGAAGAGAAGTCACATGAAGTGCACACTTCCCAGATGATTTAGAAGACTCAGAGAGAGGAGGGATTCGTAGCAATTTATATACAGGTCAACAATATCAAAGCGGTAAAAAGCAATATTTAGCACATTAGGCCAAAACATGTGAATAAAACCAGATAATAAATAAAGCCAAATATAATAATTATTCTAAGCTCGAATTCTTGAACCCTGAACAAGAAGTTCTGGGTTCTTATCCCCAGCAGAGTCGCCAGAGCTGTCACACCTCCTTTTTACCACCCCGAAGGGGTATATAAGGGATTTTTTTCCAATTTAAGTGACAATTGAAACAGGGTTATTTTATTTAAAATTCAGAGTCGCCACTTAGGATGATTTATGGTATCCCAAATCACCGGTTCAAATCCCGAATCGAGGAAAGATTGACTCTGTCTTACAGTCCGCGAACACAGAAATCTAGGTAAGGAATTATATTAACCCGGGAGAAGGTGTTAGGCATTTCCGGGTTTCGTGGTTTTAGCACGGTCGCTCAACTGTTATTATTGGTCTATTTATTTGATTTTTAAAAAAACATCTTTGAAACCTATGCACATTTTTACTTATTAAACCGCTTTTAATTATTTTTAGGAAGATTCAATGGTATTTAAAACACACCTTGAACCACGCCACATAAAATGCACCCGCGGTCCATACATTTTATTTAACATTATTGAGATTCGGATTTGGGTCACATGAAATGCACACCCGAGTTTAAGGAAATTGATTTAAATTACGCGCCTAAAGCAACTACGCACTTTCAAGTTTGCGAGGGCCATGAAAAATTCAACTAAATGGCACACCTCGATTTCTAAAGGATTAACATTAATTAAGTGAGGACCATGGGTTTTGAGATTTTATTTTGGCATGGCATGCCTCAAATTGTTCTAACAAAAGGGGTTTCTAAAATTAATTTTGAGGGCCATAAATTGTGTATTGGGCTAATATGGCGCGCCCCAAGCTAATTAAAGGGCCTAGTTAACTAATTAAAAGGCTAAGGGGATTTCTAGTTTATTTTTAAAGCTATGTTTAAGCTAAACTTTAATAGCCAAGGAACTAATAATAAACAGAACCCACGTTGGATTATTGAAGGAGACCAGGCCGGCCGTGGGCCTAATGGCCAATTGCCAATTGCATGAACAGGCATGAGAACCCAACTGGGCTTAGCATGAAGCCCAGATTGAGAATGTGCCTGCCGAAAAGGAAAATTCAGAACAACTAGGCCAACGCCAGTAATCCAGTAGCCTCAAAACTTGAGAACAAAAGAAAATATTGATGACCCTTGACAAATACGAAACACACTTTTGATGCCAACATACATTCCATAACGAAATTACACTTCCTAATGTGACAGCAGCTCATACAAAGATGGTTTCATCTTTTAACATCACAATTCAAGGGTTATAACTCATGCTAGACTCTAATTTAAAACAGAGCTTTTAAACAAAACCATACAACTCGACCTTTTCAAAGAAAACAAAAGGTAAAGAGTTAATCTAAGTCTGAGAATTTTCAAGTTCAAAATCAAGCTTAAAATCCATTTGAAATCTAAGTCTGAGAATTTTACAAACTACCCTTTCGCACCCAACAAACCAAACCAGCCTGATAGACTTTCATCCGTACACCACAGCAATTCAATTCCAAGCCAACTCACAAATACACCTACGAAATTTAATCTCAACTAGACTATTTCCTCAATACCACAAATAGCTGAAACCAGGATGTTCACATATCAGTTACTTGAATCCAAAATCACACCCAAATTCTTAAATTGATTCATTTTATACAACATATTAATGGCATGAGAAAACTAAAATAACATGCTTAGTATTAAATTTACTACAAAATATTAAAGAAATGGAAGAAACAAAAGGAATAGAACTCAAATACAACTTTGTATTTAAGCAGGTTTCAGCTCGAAACACATGTTCACATTCACTTGTTTTGCATAGTTTGAAGAATACCTGGATTGCAAATAAAAACAAGGAGTTAATAGCAGCAACAGAATCAGCTCAAAGAAGCAATGGAAAAATGGTGGAACAGTAGATCAAAACTAAAATTCAAACCATTTTTCAACCCAAGGCACAATTTTAGAATTTTCAGGAGTTCTAACTAACAGAGGGAATCAAGAAAACTCAACTAAGCACAATTTAAGCAGTTTTCAGTATTTTTTTGGAAATTGAAAGAGAACCCGACTGCTTCTCAAATTTCCAATATTTTTTAGTCTCTAAAAATTTCTAAAAAGAAATCGCCCTTGATAGTGAAGTTACACCCTTTTATAGGGAGCAATTAGGGCTGCAAAAATGAGCTAAGTTATTTGCTACTAGCACTTTTCAAATTTTCATTTTTGCTCCTACGCAGTTAGTTTAAAAATCTGTTTTGAAAAACAACCACAAACCCACCCTCCTAGAAGTTTTCCCAGTCAATTATTAAAGATTCCCCATGATTGAATCCCTAAGCTAACCTTTCAGACCCTATTATTTATCCTCAAAACCAAACTGGGTCAAGTTGACCCATGACAGAACGGAACTGGGCTTGCAAAAAAAAAAACGGGCTAATCCCCTTTTCTTTGGGCCTCTGATTAACACAGCCCGAATTTAATCAACAACCAAATCCACAAGGCTATTGACTTACAGAATCATAAAGACTCATGAGGTCTTGAGCCAAAAGAAAAATAGAAACAAACAACATTTGAAAAATCTAACACAAAACAAAATCGGGCTAATTAAAATAGACCTAAAACTAACATGCATACCAAAATGACTTGAAGAAATAGAAAACTAAGACAGAAAAGAAAGAAACATAAGAAGGTGAGAGGAGAAATAAAAAATGAGAAATGAAGAAAAAAGAAGCAACAGAAAAAAAGGAAAAATACCTAAGAAGAAACGGTTGGACAGCGGAATTTGAGAAAATCTTCAAAATCTTTCCATTTTTTGACCAAGCTTGGCATTAATCATGTGTTCTCACCGGGAACACACGAATAACACCAATTTTGACCCTAAATCTTCATTGACATTTGACTATTTGGGAGTTTTGGGATTTTAGGGTTTGGGTCAGTTTTAAGATTGAAGATTCGAACAATTGTGGAGGGATTCGATGGAAGTTAGTTAGGGATTGGGAAAGAGGAGGTCATGGGGGTTTCGGGGTGTGAGTTTGAGGCTGATTAGGGGTGGCGTCGTTGGCTGATGGTGGTGGCATATTAGGGCGGCGGTCTCTAGGGTTTTCAGAGACAAAGGGGTAAGGAGAAGACTGAGAAAGTTGACAAGGGTATGGGGAGGGGGGGCGTTTGGACTGTATTATATGAAATGGAGTTGAGTTCCCAGTCGTTGGATCATGCAAGATCAACGGCTGGGATATGATCGAGCCAAACGGCGCCGTTTTGGGTGGGCCAATTACAACGGACCGGGTTAGGGGGAACTGGACCTAGGCGGAACGGGTTTGGAAGGTGAAATCATTTGGGCTGCGATAATAGAGGCCCAAAATCAACAGCCCTTTTATTTTAATTTCTTTTCTTTTCAATTTTTAATTGTTTTTCTTCTTCTTCTTCTTCTTCTTTTTTCTTTTCCTTTTAAATTAAACTAAAATAACTCTTAAATTAAAATAACTTACCAAATTAAACTAATCACTCAACATAGTATTTTCAATAATTAATTAAATCCTAAATTAAAAGAAAAACTATAAAAATTAAAATTAAAATGTTAAAGATGCAAAATGAGTTATTTTGCGATTTTAGTCATTTTTATAAGGCAACTAAACTGCTAATTAACCTAAAAATATAAATTAAATCCTAAATGCAAATGCGATGTATTTTTGTATTTTCATGAATTAAATAACATTAAACGTGCACAGACAAATGTAAACAATTAACAAAATGCTACAAAAATCTACGAAATTGCAAATAATGGGAAAATTTTATTTTTCTTGAATTTATGGGAGTAATTCACATAGGGCAAAAATCATGTGCTCACAACCACGAACTCAAATATATAACTTATCCCAAATTCTATGTCCAAATTCGTGGTCAAAATCCATAAATACAATTTTCTAGGTTTTTCTCAAAACCCCAATTCCCACTAATTTCCATGTTAAAATATACACATAATCAATATATTTAACTCATAATAGGTGGCATTAACTTACCTCCAAGTTGCTAGGTGGAAGTCCCTCTCAAGAAGCTCCAAAAATCGCCTAAGAATGGAGAAAATGAGCAAAAATGGCCAAACCCCGCTATTTAATGTGTTCTTCCTAGCGACTTCCGCACCTGCGGACTCCCTGCCGCTTCTACGCATCCGCTTCTGCGGATGCTCCTTTGTACTTGTGCCCAGTGCCACTTCTGCGGCCTTCCTTTTCGCTTCTGCACTTGGGAAAATGCGGTCAAGGCTCCGCACCTGCGATCCTTCACCTGGGCGGCCCGGCTCTGCTTTTGCGACTTCTAGCCGCTTTTGCGGCTCCGCACCTACGACCAAAAGCTCGTGGGTGCGGCTACAGCAGATGCCAGCAGCCTCAATTCTTCTTCAACTCCAAATTTGATCCGTTAATCACCTGGAATCCACCCGAGGCCCCCAGGCCCTCATCCGATCATACCAACACGTCCCAAAACACACTACAAACTTTGTCGAGTCCTTAAATCCATCAAACAACATCGAAATCACGGGTCACAACCCAATTCAAGCTTAATGAACTTTAGAACTTAAAACTTCAACATTCGATGCTGAAACCTATCAAATCTCGTATGATTGAGCTCAAATTTTGCGCACAAGTCATTTTCGACATTACAGACCTACTCCAACTCCCGAAAATGGAATCCGACCCCGATATCAAAATGTCCACTTCCGGTCAAACTTGTCAAAAACCTTTAAATTTTTAACTTTAGCCAAATGACTCCAAAATGACTTACAGACCTCTGAATACACTTCCGGACGTACCCCTAATACTAGAATCACCATATTCCCAGACTCGAAATCCCAAACAGACACCGATAACACTAAAATGCACTTCAACCCAAATTTATGAAATTCTTCCAAAAATGCTAACTTCCACAATAGACGCCGAAATGCTCCCGGATCATCCAAAACCTGATCCGGATATACACTCAAGTCCACAATCACCATACGAACCAGCTAAGACCTTCAAATCCCGATTCTGAGGTCGTTTACTCAAAAATAAAACCTTAATCAATTCTTTCAACTTAAAGCTTCTGAAATGCGGATTTTCTCTTCAAATAAACTCCGAACTTCTAGAAATTCAATTCCGACCATGCGTGCAAGTCATAATTCCAACCATGCGTGCAAGTCCCCATGGCCTCAAACCGCCGAATGATGCACTAGAGCTCAAAATGACTGGTCGAGTCGTTATATTATCTCCCACTTAAACACGTTCGTCCTCGAACGTGCTGAGAATTGCGTTGGGGTTGCATGAAATCACTGTTTAATGCCTTATGCACCTACCAGTGCTACCATAACTCAGCCGAAGCACATCGCTCGATCAAATCTGAAGATATCATCTTTCATTTAGGCAATTAAGCCTTGGAGCCCAGTTCCAACATTCAGATTTCTCTGACAGGCCTGTTTCCAACATACGAACACTGTATCAATCACCACACGATGTACTAGAACATGACTGCATACCTTTGTTGAATTCACACTGTGCACTGCACAACTCACCTGACCATAATAACATCCTTTGATGACAATAGCCGAGATTCCACGAATCTGATGCTCTCAATGCACCTCATGACATATACGAATCATGTCCCAACTTTTGCAATACTGCCACGATGGAAGATATGTGTGGAAATTCATAACCAACTGTCGAGTCAGCAATCCATTGAGTCTATACTCCTGATAAGAACCATCACTTCATTCTGAACCAAATTATGGTATTTGCTCTTTAATGCACTTTATATAATCCGATTACATTGATCCTAGATCCAATAATCTAGCCTCACCCAGTACAAACTACTCAGGCAATAAGCCACCCCAGATATGACCAAAAGTCTCATATGATGCCACAACGTGCCAATAGGCTACAAAATCGAATGTGATACATAAGGCAACGAACTCTGGAAGGGACTACTCAACTCTCGCAACTACTATGAACCTTCCTCAGAAAATAGGATGCAAAACACACAAAAAAAGATATAGGGAACTGTACTCAACATCACACTGTTGCGGCGTGCAACCCGATCCAAACAATATACCCGTGGCGGCGTGCCAACTAATCCACATATAAAATTCACATAAGGAGATACACTTCGAGCTAAATTGCTCATTTCTAAAAAATATCGAATATCGGTCACAAGCACGCTAAGTGCATAGTACCATCCCTGGGGAGACATATAGCGCCATAAGCTACAAAACTCAAGCACAACTGAGGTGCGATATATGATCTGAAGTTCAAGAGTCATCCTGCTCACATAACACCATCACTACGCGGAGCCTCAATACGTAAGAAAATTATCAAGCCATTTCACAACTCACACGGCACAATATAGTATTACCTGAAATAGCATACGCTTAAATAACATCCAACGTTCGAATACTCCTTCATAAGGAGTGCTATTATAAAACGAACGCATCCGTCCTGATATAGACCCCATATTTATATTTAAGTCCATCCACAGACCTCAAGCCGGTTCTGATCGCCCGACTAGGCTAATAACCTTCATGGGTCCGTAATAACCTCTTTTTTCTCATAACACACAAGAACAACCATCATAACCAGAGCAACCTCCACCGCCCATAGCCCAATAAACTGAATGCTTGATAACTAGGGATTCTAGCCTATTTTATGCTCTTTTTTGCTTAGGCTTTGGATTAAAAGTGTGCACAAGTATTCCCGAAAGCTAACTTATTGTGCTTGTTTGCAGTGTTTGGTCAAAAAGTGACAAGAAAGTCACAACCAACTCATAAAGGAGTTAAACCTGCACAAGTCAAAGCTGAGTCAAAAGGGCACTGACAGTGAAGAAATAGCAGCGGACGCGGAGGTTTCATCGCTGAGGCGGTCTTAACTACGCTCTCAACGGTAGCACGGTTCAGAGAGTCATTTATTGGTATTAACAGTTACCAATGACCGCAGCGAAATTGCACGGCAGCGGTATCATCTAATGCGGTCGCGGTCCAATTCTCGCCCTCGGTGGAATGAAGAATCAGAAAACTATAGTTGGAGCTCAAATTGAAAGGCGCGGTCCAAGTACATATTTCGCGACCGCAGTTAAAGGAGCGATGAGGCGCTTGATTTTCCGCTCCTAGTGGACTCAAAGTTCAGACCAAGTTCAGAAGAGAAAAACCGCGGTTTGTGCTTGCATTTGCGCGATCGCGGAAGTCCAAGCGCTGAGGCAACCCATTTTCCACTGTCAACGGAATCTCCATAGCGGCAATTTTGTCCGAAAAATTTAGCTGTGTATAAATAGTTCTTTTTCAGATTTTTAGGGAATCTGTGATTTTGTGGAGCACGTGAACAACTATTTTTTACCTTTTTGAGTAATTTTAGAACATCTTTAGCAATTAATCTTAGATTTTACTCTTGTAATTACTTTTTATGGCTTATATTTAATCTCCATCTTTGATTATGAGTAGCTAAACCCATTAGCTAGGGTTGTGACCCAACCCTAGTGTGGGTATTTAATGGGTCTTCAATTTTAGGGCTTAAATATTTATGGGTTAATGATATTTAGCTTGATTCATGCTTTAATTGTTGAATTGGTAGTTGGAAATACTGATTTCTGCCTTTTTGACTTTGGCTCTTCTTGAGAAAGAGAGACTAAGTCTAGGAAATTCAAGCTAACAAGGTATTAGAGTGCATTCAAGAGATTGATATCGCCAATTAAATGGTTAAACCTAGAGATAGTAATACCCGACTTGAGCCAATTTTGCTTGCATTGTTTAAACACTCAATTGGGCTTGAGAAAACCAATTAGGGAAAAGTCACTCAAACTACCGAGAGGTATAGAGTGAGTAACTATGTGCAATGATTATATCATGATCCCAATTACAACAAGTTTGCCCTAAGTTTTACACCCTGTTAGATACTCACCTAGGTGTAAGTCACTTCCCTAGTGCTTTTTTTTTTACCAATTGAGAAAACCTTTACAAAAATATCATACTTAGCTTATTTTAATTCTTCATTAGTGTTAAAAATAGAATAGTAACCAAAACAAAGCATGATTGAAAGTGCAATTAAGAATATCACACATAGCTAGATCATATAGAAACCCAATTCCAAACCAATAATAGCTCTCTGTTGATTTGTTCCCGACCTTTTGGGTAAAAGCTGCATCGACCACTCTTGCCATTCTATAGTGGTATAGGGTTGGAGCCAATCACTTTTTAGTGCCGTTGCCGGGGAGCTAAGCGGTTTTGACTATCTATCTGACTAGTTTTGTGTCTTGTTTTTCTTTCCTTCTATTTTACTAACTTATGTGAGTCAATTGATTCAGGTGCAAAATGGCAAACAATGATCCTCTTGGAAATATTCTCCCGGGGGGAGGAGATAGATGATAATGGTGAAGTTGAGGTGCCTCTAGTACCTCTAGGACAAAGAAGAGGCTTCCAGGCTAATGAAAATATTCCAGACCCTCCCCAGCTCCTCCACGAGTGGCTCCTTGGGTGCTTCCAAATGAAGGATACGCAAGTTCAATTGTACGACCTCGAATCCAAGCGGGCAATCAGATTACAAATGTGATGTTGACTTTATTGGAGCAACGAGGGTACTTTAAAGGCGCTCCCCATAAGAATGCATATAAACATCTTAAAGGCTTTGTGGATACCTACTGGGAAAGCAAACAGACAAATGTGTTGGAAGATGCATTGAATTGAG
Source organism: Nicotiana sylvestris (assembly GCF_000393655.2). Taxonomy (NCBI): domain Eukaryota; kingdom Viridiplantae; phylum Streptophyta; class Magnoliopsida; order Solanales; family Solanaceae; genus Nicotiana; species Nicotiana sylvestris. The sequence goes on along the minus strand of NC_091059.1, from coordinate 150,332,284 downwards.
ATTGTTCCCTTTTTCACTTAGAGGGAAAGCTTTGGACTGGCTCGAAAGACTTCCCAACCATTCCATCACTATGTGGGATGAGTTGGCCGGCAAGTTTAAAGCTAAGTTTTTCTCACCGGGTCATATGGCAACATTGAGAGATGAGATTTTATCCTTCAAACAGGAACCTAATGAACCACTTCATAAGATCTGGGAGAGATATCGGATAATGGTAAAAGAATGTCCGAAAAATGACATAACCGAAGCAATGATCCAGAAAACATTCCTCTATGGCATTAACACTACCAATCAGTGTGTAGTGAACCAACTAGCTAGGGGAAATTTTATGAACACACCTTATGCTGAGGCATGTGAGATATCGGATGAGATGGCAGATACTTCCTCAGCTTGGCAAAGTCGAGCTAATGTGCCACAAGGTGATCCCACTGTCATTCACCTGCACAAAGAGCTCCACAACCATGGCCAGGCAATAGCAGAGTTAACTACTACAATGAACCAGTTGGCAAAAGCTCAATTGCAGCAAGTTCAAGTACCGAGATAAGTAAATACTATGGAAGGTGTAAACATGTTGGTCAACAAGAGGCGACAAAGAGGTCAACAAGGTCAAGGAAGTAAGGATCAATATGAGCAGGGTAGCAGTGGTTTAAACCAAGATGATGGGTATGATGAACAAAGTGAAGAGGTCTAGTACGTGAAAAATTACCAAGGACAAAAGGGCAATGCTCCTAACCAACAATGAGATCCCAAGGAAGTTGGGGGAATTAAAACCAACAGGAAAATAGCAACTAGGGGAACAACAATCATAATTGGGGCAACCAGAACAACCAGGGCAACTGGAGTGGCAACAACAATAATTGGGGAGGAAACAACAACCAAGGGGGTTGGAATAATAGCAATCAAGGGAATCGGGGGCAAGGCTTTCAAAGACCTCTGATGTATCAACAACCAAACAAACCATCCCCATTTCCGTCCCAAGGTCCTAGATCGTCAAACAATGAGATGGGAAGGATCAAGATGATATTTGAAAAAATGATGAAAAAGAATGTCGACTCTGATGCCCAGTTGGCATCCCATAATACTTCAATCCAAAATTTGGAGGTTCAACTTGGCCATATTTCACAATCTTTGAATACTCGTCCTAAGGGGGCTCTACCTAGTGATACGGTAGTAAACCCGAAGGGTGTAAACAACACCAGGCATGCAATGGCGGTGATCAAAAGAAGCGGTAGAGGTGGTGAAGTGAATACCTCCAAGCAAAAGGAAATTGCGGGTGATGAGGTTGAATTTCAAGATGATGATATTCCTGTAGTTGATGAGCAAACGAGTAAAGAGAATTTGAATGCTGAAGTGAGAACTCATATTCATGATAATAAGATGGAGACTCAAAATGATATAAACTCATCTAGGGAACACGTAATAGACATACCGGAAACGGTAGTGCCCAAGGCTAAGGCTCCCTTTCCAAGGACTCCTCCACCTTACCCTCAAAGACTTGTGAAGCAAAAGAATGAAAACAAATTCAAGAAGTTTATTGAGATGATAAAAAGCTTGTCGATCAATGTTCCTTTGGTGGAAGATCTTGAGTAAATGTCGGGTTACGCCAAGTTTATGAAGGACTTGGTGACTAAAAAGAGAGTTATGGATTGTGAGACCATCAAAATGACTCATCAAGTAAGTGCAATTGTGCACTCTATGGCTCCAAAGCTTGAAGATCCCAGCGCTTTCACCATTTCATGTACCATTGGGAGTGCGGATTTTGCAAAGGCATTGTGTAATTTGGGAGCAAGTATAAATTTGATGCCTTACTCCGTGTTCAAAACATTGGGTATTGGTGAACTGAGAGCTATTTCAATGATATTGCAAATGGCGGATAGAACAATACAAATGCCACTTGGTATTATTGATGATGTTCTTGTCCGGGTGGACAAGTTTATTTTGCCTGCTGATTTTGTGATTCTGGACTGTGAAGTTGACTATAAGGTACCGATATTATTGGGAAGACCTTTACTTGCAATAGGGAAGGCATTGGTTGATGTGGAAGTAGGGGAGCTCACCTTCCGAGTGGATGACGAAAAGGTTGTCTTTCATGTGTGCAAATCAATGAAGCAGCCGAATAGTACTGAAGTTTGCTCTTTTGTGGATCTTGTCACTGAGGTGATAGTTGATGATACTAGTACCATGATCAATGTGGAGGATCATTTAGAAGCAGTACTGTTAAACCTTGATGTGAATTAGGATGAAGGTAGGGTGGAGTGTGTCAATGCTTTGCACGGAATGGGTTCTTATTCTTATGATCCCCGTAAGCTTTCTTTGGATCTTGAGAACAGAAAGACTCCACCAATAAAGCCCTCAATTGAGGAACCTCCTGTTTTGGAGTTGAAGTCTTTGCCTTCACACCTTAGGTATGAATTCTTGGGCCCTAGTTCAACTTTACATGTTATTCTTTCATCTTGTCTTTCTAACGTGTAGGTAGATGCAACATTGGAGGTGCTCCAAAGAAGAAAGAAGGCAATTGGATGGACTCTAGCTAATATTCGGGGGATAAGCCCCGCCTTTTGCATGCACAAGATTATACTTGAAGATGATGCCAAGCCCTCCGTGGAACATCAAAGGAGGTTGAACGAGTCTATGCAAAAGGTAGTAAAAAAGGAGGTGATCAAGTGGTTAAATGTAGGGTTTGTGTACCTTATCTCAGATAGTTCTTGGACTTCATCGGTGCAATGTGTGCCGAAGAAAAGTGGTATGACTGTGGTCACCAATGAGCAAAATGAGATGATTCCTACCAGGACTATCACCGGATAGAGGGTGTGTATGGACTACCGAAAGCTAAATAAAGTGACCCGCAAAGATCACTTTCCATTGTCCTTTCTTGACCAGATGCTGGATAGACTTGCTGGGCGTGCCTTCTACTGCTTTTTGGATGGGTACTCAGGTTACAACTAGATTTTGATTGCTCTAGAAGACCAGGAGAAAACCACCTTCACATGTCTGTATGACACCTTTGTATTTTCTAGAATGCCATTTGGTTTGTGTAATGCACCGGCTACCTTTCAGCGGTGTATGATGTATATATTTACTGAAATGGTGGAGGACTTCTTGGAAGTATTCATGGATGATTTCAGTGTTGTGGGTGACTCCTTTGACGAGTGTTTGAATAATTTTAACAAAGTGATAGCCGGTGTGAAGAGATAAATCTTGTGTTTAACTGAGAAAAATGCCGCTTTATGGTCGAGGAGAGCATTGTCCTCGGCCATAAGATCTCAAAGAATGGAATAGAGGTGGACAAGGCAAAAATTGAAGTGATTTCCAAGCTTCCTCCTCCTACTTCAGTTAAGGGGTTAGGAGTTTTCTTAGGCTTGCGGGGTTCTACCAAAAATTCATCAAAGACATTTCTAAGGTAGTGAATCCTTTGTGCAAATTATTGGAAAATGATGCAAAGTTCATGTATAATGATGAATACATGAAGGATTTTGAACTTCTCAAGTACAAATTGACAAACATTCCCATTATTACCGCACCCAATTGGAGCTTACCTTTTGAGCCCACGTGTGGTGCAAGTGATGTTGCGGTAGGTGCGGTCTTGGGTCAAATAGTAAACAAGATGTTTCACCCTCTATATTATGCAAGTAAAACAATGAATGATGCTCAGGTTAATTACACGGTGACGGAAAAAGAATTGCTAGCAATTGTGTTTGCAATGGAGAAGTTTAGGCCTTATCTCATGGGTGCCAAGGTTATAGTTCATACTAACCATGCAGCACACCGCTACTTGATGACAAAGAAGGATTCTAAGGCTCGGTTGATAGGATGGGTTCTATTGCTTCAAGAGTTTGACCTTGAGATTATTGATTTAAAAGGGAGTGAAAACCAAGTGGCAGATCACTTGTCCGCTTGGAGGAGGAGGAGGGGAGGCCCCGTGATGGCCTCGAAATTAATGATTCATTCCTTGATGAGCAACTCCTCTCTATATCTGTGAATAGCATGCCTTGGTTCGCGGATGTTGCCAACTTTCTTATGACCGGTGTTGTTCTATATGAGCTCTCTTCTAACCAAAGGAAGAAGCTTAAACAGGATAGCTTGGACAACTACTGGGATGCGCCTTATTTGTTCAAAATTTGTAATGATGGTGTGATCCCAATATGTGTTCCGGAAGAGAAGCAAATGAGTATTCTGGATGCTTGTCATTCCTCTCCCCCTACGGTGGTCATCATGGTGGGGCAATGACAGCTTCAAAGGTGATTAGCTATGGTTTTTATTGGCCTACATTGTACAAGAATGCATGTGGGCTTGTGAAGAGATATGATGAGTGTCAGAGAGCAGGTGGAATTTCAAAGAAGGATGAAATGCCTCTCACCACTATTCTTGAGGTTGACATATTTGATGTGTGGGGCATTGACTTCATGGGGCCTTTTGTGAGTTCATGTGGCAATACGTACATTCTGTTGGCCATTGATTATCTTTTCAAGTGGGTCGAGGCCATGGCTTTACCCAACAACAAGGCCCGGAGTGTGGTGGCTTTTCTCAAGAAGAATATCTTTGCTCGTTTTGGCACTCCTAGAGCAATCACCAGTGATGGGAGTTCTCATTTCTATAATAAGGCATTTGACACACTGCTTGCAAAGTATGGTGTCAATCACAAGGTTTCAACCCCTTACCATCCTCAGGCTAGTGGGCAAGTTCAGGTCTCCAATAGGGAGATTAAGAGCATATTGTCAAAGACTATCAATGCAAATAGGATCAAAGAAACTAGATGATGCTTTGTGGGCTTACAAGACTTATTACAAGACTACGATTGGTATGTCTCCGTACCGGTTGGTGTTTGGGAAAGCTTTCCATCTACCGATTGAGTTAGAGTACAAGGCCATGTGGGCTTTGAAAAAGTTAAATCTTGAATGAGATGTTGCAGCAAATCTCCAGGTAGAGCAACTCAATGAGCTTGATGAGTTCCGATTCAACCCTATACCAGATCGTCCTTGTATAAGGACAAGATGAAGTATTTACATGACAAGTATGCCTATATAAAGGAATTCAAGGAAGGTGACTTGGTTCTCTTATTCAATTCCTGGTTACGACTGTTTCCGGAAAAGCTCAAGTCGAAATGGAGTGGACCTTTTGAGGTGGTGCATGTAACTCCATTTGGTGCTCTTGATTTGAAAAACAAAAATGGTGAAATCTTCAGAGTTAATGGGCACATAGTGAAGCACTATCTTGGCAAGTTTGATGACAGCCACGTGGTGGTAATGATCCATCTCAAATGATTGATGGTAACCTGTGTCGTGCCCTGACGTTAAATTAGGTGCTTCTTGGGAGGTAGCCTATGTATTTTTCTTCTTTTTGATTTTCTTCTTAGTGTAGGATTTATTTTGGACTAACAGGTTTTGAGATATGTGTAGCAATGTTTGATGCAGTGCAGGACAAAGCTGGAAAAATTGATAAGTCTGCAGTTGGACCACTAACAACACTCCATTTTTCACGATTAGTGGTGGCCAGTTCGCGGGGGCATAATTTGGTAGCAGACACGGGCTTGAAAAGTCTAAAATGGGACTTCTCTGAAGTTTCATCCGCGTCCTCGGAGGATTTTTCATGGTCAGTAGTGCATATTCGCGCCCGCGCCCCATTATCGACTCTCAGTGGAAGTTTTAAGCAAGCAGCCCTTCTATAAGTCCATAGCGTGGACCGCGGTAAAATTCCGCGGCTGCTCCAGGTAAAATCGATGGTTCCCAGGGTACTTTGTATAAATAGAAGGTCAAGACCTTTTACCCTTTTTGATCTTTAATTTCTTGAACATATATTTCACTGTTCATCTGAGCCCTAATCCGCATAAACACAAAAATTAAAGTCTATTCTCATCACTCATCATACAACTGGTAATGTCATTTTATAATTGTTCTTTAATTTGTATTTGTTTTCCTTTTATGGTTAGTTTTTATTTCTTTTTCTTTTAATTTTAACTTAGGGTTCATTAGTGTTAATTAAATGTTGCTTAAATAGTTAGGAATAATTAGTTAATACCTAGTTGGGGTTAATAATGTATAAGACATCCGCTAATGGCAAGAAAAATTGAAACCCTATGTTGCTCAGGCCGTTTTTGAATTCCGCGACCGTGGATGTTTTTCCAAATTCATGAGAAAAATCTGAGTTTGGAAGCCTTGAATACCGTGGTCAGCGGTAGCAAATTCTGCTGATAGCAGCCTGCTTTACGCGGCCGCACTGTAATTCTCGCGGTCAGCGGTACAATGTTCAGATTAGTACACAAAATGGGTTCTTGGTCGCGGTTTTTTTCCACGAACAGCGGTGTAACTTCCACGGTCGCGCCCAACTTTCTGCGATCAGCGGCTCTGTAGAATCAGAGGATGGGTAGTATGATCCCCATGCCTCCGCGGTCGCGCCCAACTTTTCTCGGTTAGTGGCTCTGTAGAATCAGAGGATAGGTAGTCTGATCCCCATGCCTCTGCGGCCGCGACCCTTTTTCTGCCCTTAGTAGTGCTCATTCCACGGCAGTGCTGCTTTATCCGCTATCAACGGGTCTTCAAGTTTTTACAACACTATTAATTGTTCTCTGATGTTCTTCATTGCTTCTTTTAGCACCTGTAGTAACAATCTTCCACTGATTATGTGTGCAGACAATGGTTAAATCTAGAGGTGGCGGTGAGAAACAAAAGGGGAAGGTAGAGTCCTTCAGGGGTAGGGGATGAGGACAAATCAAGTTACCCCTAGCAGTCCGGCAATCAATTGGGAAAATGCAGAAAAGTATCAGAGCTGCTGATAGAGTTGCATCCCACTCCGAGGGTAGTGAGTATGTTACCTCCCGGGAGGCCTCAGAGAGTGACTTTGTGCCCACACATGTACTAGACATCCCGGGGAGATTTCGATTGACAGATATGCCTACACCCTTAGCCTCTCCTACTGCTCATGTTTCTTCTGAGTCGTCTGATGGCTCAGTGGAGAGTAGTGAGTCCTCAGCATCAGCATCTCCTGCAACTTCTTCACCTGGACAGGACCCCATAGATGTAGATGTTGAGACACCGGCTGATAGGAGAGGGGGGAATACCCAGACTGGAGGTTTGGAAAGGACAAGAAACTCAGAGGTGTGGCAGCAGAGGTTTGTCAGTGAGCAGGCCTATCACAAATTCAGGGAGTGGTGGCCTCAAAGGTCACTCATATATGAGCGTAAGTTTATAGAGCAGGATCTTCTGCCCCACAACCCTAATGTGAAGCAGCACTTTGATGAAAGAGTGGAGTGGAAATACTTCACAAGCAGGTTGTCGGATGCTAATGAGCACCTAGTCAAGGAATTGTATGTCAATGTCGCCCACATCAAAAAGGGCATATTTGTGACTAAAGGGCGGAACCTGAAGATCAAGTTTGGTGGAAAGACTATGAACGACTATATAGGTTTCAATGATGAAGATGAGTCGTTGTACTTAGAAAAGGTGACCATGGATGAGGCGGCCCGCCCGTGGTTGGCATCACTACTAGCTCTCCCGGATACTACCCCATCTTGGTTGGCAGTGGGGGTCCTTATCTACAGGAACACCCTGAATTTCAAGGCAAAGGGTTGGGAGACTTTTGTGTGCAGCAGGTTAGATCCCACTACTCACGAAAGTGACATGCCGGTTTCCCGAGCGATTATAATGGTGGCTATCATAGCGGGGTACCCAATCAATATCAGGAATATCATGTGCAGGGTGATCACCAGAGTGTTCAATAAGGGTGAGAGATCCTATCCCTTTCCGAACTTCCTCACTATGTACTTGGAAGATCAGGAGGTTGAAAAAAGGAATTTCGATACTAAGGTAAAACCCAAGAAACCCTTCTCATGGTACAACCTTCAGGGTCCAGGTAACCCAAAATCCAAGGGCAAAGTTGTTACTTCTACTGGCTAATTTGAAGAGCTAGTAGTAGTGGCCACTAATCCTGAGCCTCCCACTGTCATACCACATCCATCTACAAGACCTTCTACTTCCAGACCTTCCTCGGTGCCCTCCTCATCAGCATACCCTTTGACTGCACACAGGCTGAACCAGACTCTCTCCATCCTCAACAACTGGACGTATGTAGCAACATCAAAGTTGTCTGTGCTATCCAGCTTAGTGGCAGTCCAGTCAGTTCCCGCAAGGCCCTAGTTGCCAGCTTCAGTGGAGGAATATCTCAAGGAGCTTGTGGACAACCAGAAGAAACTCCTAGACAACCAGAATCTCATCATAGATGCTCTTGCAATTCAAGAGAAATCAATTAAGGAGCTGAGCAAGCAGACGAAGAAACTGAAAAAGACTTTGGCCTCAAAAGAGTTAGTGAAGATGTTTAGAGGAGAGGTGGAGAACATGAAGTCAACTGGCGACATACCATTGGAGCTATTATTGGAGGATCCACCGCCAGCAGCTCAAATAGAGCAGGTACCGAAGCATGAAGCTGAGGGAGAGCCTAGAAGAAGACGACTAATTCCTCAGGCTGATGACTTGGAGATTTAGCCGGAGGACCCTGAGAGAGGTGCTTCAGGCCAGCCATAGGACCCCAATAGAGGTGATCCAGGGACCTAGCCACAGGACTTCATGCAGACAGAGGACCCATAGGGAGTTTTCTTTACTCTCAAACCCCTTCCTTGATCTTATTTTTTGCTATTAGCATTGAGGACAATGCTAGTTCTTATTTGGGGAGGGGGGAGGGATGGTCGTCTTATTTTGATTTGTGATACTGTTATGTAAATATGACACTTATTTTTCATTATTGTTATTTTTTTACTTTTGGTATGTATATAACTTTACCATTTATTTTTCACTTTTCGTTATTTTTCACTCTCGGTTTGTATATAAAGTTACTTTCTCATGTATATATTCATTCTCATTTATGTATATTCGTCTAAATCCCCTATTGTACATATTCAGTTTACTTTTCGTATTTTATTTCATAACTTCTTTTGCAATTTTCCTTAATAGCATAGCTTCTTATTTCATTTAGTAGTTTCTTTTTCAGTTGTAGCTTCTTATTTTTACAAGTTTTCATAATCAATAAGCATTTGGTTTTCTTAATGCCACGGTTCTTTCCAAAGGTGGAATTTGTGTGAACCGGGTGGCTCTTCCCGATGATGGATGACATGATAATCTTCTTAAGGGTTTGAGTTTTTTTTTGTATAAATAGTAGCTAGTGAACAATAGTGCCTCAGGCAAAGCTTCACTTGGGCCTAACACATTAACCTTTGACCTTACAGTTAAAAACAAATTGGTGTGTATAGGAAGGTGATAGTTGGGACCTTAAGACTCTTGTGTTGACTAAACAATCATCAAGTGGTTTCTCGGAACCATTTGTTGTAGACATATAATTTTTGACCTTCCCCAAAATTTTACACATTGTTAGCGCTTAGATGTTCTTTTAGTTCTAATATTTTTACTTTGCCTATTTTTGATCATTTTACTTTATTTTCTCTTAAAATAAAAATTACAAAAATATTTTCCTTTATTAGTTACTTTTAGTTTATACTACTTTTGATAAAATTGAAAAAATACAAAAGAAAAAGGTCACATGAGTTTTAAATTATGGAATTATGTTATGTTAGTTTAGTCTGTTAAGTAGTGCTAGTTTTATTCTCAAAAAAATAAAAAATAAAAATAGTCTTCTTTTAATTTAGAACAAATTTATATGTACATAGTATAAGCAGTTAGTACGTACTATCTTGCTTTTCTCTAAACTTCAATCTTTTACCATCTTTCTATGTATATAATATTTACTTTTAAATCACTTAACTAGTTGTATTTTGGTATTTCCAAGTTATCTTCCAGTTAATTCAAGAAAGAAGATCCCATAAGATTTTTTTAGTCTTTTTTTTAAGAAAAACAAATGTTGTGGCAGTCATTTTCACAAAACAAACTCACTTTAGCCTAATTTTCCTTGCTCTAATCCATATAATGCACCTTCCTGGAAGGTCACGGCACGTTATCCCTCACGTAAACTTTCTTGCTTTCTAATATAGCTTTGGACAGAGGAATAAATACAGAAGGGGCACAAACAGTAGGGATAAAAAAACTAGCAACTTCACAAAGGAGGAGGGCGGCAACAACAATCGGAAAAAACTCGGCCGCCTATTTCATCTCTCCATCACCTTGAAGCTCCATTGTTATACACAATCTTCCTCAGTAAAGATTCAATAATAGTCACCCATGAAGGACTCTTAAACCAGCCACACCCCTACCATCCGAACAATCACGAGCTACACCCACAACACCCACAACACCCACGTCACAGTAACTGTGAAATATCGCTAGTCACTCCAAAACCCCATCAAACTCGCGAAAATCAGTCGAAAACCGCCGATCCATAGAGTTTCTAGTTTGAGTCAAGGTCGTCGGGGTCCAAGGCGAAGTCACCGGTCGAACACCGGTTAGCGGTTCCATTTGGTTCCAGTCGTTGGCGGTCCAATTATCCCTATCAAAGAGTTTTTGCAGGTTTCATTTTTACGATTTGTAGCCATCTGATCGTATTGCTTGGAGGTTCTTCACTAATCTATTGAGGAGATTCAACCTTGAGGTCCAATTCTTTATCTATCTCATTTTCTTTTTGACAGTATGTGCTGTTTTGGTGATATTAATCTACTATGATGCATGTTTAATCATCTATAGGATTCAGATATATCTTAAGTCACCAATTAACTTTAGAATTGCATGTATCACCTAAAGTTAAGCAAGATATAGGTATGAAAAAATAAGTTCATGTGATTATATTGAACCAATGGCTAGGGGTATCGTCATCTTAAATTGGGTTTGGGCTCGACATGTTTAAAAGAAAATTGGATTTTAGATCTTATTGTTTTTGTTTCATTATTTACCCGCTAGGAGTATGTTTAGGACGACAACACATGGATATTCTCAGGGGAATGCCCTGTGAATTTTGTATATATTTTTATCCGCGGTATACTCCGAAGTGAATGTAAACGGAGGCCAAGGCATCATCGATGGACCATTAGCTTAGCGTAGTATAGAACTTTTAGTACTTTTATTTTTATTTTTATTTTCTTTAATTATTAGGGAACGACCTCTAGCCTCTTTTGTGTTTATTATTTTTTTCTGTATTCTTTGCCTCAATTTGAATATTTTAAAATCCAACTAGATCGAGTACGCAACCGTGACTTTTACGGGACTCGGGGAATGCTTAACACCTTCTCTCTGAGTCAAATGAACCCCCGAACTTGAATCTCTAGTGCAAGCTGGTTTAAGAGTCAAACGTGTTTTGAAGGAAAATTATTATTTCAAAAAAAAAATGGTGACCTGACACACTGAAACCAAATGTCAGGTGGCGACTTTGAAAAATCCTTCGAAACACAAATTTTTGTCACTTTCTAATTGAAAAACGCTTTTGAGCTTTACAAATCTTTTTATTATTTTAAAGAGGGTTAAGTGAGGTGAAAAAAAAAGGGTGTGACAGCTTTGGCGACTCTGCTGGGGAGTTGTAGGTTCGAGCTGATACTTGATTTTGTTGGCCTTTAGGATGTTTAGTTGATGTGTTTGTTTTCTTTATTCGTTTTGTTTATTTGGTTTGTTTGTCTTATTTCTTGTTTTGTCATTTATTTGTTTATCGCTTTTTTCTATATGTTTACTGCTTTATAAACTGTCATCATTTGCATAACCATGAATCTTTTTTCTACAACAAGTCTTCCGGAGTACGTTTGAGCGTACACGGCCTTTTTGTGAGTCACCCATTTATTTAGGGGGTGGCGTGGGAGCGTGGAGTGGGCGAACAGTTAGAGCAGCCACCGTCGACAACGTGCCACCCCGAATTGCCTTGTCTAGTGAACCCCAAACTTAGGTCAGCCTTTAGGTCATGCTTATTTGCATCATGTATTTACACTTGGTAGGGCTCGGTCCCAAGCACCGTGTCCCTTTCTAGGAGGCCTATCCAAATTATGTCAAAACGGGCCCATGGCCCAAAAAGATAATTAATCATCCATATGCTACATGTTGTATTCTTTAAGGGTAAATGGGTCATTTGGCGGACCAATGAGGGTTGAGGGTAAATGAAAAAGAAAAGAGGGTGAAATATAAAGATTAAGCAAGTAGGGCCCAGTTATATTTTTCTTTCACAACTTTTTCAAGAAAAGACCAAAAAAATGAAAAAGAAAAAAAAATTCCAAAAAGATTTTGCACTTTCCCATCATTTTCCAAAAGAAAATGAGAAAAAAAATCCAAAAAGATTTTACATGTCTCATCATTTTTCAAAAAAGACAAAAAATGTGTTTTCTCCAATTCGGTGTTTTTGTTAAATTCTTTCCCATATCTAATCTTCCTGAACTACAGGGGTCTGACTCTTACCGGATGTGAGATACGTAGGCAAACCTCATCGGTCCCGGACCACAATTTTCAAAAATTCCAAAAATATTTTCCTTTGCTTTCTTCTTTAAAAAGTCTTTGTTTTAGACTCCAATTTGTAAAAATCCAAAATATTTTCTTTTAATTTCTTCTCAAAATCCAAAAATATTTTCATTCTTCTTTCAAAAATTGAAAAGAAAATTCAAAATTCAAAAATATTTTCCTTCTTCTTTAGAAGTTTTTTTTTTTTTGAATTTTCAAAAAACAATTCAAAATCCAAAAATATTTTCTTTCTTTTTTATAAGTCTTTCTTTTGGAAATTGAAAAAAAAATGCAAAATCCAAAAAAAAGAGTTAATTTATTTATTTTATTCCTAATTTTTCTGAACTACGCAAGATCTGATTTATGTTCCCACATGATACGTAGGCAACCCACATCAGGTTCGATCGAATGATTTTGAAAAATGAAAGTGAAAAAGAAGAAGAAGAAGAAGAAGAAAGAATGATAATAATAAGGACCAACTGAGTCCATTCTAACGTGTCTTTTGATTTGAATTGTGAAGAAAATTTGACGTGGTCGGTTCAGAGGGTTCAACAAGAGTCTACTATGGTTGAGCAGAATAGAATACTGAAACAACAAATGTCTGAAATATGTCAAGCATGGGCCAATGGTCAAGGACCACCCTTTTCTTACGTTTTCCTTGAGTTTACACCCATCTCGACTACTACCCCTCTGGTTTCATTGTCTGATCAAATATATCCATTTAGGTACAGCTTTATCCTAATTGTATGACTATATCTGGAACTTCTGTTGCACACTCTCAAAGTGTTCCATTGACAATCAATCAGACAACCACTATAGTTATGCCCGTCTTCACCACCACAGCCGATGGTGGTGCAGAGGAAAACTCATGAGTCACAATTTGCTACCCAGCAAGAACAATACCACTCTCCTGAGTACCACTTGTACCTATTTGATCTTACTGAAAGATTGAGAAGCCTACCCGAAAGATAGCACAAGAAAAAATAACCCAAAGACTGAAAAGCTTAGAACAATAGTTGAAAAACATGCAAAGTCTGGCAGGTCAGAAGAGTGTTGCCTTCAAGGATCTATGTATGTTCCCCGATGTTCGTTTGCCACTTGGTTTCAAGACTCCCAAATTTGAAAAGTATTATGGACATGGAGACCCCATATCCCACCTAAAAAGTTATTACAATCAACTTAGAGGTGCGGGAGGAAATAACGAATTACTGAGGCTTATTTTGGGAAAAGCCTTACGGGTGTAGCCTCCGAACGGTTTATAGATCAAGACATATCTTGATAGTATGTATGGGATGACATGGCCCAGGCCTTTGTCAAACAGTTCCAAAATAACATCGACATCGCCCCGGACAGTAATTCTCTTTCAAATCTGAAGAAGAAACCAACTGAAAGTTTCAGGGAATATGCCATTAAATGGAGAGAACAAGCAGCTAGAGTTAAGCCATCCATGGATGACCACGAGCTAATCACTATCTTCATTCAGGCTCAAGAGCCAGTTTACTTTCAAAACATGATGTCCGTAGTTGGCAAATCCTTCTCGGAAGCAATCAAAATGGGAGAAATGGTAGAGAATGGCCTTAAGACAGGCAAAATTATAAGTCAAGCAACTCTCAAAGCTACAACTCAGGTTGTTCAAATTGAATCTGGTAATTTTAGTGGCGCGAATGAGAAGGTTGAAGAAATCAAGATGACATCAGGGTCGAGAAGAGGTCCTAGAAGAACATCTCGAAGGTATGATCAGCCTCGTTTGTTTTCTGATGATTCCCCTGAGAGCCCACAATACTCTGTTGCTCCACCCCAGTATGTTGTCCAGCCATCACGACACCCTAGAAGGTGAGCACCAACACCACAAAATCTCCACCAGCCTCCACAAAATTTTCAAGTGCCCCATAACCTACATCCAAGCCAGGAGTATAAAGGTAAACAAAGGTTGAAACACCAATAGGAGAGTCTTATGCAAGCTTGTTTGAGAAATTAAAGCAACATGATCTGATTGCACCTATTCATCTAAATCATGTGGGCCCGCGTGCAAGAAGCTTTGACCCTTCTAAAAGGTGAGAATACCATTCCAATGCCCAGGGGAACAATGTCGAAAGCTATCAGGATTTGAAAAGAGAAATAGAAAGGATGATCCAGGACAAACTGATTGTGATCCAAGACAGTGACGTCCAGAATATCACGCAGAATCCTTTACCTACACATGATGATGTACACTTTGTGGGGATGATGCATGGTGACATGGAGTATGAGAATCCTCTCGGGAACTTGACAACTGAAATTGAAGAAGGCCATGGTGATTCTAATGAGCAAATTTGTGGCTAAATGTTAAGCTTGGCAATTGAAAAGTCATTTCTTCCTCACTAGGAAGGAATCTTGGTAGCTTGTTTTGATATTTTTTCTATTATCTGGGTTATTTCAGAGTTGTGATTCAAATTTTATTTGTTTTATTGAGTCAAGCCCTTCTATCTCTCTATTCTGTTTGTGTGAGTCTTGTCTGTCTGTTTTGTTGTTGTTTTCATTATCCGGGTTATTTTAGGGGTGTAATTCGGATTTTATGCTATTTGCCTTGTTGTTAAAACCTTCCATCCTTTACTCAATGAAATACAGTATATCCTTTAGTGTTATTCTATGTTTAGTTCTTTCCCCGCTAGCTCTAGTGACATGATATGCATGCGGAATTTTCGGCCAGATCTTAGAAAAAATGGTTAAATCTTGAATTGGATAACTGAGAAAAAGATATTTTTGAGGATGAATAAAGAGTCGAAACACTTTGGAATTAAGCTCAACTAAAATTCGCCTTCAAATCATTGTGAAGATCGGGTTTGAGGAAGAACCTATTGAAGTTTGGTGGAAAGTTTGAGATTAATGGATGGAAAATTTTCTTCAACCATGACACACCAAGAAGTCAGATATGCTCATCAATGTTGTGATCATGAAAGGATACTATGATTGGCATTCTCGAGGCCGGAAGACCCTTTTTCTGCTATCCAAATAATTTATACCCTTCTCTACGCCTTTTGAGCCTGTGTTATTTTCTTTGCCTACTCTCTTTTGGAATCAAGTTTAAAGTCAAAAACAAAAAACAAAAAAAAAAACAAAAAACAAAAAAAATTGAAAAGAAAAGTCCATGCCCCAAGAGTACAAACTGTGACAATTCTTAGAAAGTTCAAATGAAGAAAAAGAAGAAAAGAACAGTCAATTGTCCATGCCTTTAAAAATAGAGGCTGGGGCAACTTGTTTTGAGAAAAACAAAAGAGAAAAAAATAGAAAGAAATAAAGAAAAATTTGGTTAGGTCAGATGTTTGAACTACGTTCGACTTGATTCCTTAAAAAGGATACGTAGGCAGCCTTACACGGTTCGGTCCAGCCAAATAAGAATTCAAAAAAAATCTAAAAAAATCCTCACTATCTGAAACTGGGGCAAAAATTTTATTTCACTTTTGAAAGAGTCGATTCCAACAGTTATAGGTCTACAACCCTTCATTTTGAGTCTACTTTGAGCCTTCATGCCGACCCATCTTTCCAACCCTATCCAAAAACCTTCCAAATAAAGACCTCCCGATATGCCTTCAAGAATGCCAAGTGAAGCATGCAATGAGCAATGGTGGTCATGCGACATAGAACAGTGTCAAGTTGCTCACACAAGAAAAAGAAAAAGAAAAATGAGAGAGTCTTACTAGTGAAAATCCTCACGGGCACTATATAGCAACGGTAAATAGAGATAAATAAATAAATAAGAGAGACTTGTAGGTAAAAATCTCTCGGGGCACCACTAGTCGAAAGTGAGTCGTGAAGCTGATGCAAAGGATTAGCACGAACAAGCTCGACTTCAAAGGTCATAAGAATGGTAAAAAGAAAGATTGGATTAGTTTGATAGATCGACCGTTAAGTCCAAAATGTATGTCGTGATCATTAAGGCTAGTTATTAGAAAAAAAAATCTTCCCTATGTCCTTGTCGATAGGGGCATATCTTGTTAATATTGTTTCTTTGCATTACTGTGTCCTTCACTCTGAGTCAGTCCTTACCAAAACAAGCAAGAAATGATTTGAAAATCTGCTACCAACTTTTTAGTTGCACAAAGTAAATTTGGCCAGCATACTCAGGTGTTACAGTTAACATGCCTTGAGGATTCATGCAAAGGCTTCCCCCCAAAAAAG
Organism: Nicotiana sylvestris; assembly: GCF_000393655.2. Classification (NCBI taxonomy): domain Eukaryota; kingdom Viridiplantae; phylum Streptophyta; class Magnoliopsida; order Solanales; family Solanaceae; genus Nicotiana; species Nicotiana sylvestris. Next base: position 150,315,788 of record NC_091059.1, on the reverse strand, counting down.
ACTCTTGTCAGCCTACTTGACACAAGCAAAGATAACTTGTGATTCTCTCTAACAAACAAATTGCTCAAAAGCAAGAAATAATTCAAGATATCAAAAAAGGTCACCTAAGCAAAGATCTCCATTTGGGATAAGGCTGTTTGAGCCACAAAACACAAATGGTACTGAGCGTGAAACAATGAGGGTTGATGTAGAGCAAAAGTCTTTTGAAACCGACTCAAGCTGATTAAGCAAAAGCCAAGCTGCCCAAGACTCAAGGCCATAAACCGACCACCACTATTAAAACTAACAAAGTTTTCTTTATTTGAAATAGGAACAAAGCAGTGCAAGGAAAATAGTTCCAAAAAAAGGAAGAAAAAAAAAGAGAATAGAGAAAAAGAAGAGAGGAGAAGATCCGACAAAGGGAAGTTTCTCAAAGCATTACTTTTATTTGTCTTGCTAGTGTGCTTAAAATCTTGTCATTGATCCTCACATTTTCCTCCTATGGTAATACATCCTAGTCTGATGGATTTTCCTCCCGATCAAAATCTTAGTCTGATGAATCTTTCTCCTAAAATAAAAAGCGCTAGTCTGATGAATCTTTCTTCTAGGATAAACGTCTTAGTCTAACGAATCTTTCTCTTAAGATAAAAAGCCCTAATCTGATAAGTCTTTCTCCTAGGATAAAAATCTTAGTCTAATGAATCTTTCTCCTAAGATAAATAGCCCCAGTCTGATGAATCTTTCTCCTAGGATAAAAATCTTAGCCTGATGAATCTTTCTCCTAAGATAAAAAGCCTTAGTCTGACGAATCTTTCTCCTAGGATAAACGTCTTAGTCTGATGAATATTTCTCCTAATATAAGAAACCTAGTCTGATGAATTTTCTCCTAGGATCAAAATATTCGTCTGATGAATCTTTCTCCTAAGATAACAAAAAAAGGACCTAGTCTGATGAATTTTCTCCTAGGATCAAAATCTTAGTCTGATGAATCTTTCTCGTAAGATAGAAGACCTAATCTGATGAATTTGCTAGTCAAATTTTCTTGGTTTTACTCATAGGAGATGCACATCTCTATCGGGTCTTTAGTTTTGCTCTCATCATTGAATCAATAACATAGGTGATTTACAGTTTTGCTAGAAACTCTGAAATATTCCTAGTGCAAACTGGGGTAGAAAGTTTTGTTTGTTTTATTGTTTTGATTGCAGGCAACCACCTGGAGGACGAGAAAATTCTTTTCAGGGTTACTTCAAATTTCAAGTTAGTAGCAGGCGCCCACCTGAAGAACGAAGGAAGTCATTTCAGAATTCAATTCAAGTTAGAAGTAGCATAATCTCGCCTCAAGATGCGAGTCAACAGTCCAAGGCGACCAAAAGAAGAAGTGTCAATCCATAATGAAAAAAAAAGAAGAAAAAGTAAATCCAAATGCAGAAGCAGATGAAAGATGTGAACTTCTCAAGACATGGTTGAAGTTGCGAGAACTACATATCCGATCTTGATCCAAAGAAGTCGTGGAAGAATGAATTAGCACCTGCAGCTAGCAAGCATCAAAGTTCAAATCAAAAGTCTGCATGAAGAACCATTCAAGAATCAAGATCAAGCTTCAGTAGACATATATATAGGAATCTTGTAACTCATAGCTGATAGGCTTGCTTAGTTCTTTTAATTTTGATTTGATGTAATAACAGGACCGCAGACTAGAACCTCAACGGAATGGTATCTCACTCGACTCTCTCATCCTCTCCACACTCCATCACTTCATTCACTTTTGAAGTACATGTGATATGATTCCCTTATAACTCGGGATATGTAGGTTGTCCAAAATCAGGACTTGGTCATGTTCTCCTTTCTTTTAGTTCAATTCTTTTTTAAATAAGGGTCGGGTCAAAAAACATGTCTTGTCGTTCTTTGTCTGAAAACTCTTCATGTTTCCAGTCAAAGAGGGGCAGTTGTAGACATGTAATTTTTGACCTTCCCCGAAATTTTACACATTGTTAGCATTTAGATGTTTCATTTAGTTCTATATATTTTTACTTTGCCTATTTTTGACCATTTTACTTTTTTTCTCTTAATAAAAATTACAAAAATATTTTCCTTTATTAGTTACTTTTATTTTATCCTACTTTTGATAAAATTGAAAAAATACAAAAGAAAAAGGTCACATGAGTTTTAAATTATGGAATTATGTTATGTCAGTTTAGTCTGTTAAGTAGTGCTAGTTTTATTCTCAAAAAAATAAAAAATAAAAATAGTCATCTTTTAATTTAGAACAAATTTATATGTACATAGTATAAGCAGATAGTACGTCGTATCATGTTTTTCTCCAAACTTCAATCTTTTACCATCTTTCTATGTATATAATATTTATTTTTAAATTAGTTAACTAGTATTTTGGTATTTCTAAGTTATCTTCAAGTTAATTCGAGAAAGGAGATCCCATAAGATTTTTTTAGTCCTTTTTTTTTAAAAAAAAACTTTGTGACAATCATTTTCACAAAACAAAATTCACTTTAGCCTAATTTTCCTTGCTCTAATCCACATAATGCACCTTCTTGGAAGGTCACGACACTTTATCCCTCACGTGACCTTTCTTGCTTTCCAATATAGCTTTGGACACAGGAATAAAAATAAAAGGGCACAAATAGTAGGGATAAAAAAAACATAGCAACTTCACAAAGGATGAGGGTGGCAACAACAATCGGAAAAAACCCGGCCGCCTATTTCATCTCTCCATCAACTTGAACCTCCATTGTTATACACCATCTTCCTCAGTAAAGATTCAACAGTAGTCACCCATGAAGGACCCTTAAACCAGCCACACCCCCACCATCATAACAATCATGAGCTACACCCACAGCACCCACGTCAAAGTAACTCTGAAATAGTCGCTAGTCACTCCAAAACCCCATCAAACTCAAAAAAAATAGTCGAAAACCACCGATCCAGAGAGTTTCCAGTTTGAGTCGAGGTCGTGGGGGTCTAAGGCAAAGTCACCGGTTGAACACCGGTTAGAGGTTCCATTTGGTTCCAATTGCTAGCGATCCAATTATCCCTATCAAAGAGTTTTTGCGGGTTTCATTTGTACGATTTGTAGCCATCTGCTTGTATTGCGTGGAGGTTCTTCATTAATCTATTGAGGAGATTCAACGTTGAGGTCCAATTCTTTATCTATCTCATTTTCTTTTTGACAGTATGTGTTGTTTTGGTGATATTAATCTACTACGATGCATGTTTAGTCATATATAGGCTTCAGATATATCTTAAGTCACCAATTAACTCTAGAATTGCTTGTATCACCTAAAGTTAAGCAAGATATAGCTAGGAAAAAAAATAAGTTCATGTGATTAGATTGAACCAACGGCTGGGGTATCGTCATCTTAAATTGGTTTTGGGCTCGACATGTTTAAAAGAAAATTAGATTTTAGATATTATTACTTTTGTTTCATTATTTACCTGCTAGGAGCATGTTTAGGCCGACAACACGTGGATAGGCAAACCTTAGGTCTTTTGTTTTATTTTTATTCGAGGTGAGAGGTCGTTCTCTTTAGTTTATACTCAGGGGAATGCCCCGTGGATTTTGTATATATTTTTATCCGGGGTATGCCCCGAAGTAAATGTAAACGGAGGCTGAGGCATCATCGATGGACCATTAGCCTAGCGTAGTATAGAACTTTTTGTACTTTTATTTTAATTTTTATTTTCTTTTATTAGGTGGGGACGACCTCGAGCCTCTTTTGTGTTTATTTTTCTTTTTTTTTTTGTATTTTTTGCCTCAATTTGAATATTTTAAAAGCCAACTAGATTTAGTGCACAACCATGACTTTTACGGGACTCGGGGAATGCTTAACACCTTCTCTCCGAGTCAAATGAACCCCCGAACTTGAATATCTGGTGCAAACTGGTTTAAGAGTCAAATGTGTTTTAAAGGAAAATTGTTATTTCAAAAAAAATGGTGACCTGACATACCGAAATCAAATGTCAGGTGGCGACTCTGAAAAATCCTTCAAAACACAAATTTTTGTCACTGTTTAATTGGAAAACCCTTTTGAGCTTTACAAATCTTTTTATTATTTTAAAGAGGGTTAAGTGAGGTGAAAAAAAGGGGTGTGACATTTGTGTTGATCAAATCTTAGCTAAGGATGTTGTGGGCCCTCGGCTCTGTCTCTTTAGCAATCCTATAGCTTGTGTGGTGAGGTTTTGATTTGCAAGTCCAAGTCCCGTACCAATAAGTCTAGAACTTGTCTTGAATGTTTGTCTAGGCGAAATCCTAAGTGTAGCTCGATTTTGAGAAGTGATTATAGGTTCTTCTTGATCCAAATTGAGACTTGAAAACATCCATAGCCCACCAAAAATGATATCCCTAGTCAACCCCATTGAGTCATACCCCTTATTATTTCAAAAACCATGATACCAGCCTTCATCCATTCTAAAATGATCCTCTCTTGGTACTTGATCTTTCCTTAGCACAAATTGGCAAAAATATAAGTTTGGGGGAAGAGACGAGGAATGCAAAAGTGATAAAAGGTACAAAAGAAAGAAAAGGTGAGGCAAAAGGAAAAAAAAGAGAAAGAAAATCCAAAAAGTCAAAAAGAAAATGAATAATGTGGAAAAATTGAAGGGATTCAATACAAGCAAAGATGAAAGGCTTGGAATGATTAGAAAGGAGAAAATGGATTGACATGATCAAGAAAGAATGACAGTGTGTCTCTCTAGTCCCCTATGGAAGAAGTAAATGACACAAAGAGTCAAGAAAATGTGAGCTAAAATGAAGAAAATGAAGTGTTTAAGGAAAGATGAAACATTCATAGACCAATTTATCCTAACTTGAATCAAAAGCCTTCATTACATTCCCGCAAAAGCCCTATTATGATCTTGAGTTGAGTGATCTTACATTAGTGGTGACTTACATAAGGGGCAAGCATATGTTACCTAGAACCGGACTTGTGATCTTCCTTTGAGAGAGATGAGAGTGTTTTTCACAATCCTCGTTCTGAGTGCTACAATTTAAAAGTAAGGTTTGCATATGGAGAGTCGAGGAGTATGAGTTTGGGTTCCACAATGACCAATGTAGTAGAAATAGTTTTCTTGATGAGTTGAGTCAACTCTTGATGCTTTTGTGTCGCACTAAAGCCATGGTGCTAAAAAGGTTGTGTATTGTTAATAATACATTTGAGTTGAGGGTAATTGTTAGTCTCAATTGATTCTTGATGAGGTTAGTTTAGGACAACTGAAATTTTCCTTTCTTTTATCTTGAGGAGGTGGAGATTACTTTGTTTGCTTAAGCACAAGCAAAAGCTTAAGTTTGAGGGAGTTATCAATTAGGGATTCTAGCCTATTTCATGCTCCTTTTTGCTTAGGTTTTGGATTTAAAATGTGCACAAGTATTCTCTAAAGCTAACTTATTGTGTTTGTTTGCAGTGTTTGGTCAAAAAAAGACAAAAAAGTCACATCCAGCTAATAAAGGAGTAAAACCTTCACAAGTCAAAGCTGAGTCAACAGGGCGCTGACAACGAAGAAATAGCAGCGGACGTAGAGGGTTCACCGTTGAGGTGGTCTTAACTATGCTCTCAGCGGTAACAAGGTTCAAAGAGTCATTTATTGGGCTTAACAGTCACCGCTGCGCGCGGCGAAATTGCGCGGCAGTGATATATCTGACACGGTCGCGGTCCAATTCCCGCCCTCAGTGGAATGAAGAATCAGAGAACTATAGTTGGAGCTCAAATTGAAAGGCGCGGTCCACATACATATTTTGCGGTCGTGGTTGAAGTAGCGCTGAGGCGGTTGATTTTCCGCTCCCAGCGGACTCAAAGTTCAGACCAAGTTCAGAAGAGAAGAACAATTGTCTGCGCTTACTTTTACGTGGCCGCGGAAGTCCAAGCGCTGAGGCGGCCCATTTTCCACTGTCAACGAAATCTCCGTAGGGGCAGTTTTATCCGAAAAATTAGATGTGTATAAATAGTTCTTTTTCAGATTTTTAGGGCATCTGTTGTTTTGTGGAGCACGTGAACAACCGTTTTTTTACCTTTTTGAGTAATTTTAGAACATCTTTAGCAATTAATATTAGATCTTACTATTGTAATTACTTTTTATGGTTTATATTTCATCTCCATCTTTGATTTCTTCTTTGATTATGAGTAGCTAAACCCATTAGCTAGAGTTGTAACTCAACCCTAGTGTGGATATTTAATGGGTCTTCAATTTTAGGGCTTAAAGGTTTATGGGTTAATGATATTTAGCTTGATTCATGCTTTAATTGTTGAATTGATGGTTGCAAACACTAATTTGTGTCTTTTTGACTTAGGTTCTTCTTGAGAAAGAGAGACTAAGTCTAGAAAATTCAGGCTAACAAGGAATTAGGGTGCATTCAAGAGATTGATAGCCCCAATTAAAGGGTTAAACCTAGAGATAGTAATACCCGACTTGAGCCAATTCTGCTTGTATTGTTTAAACACCCAAATGGGCTTGACTAAGCCAATTAGGGAAAAGTCACTCAAACTACCGAGAGGTATAGAGTGAGTAACTATGTGCAATGGTTATATCATGATCCCAATCACAACAAGTTTGCCCTAAGTTTTAGACCCCCGTTAGATACTCACCTAGGTGTAAGTCACTTCCTTAGTGCTTTTTTTTTACCAATTGAGAAAACCTTTACAAAAATATCATACTTTGCTTATTTTTATTCTTCATTAGTGTTAAAAATAGAATAGTAACCAAAACAAAGCATGATTGGAAGTGCAATTAATAATATGGCACATAGCTAGATCAGATAGAAACCCAATTCCAAACCAATAATAGCTCTCTGTGGATTCAATCCCGACCTTTTGGGTAAAAGTTGCATCGACCACTCTTGCCATTCTATAGTGGTATAGCGTTGGAGTCAATCAGTGCTATCCCAAAATAAATTTTCAAATTAATGATATTACCACAACCTTCATACTTGGTTTAAATTTTCAATCAATCAAGTGACTACATGTCACACTTATACAAGTCCCTTTCCTACTCATCCGAGCTCGTGACATCCTTGTCAACACCAAACCGCAACCTTGATCCTCACTTCCAAATTTCATACCGCTCACTACACCTAACATGCCAATATGCGATAGTGCCAGAATTTCGTCATAATTCCTGAACCACTAATAGGGTAAACACTTCATCATATAAAAACTTTTTACTTAACTCATTCCGAGAGAACCGTAGCAACACACGGGTGAATTTTTCATAATCGTAGGACATGCAAATCCTCAGGTAGTGGTATAAACCACCATAATCCTTTTCGGGATCCGCCTATACATAACAGGCCATAATACTTGAATACTCCCAAATAAGACCTATTACAGCGGCCGTCGAGCCTCGCACGTACCGCCAAAAATCACATGCATAACTTCATCACGCTGAAGGTACTGATTACTGCCACCAGTATGCCAATTCAACCATGGCTAACCAATCCGAATTCTTCTAACTTATCCTTTACATGCCTTAGAGATAATCATAGCTCCGGTCAACACATAGCAACTCAATCCGCACTCATCCTGAGTGGCCTTGTATCATGAGACCATGTTGTCTCAAATCCCACGAACCATCTCATACCTTCATTATGCACACATTCGCATCCTCAGGTGGTACGCCCATTCTGATAACTCTTCTACGAATATGAAGTCATTTCCTCTCATTCTTCCAAATGCTACACTGTAAGTCGAAAATATCATAGAACATTCCGAGCCTCTTATCATAATCCGCCATAAAAGCTCGATTCTTAACCATACTGCGGGCTTGAAATCTTTAGGCACCGTATTTTAACCTTTGAATCCACTAGGGCCATTGTTGAGAGTTGCCCACTCTGGCTTGGTCCAGAATATAATCAACTCTAAGGCTCCGCTGGCACATGACCACCCATCTCCATGGAGCACCCCATTGAATCACTTCCTTGTAAATTACCTCCGTACAAAACACAAATCTTGAATCTTCCCAAAGACCGAACAAGAATCTATAAGGCCATTTATGTCACACAACTCTCAAATATACCACTTATATTCTTTTACCTTAGCTGAAATAACTCGACATTATGCTGATAGCCAGAAACCTCATAAGTATATGACCATGCAACCTAATCGTAGGTGGTGGGACTCTGCCACTTAGCTTGGAGCCACCTGTTACATAACTCTGGAACCCATCAAAATTCTTTCTTCATTGTTGACATGATCTTACATATCCAACCCGCCAAATTCCTCGAAAATTTGTTATTAGCATTTCATGAATACTCTGAATCTCTAGCAACATTCACATATTTGACTTGTTACTAGATAGTCAATAAAATCCTTTGCAGAAGCTTCGCCAACCATGCGATCGGTGACCTGCTCATAGGAGATAACCCCCCTGTGGAAATTACATGCTGACATCTTCCAACGTTGTTGTATGGGATACAATCACTATGACATCAATAACCCATCCTCAGCCCGTGCTCATTCACCAACTGTACTAGTCCGTTCACTTCTTATGGACATCAACTAAACGTTCGACAATATCTTCCAATTCAAAGTTATATTGCATCCTTCTTCTTATCAAGCAACTTCCTTTCTGTTGCATCCAATCTCCCACCGTATAATAGCCAATATTTCAAATTAAACTCGTGGACGCAATCACCGTCCACTAATGTTTTATTATTGTTGGTGAAGAAACAATTTACTCATATGTTATAATTTTTAGGTATTTTTTACTCTCCTTCCTTATATCCATTTCATATTGCTTGAGTTTTCTTCACTGAGTTACTTGTGTGTTGAAAAGAAAAATTGTTCCTACAAGGCCATTTAGCAAACAACAATTGTATTGCCTTAGTATCACCTCCTGACACTCTATCATTGTGGCTTTATTTTTCCAGTTTTTTGTTTTGTTAATGAAGAGGTAGGTTTACATTTTGTGCTTTAATTGGTTTGTGTATTTATTTTGAACTTTTTACTTTTTAATATTATGCTCATGTGCTTTGGATTTTCATCTTCTTGGCTATTGTTTTGCAGACACACTCAAAGACTGGCCTGAGGCTAACAAATAGCGGCTTATTCTTACTATCTCTTTCTTTGTAAAATAGGTAGTATTTAAAAAAAAAACTCAATTGAGATATGATAGGAAGAATGTATGTTGTTCAAAATGGGAGAGGAAAGAGTGCAAATAAATTGGATTTCACCCGTTTACTTTTTCTCTACTCATAAATATTAGTATATATTACTTGTAATATTTAATAGAGCACTATTTGGGAACAATACTAAAAATACAAAAGTCTATAATTATGAATAACATTTACTTCTAATTACAATCACTATATGATGAGCCTTTCCAGTTGGAAGGACTGTTCACCGAGACGTAATGGCTATTTTTCATATATGTATGTAATTTTGTTCTTTAAACATTTGATTTTTAACTTCTTTAGCAATGTTCCTTGACTTAGTTGCATTGAGTATAGTTGTTATTATTGTATGGTTTATATCATATAATTTTTTTCTTATTATATTATTACAACTTTTAATAAATAAATTTATTAAACAAATCGCGTGAAGCGCGTACCTATTAACTAGTTTATTATATAATTAAAATATTATCTCTTAAATAATATTTATGTTATTTCAATATTTATGTGGCTTTTATAAAGTTTAATCAACTTACACAAAGGAGACGCGCAATGCACGTATCGAAAAACTAGTCGATATAAAAAATATAAATTATGTGAAAGAGTATTTAACTGATTACCTTGAACCTATGTGCCTCCTCCACCATTGATGGTATTAAAAAGTACTCGTATTAAGCTATGCCAGATAAAATATTGAGTAAGAATACGTATTAATAACCGATATAACGTTTTCCGAGATTATTATGCATCGCATATACATCAAACATTCCTTCAAACACTAATTACAAACAACTCCTCACTGATCAACTCTGACAACTACCTTCCACATCAAACAGTTATTGATCTCTCTGATGAAACAACAAACACTGACACTGAAGAAGATATTTTCATACCTCTAACCACTGATGATAAATCACGTCTTTACACCCCCTCGCATATGCATTGAGGTACCTCTCGAGAAGCCACTAAAAACATACTTTAGTATTGGCAACCACAAACCAACCATCCTATACGAAGGGCTTACTCTCCTTTGTACTGACTGCGGACGATTTGGCCATGCTTCTTTAAACTGTTCATTCCAAAAATCACTAACTATCTCTACATCGGTTACTAATAACACACCTACTTTTTCTACTCAACACCCTACTGTCGTCTGTCAAGCATCAACAAATGGAATGGCAAACGGTTCAATTCCACCGGAGGACACAACTCCGTGTAACTAATAATGCGACTTCAACAGCGAGGATAGCAAGGGAGGTGGAAGCTACGACGCCACCGGCTGCAACAGGTAAGTTTTCTCAACCTAATGGGCCAACTAAGGCCCACTTACACTGCAACTACCCAAACCCACAAGAGCAGCCCACTAAAAACCATTCTAACATTTTCCTACACCTAATGGATGATATGGACACTAGCTTGTTAAAAAATGACTGTATAAATTGCACGGAGCATTGTATTTGGTCGCCCCCATTTAACCTATACCTATTTTTTTTAAAACTTATAACTTGTACCCACTTTTTAAACAATTTCAGCTTCCTTTCTACTCCCCTTCAGTACCTCACCAGAAGAAAGCAAGGTTGTGTTTTAACTTTTATAAATAACGATGGAATAATAGTATCAATAAAGTGAAGAGAAAATGCAGTTCTTTATCTGCATAAATACTAAAGGGGAACTAGATTTTAATAAGAGTTGGTATCCAAGTTCTTTGTGCATTTAATCTTTCTTTTTCTGACTTTTTTTCATCTATAGATATTTCTCTATTGAACAAAATAGTGATATATGATAATGAGAAACGATGAGTTGGATGGCTGCAAACTGCAACAGGCTATTACTACCAGATAAATTATTCATAAGCATGAACAAATACTTTATGACAAAATCTCAACGAGAATCACCAAAGTTATAGCAGCTATCTAACGAAATATCAATTTGAAGCTAGCTTAGAAATATCAAGCTAGCTTAGAGCTGAAGTTTCCCAATTACAACACAAAAACTTCAGCTCTAGGTTACAACATGCTATATGATCCAGTAGTTCGACATGTGTAGAGAGAACAAAATGGGATAGCAGATCAACTTATAAAGCTAAGAAGTAGGATGCGACTTGCTGATAGGTTGCAAATTTTTGTTAATCCACCACCTTTTGTATCAAACCAGTTGCTGGCAGATCAAATGGGAACAACAACCTCAACGCATGGTTCCTATATCACATGCGCAGCAAAATGTAGATAAGGCAGCAAAATATGTTTTGTTAATGATGATGTACCTACTGAGACTGTTGCAAATAGTGTTTTGAAAATAGATAGGAGCACAACAGCTCTACTAGTATTGAGAATCGCCAGTGTGGCACCTTTAGGGGCAATATCTCACGTAGTAATGATATAGCTACTACTAGTATATGTAACACGGTGCATGAGCACCACACCCCGTACTTAACTTTTAATCTATGTAAGTTATCTTTTGGACTTAAAAAAACCACTTAAAATAAAACCAATAGCAAAATTGACCTTGTTTTAATATTTTTGTACATCTCTTAAAAAATCCAGTCTTAATTATTGGGGTTGAAGTGTGGTAGTGTGAATGAGAAATGAAGAAAGAAGGTGAAAAGATAACTTTGGCTTTTGCACTTTGTCCCTCATTGGTTTAAAAGACAAGTATTTTGTTGGGTTTAAATATAGAAGCACTTCCTTAAGCTTTTAAAAGAAGCTAAGAGGAAGGGGCCTCGCGCCATCGTCGTCGCTCGATAGGCTCGAATTCGGTCAATTGATATGATCGATTGACTTAATTGTTTGGACCAATAAAATAAAATTAATTAATTAAATATTAATATTTTATATTAATATTTTGAGTGACCGTTATTTGTAACGATAAATTAATTAATTTTCGTCTTTAATTTTATTTAAATATTCTCGCGTTAAATAGCCACCAGAGAGGCTGCATTTCACGAATAGCCACCTGCAGTGTGAAGAAGCAGTTATTCCTTCAGAATTGTTTATCCTGAAATCTTCTGCTTCATCTCCTTCTTCTTTCTGCATCATTACTTTCAAAACAAAGTAAGTCGGTCATGTGATTTACACCATTATTTTGAGTTCGCTAATAACTTAGTGGTTTGACGTGCCGCTACCGCTAAGTGGGAAGTTACGTTCTATCCTAGAAAGAATTTATCCGTGAACCTTGGGCAATAGTGAGGGGATAAGATTCTTTAAGGACACACAAGAAATTTGTGGGCTCGGGACTTCCAATTTCTGTTCATTTATTTTTCCTGTTTTAGTCACTTATAAATTCAAATTATCTAACAAGCTTAAAGAATCTTATTTATATATATATCCTTACTGTTCTAATTTTCAAAGTGACTGAGGAGACTAAAACCTTCGTGGTTTTCTACTCCTAATCAGTTTGAAGAATAATCTCTTCACTGTGTTGTCTTGGGTTGAAGAATTAAATACTTCACCATTTACTGAATCTGTTTGTCATATTGACAGAAATGACTAACGGAGAGGAACAAATTGATCCTGTTGTGACTGTTACTGCTAACACTATTTCGGGAATGCCAGGTCCTATCCGTCCTACTGCACCTGCAACGGCTATGCCACCAGCGGAAAAGCCGGGAAAATTTTTCGGTGTTGACTTTAAGAGATGGCAGCAAAAGATGTTCTTTTATCTGACCACTCTAAGTCTGCAAAAGTTCATTCAAGAGGATGTTCCAGTCGTGCTTGAAGGAACCCCTGACAACGAGGGCTTCCTTGTTACTGAAGCTTGGAAGCACTCTGATTTCCTGTGCAAAAATTACATTTTAAGTGGGCTGGAAGATGGCCTGTACAACGTTTATAACATCATAAAAACATCAAGAGAATTATGGAATGCTCTTGAAAAGAAGTATAAGACTGAAGATGTTGGACTAAAGAAGTTTGTGGCCGCCAAATTTCTAGATTTCAAAATGATTGACGGTAAATTTGTCATAGCGCAAGTCCAAGAATTGCAAGTTATTGTTCATGACCTCCTTGCTGAAGGTATTAAACGAGTCAATATTTTTATTCAAGATATTAATTATTGTACTAATTATAAATTTATGATTAAAGGTATGGTCATAAATGAAGCGTTTCAAGTTACAGCATTTATTGAAAAGCTGCCTCCAATATGGAAGGACTTTAAGAATTACTTGAAACATAAGCGCAAGGAGATAATGCTTGAAGACCTTATTGTTCGTCTACGGATTGAAGAGTATAATAAGGCTGCTGAGAAGAAATCTCGTGGAAGTTCAACAATAATGGGTGCAAATATTGTTGAGGAAGCTTCAACGAGTAAAAAGAGAAAGAAGCCGTCTGGATCAAAGAATTATCCAAGCAAGAAGAGGTTTAAAGGTAATTGCCACAACTGTGGAAAGGTTGGACACAAGGCTACTGAATGTTGTGCACCAAAGAAGGACAAGAAGAAAAATCAAGCAAACATGATTGAGAAGAATGATGAAATGGACGACCTATGTGCCATGTTCTTAGAATGCAACCTAGTCGGAAATCCTAGAGAATGGTGGATTGATTCAGGAGCAACTCGACATGTTTGTGCTAACAAGGAGTTGTTTACTTCTTATGCTCCCGCTGGACCCAATGAGACAGTGTTTATGGCAAACTCCGCTACTGCAAAAATTGAAGGAACGGGCAAGGTGGCTTTGAAGATGACTTCGGGAAAGATTGTGACTCTAAAAGATGTTCTTCAAATTCTTGAAATGCAGAAGAATTTAGTCTCGATATCACTTCTAGTTAAGAATGGCTTTAAATGTGTTTTTGTTTCCAACAAGGTTATAGTTAGTAAGAATGAAATATATGTAGGAAAAGGTTACCTGACTGAGGGTTTTTTTAAACTCAATGTAATTGCAATTGATATGAATAAAATTTCAGCTTCTTCTTACTTGCTTGAGTCAAATAATTTATGGCATGAACGTTTAGGCTACATCAACTTCAAAACTTTGCAAAAAATAATTAATTTGGAAGTATTACCTAAGTTTGAATGCAATAACTCGAAATGTCAAATATGTGTGGAATCAAAGTATGTTAAGCATCCTTATAAGTCAGTTGAAAAGAATTCAAATCCTTTAGACTTAATTCACACGAATATTTGCGACATGAAGTCAATACCATCTCGCAGTGGGAAAAGGTATTTCATAACTTTCATTGACGACAATACCAGATATTGCTATATTTACTTACTTAATAGTAAAGATGAAGAAATAGACGCATTCAAGCAATACAAAAATGAAGTTGAAACGCAATTAAACAAAAAGATCAAAATGATAAGAAGTGATAGAGGCGGCAAATATGAATCTCCTTTTGAAGAAATATGTTTGGAAAATGGCATTATTCACCAAACAACTGCCCCTTACTCACCGCAATCTAATGGAATTGCGGAAAGAAAGAATAGAACCTTAAAGGACATGATGAACGCCTTATTAATAAGTTCTGGTTTACATCAGAACTTGTGGGGGGAAGCTATTCTTACAGCTAATCGAATACTGAATCGAGTTCCCCATAGCAAAACACAATCCATTCCATATAAAAAATGGAAAGGAAGGAAACCCAACTTAAAATATTTTAATGTGTGGGGGTATTTGGATAAAATGCAAGTTCCTAAACCAAAAAAGGTAAAAATTGGACCAAAACCGTTGATTGCGTTTTCGTAGGATATGAAACAAATAGTAAGGCATATCGGGTTTCTGGTTCATAAATCAGAAAATCCCGACATTCATATTAATAGGTAATTGAATCGGATAATGTTAAATTTTTTTAGAATATTTATCCGTATAAAATGGAATATGAGTCGTCTAATGAAAAATATAAGCGACCTCGGGAAGAAGCAAAGGAAAGTACGTTTGATGAGGAAAATCCAAGACGTAGTAAACATCAAAGGACAACTACTTCCTTTGGACCAGATTTTCTGGCATTCTTATTGGAAAATGAGCCTCAAACGTTCAAAGAAGCAATGTCTTCCTCGGAAGCACAATATTGGAAAGAGGCAGTCAGTAGTGAGATAGAATCCATATTAAGTAATCATACTTGGGAATTGGTTGATCTACCTCCGGAAAATAAACCTTTGGGTTCTAAATGGATTTTCAAAAGGAAAATGAAAGTTGATGGTACAATTGACAAATATAAGGCAAGATTAGTTGTTAAAGGGTTTAGACAACGAGAAGGTCTTGATTACTTTGACACATCTCACCGGTAACAAGGATTATATTTATCCGGGTGTTAATAGCGTTAGCCGCCGTGTATGGCCTTCAAATCCATCAGATGGATGTAAAGAAAGCCTTCTTAAATGGGGATTTAGAGGAAGAAATCTATATGGAACAACTTGAAGGGCTTGTAGTTCCCGGAAAAGAAAGAAGGTTTGTCGACTTGTTAAGTCATTTTACGGACTAAAACAAGCACCAAAACAATGGCATGCGAAATTTCACCAAACAATATTGTCAAATGATTTCAAGATCAATGAGTGTGACAAATGTGTTTATATTAAGAATACTCCAAATCAAATAGTCATTGTTTGTTTATATGTGGATGATATGTTGATAATGAGTAACGATATTGCTAACATAAATGCTACTAAGCGCATGCTTACTAGTAAGTTTGATATGAAACACTTAGGGGTTGCCGATTTAATTTTAGGAATTAAGATCCTACAGACTCCTCAAGGTCTAGCTTTGTCTCAATCTCATTATATTAAAATGGTTCTTGAAAAGTTCAAATGTTTGGACTTTAAAGAAACAAAAACGCCAATTGATTTAAACCATATTCTTGTAAAGAATAAATGTGAAAGCAAATCTCAATTGGAATATGCTCGAGTGTTGGGAAGTTTGATGTACATTATGAATTGTACACGACCTGATATAGCTTGTGCAATAAGTAAGCTTAGTCGATGCACACGTAATCCCAACCATGCTCATTGGATAGCAATGAAACGAGTTTTAAGATATTTGAAATATACTCAAGACTATGCATTGAACTACAATAATTATCCTGCAATTATTGAGGGATATAGTTATACAAATTGGATCACCGGATCAACGGAAACAAAATCCACAAGTGGATACGTTTTTACCATTGGTGGAGGAACAATGTCTTGGAAGTCGTCCAAACAGGCATGCATCGCTCGCTCTACAATGGAGTCTGTGTTTGTAGCTTTAGACAAGGTCGGTGAAGAAGCTGAATGGCTCCGGAATTTCTTAGAAGACATTCCTTTTTGGCCCAACCTTTGGCACCTGTATGCATACATTGCGACAGTCAAGCAACAATAGGAAGGGCTGGGAGCATTATGTATAACGGGAAATCTCGTCACATTCGACGAAGGCATAATACCGTTAGACAACTACTCTCTAGTGGAATTATCACAATTGACTATGTAAAGTAAAAAGATAATGTATCGGATCCGCTTAAAAAGGCCT
This sequence comes from Nicotiana sylvestris, assembly GCF_000393655.2. Taxonomy (NCBI): domain Eukaryota; kingdom Viridiplantae; phylum Streptophyta; class Magnoliopsida; order Solanales; family Solanaceae; genus Nicotiana; species Nicotiana sylvestris. The sequence goes on along the minus strand of NC_091059.1, from coordinate 150,299,268 downwards.
ACCTAGAGAGGCGATTGAGAAGTCATCAAAGGGAATGAGACTATGGCCGAGGACAAATTACCATGGCGGTAACTCTACCTAGAATACTAGAAATCCCAAGATCTAGGTTCAAGGAGATCAAACAAAGTCATTAGTGACGGTCCAACATTGTCAAATAAAATTTTGGTCCATTCTCGTGATGCAAACAATGTTCAGTACCAAGGATAAAGCGTTACGACTTTTTAATGATTTCTAAGTTTGATATGGGGTATATTAAATAGTGTATCTACGGGATAATACGTTTAGGAATCACCTATATAAGTGTAAAGTGTAAGCCGCTTCAAAGAGAATGTTGTAAGGCCATTTCTCTATGCACTTATGAAACTAGGCGGTGTTCATGGCTAAAACGAACACAACAATGAGAACCAAAAATTGAATAAGGATTAATTGTGTGACATATGTTGTCTAGGTATACACAAAAGCTCGACGGTTCAAAGATATCATATCTACCGATTGACTAAGTATATCCGATATATGCTCACTACGGAAAGTTCAAAGGAAAACCTACTTATCCCGATGCACTTAGTCCTTAGATGCGAATCACACAAAAAAATTTCATGCATGTTCATCATTCCCCGTTCATGTGGGGGATTGTTGGGGTTGAAGTGTGGTAGTGTGAATGGGAAATGAGGAAAGAAGGTGAAAAGGCAACTTTGGCTTTTGCACTTTGTCCCTCATTGGTTAAAGACAAGTATTGTGTTGGGTTTAAATATAGAAGCACTTCTTTAAGCTCTTAAAAGGAGCTAAGAGGAAGGGGCCTCACGCCGTCGTCGGCGTCGCTCGTCGGCTTCGGCTTCGGTCAATTGATATGATTGATTGACTTAATTTTTTGGATCAATAAAACGAAATTAATTAATTAAATATTAATATTTTGAGTGACCGTTATTTGTAACGATAAATTAATTAATTTTCGTCTTTAATTTTATTTAAATATTCCGCATTAAACAACCACCAGAGAGGCTACATTTCACGAATTGCCACCTGTAGTGTGAACAACCACTTTCACACCCTTTCAATCCAGAAATTCGTTGGCTATAAATAAGCAGTCATTCCTTCAGAATTTTTTATCCTGAAATCTTCTGCTTCATCTCCTTCTTCTTTCTGCATCATTACTTTCAAAACAAAGTAAGTCGGTCGTGTGATTTACACCATTATTTTGATTTTGCTGATAACTTAGTGGTTTGAAGTGCTGCTACCGCTAAGTTGAAAGTTCCGTTCTATCCTGGGAAGAATTTATCCGTGAACCTTGGGCAACAGTGAGGGGTTAAGATTCTTTAAGGACACACAAAGAATTTGTGGACTAGGGACATAATACTGCCAATTTCTGTTCATTTATTTTTCCTGTTTTAGTCACTTATAAATTCAGATTATCTAACATTAATCATAAGAGTATTTATCCCAATTGCTCTTAATCTATCCTTAAATATGACGTCTTACCTGGTAATAATATTTCACTAATTGGAATGGGAATAGTAAGATCGATCTGAGAAGAATATAGTAATTGACTTTTACTATTTTTAAACATTAAATATATTGAGTAAATTTAGCTCCACAAAAACAACTAAATTAATACGTATTTGAAAAGGAAAGCAACGTAGACAGAGTAGATGTTAACCAAAAAAGGAAAAAGGTAAACACTAACAGAGTATATTTTCTCTGCCTAGTATTCGTTGTGTTTCAATTAAATCCAGTCCCCAGGGGCGGACTTAAACCATTAAATGCGGGTTTTCGGGAACCCAATAACTCTTGCGTAAACTCTATATTTATATTAAGAAATTCACTAAATATTCATAAATATCTAACAGTGAACTCAGTTATTATTACATATTAACTTGAAATTACAGTAGGAACTCGTAAACCTCGAATCCTGGATCCGCCTCTACCCGTTCCTATCCTATCCCCTATAAGAGAGAATTACATAATAGTATTTTATTTCCAAGTCAACATCACCAACAACAATAAACAGGAAACATCAGTGTCAACGTCTTTCATGCCTCAAATGATAAAAACATTATTGATTTTGTATAGCAGATTTTTTATGTGGAAACATACTTCACTGTTCACAAAAAATTGTTATACTCCTAAAAGGTAAATTTTCTCATAAGAAAATTGATTCATGAGGTTAGTTGGTTTACTCCAAACTGAACAGAGAGTTCAAGAAATTAAAGAGTATCATGTTAGCCTCGACGTTGAGAACATAGTGATTAAATAAAAATTAATAACATTTGGAAAAACGTCAAAAGCCTTACGTCGTTTATAAATTTAATTACAAACTTAAACACATTGTCATAGATCCAATTAAGCAGTACAAAAGTAAGCATACATACAGTGTATGAAAATATATTACATACAGTTATCTGAAAAAAGAGCATTGACAATTTCGTTTCGTCAAATATAATGTTTTATCTTAGATAAACTTTGCAAGGTCGGATGTAAATCGCATTTTCACTTTCAATTATTTTGACTTATCATTCTACGACCCAAGATAATTTGATTACGCATAAAAATAATAAAAACTCAAAGAGAGATTGGAAGTAAGTTATTAATTAACGGGATCCAATAAGAGGAGTCTTTAAAATGCCAAGCTATATAGTATCAACTTCCTTTTCTTTTCAAAGGTCAAATGATCACCTTGACTTTGTCAACTATACATTGAAAGACGTCGTATTAAAAAATTTCTCATTTGCTTATGAGGAAATTAATAATATAAATTTTCTTCGTTTGACCTTTGAAGCAGTTGCTCATAAAATAATGGCGTATGCAAATGAACCAGGGAGTAAGTGATTCGCTGAAAAGGCAGTGCAACTATTTTGTTTCCTTCAAGCGATCAGATGAATCACAGAGGAAATCGAAAATGAAATGACTTAAACTTCGTTTTAATATAGACTTGATAGTAAAAGAAAAACATATTTGATTAATACGTTTTCCTGTTATTTGATCAATTGTACTTTATGAGCCTAAATATGCGACATATTATTAGAGTACTGTTGAGTTTTTGTTTAAGATGAAATAGTCTTAAAATTAGAGTGAATGGGAAATGGGATTTGGATTCGGATTTGGTCAAATGATCGATCGATTGATTAATTTTTTGGACCAAATTTATTTGTTAATAGTGAATATTAACGTGATATAATCCGTGTTTGTAACGGATGTTTTCCAATCCGTGTATTGTGTTGCAACACTAAGCAACAATGCAGCCTAGTGCACCTCCCACAATGGTGCAAGTGTTCCTCCCACCAAGCAAGTGTATATACCACCATGTAAGTGCTTTCTCCATGATCTAGTGCTTGTTGCACCATGGAAGGGGCGGATTTCTCTCAAATAACTGCTATAAATAGAGCATAAGTTGGAGAGAAAGAAGAATACATCGGAAAAAACACTTGAAACACTCTGTATACACTTAATATACACTCTGTATACACTGGATATACACTCTGCATATACTGGATATACACTCTGTATACACTGCGTATACACTGGAAAAACGAATTGCAATTTGATATTCTCTTCAGTAAGAATTCAACATTGGCTATACTTTGCATTCCTTCCTCTCAGAATTTCCATTCGACTTCTGAGTTGTCCTCCTTATTCTGCATTGTTTTTAACTACAAACAAAGCATCCATAAGTGTGATTTGTTGCCGAACTTTGTGTTCGTTGAAACACTGGGGTTTGAAGTACCGCTACACCAGTGTGTAATTCGTTCTATCCTGGGAGGAAATAATCTATAACCTTGGGTACTAGGAGGGGATTAAATTCCTTAAGGAAACACTGTGAATTCAGTGGGCTCGAATTAATTTCTGTTTTTTATTTATATTTACGTTTATAAGCTAACGTTCTAATTTCCAGAATCATTATTTACAAGTACAGAGGAACAACAATCTTAAGGAATTTAAGAATTTAATAATTTAATAATTTAATTTCTGTATTTGTGTTACTTTTATTATTCTGGAAACTATAACCTTTGTGGTTTTTTGTGTACTCCCGTTTGGAGAGTTAAGCCTTCGTGGCGGTTTGTTGGAGATTAAAATCTACGTGATTTTTACTCCAGTTTTAAAACCTTCGTGGCATTTTGTTGGAGATTAAAATCTACGTGATTTTTCACTCCAGTTTAAACGTTTATTAAACGTTTGATTGTGTCATTTTTACATTAAAAATGGCGAATGACGGAAATCAAGTTGTTCCGATGATGACTGCCAACGCATCGACAAGTCGAACTCCGGCGTTGGCACCGGCAGAGAAACCCGGAAAATTTTCCGGGATGGATTTCAAGCGCTGGCAGCAAAAGATGTTCTTCTACTTGACTACGTTATGTCTACAGAAGTTCATCAAGGAAGATGTTCCTGATCTTCCAGATGAAACTCCAGAGAATGATAGCTTTCTCGTGATTGAGGCATGGAAGCATTCTGACTTCTTGTGCAGGAATTATATTCTTAGCGGGCTGGAGGATAATCTGTATAATGTATACAGTGGCGTGGAGACGTCAAAAGAATTGTGGAATGCACTTGAAAAGAAGTACAAAACTGAAGATGCCGGGATGAAGAAATTCGTCGCCGCAAAATTTTTGGACTACAAAATGGTAGATAGCAAGTCTGTTATTACCCAAGTCCAGGAATTGCAAGTGATTATTCATGATCTACTTGCTGAAGGTATGTTTCAAATAAATACTGATATTGAAAGTAAATTTTTTAGTAATTTTACTAACAGAATTTTCATTGAAGGTCTTGTCATCAATGAAGCATTCCAAGTAGCAACAATAATTGAGAAGTTGCCTCCATTGTGGAAGGACTTCAAAAATTATTTGAAACACAAACGAAAGGAGATGTCCCTTGAAGATCTCATTGTTCGATTGAGAATCGAAGAGGACAACAAAGCTGCTGAGAGAAGAGGCCGTGGAAATTCAACAATAATGGGAGCAAATATTGTTGAAGATAACAAAAAGAGAAAGAAGGCTTCTGGTCCGAAATACAACCCAAGCAAGAAGCGGTTCAGTGGAAATTGCTACAACTGTGGGAAAACCGGACACAAATCTACGGAGTGTCGTGCTCGGAAGAAAGACAAGCAAAGGGGTCAAGCAAACATGGTAGAAAAGCATGATGATGTTGATGACTTGTGCGCCATGCTTTCTGAATGCAACCTGGTAGGAAACCCAAAGGAGTGGTGGATTGATTCTGGAGCCACTCGCCATGTTTGTGCTGTGAGGGAAGCATTTTCTACATATGCTTCTGCTGGACCCGAAGAGACGCTCTCTATGGGAAATGCTGCTACAGCAAAAATTGAAGGATACGGTAAGATATTTCTCAAGATGACTTCTGGCAAGGTCATGACTTTGAACAACGTCCTTCATGTTCCCGAGATTAGGAAGAACTTAGTCTCTACTGGACTTCTTGTAAAGCACGGTTTCAAGTGCGTTTTTGTATCTGACAAGGTAGTGATTAGTAAGAATGAAATGTTTGTAGGAAAAGGTTACCTTACTGAGGGCCTTTTCAAGCTGAATGTAATAGTTGTTGAAACTAATAATAAAACTTCAGCTTCTTCTTACTTACTTGAGTCAAATGATTTATGGCATGTACGTTTAGGTCATGTCAATTATAAAACCTTGCGAAAAATGATAAACTTGGAAGTATTGCCTAAGTTTGAATGCGAAAAATCAAAATGTCAAATATGTGTGGAATCTAAGTATGTTAAACATCCTTATAAGCAGGTTGAAAGGAATTCAAATCCTTTAGACTTAATTCACACAGATATTTGTGACATGAAGTCAATACCATCTCGCGGTGGAAAGAAGTATTTCATAACTTTTATTGACGATAGTACTCGATATTGCTATGTTTACTTACTTAATAGTAAAGATGAAGCAATAGACGCATTCAAGCAATACAAAAATGAAGTTGAAACGCAACTTAACAAGAAAATCAAAATGATAAGAAGTGATAGGGGTGGTGAATATGAATCTCCTTTTGAACAAATATGTTTAGAATATGGAATTATTCATCAAACAACAGCCCCTTACACTCCCCAATCCAATGGGATTGCGGAAAGAAAGAATCGTTCATTAAAGGAGATGATGAACGCATTGTTGATAAGTTCTGGTTTGCCACAGAACTTGTGGGGGGAAGCCATTCTTACGGCCAGCCGAATACTAAATCGAGTACCCCATAGTAAAACACAATCCATTCCATATGAAAAATGGAAAGGAAGGAAGCCCAACTTGAATTATTTTAAAGTGTGGGGGTGTTTGGCAAAAGTGCAAGTTCCTAAACCCAAAAGGGTAAAAATAGGACCGAAAACAGTTGATTGTGTTTTCATAGGATATGCAACTAATAGTAAAGCATATCGATTTCTGGTTCATAAATCAGAAAATCCCGACATTCATAATAATACGGTTATAGAATCAGATAATGCTGAGTTCTTTGAAAATATATATCCGTATAAAAAGGAATGCGAGTCGATTGGTGAAGTATCTAAACGACCTCGGGAAGAAACAAAAGAAAGTACATTTAATCAGGGGGATCCAAGACGTAGTAAACGTCAAAGAACGTCTACTTCGTTTGGACCAGATTTTGTGACTTTCTTATTGGAAAATGAGCCTCGAACATTTAAAGAAGCTATGTCTTCTTCGGAATCATTGTTCTGGAAAGAGGCAGTCAATAGTGAAATAGAATCCATATTGAACAACCATACATGAGAATTGGTTGATCTTCCTCCTGGAAATAAACCTTTGGGTTCTAAATGGATTTTTAAGAGAAAAATGAAAGATGATGGCACTATTGATAAATTCAAGGCAAGACTTGTTGTCAAAGGGTATAGACAACGAGAAGGTCTTGACTACTTTGATACATACTCCCCAGTTACAAGGATTACGTCCATACGGATGTTAGTAGCATTAGCTGCAGTGTATGGTCTTGAAATTCATCAAATGGATGTTAAAACGGCCTTCTTAAATGGAGAGTTGGAGGAAGAAATTTACATGGAACAACCTGAAGGGTTTGTGGTTCCAGGTAAAGAAAATAAGGTATGTAGACTTGTTAAGTCCCTTTACGGACTAAAACAAGCACCCAAACAATGGCATGCGAAATTTGACCAAACAATGTTGTCAAATGGTTTTAAGATAAATGAATGTGATAAATGTGTGTACATTAAAAATGTTCCAAATCACATAGTCATTGTTTGCCTATATGTGGATGATATGCTGATAATGAGTAATAACATTGCCAACATAAATGCTACTAAGCGTATGCTAACTAGCAAGTTTGATATGAAGGACTTGGGAATTGCAGATTTAATTCTGGGGATTAAGATCCAAAAGACTCCTCAAGGCCTGGCATTGTCACAATCTCATTATATTAAGACAGTACTTGAAAAATTCAAGCACTTGGGCTTTAAAGTTGCAAAGACTCCAATTGACGTGAATCTTGCACTAGCAAAGAACAAAGGCCAAAGCATATCACAATTGGATTATGCTCGTGTGTTGGGATGCTTAATGTACATCATGAATTGTACACGACCAGATATAGCTTGTGCTATAAGTAAACTAAGTCGATACACGAGCAATCCAGGCCAATCTCACTGGATGGCAATGAAACGAGTTTTGGGATACTTAGAACATACCCAAAACTTTGATTTGCACTACAGTAAATATCCTGCGGTGATTGAAGGATATTGTGATGCAAATTGGATCACCGGTTCAACTGATTCGAAGTCCACAAGTGGATATGTATTCACTATTGGTGGAGGAGCGGTATCTTGGAAGTCGTCCAAACAAACATGTATTGCCCGCTCTACAATAGAGGCTGAGTTCATAGCCTTAGATAAAGCCGGTGAAGAAGCTGAATGGCTCCGGAATTTCTTGGAAGATATTCCATTTTGGCCCAAACCGTTGGCACCAATATGCATACACTGTGATAGCCAAGCGGCAATTGGAAGGGCTGGGAGCGTTATGTATAACGGTAAATCTCGTCATATACGACGAAGACATAAAACCGTTAGGCAACTTCTCTCTAGAGGAATTATCACGATTGACTATGTAAAGTCAAGTGATAATGTGTCAGATCCACTTACAAAAGGCCTAACTAGAGAGGTAGTTGAGAAATCATCGAGGGGAATGGGACTATGGCCGAGAACAAGTCATTGTGGCGGTAACTCTACCTAGAAGACTGGAGATCCCAAGATCTAGGTTCAAGGAGATCAAACAAAGTCATTAATGACGGTTCAACATTGTCAACAAAATTTGTTTTAGTCCATTCTCGTGATGAGACAATGTTCAGTACCAAGGATAAAGCATTAAGGCTTTTTAATGATTTCTAAATTTGATACAGGGTATATCAAATAGTGTATCTATGAGATGACACGTTTAGGAATCACCTATGTATGTGTGAAGTGTTAGCCGCTTCAAGGAGAATTTTGCAAGGCCAATTCTCTACGCACTTATGAAACCAGGCAGTGTTCATGGATGAAACGAACACAACAATGAGAACCAAAGACTGTTAAGGGATTGATTGTGTGACTTATGGTTGTCTAGGTATACACTAAAGTTCGACGGTTCAAAGATATCAAATCTACCGATTGACCGAGTATATCCGACATAAGTTCACTACGGAAAGTTCAAAGGGAAACCTACTTATCCAGATGCAATTAATTCTTGTTTGCAAATCACACAAGTTTTTCATGCATACTTCCATGATATAGCCATTCCCCATTTACGTGGGGGATTGTTGAGTTTTTGTTTAAGATGAAATAGTCTTAAAATTAGAGTGAATGGGAAATGGGATTTGGATTCGGATTTGGTCAAATGATCGATCGATTGATTAATTTTTTGGACCAAATTTATTTGTTAATAGTGAATATTAACGTGATATAATCCGTGTTTGTAACGGATGTTTTCCAATCCGTGTATTGTGTTGCAACACTAAGCAACAATGCAGCCTAGTGCACCTCCCACAATGGTGCAAGTGTTCCTCCCACCAAGCAAGTGTATATACCACCATGTAAGTGCTTTCTCCATGATCTAGTGCTTGTTGCACCATGGAAGGGGCGGATTTCTCTCAAATAACTGCTATAAATAGAGCATAAGTTGGAGAGAAAGAAGAACACATCGGAAAAAACACTTGAAACACTCTGTATACACTTAATATACACTCTGTATACACTGGATATACACTCTGCATATACTGGATATACACTCTGTATACACTGCGTATACACTGGAAAAACGAATTGCAATTTGATATTCTCTTCAGTAAGAATTCAACATTGGCTATACTTTGCATTCCTTCCTCTCAGAATTTCCATTCGACTTCTGAGTTGTCCTCCTTATTCTGCATTGTTTTTAACTACAAACAAAGCATCCATAAGTGTGATTTGTTGCCGAACTTTGTGTTCGTTGAAACACTGGGGTTTGAAGTACCGCTACACCAGTGTGTAATTCGTTCTATCCTGGGAGGAAATAATCTATAACCTTGGGTACTAGGAGGGGATTAAATTCCTTAAGGAAACACTGTGAATTCAGTGGGCTCGAATTAATTTCTGTTTTTTATTTATATTTACGTTTATAAGCTAACGTTCTAATTTCCAGAATCATTATTTACAAGTACAGAGGAACAACAATCTTAAGGAATTTAAGAATTTAATAATTTAATAATTTAATTTCTGTATTTGTGTTACTTTTATTATTCTGGAAACTATAACCTTTGTGGTTTTTTGTGTACTCCCGTTTGGAGAGTTAAGCCTTCGTGGCGGTTTGTTGGAGATTAAAATCTACGTGATTTTTACTCCAGTTTTAAAACCTTCGTGGCATTTTGTTGGAGATTAAAATCTACGTGATTTTTCACTCCAGTTTTAAACGTTTATTAAACGTTTGATTGTGTCATTTTTACATTAAAAATGGCGAATGACGGAAATCAAGCTGTTCCGATGATGACTGCCAACGCATCGACAAGTCAAACTCCGGCGTTGGCACCGGCAGAGAAACCCGGAAAATTTTCCGGGATGGATTTCAAGCGCTGGCAGCAAAAGATGTTCTTCTACTTGACTACGTTATGTCTACAGAAGTTCATCAAGGAAGATGTTCCTGATCTTCCAGATGAAACTCCAGAGAATGATAGCTTTCTCGTGATTGAGGCATGGAAGCATTCTGACTTCTTGTGCAGGAATTATATTCTTAGCGGGCTGGAGGATAATCTGTATAATGTATACAGTGGCGTGGAGACGTCAAAAGAATTGTGGAATGCACTTGAAAAGAAGTACAAAACTGAAGATGCCGGGATGAAGAAATTCGTCGCCGCAAAATTTTTGGACTACAAAATGGTAGATAGCAAGTCTGTTATTACCCAAGTCCAGGAATTGCAAGTGATTATTCATGATCTACTTGCTGAAGGTATGTTTCAAATAAATACTGATATTGAAAGTAAATTTTTTAGTAATTTTACTAACAGAATTTTCATTGAAGGTCTTGTCATCAATGAAGCATTCCAAGTAGCAACAATAATTGAGAAGTTGCCTCCATTGTGGAAGGACTTCAAAAATTATTTGAAACACAAACGAAAGGAGATGTCCCTTGAAGATCTCATTGTTCGATTGAGAATCGAAGAGGACAACAAAGCTGCTGAGAGAAGAGGCCGTGGAAATTCAACAATAATGGGAGCAAATATTGTTGAAGATAACAAAAAGAGAAAGAAGGCTTCTGGTCCGAAATACAACCCAAGCAAGAAGCGGTTCAGTGGAAATTGCTACAACTGTGGGAAAACCGGACACAAATCTACGGAGTGTCGTGCTCGGAAGAAAGACAAGCAAAGGGGTCAAGCAAACATGGTAGAAAAGCATGATGATGTTGATGACTTGTGCGCCATGCTTTCTGAATGCAACCTGGTAGGAAACCCAAAGGAGTGGTGGATTGATTCTGGAGCCACTCGCCATGTTTGTGCTGTGAGGGAAGCATTTTCTACATATGCTTCTGCTGGACCCGAAGAGACGCTCTCTATGGGAAATGCTGCTACAGCAAAAATTGAAGGATACGGTAAGATATTTCTCAAGATGACTTCTGGCAAGGTCATGACTTTGAACAACGTCCTTCATGTTCCCGAGATTAGGAAGAACTTAGTCTCTACTGGACTTCTTGTAAAGCACGGTTTCAAGTGCGTTTTTGTATCTGACAAGGTAGTGATTAGTAAGAATGAAATGTTTGTAGGAAAAGGTTACCTTACTGAGGGCCTTTTCAAGCTGAATGTAATAGTTGTTGAAACTAATAATAAAACTTCAGCTTCTTCTTACTTACTTGAGTCAAATGATTTATGGCATGTACGTTTAGGTCATGTCAATTATAAAACCTTGCGAAAAATGATAAACTTGGAAGTATTGCCTAAGTTTGAATGCGAAAAATCAAAATGTCAAATATGTGTGGAATCTAAGTATGTTAAACATCCTTATAAGCAGGTTGAAAGGAATTCAAATCCTTTAGACTTAATTCACACAGATATTTGTGACATGAAGTCAATACCATCTCGCGGTGGAAAGAAGTATTTCATAACTTTTATTGACGATAGTACTCGATATTGCTATGTTTACTTACTTAATAGTAAAGATGAAGCAATAGACGCATTCAAGCAATACAAAAATGAAGTTGAAACGCAACTTAACAAGAAAATCAAAATGATAAGAAGTGATAGGGGTGGTGAATATGAATCTCCTTTTGAACAAATATGTTTAGAATATGGAATTATTCATCAAACAACAGCCCCTTACACTCCCCAATCCAATGGGATTGCGGAAAGAAAGAATCGTTCATTAAAGGAGATGATGAACGCATTGTTGATAAGTTCTGGTTTGCCACAGAACTTGTGGGGGGAAGCCATTCTTACGGCCAGCCGAATACTAAATCGAGTACCCCATAGTAAAACACAATCCATTCCATATGAAAAATGGAAAAGAAGGAAGCCCAACTTGAATTATTTTAAAGTGTGGGGGTGTTTGGCAAAGGTGCAAGTTCCTAAACCCAAAAGGGTAAAAATAGGACCGAAAACAGTTGATTGTGTTTTCATAGGATATGCAACTAATAGTAAAGCATATCGATTTCTGGTTCATAAATCAGAAAATCCCGACATTCATAATAATACGGTTATAGAATCAGATAATGCTGAGTTCTTTGAAAATATATATCCGTATAAAAAGGAATGCGAGTCGATTGGTGAAGTATCTAAACGACCTCGGGAAGAAACAAAAGAAAGTACATTTAATCAGGGGGATCCAAGACGTAGTAAACGTCAAAGAACGTCTACTTCGTTTGGACCAGATTTTGTGACTTTCTTATTGGAAAATGAGCCTCGAACATTTAAAGAAGCTATGTCTTCTTCGGAATCATTGTTCTGGAAAGAGGCAGTCAATAGTGAAATAGAATCCATATTGAACAACCATACATGAGAATTGGTTGATCTTCCTCCTGGAAATAAACCTTTGGGTTCTAAATGGATTTTTAAGAGAAAAATGAAAGATGATGGCACTATTGATAAATTCAAGGCAAGACTTGTTGTCAAAGGGTATAGACAACGAGAAGGTCTTGACTACTTTGATACATACTCCCCAGTTACAAGGATTACGTCCATACGGATGTTAGTAGCATTAGCTGCAGTGTATGGTCTTGAAATTCATCAAATGGATATTAAAACGGCCTTCTTAAATGGAGAGTTGGAGGAAGAAATTTACATGGAACAACCTGAAGGGTTTGTGGTTCCAGGTAAAGAAAATAAGGTATGTAGACTTGTTAAGTCCCTTTACGGACTAAAACAAGCACCCAAACAATGGCATGCGAAATTTGACCAAACAATGTTGTCAAATGGTTTTAAGATAAATGAATGTGATAAATGTGTGTACATTAAAAATGTTCCAAATCACATAGTCATTGTTTGCCTATATGTGGATGATATGCTGATAATGAGTAATAACATTGCCAACATAAATGCTACTAAGCGTATGCTAACTAGCAAGTTTGATATGAAGGACTTGGGAATTGCAGATTTAATTCTGGGGATTAAGATCCAAAAGACTCCTCAAGGCCTGGCATTGTCACAATCTCATTATATTAAGACAGTACTTGAAAAATTCAAGCACTTGGGCTTTAAAGTTGCAAAGACTCCAATTGACGTGAATCTTGCACTAGCAAAGAACAAAGGCCAAAGCATATCACAATTGGATTATGCTCGTGTGTTGGGATGCTTAATGTACATCATGAATTGTACACGACCAGATATAGCTTGTGCTATAAGTAAACTAAGTCGATACACGAGCAATCCAGGCCAATCTCACTGGATGGCAATGAAACGAGTTTTGGGATACTTAGAACATACCCAAAACTTTGATTTGCACTACAGTAAATATCCTGCGGTGATTGAAGGATATTGTGATGCAAATTGGATCACCGGTTCAACTGATTCGAAGTCCACAAGTGGATATGTATTCACTATTGGTGGAGGAGCGGTATCTTGGAAGTCGTCCAAACAAACATGTATTGCCCGCTCTACAATAGAGGCTGAGTTCATAGCCTTAGATAAAGCCGGTGAAGAAGCTGAATGGCTCCGGAATTTCTTGGAAGATATTCCATTTTGGCCCAAACCGTTGGCACCAATATGCATACACTGTGATAGCCAAGCGGCAATTGGAAGGGCTGGGAGCGTTATGTATAACGGTAAATCTCGTCATATACGACGAAGACATAAAACCGTTAGGCAACTTCTCTCTAGAGGAATTATCACGATTGACTATGTAAAGTCAAGTGATAATGTGTCAGATCCACTTACAAAAGGCCTAACTAGAGAGGTAGTTGAGAAATCATCGAGGGGAATGGGACTATGGCCGAGAACAAGTCATTGTGGCGGTAACTCTACCTAGAAGACTGGAGATCCCAAGATCTAGGTTCAAGGAGATCAAACAAAGTCATTAATGACGGTTCAACATTGTCAACAAAATTTGTTTTAGTCCATTCTCGTGATGAGACAATGTTCAGTACCAAGGATAAAGCATTAAGGCTTTTTAATGATTTCTAAATTTGATACAGGGTATATCAAATAGTGTATCTATGAGATGACACGTTTAGGAATCACCTATGTATGTGTGAAGTGTTAGCCGCTTCAAGGAGAATTTTGCAAGGCCAATTCTCTACGCACTTATGAAACCAGGCAGTGTTCATGGATGAAACGAACACAACAATGAGAACCAAAGACTGTTAAGGGATTGATTGTGTGACTTATGGTTGTCTAGGTATACACTAAAGTTCGACGGTTCAAAGATATCAAATCTACCGATTGACCGAGTATATCCGACATAAGTTCACTACGGAAAGTTCAAAGGGAAACCTACTTATCCAGATGCAATTAATTCTTGTTTGCAAATCACACAAGTTTTTCATGCATACTTCCATGATATAGCCATTCCCCATTCATGTGGGGGATTGTTGAGTTTTTGTTTAAGATGAAATAGTCTTAAAATTAGAGTGAATGGGAAATGGGATTTGGATTCGGATTTGGTCAAATGATCGATCGATTGATTAATTTTTTGGACCAAATTTATTTGTTAATAGTGAATATTAACGTGATATAATCCGTGTTTGTAACGGATGTTTTCCAATCCGTGTATTGTGTTGCAACACTAAGCAACAATGCAGCCTAGTGCACCTCCCACAATGGTGCAAGTGTTCCTCCCACCAAGCAAGTGTATATACCACCATGTAAGTGCTTTCTCCATGATCTAGTGCTTGTTGCACCATGGAAGGGGCGGATTTCTCTCAAATAACTGCTATAAATAGAGCATAAGTTGGAGAGAAAGAAGAATACATCGGAAAAAACACTTGAAACACTCTGTATACACTTAATATACACTCTGTATACACTGGATATACACTCTGCATATACTGGATATACACTCTGTATACACTGCGTATACACTGGAAAAACGAATTGCAATTTGATATTCTCTTCAGTAAGAATTCAACATTGGCTATACTTTGCATTCCTTCCTCTCAGAATTTCCATTCGACTTCTGAGTTGTCCTCCTTATTCTGCATTGTTTTTAACTACAAACAAAGCATCCATAAGTGTGATTTGTTGCCGAACTTTGTGTTCGTTGAAACACTGGGGTTTGAAGTACCGCTACACCAGTGTGTAATTCGTTCTATCCTGGGAGGAAATAATCTATAACCTTGGGTACTAGGAGGGGATTAAATTCCTTAAGGAAACACTGTGAATTCAGTGGGCTCGAATTAATTTCTGTTTTTTATTTATATTTACGTTTATAAGCTAACGTTCTAATTTCCAGAATCATTATTTACAAGTACAGAGGAACAACAATCTTAAGGAATTTAAGAATTTAATAATTTAATAATTTAATTTCTGTATTTGTGTTACTTTTATTATTCTGGAAACTATAACCTTTGTGGTTTTTTGTGTACTCCCGTTTGGAGAGTTAAGCCTTCGTGGCGGTTTGTTGGAGATTAAAATCTACGTGATTTTTACTCCAGTTTTAAAACCTTCGTGGCATTTTGTTGGAGATTAAAATCTACGTGATTTTTCACTCCAGTTTTAAACGTTTATTAAACGTTTGATTGTGTCATTTTTACATTAAAAATGGCGAATGACGGAAATCAAGCTGTTCCGATGATGACTGCCAACGCATCGACAAGTCGAACTCCGGCGTTGGCACCGGCAGAGAAACCCGGAAAATTTTCCGGGATGGATTTCAAGCGCTGGCAGCAAAAGATGTTCTTCTACTTGACTACGTTATGTCTACAGAAGTTCATCAAGGAAGATGTTCCTGATCTTCCAGATGAAACTCCAGAGAATGATAGCTTTCTCGTGATTGAGGCATGGAAGCATTCTGACTTCTTGTGCAGGAATTATATTCTTAGCGGGCTGGAGGATAATCTGTATAATGTATACAGTGGCGTGGAGACGTCAAAAGAATTGTGGAATGCACTTGAAAAGAAGTACAAAACTGAAGATGCCGGGATGAAGAAATTCGTCGCCGCAAAATTTTTGGACTACAAAATGGTAGATAGCAAGTCTGTTATTACCCAAGTCCAGGAATTGCAAGTGATTATTCATGATCTACTTGCTGAAGGTATGTTTCAAATAAATACTGATATTGAAAGTAAATTTTTTAGTAATTTTACTAACAGAATTTTCATTGAAGGTCTTGTCATCAATGAAGCATTCCAAGTAGCAACAATAATTGAGAAGTTGCCTCCATTGTGGAAGGACTTCAAAAATTATTTGAAACACAAACGAAAGGAGATGTCCCTTGAAGATCTCATTGTTCGATTGAGAATCGAAGAGGACAACAAAGCTGCTGAGAGAAGAGGCCGTGGAAATTCAACAATAATGGGAGCAAATATTGTTGAAGATAACAAAAAGAGAAAGAAGGCTTCTGGTCCGAAATACAACCCAAGCAAGAAGCGGTTCAGTGGAAATTGCTACAACTGTGGGAAAACCGGACACAAATCTACGGAGTGTCGTGCTCGGAAGAAAGACAAGCAAAGGGGTCAAGCAAACATGGTAGAAAAGCATGATGATGTTGATGACTTGTGCGCCATGCTTTCTGAATGCAACCTGGTAGGAAACCCAAAGGAGTGGTGGATTGATTCTGGAGCCACTCGCCATGTTTGTGCTGTGAGGGAAGCATTTTCTACATATGCTTCTGCTGGACCCGAAGAGACGCTCTCTATGGGAAATGCTGCTACAGCAAAAATTGAAGGATACGGTAAGATATTTCTCAAGATGACTTCTGGCAAGGTCATGACTTTGAACAACGTCCTTCATGTTCCCGAGATTAGGAAGAACTTAGTCTCTACTGGACTTCTTGTAAAGCACGGTTTCAAGTGCGTTTTTGTATCTGACAAGGTAGTGATTAGTAAGAATGAAATGTTTGTAGGAAAAGGTTACCTTACTGAGGGCCTTTTCAAGCTGAATGTAATAGTTGTTGAAACTAATAATAAAACTTCAGCTTCTTCTTACTTACTTGAGTCAAATGATTTATGGCATGTACGTTTAGGTCATGTCAATTATAAAACCTTGCGAAAAATGATAAACTTGGAAGTATTGCCTAAGTTTGAATGCGAAAAATCAAAATGTCAAATATGTGTGGAATCTAAGTATGTTAAACATCCTTATAAGCAGGTTGAAAGGAATTCAAATCCTTTAGACTTAATTCACACAGATATTTGTGACATGAAGTCAATACCATCTCGCGGTGGAAAGAAGTATTTCATAACTTTTATTGACGATAGTACTCGATATTGCTATGTTTACTTACTTAATAGTAAAGATGAAGCAATAGACGCATTCAAGCAATACAAAAATGAAGTTGAAACGCAACTTAACAAGAAAATCAAAATGATAAGAAGTGATAGGGGTGGTGAATATGAATCTCCTTTTGAACAAATATGTTTAGAATATGGAATTATTCATCAAACAACAGCCCCTTACACTCCCCAATCCAATGGGATTGCGGAAAGAAAGAATCGTTCATTAAAGGAGATGATGAACGCATTGTTGATAAGTTCTGGTTTGCCACAGAACTTGTGGGGGGAAGCCATTCTTACGGCCAGCCGAATACTAAATCGAGTACCCCATAGTAAAACACAATCCATTCCATATGAAAAATGGAAAAGAAGGAAGCCCAACTTGAATTATTTTAAAGTGTGGGGGTGTTTGGCAAAGGTGCAAGTTCCTAAACCCAAAAGGGTAAAAATAGGACCGAAAACAGTTGATTGTGTTTTCATAGGATATGCAACTAATAGTAAAGCATATCGATTTCTGGTTCATAAATCAGAAAATCCCGACATTCATAATAATACGGTTATAGAATCAGATAATGCTGAGTTCTTTGAAAATATATATCCGTATAAAAAGGAATGCGAGTCGATTGGTGAAGTATCTAAACGACCTCGGGAAGAAACAAAAGAAAGTACATTTAATCAGGGGGATCCAAGACGTAGTAAACGTCAAAGAACGTCTACTTCGTTTGGACCAGATTTTGTGACTTTCTTATTGGAAAATGAGCCTCGAACATTTAAAGAAGCTATGTCTTCTTCGGAATCATTGTTCTGGAAAGAGGCAGTCAATAGTGAAATAGAATCCATATTGAACAACCATACATGAGAATTGGTTGATCTTCCTCCTGGAAATAAACCTTTGGGTTCTAAATGGATTTTTAAGAGAAAAATGAAAGATGATGGCACTATTGATAAATTCAAGGCAAGACTTGTTGTCAAAGGGTATAGACAACGAGAAGGTCTTGACTACTTTGATACATACTCCCCAGTTACAAGGATTACGTCCATACGGATGTTAGTAGCATTAGCTGCAGTGTATGGTCTTGAAATTCATCAAATGGATGTTAAAACGGCCTTCTTAAATGGAGAGTTGGAGGAAGAAATTTACATGGAACAACCTGAAGGGTTTGTGGTTCCAGGTAAAGAAAATAAGGTATGTAGACTTGTTAAGTCCCTTTACGGACTAAAACAAGCACCCAAACAATGGCATGCAAAATTTGACCAAACAATGTTGTCAAATGGTTTTAAGATAAATGAATGTGATAAATGTGTGTACATTAAAAATGTTCCAAATCACATAGTCATTGTTTGCATATATGTGGATGATATGCTGATAATGAGTAATAACATTGCCAACATAAATGCTACTAAGCGTATGCTAACTAGCAAGTTTGATATGAAGGACTTGGGAATTGCAGATTTAATTCTGGGGATTAAGATCCAAAAGACTCCTCAAGGCCTGGCATTGTCACAATCTCATTATATTAAGACAGTACTTGAAAAATTCAAGCACTTGGGCTTTAAAGTTGCAAAGACTCCAATTGACGTGAATCTTGCACTAGCAAAGAACAAAGGCCAAAGCATATCACAATTGGATTATGCTCGTGTGTTGGGATGCTTAATGTACATCATGAATTGTACACGACCAGATATAGCTTGTGCTATAAGTAAACTAAGTCGATACACGAGCAATCCAGGCCAATCTCACTGGATGGCAATGAAACGAGTTTTGGGATACTTAGAACATACCCAAAACTTTGATTTGCACTACAGTAAATATCCTGCGGTGATTGAAGGATATTGTGATGCAAATTGGATCACCGGTTCAACTGATTCGAAGTCCACAAGTGGATATGTATTCACTATTGGTGGAGGAGCGGTATCTTGGAAGTCGTCCAAACAAACATGTATTGCCCGCTCTACAATAGAGGCTGAGTTCATAGCCTTAGATAAAGCCGGTGAAGAAGCTGAATGGCTCCGGAATTTCTTGGAAGATATTCCATTTTGGCCCAAACCGTTGGCACCAATATGCATACACTGTGATAGCCAAGCGGCAATTGGAAGGGCTGGGAGCGTTATGTATAACGGTAAATCTCGTCATATACGACGAAGACATAAAACCGTTAGGCAACTTCTCTCTAGAGGAATTATCACGATTGACTATGTAAAGTCAAGTGATAATGTGTCAGATCCACTTACAAAAGGCCTAACTAGAGAGGTAGTTGAGAAATCATCGAGGGGAATGGGACTATGGCCGAGAACAAGTCATTGTGGCGGTAACTCTACCTAGAAGACTGGAGATCCCAAGATCTAGGTTCAAGGAGATCAAACAAAGTCATTAATGACGGTTCAACATTGTCAACAAAATTTGTTTTAGTCCATTCTCGTGATGAGACAATGTTCAGTACCAAGGATAAAGCATTAAGGCTTTTTAATGATTTCTAAATTTGATACAGGGTATATCAAATAGTGTATCTATGAGATGACACGTTTAGGAATCACCTATGTATGTGTGAAGTGTTAGCCGCTTCAAGGAGAATTTTGCAAGGCCAATTCTCTACGCACTTATGAAACCAGGCAGTGTTCATGGATGAAACGAACACAACAATGAGAACCAAAGACTGTTAAGGGATTGATTGTGTGACTTATGGTTGTCTAGGTATACACTAAAGTTCGACGGTTCAAAGATATCAAATCTACCGATTGACCGAGTATATCCGACATAAGTTCACTACGGAAAGTTCAAAGGGAAACCTACTTATCCAGATGCAATTAATTCTTGTTTGCAAATCACACAAGTTTTTCATGCATACTTCCATGATATAGCCATTCCCCATTTACGTGGGGGATTGTTGAGTTTTTGTTTAAGATGAAATAGTCTTAAAATTAGAGTGAATGGGAAATGGGATTTGGATTCGGATTTGGTCAAATGATCGATCGATTGATTAATTTTTTGGACCAAATTTATTTGTTAATAGTGAATATTAACGTGATATAATCCGTGTTTGTAACGGATGTTTTCCAATCCGTGTATTGTGTTGCAACACTAAGCAACAATGCAGCCTAGTGCACCTCCCACAATGGTGCAAGTGTTCCTCCCACCAAGCAAGTGTATATACCACCATGTAAGTGCTTTCTCCATGATCTAGTGCTTGTTGCACCATGGAAGGGGCGGATTTCTCTCAAATAACTGCTATAAATAGAGCATAAGTTGGAGAGAAAGAAGAACACATCGGAAAAAACACTTGAAACACTCTGTATACACTTAATATACACTCTGTATACACTGGATATACACTCTGCATATACTGGATATACACTCTGTATACACTGCGTATACACTGGAAAAACGAATTGCAATTTGATATTCTCTTCAGTAAGAATTCAACATTGGCTATACTTTGCATTCCTTCCTCTCAGAATTTCCATTCGACTTCTGAGTTGTCCTCCTTATTCTGCATTGTTTTTAACTACAAACAAAGCATCCATAAGTGTGATTTGTTGCCGAACTTTGTGTTCGTTGAAACACTGGGGTTTGAAGTACCGCTACACCAGTGTGTAATTCGTTCTATCCTGGGAGGAAATAATCTATAACCTTGGGTACTAGGAGGGGATTAAATTCCTTAAGGAAACACTGTGAATTCAGTGGGCTCGAATTAATTTCTGTTTTTTATTTATATTTACGTTTATAAGCTAACGTTCTAATTTCCAGAATCATTATTTACAAGTACAGAGGAACAACAATCTTAAGGAATTTAAGAATTTAATAATTTAATAATTTAATTTCTGTATTTGTGTTACTTTTATTATTCTGGAAACTATAACCTTTGTGGTTTTTTGTGTACTCCCGTTTGGAGAGTTAAGCCTTCGTGGCGGTTTGTTGGAGATTAAAATCTACGTGATTTTTACTCCAGTTTTAAAACCTTCGTGGCATTTTGTTGGAGATTAAAATCTACGTGATTTTTCACTCCAGTTTTAAACGTTTATTAAACGTTTGATTGTGTCATTTTTACATTAAAAATGGCGAATGACGGAAATCAAGCTGTTCCGATGATGACTGCCAACGCATCGACAAGTCGAACTCCGGCGTTGGCACCGGCAGAGAAACCCGGAAAATTTTCCGGGATGGATTTCAAGCGCTGGCAGCAAAAGATGTTCTTCTACTTGACTACGTTATGTCTACAGAAGTTCATCAAGGAAGATGTTCCTGATCTTCCAGATGAAACTCCAGAGAATGATAGCTTTCTCGTGATTGAGGCATGGAAGCATTCTGACTTCTTGTGCAGGAATTATATTCTTAGCGGGCTGGAGGATAATCTGTATAATGTATACAGTGGCGTGGAGACGTCAAAAGAATTGTGGAATGCACTTGAAAAGAAGTACAAAACTGAAGATGCCGGGATGAAGAAATTCGTCGCCGCAAAATTTTTGGACTACAAAATGGTAGATAGCAAGTCTGTTATTACCCAAGTCCAGGAATTGCAAGTGATTATTCATGATCTACTTGCTGAAGGTATGTTTCAAATAAATACTGATATTGAAAGTAAATTTTTTAGTAATTTTACTAACAGAATTTTCATTGAAGGTCTTGTCATCAATGAAGCATTCCAAGTAGCAACAATAATTGAGAAGTTGCCTCCATTGTGGAAGGACTTCAAAAATTATTTGAAACACAAACGAAAGGAGATGTCCCTTGAAGATCTCATTGTTCGATTGAGAATCGAAGAGGACAACAAAGCTGCTGAGAGAAGAGGCCGTGGAAATTCAACAATAATGGGAGCAAATATTGTTGAAGATAACAAAAAGAGAAAGAAGGCTTCTGGTCCGAAATACAACCCAAGCAAGAAGCGGTTCAGTGGAAATTGCTACAACTGTGGGAAAACCGGACACAAATCTACGGAGTGTCGTGCTCGGAAGAAAGACAAGCAAAGGGGTCAAGCAAACATGGTAGAAAAGCATGATGATGTTGATGACTTGTGCGCCATGCTTTCTGAATGCAACCTGGTAGGAAACCCAAAGGAGTGGTGGATTGATTCTGGAGCCACTCGCCATGTTTGTGCTGTGAGGGAAGCATTTTCTACATATGCTTCTGCTGGACCCGAAGAGACGCTCTCTATGGGAAATGCTGCTACAGCAAAAATTGAAGGATACGGTAAGATATTTCTCAAGATGACTTCTGGCAAGGTCATGACTTTGAACAACGTCCTTCATGTTCCCGAGATTAGGAAGAACTTAGTCTCTACTGGACTTCTTGTAAAGCACGGTTTCAAGTGCGTTTTTGTATCTGACAAGGTAGTGATTAGTAAGAATGAAATGTTTGTAGGAAAAGGTTACCTTACTGAGGGCCTTTTCAAGCTGAATGTAATAGTTGTTGAAACTAATAATAAAACTTCAGCTTCTTCTTACTTACTTGAGTCAAATGATTTATGGCATGTACGTTTAGGTCATGTCAATTATAAAACCTTGCGAAAAATGATAAACTTGGAAGTATTGCCTAAGTTTGAATGCGAAAAATCAAAATGTCAAATATGTGTGGAATCTAAGTATGTTAAACATCCTTATAAGCAGGTTGAAAGGAATTCAAATCCTTTAGACTTAATTCACACAGATATTTGTGACATGAAGTCAATACCATCTCGCGGTGGAAAGAAGTATTTCATAACTTTTATTGACGATAGTACTCGATATTGCTATGTTTACTTACTTAATAGTAAAGATGAAGCAATAGACGCATTCAAGCAATACAAAAATGAAGTTGAAACGCAACTTAACAAGAAAATCAAAATGATAAGAAGTGATAGGGGTGGTGAATATGAATCTCCTTTTGAACAAATATGTTTAGAATATGGAATTATTCATCAAACAACAGCCCCTTACACTCCCCAATCCAATGGGATTGCGGAAAGAAAGAATCGTTCATTAAAGGAGATGATGAACGCATTGTTGATAAGTTCTGGTTTGCCACAGAACTTGTGGGGGGAAGCCATTCTTACGGCCAGCCGAATACTAAATCGAGTACCCCATAGTAAAACACAATCCATTCCATATGAAAAATGGAAAAGAAGGAAGCCCAACTTGAATTATTTTAAAGTGTGGGGGTGTTTGGCAAAGGTGCAAGTTCCTAAACCCAAAAGGGTAAAAATAGGACCGAAAACAGTTGATTGTGTTTTCATAGGATATGCAACTAATAGTAAAGCATATCGATTTCTGGTTCATAAATCAGAAAATCCCGACATTCATAATAATACGGTTATAGAATCAGATAATGCTGAGTTCTTTGAAAATATATATCCGTATAAAAAGGAATGCGAGTCGATTGGTGAAGTATCTAAACGACCTCGGGAAGAAACAAAAGAAAGTACATTTAATCAGGGGGATCCAAGACGTAGTAAACGTCAAAGAACGTCTACTTCGTTTGGACCAGATTTTGTGACTTTCTTATTGGAAAATGAGCCTCGAACATTTAAAGAAGCTATGTCTTCTTCGGAATCATTGTTCTGGAAAGAGGCAGTCAATAGTGAAATAGAATCCATATTGAACAACCATACATGAGAATTGGTTGATCTTCCTCCTGGAAATAAACCTTTGGGTTCTAAATGGATTTTTAAGAGAAAAATGAAAGATGATGGCACTATTGATAAATTCAAGGCAAGACTTGTTGTCAAAGGGTATAGACAACGAGAAGGTCTTGACTACTTTGATACATACTCCCCAGTTACAAGGATTACGTCCATACGGATGTTAGTAGCATTAGTTGCAGTGTATGGTCTTGAAATTCATCAAATGGATATTAAAACGGCCTTCTTAAATGGAGAGTTGGAGGAAGAAATTTACATGGAACAACCTGAAGGGTTTGTGGTTCCAGGTAAAGAAAATAAGGTATGTAGACTTGTTAAGTCCCTTTACGGACTAAAACAAGCACCCAAACAATGGCATGCGAAATTTGACCAAACAATGTTGTCAAATGGTTTTAAGATAAATGAATGTGATAAATGTGTGTACATTAAAAATGTTCCAAATCACATAGTCATTGTTTGCCTATATGTGGATGATATGCTGATAATGAGTAATAACATTGCCAACATAAATGCTACTAAGCGTATGCTAACTAGCAAGTTTGATATGAAGGACTTGGGAATTGCAGATTTAATTCTGGGGATTAAGATCCAAAAGACTCCTCAAGGCCTGGCATTGTCACAATCTCATTATATTAAGACAGTACTTGAAAAATTCAAGCACTTGGGCTTTAAAGTTGCAAAGACTCCAATTGACGTGAATCTTGCACTAGCAAAGAACAAAGGCCAAAGCATATCACAATTGGATTATGCTCGTGTGTTGGGATGCTTAATGTACATCATGAATTGTACACGACCAGATATAGCTTGTGCTATAAGTAAACTAAGTCGATACACGAGCAATCCAGGCCAATCTCACTGGATGGCAATGAAACGAGTTTTGGGATACTTAGAACATACCCAAAACTTTGATTTGCACTACAGTAAATATCCTGCGGTGATTGAAGGATATTGTGATGCAAATTGGATCACCGGTTCAACTGATTCGAAGTCCACAAGTGGATATGTATTCACTATTGGTGGAGGAGCGGTATCTTGGAAGTCGTCCAAACAAACATGTATTGCCCGCTCTACAATAGAGGCTGAGTTCATAGCCTTAGATAAAGCCGGTGAAGAAGCTGAATGGCTCCGGAATTTCTTGGAAGATATTCCATTTTGGCCCAAACCGTTGGCACCAATATGCATACACTGTGATAGCCAAGCGGCAATTGGAAGGGCTGGGAGCGTTATGTATAACGGTAAATCTCGTCATATACGACGAAGACATAAAACCGTTAGGCAACTTCTCTCTAGAGGAATTATCACGATTGACTATGTAAAGTCAAGTGATAATGTGTCAGATCCACTTACAAAAGGCCTAACTAGAGAGGTAGTTGAGAAATCATCGAGGGGAATGGGACTATGGCCGAGAACAAGTCATTGTGGCGGTAACTCTACCTAGAAGACTGGAGATCCCAAGATCTAGGTTCAAGGAGATCAAACAAAGTCATTAATGACGGTTCAACATTGTCAACAAAATTTGTTTTAGTCCATTCTCGTGATGAGACAATGTTCAGTACCAAGGATAAAGCATTAAGGCTTTTTAATGATTTCTAAATTTGATACAGGGTATATCAAATAGTGTATCTATGAGATGACACGTTTAGGAATCACCTATGTATGTGTGAAGTGTTAGCCGCTTCAAGGAGAATTTTGCAAGGCCAATTCTCTACGCACTTATGAAACCAGGCAGTGTTCATGGATGAAACGAACACAACAATGAGAACCAAAGACTGTTAAGGGATTGATTGTGTGACTTATGGTTGTCTAGGTATACACTAAAGTTCGACGGTTCAAAGATATCAAATCTACCGATTGACCGAGTATATCCGACATAAGTTCACTACGGAAAGTTCAAAGGGAAACCTACTTATCCAGATGCAATTAATTCTTGTTTGCAAATCACACAAGTTTTTCATGCATACTTCCATGATATAGCCATTCCCCATTCATGTGGGGGATTGTTGAGTTTTTGTTTAAGATGAAATAGTCTTAAAATTAGAGTGAATGGGAAATGGGATTTGGATTCGGATTTGGTCAAATGATCGATCGATTGATTAATTTTTTGGACCAAATTTATTTGTTAATAGTGAATATTAACGTGATATAATCCGTGTTTGTAACGGATGTTTTCCAATCCGTGTATTGTGTTGCAACACTAAGCAACAATGCAGCCTAGTGCACCTCCCACAATGGTGCAAGTGTTCCTCCCACCAAGCAAGTGTATATACCACCATGTAAGTGCTTTCTCCATGATCTAGTGCTTGTTGCACCATGGAAGGGGCGGATTTCTCTCAAATAACTGCTATAAATAGAGCATAAGTTGGAGAGAAAGAAGAACACATCGGAAAAAACACTTGAAACACTCTGTATACACTTAATATACACTCTGTATACACTGGATATACACTCTGCATATACTGGATATACACTCTGTATACACTGCGTATACACTGGAAAAACGAATTGCAATTTGATATTCTCTTCAGTAAGAATTCAACATTGGCTATACTTTGCATTCCTTCCTCTCAGAATTTCCATTCGACTTCTGAGTTGTCCTCCTTATTCTGCATTGTTTTTAACTACAAACAAAGCATCCATAAGTGTGATTTGTTGCCGAACTTTGTGTTCGTTGAAACACTGGGGTTTGAAGTACCGCTACACCAGTGTGTAATTCGTTCTATCCTGGGAGGAAATAATCTATAACCTTGGGTACTAGGAGGGGATTAAATTCCTTAAGGAAACACTGTGAATTCAGTGGGCTCGAATTAATTTCTGTTTTTTATTTATATTTACGTTTATAAGCTAACGTTCTAATTTCCAGAATCATTATTTACAAGTACAGAGGAACAACAATCTTAAGGAATTTAAGAATTTAATAATTTAATAATTTAATTTCTGTATTTGTGTTACTTTTATTATTCTGGAAACTATAACCTTTGTGGTTTTTTGTGTACTCCCGTTTGGAGAGTTAAGCCTTCGTGGCGGTTTGTTGGAGATTAAAATCTACGTGATTTTTACTCCAGTTTTAAAACCTTCGTGGCATTTTGTTGGAGATTAAAATCTACGTGATTTTTCACTCCAGTTTTAAACGTTTATTAAACGTTTGATTGTGTCATTTTTACATTAAAAATGGCGAATGACGGAAATCAAGCTGTTCCGATGATGACTGCCAACGCATCGACAAGTCGAACTCCGGCGTTGGCACCGGCAGAGAAACCCGGAAAATTTTCCGGGATGGATTTCAAGCGCTGGCAGCAAAAGATGTTCTTCTACTTGACTACGTTATGTCTACAGAAGTTCATCAAGGAAGATGTTCCTGATCTTCCAGATGAAACTCCAGAGAATGATAGCTTTCTCGTGATTGAGGCATGGAAGCATTCTGACTTCTTGTGCAGGAATTATATTCTTAGCGGGCTGGAGGATAATCTGTATAATGTATACAGTGGCGTGGAGACGTCAAAAGAATTGTGGAATGCACTTGAAAAGAAGTACAAAACTGAAGATGCCGGGATGAAGAAATTCGTCGCCGCAAAATTTTTGGACTACAAAATGGTAGATAGCAAGTCTGTTATTACCCAAGTCCAGGAATTGCAAGTGATTATTCATGATCTACTTGCTGAAGGTATGTTTCAAATAAATACTGATATTGAAAGTAAATTTTTTAGTAATTTTACTAACAGAATTTTCATTGAAGGTCTTGTCATCAATGAAGCATTCCAAGTAGCAACAATAATTGAGAAGTTGCCTCCATTGTGGAAGGACTTCAAAAATTATTTGAAACACAAACGAAAGGAGATGTCCCTTGAAGATCTCATTGTTCGATTGAGAATCGAAGAGGACAACAAAGCTGCTGAGAGAAGAGGCCGTGGAAATTCAACAATAATGGGAGCAAATATTGTTGAAGATAACAAAAAGAGAAAGAAGGCTTCTGGTCCGAAATACAACCCAAGCAAGAAGCGGTTCAGTGGAAATTGCTACAACTGTGGGAAAACCGGACACAAATCTACGGAGTGTCGTGCTCGGAAGAAAGACAAGCAAAGGGGTCAAGCAAACATGGTAGAAAAGCATGATGATGTTGATGACTTGTGCGCCATGCTTTCTGAATGCAACCTGGTAGGAAACCCAAAGGAGTGGTGGATTGATTCTGGAGCCACTCGCCATGTTTGTGCTGTGAGGGAAGCATTTTCTACATATGCTTCTGCTGGACCCGAAGAGACGCTCTCTATGGGAAATGCTGCTACAGCAAAAATTGAAGGATACGGTAAGATATTTCTCAAGATGACTTCTGGCAAGGTCATGACTTTGAACAACGTCCTTCATGTTCCCGAGATTAGGAAGAACTTAGTCTCTACTGGACTTCTTGTAAAGCACGGTTTCAAGTGCGTTTTTGTATCTGACAAGGTAGTGATTAGTAAGAATGAAATGTTTGTAGGAAAAGGTTACCTTACTGAGGGCCTTTTCAAGCTGAATGTAATAGTTGTTGAAACTAATAATAAAACTTCAGCTTCTTCTTACTTACTTGAGTCAAATGATTTATGGCATGTACGTTTAGGTCATGTCAATTATAAAACCTTGCGAAAAATGATAAACTTGGAAGTATTGCCTAAGTTTGAATGCGAAAAATCAAAATGTCAAATATGTGTGGAATCTAAGTATGTTAAACATCCTTATAAGCAGGTTGAAAGGAATTCAAATCCTTTAGACTTAATTCACACAGATATTTGTGACATGAAGTCAATACCATCTCGCGGTGGAAAGAAGTATTTCATAACTTTTATTGACGATAGTACTCGATATTGCTATGTTTACTTACTTAATAGTAAAGATGAAGCAATAGACGCATTCAAGCAATACAAAAATGAAGTTGAAACGCAACTTAACAAGAAAATCAAAATGATAAGAAGTGATAGGGGTGGTGAATATGAATCTCCTTTTGAACAAATATGTTTAGAATATGGAATTATTCATCAAACAACAGCCCCTTACACTCCCCAATCCAATGGGATTGCGGAAAGAAAGAATCGTTCATTAAAGGAGATGATGAACGCATTGTTGATAAGTTCTGGTTTGCCACAGAACTTGTGGGGGGAAGCCATTCTTACGGCCAGCCGAATACTAAATCGAGTACCCCATAGTAAAACACAATCCATTCCATATGAAAAATGGAAAAGAAGGAAGCCCAACTTGAATTATTTTAAAGTGTGGGGGTGTTTGGCAAAAGGTGCAAGTTCCTAAACCCAAAAGGGTAAAAATAGGACCGAAAACAGTTGATTGTGTTTTCATAGGATATGCAACTAATAGTAAAGCATATCGATTTCTGGTTCATAAATCAGAAAATCCCGACATTCATAATAATACGGTTATAGAATCAGATAATGCTGAGTTCTTTGAAAATATATATCCGTATAAAAAGGAATGCGAGTCGATTGGTGAAGTATCTAAACGACCTCGGGAAGAAACAAAAGAAAGTACATTTAATCAGGGGGATCCAAGACGTAGTAAACGTCAAAGAACGTCTACTTCGTTTGGACCAGATTTTGTGACTTTCTTATTGGAAAATGAGCCTCGAACATTTAAAGAAGCTATGTCTTCTTCGGAATCATTGTTCTGGAAAGAGGCAGTCAATAGTGAAATAGAATCCATATTGAACAACCATACATGAGAATTGGTTGATCTTCCTCCTGGAAATAAACCTTTGGGTTCTAAATGGATTTTTAAGAGAAAAATGAAAGATGATGGCACTATTGATAAATTCAAGGCAAGACTTGTTGTCAAAGGGTATAGACAACGAGAAGGTCTTGACTACTTTGATACATACTCCCCAGTTACAAGGATTACGTCCATACGGATGTTAGTAGCATTAGCTGCAGTGTATGGTCTTGAAATTCATCAAATGGATGTTAAAACGGCCTTCTTAAATGGAGAGTTGGAGGAAGAAATTTACATGGAACAACCTGAAGGGTTTGTGGTTCCAGGTAAAGAAAATAAGGTATGTAGACTTGTTAAGTCCCTTTACGGACTAAAACAAGCACCCAAACAATGGCATGCGAAATTTGACCAAACAATGTTGTCAAATGGTTTTAAGATAAATGAATGTGATAAATGTGTGTACATTAAAAATGTTCCAAATCACATAGTCATTGTTTGCCTATATGTGGATGATATGCTGATAATGAGTAATAACATTGCCAACATAAATGCTACTAAGTGTATGCTAACTAGCAAGTTTGATATGAAGGACTTGGGAATTGCAGATTTAATTCTGGGGATTAAGATCCAAAAGACTCCTCAAGGCCTGGCATTGTCACAATCTCATTATATTAAGACAGTACTTGAAAAATTCAAGCACTTGGGCTTTAAAGTTGCAAAGACTCCAATTGACGTGAATCTTGCACTAGCAAAGAACAAAGGCCAAAGCATATCACAATTGGATTATGCTCGTGTGTTGGGATGCTTAATGTACATCATGAATTGTACACGACCAGATATAGCTTGTGCTATAAGTAAACTAAGTCGATACACGAGCAATCCAGGCCAATCTCACTGGATGGCAATGAAACGAGTTTTGGGATACTTAGAACATACCCAAAACTTTGATTTGCACTACAGTAAATATCCTGCGGTGATTGAAGGATATTGTGATGCAAATTGGATCACCGGTTCAACTGATTCGAAGTCCACAAGTGGATATGTATTCACTATTGGTGGAGGAGCGGTATCTTGGAAGTCGTCCAAACAAACATGTATTGCCCGCTCTACAATAGAGGCTGAGTTCATAGCCTTAGATAAAGCCGGTGAAGAAGCTGAATGGCTCCGGAATTTCTTGGAAGATATTCCATTTTGGCCCAAACCGTTGGCACCAATATGCATACACTGTGATAGCCAAGCGGCAATTGGAAGGGCTGGGAGCGTTATGTATAACGGTAAATCTCGTCATATACGACGAAGACATAAAACCGTTAGGCAACTTCTCTCTAGAGGAATTATCACGATTGACTATGTAAAGTCAAGTGATAATGTGTCAGATCCACTTACAAAAGGCCTAACTAGAGAGGTAGTTGAGAAATCATCGAGGGGAATGGGACTATGGCCGAGAACAAGTCATTGTGGCGGTAACTCTACCTAGAAGACTGGAGATCCCAAGATCTAGGTTCAAGGAGATCAAACAAAGTCATTAATGACGGTTCAACATTGTCAACAAAATTTGTTTTAGTCCATTCTCGTGATGAGACAATGTTCAGTACCAAGGATAAAGCATTAAGGCTTTTTAATGATTTCTAAATTTGATACAGGGTATATCAAATAGTGTATCTATGAGATGACACGTTTAGGAATCACCTATGTATGTGTGAAGTGTTAGCCGCTTCAAGGAGAATTTTGCAAGGCCAATTCTCTACGCACTTATGAAACCAGGCAGTGTTCATGGATGAAACGAACACAACAATGAGAACCAAAGACTGTTAAGGGATTGATTGTGTGACTTATGGTTGTCTAGGTATACACTAAAGTTCGACGGTTCAAAGATATCAAATCTACCGATTGACCGAGTATATCCGACATAAGTTCACTACGGAAAGTTCAAAGGGAAACCTACTTATCCAGATGCAATTAATTCTTGTTTGCAAATCACACAAGTTTTTCATGCATACTTCCATGATATAGCCATTCCCCATTCATGTGGGGGATTGTTGAGTTTTTGTTTAAGATGAAATAGTCTTAAAATTAGAGTGAATGGGAAATGGGATTTGGATTCGGATTTGGTCAAATGATCGATCGATTGATTAATTTTTTGGACCAAATTTATTTGTTAATAGTGAATATTAACGTGATATAATCCGTGTTTGTAACGGATGTTTTCCAATCCGTGTATTGTGTTGCAACACTAAGCAACAATGCAGCCTAGTGCACCTCCCACAATGGTGCAAGTGTTCCTCCCACCAAGCAAGTGTATATACCACCATGTAAGTGCTTTCTCCATGATCTAGTGCTTGTTGCACCATGGAAGGGGCGGATTTCTCTCAAATAACTGCTATAAATAGAGCATAAGTTGGAGAGAAAGAAGAACACATCGGAAAAAACACTTGAAACACTCTGTATACACTTAATATACACTCTGTATACACTGGATATACACTCTGCATATACTGGATATACACTCTGTATACACTGCGTATACACTGGAAAAACGAATTGCAATTTGATATTCTCTTCAGTAAGAATTCAACATTGGCTATACTTTGCATTCCTTCCTCTCAGAATTTCCATTCGACTTCTGAGTTGTCCTCCTTATTCTGCATTGTTTTTAACTACAAACAAAGCATCCATAAGTGTGATTTGTTGCCGAACTTTGTGTTCGTTGAAACACTGGGGTTTGAAGTACCGCTACACCAGTGTGTAATTCGTTCTATCCTGGGAGGAAATAATCTATAACCTTGGGTACTAGGAGGGGATTAAATTCCTTAAGGAAACACTGTGAATTCAGTGGGCTCGAATTAATTTCTGTTTTTTATTTATATTTACGTTTATAAGCTAACGTTCTAATTTCCAGAATCATTATTTACAAGTACAGAGGAACAACAATCTTAAGGAATTTAATAATTTAATAATTTAATTTCTGTATTTGATAATAAAAGAAATATAGTTTAGTTTTTAAAAAAATCTTTTTATTTCATCAATCGTGCTTTATGAGCCTAAAAATGAGATATGTTGTTAGAGTATCACATTGGTTGGGTGGGAGGCAATTTGTAATATGGTCTTGAATAATTCTCACTTTTTAAACTAATTTTTAGAGTTGAGTTAGAATCAAGGTTCATCTCTTTATCATAGTATTAGAGTGAGAGACACGTAATTCTTGTTTTTGATGTTGGGCCCTCATCTTAGATTGTTCATACCCCAGATGTTCGGTCATGGGTGTGAAAGGAGGCAATTTGTATTTTCTTTTATATATAGAAAGAGTGTGTGTGATTACAAATAATTCTCATTTCTTGAGCTAACTTTTTGGATTGAATTAGACCCAAAGTCCACTTATTCAGGGAAAATATTCATGTTTGGTTGACTAAAAGAAGGAGGTGGTGGATTGGAAGTGTGCAATAAATATCATTTCTTTATATGTGAACGAGGTAAAGCGAGAGAGGAAGTAATAAATCATGGTGTGATGTTTTTCTAGAAGTTGATGGAGAAGATGAGTCATGCCACTTTCACTTTGATTCCAAATAAAGTAAATCTGGAATGTCATCACTTTGATATGACTGTCAATTTTTCATTTAATCAACCGCACCCTCCATCCATTGAGCCAGACACAAGGTAAATCAACCTCCAGTTTTAAAATTTTACTAGTGTCTACACTACATACGTAGTTTATTTTTAACATTGATACAATTCCTATTTATTTAATATGTTTTGTTAATTAGATACATGAAACCTAATGACTGATACTTTTTTTTTGTGACTGACAGTGGTATTTGATTTTAGGACCTCCGTTTTTCGATTTTAACTTTTTATCGTGAAGATCCTTGATAATGATAGTATACTTCATCAGGTAAGTCCATTGAAAAAATAATATAGAGAGTACTTCATAGCTTCCGAGGTCAAGTATTTGTCAATAATTCAACAGTCACATTACTATTTGTCAATTACAGTCGGTGGCGGCTCAACAAGAATAGAGGCCTAAAGCTAAAATTTAATCGGAGGCCATTTTTGAAACAAAACCTTCATGTGTATTTTTATTTAAAATCTTTTTCTCTTTTTTTTATAGCTTTTTGAGATGTAAAGTTGTTAATTATAATTTTTATAAACCATTAAATCTCTACTAAGATATTTTTGATCTTACAAAATAGAACCACATTCAAAAAGTTGATGACTGAATATCAAAATAATTACTTGATTTTTCAATATACTTGTTGCAATGCTTGAAATCAGAGAAAAAAATATTAAAAATGCACGATATAGCTTATTCAATGGTGCTTTTAAGCTCTTCTAATTGCTAGAGAAAAAAAAGACAATTTTTCTTTGTACAGAATAATATAGCTTATCGAAAACATACACTTTTGCATAAATCAAGAAAGAGTTTAATATACATTTTCTGATGAGAAATAATAAAGATGAGATTTGAACTATTAGAGACACCAAAAAAGGAACTATAGAAGTTTATTATACATTTTCTAGTGATAAATGCGAAAAGAAAAGAATAATGTAAGTACTTCACTAATGATAGGAATCGTAAAATGTAAATAATACAAAATTTTATATTTAAGGTAATGACATAGGGGGAGTGATTCTCTTTATCAAATTTTCGCTCAAACAGTATATCAATAACAACTAAAAGTTATATTTTCTTTTTATAAAATATTTAACTTTTCTACATTTAAATAGAATCACTAAATATTTAGGGTAATGGCTTAGGGAAGTGATTCTCTTTATCAAATTTTTGCTCAAACAGTTATATCAATAACAACTAAAAGTTATATTTACTTTTATACAATATTTAACTTTTCTACATCAAAATACTCAATAACTTTTTTATTAAAGAAAAATAACTTATAATATTTTATTGGTAAAAAATGGGCTCCACCTTTGAAGATTATGGTGGAATAATGAATATGATCTAACTTACCTTAATCAGATATTTCGGGTTCGAACCTTATGAATAATATCCTGTTAAAGTGCACTTTCAATTTTATTAAGCTTTATGCGGTGCAAATCAAATTTATTGGGGCCTCAATTCAAATACCGAACACAAATAAAAAAAAAAAATTAAACATTTGTGCCCCCAAAATTTTGGGACCTAAAGCTATTGTTTTAGTTTCTTCTCCCTTTGGTCGCCCCTGATCACAGTGAACGGGTATTATTAGGTATTTTTCTTTTTTATTTCTCTCTTATTTTTCCTCTCTAAAGGTGTGCACAACTTCTAGCTAAAAATTAATATACTCTTACTTGTAAACCCACTGGTAAGAATTCCAACATATTTCAGCACACGATTCATCATTGTGGTTACCAGTTGAATTTAGCTAAACGCTTCTTTACTCCGTCGTCGTGCAGAAGCAGAAATAATTTTTGAGAAACAAAAAAGTAATTTCTTCCTAAAAAAAATTTTTTTAAAAATAATTTTGAGAAATATACATTGAGAATCACTTTTTTAAAAGTTTGTCCAAACACTAATTGTTATATAAAATTAGTTTTTAAATTAATTAGCCAAACACAAATTGTTTTTCGCGAAAAGTAAATTTTTCGAAAAGCATTTAGAAAAAAAATACTTTTCAAATAAGTTAATTGTAAAAGTTTAGCCAAATAAACTATTACTAGGCTTGTATTTTCTATGTGCTTTTTGCCTAGTTGTCAAAAGGGCCAGTAATGCTGACGAAATATGTTTAAGGAGACAACTTAGTTATAATGCGTTATAGATACTTGCACAAATGTTATTTGGTTATTTGATCACCTTTTGGTACTTGCATAATATACAACATCGCAGAACATGTTATTTGGTTGTATTTTTGTTGTTGGCATAAATAATATTTGAACAATTATTCAAATGAATGAATATATTATTTTATACAAACTAGAAGGTGAATAAGAATATATGGCTTAGTAATTCCTCATGATAATCATAATGGATCGTTACACCACTCTTTTCTAGAAAGAGAAAGTCTCCCCTCCCACTAGAATACCTATATGGATACAATCACTACATCACCAATTATTCCACCGAAACCACCTAATAAAAATAATCAAATGGATGTGGAAGAAGCACCAATATAATCCTACAAGAAAAATGTTACTTGACAATTAGGCAATAAGCCGAACAAAGTATTACGATGAGGAACCTCCCCAATCATTAAAGATGATAAAGGAAAAGGTATTGATGGCTCAATTGCCCTCTTACGGGAAGATAAAAAAAAACCTATACCAGTCATGGCGCTTTTCAGTAATCATAAAGGTCTTTGGTCGTAGAATGCCTTACCATTATCTCCGATATAAACTAACTGACCTCTGAAAATCATTCGAATAATTAATAATGATTGGCCTAGGATAAGACTTTTTCATTGTCAAATTTGATCCAGAGGAAAATGTGGCTAAGACACTATATCTAGGCCCATGGTTCATTTCTGAGAATTTCCTATCAGTATGTAAATGGGAACCAAAATTCATCTCACAAGAAGCTACATTATCTTCTACGGTCATTTGGATTCATCCGGCAAAACTACCAACTGAATTTTGTGATAAAGAAATACTGAAAAAAATTTGGGAGAATACTTGGCAAATTATTAAAAATTGGTTCGGGCACATCATCCACACTAAGAGGAACACACATCTGTATCCAATTCCCATTTGAAACCCCGATGGAAACAACAATCATCATAGGAGATCATAAACAATCAGTGATATATGAAGGTGAATGGACTTTATGGACAACATGTGGAAGAATTGGCCACACAATAAAAAATTGCAAGTTCAAGAATGTTGCACCAACACCATCACAAGAAGTTCCTGAATGTTAGAAATGCACAATAAAAAGGAAGATAGTGATAGATGGAAGATAGTAACCTACCCAAGACGGAAGAAGCCAAACCACCAACCCACAAAGGGAAGAACAATCTCCCCTGTATAATAGCCAATATTCCAAATTAAGTCTGTAGACCTAGTCACTGTCCACCATAAATCCCAAATCGCTCTAAACTTTTCTCAAGGCGTGTAGTTATCCTATCACAGAATCCACATGCTACTCTGTCACTCTCTCACTTTGGCTAAACCCTCTCCTTTAAGTAACTACTCGACTTCAGCTTCTTCCACTTGACCTTCTAGAAATTTAACCATTGCATGACGTCTCCCACATGTACTTCCCCATCCTTCGCTGCGCAGTTGTTGCCTTAAGTCAAGATCTATCTCTGTAGCGCCTGAACCAACATATCGCTATTAACTTTAAACCTTTCCGAAAATCATCTTTCTCGAGCCATCAACACTAGGGACGCCGATTGGATCCTGAACCACTGCACATTGTGACCTCTGGCAGCTGCTTTCCCGGCACCATTCACAATGCTCTGCCCCAAAGGCGAATTGAAAAAAACCATAACACCAGCGAACTTAACACATTATATTCAATCAAGGACGACGACGCCACATCATAGATGAAGATTTCACCATGCTCGAAATAACAAGTCTCGTTACTCCATCAACCTAAATCGGAACGTTCATAGTCTGATTGCCTTTCCTCCGCCGGAAATAAAATACTAAATCTCTGAATCATGCACTGAGCAAACCTCCTTCCAAAGTTATTCACTGCTTCAATGCATAGGCAAACACTCTACCATTACATTAATACTGTGTGATAGCAATGCCGAATTGTCATAACAATCATTGTTAAATCTCAAAGCCTTAGGTAGTGCTGATACTAAGCTGAAAAGACAGAACAGCCTTCCACAAGGCGACGATAATAGCCCAATTAAATACACATGGAGAAATATCCTGCACCACATATGTAGTATCATTACAATTCCTCGACTCTTGGTAGATAACAAACGCTTCACGTCGCGTAAGATTGAATATGAATGAAATAAAGGCATAACCCTTAAAGGAATCAAATCGCACGGTAAAGAATCAAGAAGGAAAGTGCTCCTAACAGCCCTGTAGCCTCTCGAAGATAAGTACAGACGTTTCCGTACCGATCCACAAGATTCTACTAGACTCGCTCATGACTCGTGAGACCTAAGTGAACCTAGTGCTCTGATATCATGTTGTCACGATCCAAAATCCGTTAAAGATTGTGATACCGCCGGACACCACTATCAGGCAACCCAACACCAAATAGTTGATTAAGTTCTCATTTTAATATTTTTAAAATCATAAATTTCCTTTAACTTAACTAGTAAAAGATGAACTTTACAGAATAGTAATAATGTTTTCCAAACCTTCAATACTGAATATCCCATAATCCTCCCAGAATCCGGTGTCACAAGTGCATGAGCATTTACTAGGAAATAAAATAAAATACAATAACTGTCAGGAGTACAAATTTGGATAGAAAAGAAAATACAAGTACTCTGAAGGAGACTCTACTGGATGCGAATTGTCTCATAAGATGCAGCTCAACTAAGTCGACGTATCAACCATGCCGCTGAGCCCACAAGTTTACTAGACATACAGGTGTTTGTACAACAAAATATACAACAAGTGTTGTATGAGTACGAAAATAACGCGTACCCAGTAAGTATCTAGTCTAGTCTCGAAGAAGTAGTGACGAGAGGTCAACTCCAACACTTACTATGGCCAACAATAATATACTAATAATATGATAAATTATGGATTTTTATAAGGCGACTGTAAACTCAATAACATGAGGCAGGTAAATAATTCTTTTGTAAATAGAAAATTTCCAAATTTATTTTTCATCTTTTAACAAATTATATCTCCGGCCAATGAGGCCACCTCGATTATCAAAAATTCCAAAATAATCAACTAAGTCATGCGCAAATCATGCTGAGGTCGTACGGCCCGATCCAACATAATATTTAATTGTGCACTGCCGGAGGGTCGAACGACGCGAACCATAGATACATATATTTAATCTGCCACGTCGTTTGGCCCGTTCCACTATAAGAGAAAATACAATCAAACAGACAACCAAGAATTCATCAAGGAGCAATTATCCAAGAAATTGTCAATCCTCTTTTAACGGTCAAGAAAACGAAGTTTAGCCTTTTATAAATTTATTTACTAATTCGATATGATTTAAGCAGTTTAAATTGACAAGAAGGTTACAAATATTGCAAGTATAGCATGTTTTTGGGTCCTAGACTACCCAGACTTAAGCATAATAGTAGCTACACATGGACTCTCGTCACCTCCTGCGTACGTATCCCCCACATATAGAAGCACATATTGGATTATTTCACCTATGGGGTTAATTCCCTCTTACAAGGTTAGAAAGGAGACTTACCTCGCTTCGAAGTTCCATAACCTGCTCCCAAACCCTTCCCGCAACTCAAACCGATGCCCAACACTCCAAAACTAGTCAATAATTACGCAAACCCATTAATATATACTCAAATACTCATTATAATCCTATTTACAATGATTCCCAACTCCGCTTGAAAAGTCGATAAAATCACCCTCGGGCTCACGTACCCAGATTCCAAAAAATTTCGAATATAAACTTTACCCATAACCCCACTAACTCAAATATATAATTTGTTTCCAATTCCATGCCCAAATTTATGGTCAAAATCCAAAATATCAATTTCTAGATTTTCTTCAAAATCCCAAATTTTCTAAAAATTTTCATGTCTAAATCCATATAGACCTTGTATTTAACTCAAAACTAGTAGAAATCACTTACCTCTTGATGATGATAGAACCCCTCTCAAAATGCTCTCAAAAATCGCCTAAGACCAAGTGGGAAATGGGCTAAGTCTCGGAATAAAAAGCCCTTATCTCAAACACAGATGTCACATTTGCGACATCTGGCTTGCAAATGCAATGGTCGCATTTGCGACAAAAGCATCGCAAATGTGAAGCCAAGTTGTCCCTGCTTAGGTCACATTTGCGACCAGGATCTTCGCAAATGCGAAGAGGACAGTCATCGCAAATGCGATCTTTCCCTCAACACCCCCATGCTCGCAAATGTGAACCTTACCTTCGCAAATGCGATGGGTCGCATTTGCGACCAATACATCGCAAATGCGATCA
This sequence comes from Nicotiana sylvestris, assembly GCF_000393655.2. Lineage (NCBI taxonomy): Eukaryota > Viridiplantae > Streptophyta > Magnoliopsida > Solanales > Solanaceae > Nicotiana > Nicotiana sylvestris. The sequence continues at coordinate 150,259,622 of NC_091059.1, read as the reverse complement.
TACCAGAACCAGCAATCCAATTTCTTCACCAGACACTTCGAAGTTACTCTTAAACTCACCCGAGCCCTTGGGGCTCCAAACCAAACACCCACACAAGTCTAGAAACATAACACGAACTTGTTTTAGGCCTTAAATCACATCAAACAATGTCGAATTCATGAATCTCACTCCCAATTCAAGCTTAATGAACTTTAGAACTTCAAACTTCTACATTCGATGCCGAAACCTATCAAATCACGTCCAGTTGACCTCAAATTTTGCGCACAAGTAACCTTCAACATTACAGACCCACTCCAACTTTCGGAATCGAACTCCGACCCCGATATCAAAAGGTCCACTTTCAGTCAAACTTCAAAAAAACCTTCAAATTTCTAACTTTCGCCAAACGACTCCAAAATGACCTAGGGACCCCCTAATCCACTTTCGGACATGCCACCAATACCAGAATCACCATACAGAGCTATTTCCAGACTCGGAATCCCAAACGGACATTGATAACATAAAAATACACCTCCACCCCAAATTCATGAAATTCTTCCAAAATGCTAACTTCCACAATAGGCGCCAAAACGCTCCTGGGTCATCCAAAACACAATTCGGACATACACCCAAGTCCAAAATCATCATACGAACCTGTTGAAACTTTCAAATTCCGATTCCGAGGTTGTTTACTAAAAAATCACACCTTAGTGAATTCTCCCAACTTAAGCTTCCGAAATGAGAATTTTCTCTCTAAATCAACTCCGAATTTTCTCTGGATGTGGAAGAAGCACCAACACAATCCTACAAGAAAATGTTACTTAACAATCATGCAATAAGCCAAACAGAGTATTACGAGGAGGAACCTCCACAATCGTTAAAGATGATAAATGAAAAGGTATTGATGGCTCAATTTCCCTCTCACAAGAAGATAAAAAATGCCTATACCAGCAGTGGTGCTTTTCAGTAATCATAAAGGGGAAAATATGGCTAGGGCACTATATCTAGGCACATGGTTCATTTATGAGAATTTTCTATCAGTACGTAAATGGGAACCAAAATTCATCTCACAAGAAGCTACATTATCTTCCACGGTCATTTGGATACGTCTGCCAAAACTACCAATTGAACTTTATGATAAAGAAATACTGGAAATAGTTGGGAGAAAACTTGGCAAATTATTAAAAATTAGTTTATGCACATCCTCCATACTAAGAGGAAGGTATGCATGCATCTGTATCCAATTCCCACTTGAAACCCCAGTGGAAACAACAGTAATCATAGGGGATCATAAACAATCAGTGATCTATGAAGGTGTAGACTCTATAGACATGTCACGACCCGGATTTCCCACCCTCTAGAGTCATGATGACATCTACTAGTGAAAGCTAGGCAAGCCAACTATTCCGATTAATTTACCATTTTCATTTTTAAATTCTTAACAATTGAGAGCTAACATATTATAAACAGCGGAAATAATAAAATGGAAGAACGAAATTTAACGATTAAGCTAATACCAATATGAATCCATAAACATAAACCGCCAGAACTGGTATCACAATCTTAAGGACTATCAAGAATACTACAAATAGGGTCCGAACAAAATAAATATGCGTATGTCTCTGAAATAGTAAAGAACAGAAGAAAACTAGATATGAAAAGGATGCCAAGGCCTGCGGACGCCTGCAGGACTACCTCGGGTCTCTTGATGGACTGAAGGCAGCAACCCCTAGCTAAGGTCCGTATGCTCCAGTACCGGAATCTGCACAAAAGAGTGCAGAGTGTAGTATCAGTACAACCGACCCCATGTACTGATTAAGTATCGAGCCTATCTTCGGCGAAGTAGTGACGAGGCTAGGACACAACAAACAATCATAACCTGCAGTGAAATAGTATCTAGCAGAATAACAGTAATAGAAGTAATTCAAAAGTAACGGGGGAGGGGTAACATGCTATGGGGGAAATACCAACGTAAAGAATCACGGTAATAATGGAATAAGACAATTAAGGCACTTAGACCAAAAATAGCAAGAAATCACAACAACAGGCAATAAGTGCAGGGCATCACTCTTCGTGTTTTTACTCTCAATCCTCACCAATTCAATCAAGTATGAAAATGTGCACGGCATCACCCTTCGTGCTTTATCTCTCTTCCTCACCATGTAAATATTAAAAATGTGCACGGCATCATCCTTCGTGCTTTATCTCTTTTCCTCACCATATGCATCAATATCAATAAAAATGTACAGGCATCACCCTTCATGTTTTATCACTCTTTCCTCACCAAATGCATAAGTATGAATGTGCACGGCATCACCCTTCGTGTTTTATCTCTCTTTCCTCACCCAAACAATAGCAACAACAACATCCCGGCAAGGGAATCAATAGTAAGAAATAAATACGTTCCGACAAGGGAATCAGCTATAACCAAACTTGTACCAACAATTAACTTCACAAATAAACCTCAACTGGAGCCAATGCTCAATAATAAACCAATACCAAGAAGATAATCATACGTCTTGCTCAACATGGATAACCAACAATTTTGGCAATTGAAGTACTTATTAAGAAACACAACGATCACAATTTAAGACTCACGGTAACACTTGACACCAATGTATTGATACTCGTCACCACACCTATACGTCGTACACTATACTAGCACATAGCAAATAAAGCACAATAGCTATTTCCTCAAGCTAAGGTTAGACCAAAAACTTATCTCGAACTTCCACGGCCAACTCAAGCCTGAAACTGCTCTTTTCCTTAAGAATTCGCCTCCAATTTACTTGTATCTAGCCCAAATTAATTTAACAACATATAAATGCTAAAGAATTAATACCCAATACTTAATTATAGGTTTTCTATCATTTTTTTCAAAAAGTAAAAAATCGACCCCGGGCCCGCTTGGTCAAAACCCGAGGTTTAGACCAAAACCTGATCACCCATTCACTCACGAGCCCGAATATGCAATTAGTTTCGAAATCCGTCCCCAAAATGAGGTCTAAATTCCAATTATTCAAAAAGCCCTAATTCTACCCAAAATCCCTAATTCTACCATGGAAGAACAATATTTAGGCCTAGAAATCTAATGGGTGTTGAAAGAAAATGAAGGAGATGGGTTTAGGAACACATACCTATGATTTGGTGTTGATTTTGCTCTTCAAAAATCATCTAGGTTCTGATTTTGGGGAAGAAGATGTAAAATATGGCTTATTCCCGTTTCTGCTATTGTTTTAAGTGTTGGGCGACAATGTTCATCATGTTCGCGAGAGCACTATCGTATTCATGAAGAACTGCCACTAGTGGACATACGCGATCGCGGGAGAAGCTTCGCATTTGCGAAGGCTTAGCCTAGCCTAGCTTCACGTTCGCGATAGAGGGGTCACGTTCGCGTAGTTCTCCCTAGGTTCCATAACCAGCCCATCCTAAAGCTACGCGTTCGCGGTTGACCGGTCACGTTTGCGTAGAGCAAACCCCCAATACTCCGCGTTTGTGACCTAGGTCTCGCATTCGCATAGGGAAAATTCCACCCCCAGCCTAGTTCCCCTTCGCGATCGCGAGAGTTTCTACGCGATCGTGATGCACAAAATGTCTGTGCACCAGAAGCAGCAAAACCTGCAATTTTCAAAGTGTAAAAACATCCCGTGGCCTATCCCAAATTCACCCGAGCCCTAACCAAACATGCACACAACCCAAAAAAATCATACGGACTTACTCGTCCTATCAAATCGCCAAAATAATGCCTCGAACTACGAGTTTAGCATCAAAATCAAAGAAAAATCTCCATAACTCTTAAGTTCAAATTTTAACAACCGAGGGTTTGATTCACGTCATATAAAGTCTGTTTCTTACCAAATTTTATAGGCTCAACTTAAATACCATATAAGACCTGTACCGGGCTCCAGAACCAAAATACGGGTCTGGTACCATCAAATTCAAAAACATTTAAATTTCCAAAAACTCTTAAAATTTCAGTTACACAATTTTTTTCAAAAATTCATTTCTCGAGCTTGGGGCCTCGGAATTCAATTCCGGGCATACGCCCTGTTGCGCCCCCTTTTTCCTCTCCTTTCGGATTAGTAAGGGGTTTTTGACATTGAACAACTCTTTTCCTTTTGGGAAAAGGGATATAAGGAATTGAAGAGTCGCCATCTAACGAATTAAGGTGCATTAGGGAACCTATTATAGGTCATTTACAACACTAATTATACAACCAAAGATTGGGTAAGGGCTTGAAGTTACTTCAAAAGGAAGGTGTTAGGTACCCCTCAAAGTCCACAACGGTGGGTTCCGTCCAAACTTACTTTGTGAATTAATCCGATGAAAATAAACTGTCTAAGCACACATATGTAAAGGAAAATTGGTTTTAATAGTTAAGCAGTCTAAGCACACATATGTGAAAGGAACATTGATTTTAATAGTTAAGCAATCTAAGCACACATATGTAAAAGGATAAAGGGGGGTCCTAAGTTGTTTATCCTATAGGACCACATCTATGCAATACCCGGTAATCACTCCTCAATGAGGGGCTATACGTTGCATTAGCGCACAATTCATCATATCCTTTTCTACCCATTATCCCACCCTTTAGTGGTTATTAAGAGAGTTTTACTTAACGAATTCTAAACGTGTTGTTACCCGTCTCTTCCTTGTGGTCCCGGAGGTGTTTGGGAACTCTAAATCTGGGCAGTTCAAGACAATCCTAAGGTATTTAAAATGGCAAAAATCTAGGCGACAGTCAAATAACATATAGGACCAGCAAATAGGGACAAGAAGTAGTTAAAAGGCTCATGTTTATCTCCGCACAGATACAACAAATAAACAGCACGTCTCAAACACAAATACATGTAGTTTCTTTTTAGAAACAATCCTAGGATAGGATCTCCAGGTGAACATTAATATACAGAATATGCAAAACATTCAATGGCAGGGTCCTAATCGATGTGCCTACTGATTTTAAGTCCTGTAAAACTTTAGCAGTTTAACACAATCAGAACGCAGTTTCCGATTTCATATAGAGATAGGTTACCTAAGGCTTGCCTAGGCGTGGGATTGTATGCAATCACAATTACAGGAGATGATTACCAGTTTTAGAAATTGTTCAACCTACAAACATGATGTTCTAGGTGACACAAATTATAATAGGTGATTTATACTGATTCGTGCTTAAAGACATGATATCTATACAGGAAGTTACTTTTATACCTTTTCATGGACATTGACTTATTTCAATTGAATTAAGCAGGTTCAAACAAATGCAAACAAAGTTCCTAAAAACATGGTATCTAATGCATACAAGGATGACAGTTTATTAAGGCGAGATTATTAACCTAGTAGCAGGATTTCTAAGTGGAATTATTTATGCAAAATTGAATCATGGAATAGTGATGTAAAACATGCTGAAGTAATAAGTGCGAAGCCCTAAAACAGGATATCTAATGCAGGTTCGACATGGTTTGAATGTAAATGAGCATATCAATCCTAAGACATGGCTTCTAATGCAGATTCACACAATATAAAACCTATAGCATGTTTTCTACCCAGGATTACCAGCAATATCATATAACTACCCTCCCTTTTTACTAGCCACCCCAATATCAGTTTACAATTAATTATTACAAACCAATGGTTGAATAAATTACATAAATAAAATAGAAATTAATTATAGGGAACCTGAAGTAGGCCCGAAGCAAATCCTGGTAATGTCAGGCCTTCAGTAGTCTCAAATGCCAAGGATTTCATAGTCAATTTCATGTCCAGATGTGTCAGAGTTCCCTAAGGACCTCAAGGATCCCCGGAAATGCTCGCACCCAGACTTTTCACAATAAGGCTTGAGTAAGTGCAGTGTGGAATAGCCATCCCACTATGCCAGAGTTCAAAGAGATCTCAAGAAGATCCCAAGGCCGTACACACACTGGAGGGGCAGAACCTAGGGACTTAAGAGTAGAGTGAGAGTGCTTGAAATAGTTTTGACAAGAAAATAGTACCAAAATGACTCCATAAGTAAAGAGGTTTTTCTGAAAAATAAGAAGTGATTTAGTAGTAAAACAGTTTGAGAACTAGATAAACACTTTTGAAAAATCAGCAAGCAGCCTGATTGGTTATAGGAAAAACAAGTTTAACACCATTCAACACAAATTTCACACAGGGATAGTGGGGGATTGGGGACACATAGAATACACATTAGCGTATAGTAGCAACACATAAACAACAGGATGCACAGAAGTTTTCAATAGTTTTACAAGATTAAGAAGTTAGTCATAAGAATGGCTGGAAGAGACATAGAGCAAAGATCACAAACAGCCATGTAGAAAAAAAACATATTAACACTGGACAAGTTGGCACACAGTTTTGAGATACTAGACAACTGAGCAAAGCAGATTAAGCAAGAACCTAAGTGAACAGCTTAGGCAAACATCATGAGTATTCCTAGTTCAAACATGCTGGTGTACTTAACAAGCAGATTGAAACATGCTGGATAAAGTAGTAGGCAGAATTAGACATACTAATCACAGGTTTTAACAGAAACCAAATTTAGACATGCTAGGTGAAACAGTAATCAAGTAGTGTAATTTAGACATGCTAGTTACATATTAAACAGCATGATGGTAAACAAGAAACCGGATTGGGAGTCATAACTAATGAACTAGAACAGTAATAAAACACATAGAGTTTTGGACTTTGAAACTGAATCAAGATATATCAGTTAAGGAGAGAAAAACACAGAGTGTAGAGCAGATGTATGCAATAGCTAGCCTTGGCTTACAGCCGGCTAGGTCAGTGAAAATTGCAAGTAAAAAAGAAGAAAAGAAAGAGAGCTTTTAAGTGTAAGAGAGTTTTTTGAACTAGTGTTCGTGTGTAGAAGTGAGAATAGAAGAGAGTATATATAGTAGTCAAGAGTTAAACAGAATAAGGTAAAGAATTAATTATGTAGCAATAAGAAAAATTTACAGAATCAATCATACGTAAATCAGTAAAGTCTCCCCTAATCAAGGGGTAATCAATCAACGGTAAAGAGCAAGACAGATATTTAAGGAAGGAAATCAAAAAGAGACTTAGGTACAGAGTAGGCAATTAGGGGTAAATAAACAGGAGTTTAATTAAGGAAACAATTAGTGAAGAATATGTAAGTGTCACAGCTAATGAAAATAAGGTAAGAAAATAATTAAAAGGTGTAAAAGAATAATCGAGAAATTAGCACATAAATATCAATATAGCAAATTGTGAATCAAATACTCAAAAAAAATAATACTAATTTAAGGAGAATTAATAGGTTTCCATGAATAAATAGATAAGCCAAGTATAAACACAGAATTAGTCAAGAATCGAATCAGGAACCTGAATAGAGGCACATTAGGGTAAAATCACAAGACATTAAAATTAAACGAAGGAGAAACCATGCGAATCAAAGCACAGAACAAAATCATGTAGTAAGTAACACGGACAAACTCAGAATCCAAACAAAAATGTCAAAAAACTGGGGTTTTAGCATAAACTAGTTAGGGTTGAGGCAAACTTAATATAATCGGTCAAAAACATATAAGAATAGAAGATGAAACATTTAAAACTAGAAAACGTTTTGAGGAAAAAGATTTTCAGGAAACCCTAGTTTAGGAAAGTGAAAAGCCACTCGAAAATCAGAAGATTTTCACAAAAATCATGTGAAATAAGTTCAATCCATCTCAGATCTTGTACAGATCTGAGAAGTTCAAAGGACGAAATTAGGGTTTTAAAACAGATAACACAGAGATGAAGACACAGGCTTCGAAATCCATAGGTTTAAGGCGAAATAGGAAGTTCTTACTCGAAATCGAACCAGAACGGCTTGAAATAGGCAAGAGAGGGCCAAAGGTGTGAGAGGACTGACCCTGGTCCCTCGAGGACCTTAGAGACGACGGTACCCAGCATAGGAGAGGCCATTAGAGGCTTGGGGGTGGTGAGAAACCACCATGGACGGCGGTGGATGAGTGACAGAGAGGGAGAGTTAGGGTTAGGATTAGAGAGCATCTGAGAGAGAAGGGAAAGGGGTGATGGCGGGGTGAGAAGAGAGAATGAGAGGTTTGGGGGGGGGGGGGGGGTCTTTAGGTTTAATTATGGTAGGAATAATTTGGGCCGTTAATCAAAATGATCAACAACCAGGATTCCACAAGACTTGGGTCGGGTAGGTAAAGGGGTTGGGCTTGGGTTTACTAGGCTGATTATAAGGATATTTGGGCTAGTTAATTAGGCTGAAATTGAGATTAAATAAGGCCACTTTGTAAATACCCCAAATAAATTAATTAAAATAATTTGTAAAATAATTACTAATTATAAAAATGAATTTCATGCATAGAAATGTTTTTAAAAAAAGGTTATTCCTGTATTTAAAAATACAAAAGACTAATTTCTGGAAAAATAATGCAAGAATTGTATGCTTGGGCTATAATTGTAAAGTCATTGCAATTATAGCCAAAAGATATCAATTAGGCTATTTATGGAATAATTTGGACTTAATGAGACCATAAATAGTAAATTAAATCAAGAAATATTTTTGAACTCATTTATGATGCGATTTTGTAATTATTTATTAGAAATAAAATACTAGGCGAATTAATAAAAGGTGTAGAAATTATGGAAAAAATACCAATTGATGCTAATGCATGATTTTGAAGACATATATGTATTTTAAAATTATTTTGGAAAAAATTGGGTATCAACACGCCCAAGTCCCATATTTTTCTGCGGACCCTCCGGGACCGTCAAATCACGGGTCCGAATCAGTTTATCCAAAGTATTTTCCGAAGTCAAATTAAATTCAATTTTAAAGGTAAAATTAGCATTTTTATCAAATTTTCACATAAAAGCGTTCCGGATATACGCCCGAACCACGCACGCAAATCGAGATGAGATAAAAGGAGGTTTTTAAGGCCCCAGAATACAGAATTGACTCGTAAATCAAGTGATGACCCAAAAGGTCATCACATCCTCCACCTCTAAAACAATCGTTCGTCCTCGAACGGACATAGAAAAGAAGTACCTGAGTCAGGGAAAAGATGGGGATATCGGCTCCGCATATCGAACTCGGACTCCCAGGTAGCTGCCTTGGCAGGCTGACCTCTTCACTGAAGGGACCTTCTTCGATATCAACTGACGAACCTGCCGATCTAGAATAGCTAGCGGCTCCTCCTCATAGGTCAAGTCCTTGTCCAACTGGACAGTGCTGAAGTCTAACACGTGGTATGGATCGCCGTGATACTTCCGAAGCATGGACACATGAAACACTAGGTGCACAGCTGATAAACTCGGCGGTAACGCAAGTTAATAAGCCACCTCTCCCACTCGATCAAGAATCTCAAAAGGACCAATGAACCTAGGGCTTAGCTTGCCCTTCTTCCCAAATCTCATCACGCCCTTCATGGGCGACACCTGAAGCAACACTCGCTCTCCGACCATGAATGCCAGATAACGAACTTTATGGTCGGCATAACTCTTCTGCCTGGACTGAGCGGTACGAAGCCTATCCTGAATGATCTTCACCTTATCCAAGGCATCCTAAACTAAATCTGTACCCAACAACCGAGCCTCTCCCGGCTCAAACCACCCAACCGGCGACCGAAACCGCCTACCATATAATGCCTCATAGGGAGCCATCTGAATGCTTGACTAGGGGTGTGCATTCGATGTATCGATTCGATTTTGACCCTTATCGATAATTACTTATTAGTTATCGATTTGTACATATGCTTATCATTGTCGTTTCAATAAGGTTTCGATTTTTTCGATTTCGATTTATCGATTTTTGGGGGCTTAAAATTCGGTTATCGATTATACCAATAAAAAAATTTGCGGGATTCCAAGCAAGTATATCACTATAATCACGCCTAACTAATATGGACAAAAAAAGCTAAAATAAGACTTTTTTAGCAAATGCCATGTTACAGGAAACGCTAATAGAATAATTTCCTCAAAATACTTCTTCCTTTCATCAATCATCCTTTAATAATGGATGGTTGTTGGATTCCATAAGCATCTCATTCTCCTTCGCTCAAGATTGGTACGATGAGTGGTTTCAACTGGCAAGATACACAATCGCCCACCTATCCATAAGAACAATAAAAGTGTTAGAAACAGTTAACATTCCATCGATATATCACTCATGTTGGTTGAGTGTCATTACTTAAACCTCTCACTTGTTATATCCGAACGCTAGCATACTAAAAGAACTTATGGTAATTCAAGCTGCGAGTAGTAGTAATCCAACTACTACTTTTTAAAGTCGCAAGTGAAATGACATTATTTCAAGTCTAAGAAAGCATGACAAAACAAACCATGAACTAGTACTCTCTCCCTGCTGTAGGGCAACTAGAACTAGCAACATCTTTAAAAGGTGACTAATCCGTTAACAATACTAGTTTAACAAAACAAACAGTATTTCCAAAGCATAGTTCAAGAGGTAGTTGAGTCAACTCTTAAAATGCCTCATCCTCTCCAAATCTTATACCAAACTGGTAAGTTCTAATACATTTCCTCTAAGCAAAATAAAATACATCATTAATTTGAACTTCATTCCCTTGAGCTTTAAATATGATCATTCCTTAAATATGGTATCCCTTGCTGAAAGTCCTAACCTTTGAACCTGGAAGAAATTAAGAAAAATATTAAGAACTTTGTAATACGCCACATTCTTTTATAAGTATATTATTTAAAATGGAGAACTTACATAGCAGCTAACAAACTCTAGCAAACATCGTCGGTGGAAGCTTCTTTGCCAAGATTAGTAAAATCTAATAAGAATATATATTAACAAGTCAAGCAATTAATATATTATTTAAATATCTTAAGCAATACAATAAAATTAATTAAAATATACAAACCTTCCTCGAGTGTCTCGAGAAAATCTAAATCTTCCTCAACATTTACAGAAAGTGATTCACTCCGAAGCCAATCTTGAAGGCACACTAGAGTTTCAACCAATTTATGAGTTAATGAACTCCTAAATTGGTCAAGAATACGCCCTCTAGTACTAAATGTACTTTCAGATGCCACACTTGAAATAGGAATAGCAAGCACATCTCGAGCCATCTTAGCAAGAATAGGAAATCTAGGTGTGTTCACCTTCCACCAAGCCAAGATATCAAAGTCTGGTCTTTCATTTTCAGGATCTTCTGTAAGATACTTTTCCAATTCTATTTTAGAATCTACACCTCCACTTGCATCTTTATGTTTCCTTATTTCATCTAAAAGTTCACCTAAACCAGGAGTTGAAGTTTCCATTGTGCTGAATGAAGAGCTTGGCAAAGAGGTAGAAACTTTACCACCAGTATCTTTTGAAACCGACTTAGAGACATACTCATTAAACAATGAACTCATATAAGTATGAACCTCTTTTTCAATAATTGTCCCTTCATCTCCAAACATCTTCTTAAGTACAAAACTAACAGTAGTAAACTTGTAGCGAGGATCCATAACACAAGCAATGAAAATTATTTTGTTCATTTTTGTTGGTTCACCCCAATACTTTTCAAATTTTTTCCACATACTTGATGCCATCTCACTCAAAAGTTCATCTTCATTTGTTATTAATCGATTTAAGTAATCATCAACTTGACCAATTTCAAGAAAATGGGCATTTGATGTTACATAAAGTGATCCGGACATTTTCAAAGTGAGATTATAAAATATTTCAAGAAATTGTGCAATTCTCTTTACATCATCCCAATCAGTTCTTGTAAGCATACCTACAGGCTTTCCATCTGAAATAGCATCAAACATAAGATAACGTGACAAGACGATATTACGATCAGAATATTCTTTAATTGCACGCTCATATTCAATAGCCCCGCTCAATATCAAGTAGGTGGAATTCCACCTTGTAAGAACATCTAAGCATAAAGACTTCTTGACAATATTTTCACTTTTACAACATTCCTGAAACTTCCTCAACCTAGCAGGAGACTGTCTAATGTATCTGACTGCACATCTAACACGAGCAATAGAAATACCTGACTCTTTTAAACCATCTTTCACAATAAGATTTACAATATGAGACATGCATCTCATGTGAAGGTGTTGACCATTCATGGAATTGGTTCCCCAATCATCTAATTTGTCAGACAACTTCTCCACGATCACATCATTTGAACTAGCATTGTCAACTATGACAGAGAAAATCTTTTGCAAACCCCACTCATGCAAATAATCAATAATACACCTTGCCATATCTTCACTTTTATGACTAGTAATTGGAGAAAAGTTAATAATTTTTTTATGCATAATCCATTCACTATCAATCCAATGGGCTCTGATGCACATATAGTTAATTTTTTAAATAGAAGTCCATGTATCAATGGTAAGACTTACTCTTTGACTTGTTCCTTTAAAAAATTTCATTAATTTATTTTTTTCACATTAAAAAGAGCAAAATAATCCTGTGTAATGGTAGTACGGGAAGGAATATGAAAACAAGGTTGTGCCACTTTCATAAAGTTTCTAAAGCCTTCTTTCTCAACAAAACTAAATGGAAGTTCATCAACAATCACTGTATGACACAAAGCCATCCTACACTCTTCTTGATCAAATTTTCATGGAATAAGATCACCTTTATTATCCCCCGGTACTGTTTGATATGGTAATAGTTTTTGACCTTTTTCAACTTTATAAGGATTCCTTGGACATTTACTGATATGACTATTCATTTGTGTCATACTTTTGCCTTTTGTCTCAAAATATTTTTGTCCACAAAATCTACATGCATATTTATTATTTCCTTTAGCATCAACTTTTTCTTCAAAAAAATCCCATGCTCGAGATCGTTTTTTTCCTTTCTTTGTAACTGTCGAGTGAGTTGTTGCAGCAGTAGACTCAGAACCTCTACTTTCATCAACCACTTGATCAATTTTATCATTTTCAGCCATATGAAGTGAATGAAGAATGTAACTTACAGTCTTAAACGAGTTGAATGAAGCAAAGCAAGACGATGTCAGCACTCCTCGCTCTTGACCTAAAAATTATGGCTGGAAAGAAATCAATTTAAATAAGTTCCTTATCAAATTACTAGGAAAAAGTAGCTTCAGTTCATTTACACATACTTGCAGTCAACATACATGAATACATTCCAAACTAAAACTTCAGGGCAGCTTAAAAATACATACTACTTTTAATAGTTGTCTCACCCTACGCTAGATTCTTTATCAGATTCATTAACCTGGCCAAGACATGGTCCCTTTTAAAATAACATTTTTATTAGACTCTTTAGTGCAAAGTTCTTACTGATACCAAACTATAACAAGGAATAGAATACATAACAGAACTTCATGTGCCTTTCATTAGCACCTGATGGATAGCAAGAAAGTGCATCTATTACTTTCAATGTGATGAAGCTACTTTTTCAAATTTCCTACTTTAAATAAGAACTCAGACATAAACCCTAACCACAAGCTGCTCACAACAATCAAAAATTCAAGGTAAACCTCTCTTATCTCTTGATGTTCTAGATAAAGGAACCCTTTTTCACAATTATTTTCAGATATAAAACAAGACAACCCAAAACTTTCAGCAACTTTCAATAAAAACTGAATTTAAAAGAACAGTGTCTTACCAATTGAATCTCGTCTTAGAGATGTCAAGTGAGCGCAACTGCAAGTAAAAGTTTCAGCTTTGGTTTGTATCCACTTAGAAGAACATTAAGAATTAAAAAGGAATTATGCATCACTAAAACTTTGTCATTGTTCATCATCTATCACAAAAATAGAACCTTTATTAGTATTAAAACAACTATAATCTTTATATGGTACCTGCCAAGAGCTTTCTGGAAACGGCGATAATCAACGGCGACAGTGGCGAGTGGCGATAGAACAGAGCTATGTTTGTACTTTGTAAGCAGAAAGTGAAGACTGAAGACTAAAGAGAAAGCAGCGCTGAAGGAAGAAATAATAGGGTTAGCCGGTTAGGGACTTAAGTGAAGGAAATGGTAGTATTATAGAATAAGGGTATATTTGTCTTTTTAGTATATCTTATTGGTTTATCGATAAACCGATAACCGAAGAGGACAAAATCGAAATCGAAATCGATAACTCAATTAGGAAAATTTCGAAATCGAAATCGATAAATCGATAAACCAATAACAAATAATCGATTCGATTTATCAATAAACTGATTCGAATGCACACCCCTATGCTTGACTAGTTGTTGTTGTTGTAGGCAAACTCTGCTAATGGCAAGAACTGATCCCAAGAACCTCCAAAGTCAATGACACATGCTCAGAGCATATCCTCCAAAATCTAAATTGTATGCTCGGACTGTCCGTCCGTTTGAGGGTAAAATGTTGTGCTCAACTCGACCCGCTACCCAACTCACGTTGTACTGCCCTCCAAAAATGCGAGGTAAACTGCGTACCCTGATCAAAAATGATAGACACGGGCACTCCATGAATACGAACAATCTCCGGGATATAGATCTCAGCCAATCGCTCCGAGGAATAGGAAACTGCCACAGGAATGAAATGTGCTGACTTGGTCAGCCTATCAGCAATAACTCATACTGCATTAAACTTCCTCTAAGCCCATGAGAGTCCAACAACGAAGTCCATAGTGATCCGCTCCCACTTCTACTTAGGAATCTCAATCTTCTGAAAAAAACCACCAGGTCTCTGATGCTCGTACTTTACCTGCTGACAATTCAAACACTGAGCTACATATGCAACAATATCCTTCTTCATCCTCTTCCACCAATAGTGTTGCCGCAAATCCTGATACATCTTAGCGGCGCCCGGATGAATAGAATACTGGGAACTATGGGCCTCCTCTAGAATCAACTCAAGAAGTCCATCCATATTAGGCACACAAATGCGACCCTGCATCCTTAGAACTCCATCATCTCGAACTGCAAACTGCTTGGCACCTCCGTGCTGCACTGTGTCTCTAAGGACAAACAAATGAGGGTCATCATACTGCCGATCTCGGATACGCTTAAATAATGAAAAACGAGCGACTATGCAAGCTAAAACACGGCTGGGCTCAAAAACATCCAACCTCACGAACTGATTGGCTAAAGCTTGAACATCCAAAGCAAGTGGCCTCTCA
Organism: Nicotiana sylvestris; assembly: GCF_000393655.2. Classification (NCBI taxonomy): domain Eukaryota; kingdom Viridiplantae; phylum Streptophyta; class Magnoliopsida; order Solanales; family Solanaceae; genus Nicotiana; species Nicotiana sylvestris. The sequence continues at coordinate 150,244,581 of NC_091059.1, read as the reverse complement.
CCGACCGGAATATATGCAAGGCTGCCCATATTGGCTTACTTCCTACTCAAAGCATCGACCACTACATTGGCCTTTCCTGGATGATACAAGATGGTGATGTCATAGTCTTTCAACAGCTCCAACCACCTCCTCTTCCTCAAATTTAGCTCCTTCTGCTTGAACAAGTATTGCAAACTCTTGTGATCCATGAACAACTCATATGACACGCCATATAAATAATGCCTCCAAATCTTCAGCGTGTGAACAATGGCTGCTAGCTCCAAATCATGAACTAGATAATTCTTCTCGTGGATCTTCAACTGTCGCGAAGCATATGCAATAACCTTGCCATTCTGCATCAACACCGCGCCAAGTCCAATACGCAATGCATCGCAATACATTGTATATGGACTTTAACATGTGGGCAATACCAACACTGGCGCCGTACTCAAAGCTGTCTTGAGCTTCTGAAAGCTCGCCTCACACTCGTCCGACCACCTGAACTAGACACCCTTCTGGGTCAACCTGGTCATCAGGGTAGATGAAAACCCCTCCATAAACCATCGGTAATAACCCGCCAAACCCAAGAAACTCAGGATCTCTGTAGTTGATGTGACCCAGTCCTTGATTGCCGTAATCTTCTTAGGATCCACCTGAATACCCCCTGCTGATACAACATGACCCAAGAATGCAACCGAACTCAACCAAAACTCACACTTCGAAAACTTAGCATACAACTGAATATCCCTCAAAGTCTGAAGAACGACTCGTAGATGCTACTTATGCTCCTCCCGGCTGCGGGAATAAACCAAAATATCATTAATGAAGACTATCACGAACGAATCCAAATAAGGCTTGAACACTTGGTTCATCAAATCCATGAAAGTTGATGGGGCATTTGTCAACCTGAATGACATCACTAAGAACTTATAAGGCCCATACTGAGTGCGAAAAGCTGTATTAGGGACATCGGATGCCCTAATCCTCAACTGATGGTAGCCAAATCTCAAATCAATCTTCAAAAATACCTTGGCACCCTGAAGCTGATCAAACAAATCATCAATCCTCGGCAATAGATACTTGTTCTTGATGGTGACTTTGTTCAACTATCGATAATCTATACAGATCCTCATCGACCCATCCTTCTTCTTAACAAATAACACCGACGCACCCCAAGGCGAGACACTCGGTCTAATAAAGCCTTTATCCAGCAAGTCCTGCAATTGTTATTTTAATCCTTTCAACTCTAGCGTGGCCATACGATATGGCAGAGTAGAAATGGGTTGAGTACCCGGAGCCCAATCAATACAAAAGTCAATGTCCCTGTTGGGTGGCATCCTCGGCAGGTCTGAAGGGAATACCTCTGGAAACTCATGAACAATAGGCATAGAATCCATAGAAGGAACCTCAGCACTAGAATCACGAACATACGCCAAATGGGCCAAATATCCCTTATCAACCATACGCCGAGCCTTCATATATGAGATAACCCTACTGGTAGAATGACCAGGAGTCCCTATCCACTCCAAACGAGGTAACCCCGACAATGTTAAGGTCACGGTGTTGGCATGACAATCCAATATAGCATAATAAGAGGATAACCAATCCATCCGCAGAATGACATCGAAATCCACCATATCGAGAAGTAAAAGATATACATGGGTCTCAAGACCCCCAATAACGACCATGCAAGCACGATAAACATGATCTACCACAATAGAATCACCCACCGGTGTAGACACATATACAAGAGCACTCAAAGAATCACGAGTCACAACCAGACAAGGGGCAAAACAAGATGATACATAAGAATATGTGGACCCTGGATCAAATTGAACTGTGGCATCTCTACAGCACACTGAAACCGTACCTATGATAACTATATCGGAGGCCTCAGCCTCAGGTCTGCCTGGCATAGCATAACATCGGGGTTGGGCCCCATCACTCTGAACTGCATCCCTAGGACGACCTCCTGCTAGCTGGCCTCCACCTCTAATACCACGATACCTACCTCTAGCTAGCTGAGCGAGTGGTGAAAATCCTGGTGCTAGAACTATAACACGAGAACCATAGTGCTGAGAACTGCTCGAGGCTCGAGGGCAAAACCTAGCAATGTGCCTCGTATCACCATAAGTATAGCAAAACTTGGTCTGCTGACCCTGACGGCCTGGATAACCACCCTAAAAACTCTGGAGCGGAGGTGCACTGATAGGATCTGGTGGTGCACTGTAGGGTAAGTGATCAGAATACTGCATGTGAGAACCACAGCCACCTAGAGCACCATGAGAAACCTGAAGTACTGACTGAAATGTCCTAGGAGGATGGCCTCTACCAAAGGAATCCCTGCCTCCAGACAAGGCACCACTGAATTTTCTAGAATGACGAGGCCTCTTATCATACCCCTGAATGCTCCCCTGAGCTAAAACCATTTCAACCTGCCTGGCCACATTGGCCGCATCTTAGAAAGAAATCTCGCTACCTGTCTCCTTATCCATCTGCAGTCTAATAGGCTGAGTGAGTCCCTCAATAAACCTCCCCACCCTCTCTCTCTCTCTCTCTCTCTCTCTCTCGGTAGGGAGTATCAGAAGAGCATGACAAGCCAAATCAATAAACCTTGTCTCATACTAGGTGACAGTCATAGAACCCTACTGGAGACATTCGAACCGCCTGCAGTACTCCTCTCTCTGAGTGACGGAAAGAAACTTCTCGAGAAATAGCTGTGAGAACTGGTCCCAAGTGAGAGCCAGTAATCTAACTGGTCCCAAGTGAGAGCCAGTAATCTAACTGGTCTGGCCAAACAATAATCTCTCCACCATTTCTTGGCGGAACCTGACAGACGGAAAGCAGCAAAGTCGACCCTATTGGTTTCCACTATCCCCATGTTCCAAAGAACCTCATGACAGTTGTCTAAGTAATCCTGGGGATCATCTGAAGATATACCACCATAAGTAGTAGTGAACAGCTTGGTGAACCTGTCCAACCTCCACAAAGCTTTGGCAGACATAGCTGCTCCATCACTGGTCTGAGCTACTACACCCGGCTGAACTACTCCAACTAGCTGAGCTGCTGGAGTCTGAAACTGGGGAGCCATCTGCTCTGGAGTGCGGGTAGCGGGAGTCAGTGCTCCTCCCCCAGCCTGAGAGACGATTAGTGCTACAAGAAGTAAGCCTGCCTGGGTGACACTCTCCATAAGCCCCACTAGACGGACCAAAGAATCCTGAAGTACTAGGGTAGCAATGAACCCCTCTGGACCTGAGTTGGGCCCACCGAAACTGTCTGGGACGGAACCTCATCATCAAGCTCTACCTGAGGCTCCGCCGCTAGGGCTGCTGCTTTAGGCTAAGCTCTGCCCCTGCCTCGGCCCCTAGCACGGCCTCGGCCTCATCCTCAACTCCTCGTGGGAGCTGCTGCTGAAGGCTCGGGCTGCTAGTCAACGGATGAAGAAGCACGTGTTTTCGCCATCTGTGAAAGAATAGAGTAGAAGTTCAATTAGCATTAAAAAACCAAATCGCACGATAAAGAAGAATGGAAGTAAAACTGTTCCTAACTCTGTAGCCTCTAGAGGACAAGCACAGACATCTCCGTATCGATCCCTCAGACTCTACCAAGCTTGTCCGTGAAATTTGAGACCTAAGAAACCTAGAGCTCTGATACCAACTACCACAACCCGGATTTCCCACCCTCTAGAGTCGTGATGACACCTACTAGTGAAAGCTAGGCAAGCCAACTATTCCGATTAATTTATCATCTTTATTTTTAACTTCTTTACAATTGAGAGCTAATATATTATAAACATCGGAAATAATAAAGCGGAAGAACGAAATTTAACGATTAAGCTAATACCAATACGAATCCATAAACATAAACCACCCAGAACTGGTATCACAATCTCACGGACTATCTAAGAATACTATAAATAGGGTCCGAACAAAATAAATACATGTATGTATTTGAAATAGTAAAGAATAGAAGAAAACTAGATAGGAAGGGGACGCCAAGGCCTGCGGACGCCTGCAGGACTACCTCGGGTCTATTGATGGTCTGAAGGCAGCAACCCCTAGCTAAGGTCCGTATGCTCCAGTACCGGGATCTGCACAAAAGAGTGCATAGTGTAGTATCATTACAACTGATCCCATATACTGAGTAAGCGTCGAGTCTAACCTCGGTGAAGTAGTGACGAGGCTAGGACACACAAACAATCATAACCTGCAGTGAAATAGTATCTTGCAGAATAACAGTAATAGAAGTAATTCAAAAGTAATGGGGGAGGGGTAACATGCTATGGGGGAAATACCAACGTAAAGAATCACGGTAATAATGGAATAAGACAATTAAGGTACTTGAACCTAAAACAGCAAGAAATCATAACAACAGGCAATAAGTGCACGGAATCACCCTTCGTGCTTTTGCTCTCAATCCTCACCAATGCAATCAAGTATGAAAATATTCACGGCATCACCCTTCGTACTATATCTCTCTTCCTCACCATGTAAATATTGTAAATGTGCACGACATCGCCCTTCGTGCTTTATTTCTCTTCCTCACCATATGTATCAATATCAATGAAAATGTATACGGCATCACCCTTCGTGCTTTATCATTATTTCCTCACAAAATGCATAAGTATGAATGTGCACGGCATCATCCTTCGTGCTTTATCTCTCTTTCCTCACCCGAACAATAGCAACAACAACATCCCGGCAAGAGAATCAACAGTAAGAAATAAATACGTCCCGGCAAGGGAATCAATTATAACCAAACTTGTACCAACAATTAACTTCACAAATAAACCTCAACTAGAGCCAATGCTCATTAATAAACAAATACCAAGAAAATAATCATACATCTTGCTCAACATGGATAATCAACAATTTTGGCAATTGAAGTACTTATTAAGAAACACAATGATCACAATTTAAGACTCACGGTAATACTTGACACCAACATATAGATATTCGTCACCACACTTATACGTCGTACACTATACTAGCACATAGCAAATAAAGCACAATACCTATTCCCTCAAGCTAAGGTTAGACCAAACACTTACCTCGAACTTCCACGGCCAACTCAAGCCTCAAACACCGCTTTTCCTTTAGAATTCACCTCCAACTTATTGTATCTAGCCCAAATTAATTTAACAACATCAATAAGTGCTAAAGAATTCATACCCAATGCTTAATTATAGGTTTTCTATCATTTTTCCCAAAAAGTAAAAAATCGACCTCGGGTCCGTTTGATCAAAACCCGAGGTTCGGACCAAAATCCGATCACCCATTCACCCAGGAGTCTGAATATGGAATTAGTTTCGAAATCTGACCCCAAAACGAGGTCTAAATTCCAATTATTCAAAAAGCCCTAATTCTACCCAAAATCCCTAATTCTACCATGGAAGGACAATATAGGCCTAGAAATCTAATGGGTGTTGATGGAAAATGAAGGAGATAGGTTTAGGAACACATACCTATGATTTGGTGTTGATTTTGCTCTTCAAAAATCGCCTAGGTTCTGACTTTGGGGAAGGAGATGTGAAAATATGGCTTATTCCCGTTTCTGCTACTGTTTAAGTGCTGGGCGACAGTGTTCATCACGTTCGCCAGAGCATTGTCGCGTTCGTGAAGAGCTACCAGTAGTGGACTTACACGATCGCGGGAGAAGCTTCGCGTTTGCGAAGGCTTAGCCCAACCTGGCCTTCACGTTCACGATAGAGGGGTCGCGTTCACGTAGTTCTCCCTAGGTTTCATAACCAGCCTATCCTAAAGCTACGCGTTCGTGGTTGACCGGTCGTGTTCGCGTAGAGCAAACCCCCCAATGCTCCGCATTCGTGACCTGGGTCTCGCATTCGCATAGGGAAAATTCCACCCCCAGCCCAGTTCCCCTTCGCGATCACGAGAGTTACTACACGATCGTGATGCACAAAATGTCTGTGCACCAGAAGTAACAAAACCTGCAACTTTCCTAAGTGTAAAAACATCCCGTGGCATATCCAAAACTCACCTGAGCCCTCGGGGCTCCAAACCAAACATGCACACAACCCAAAAAAATCATACGGACTTACTCATGTGATCAAATCGCCAAAATAATGCCTCGAACTACGAGTTTAGCATCAAAATCAAAGAAAAATCTCCATAACTCTTAAGTTCAAATTTTAACAACCGAGGGTCTGATTCACATCATATCAAGTCCGTTTTTACCAATTTTACATGCTCAACTTAAATACCATATAAGACCTGTACCGGGCTTCGGAACAAAAATATGGGCCCGATAGCATCAAATTCAAACACATTTAAATTTCTAAAAACTCTTAAAATTTCAGTTAAATAATTTTCTTTAAAAATTCATTTCTCGGGCTTGGGACCTCGGAATTCAATTTCTGGCATACGTCTAAGTCCCATATTTTTCTACGGACCCTCAAGGACTGTCAAATCATGAGTCCGGGTCCGTTTACCCAAAATATTGACCGAAGTCAACTTAAATTCAATTTTAAAGGTAAAATTAGCATTTTTATCAAATTTTTACATAAAAGCATTCCGGATATACGCCCGGACCGCACACGCAAATTGAGGTAAGATAAAAGGAGGTTTTAAGGCCTTGGAACACATAATTGACTCGTAAATCAAGTGATGACCTTTTGGGTCATCACAGGACAACATGTGGAAAAATTGGACACCCAATAAAAAATTGCAAGTTCAAGAAAGTTGCACCAACACCATCACAAGAAGTCCTTTAATGTTCAGAAATGCACCACAAAAAGGAAGATAATGATGGATGGAAGATAGTAACCTTGCCAAGATGGAAGAGGCCAAACCACCAACCCATAAAGGGAATAACAATAGAGTAGGAAATGAAAATGAACAACATCATGCACCAAAATCACAAAAGATCCAGGTAAAGATGTTTGATGCAAATTTTGGTAAGCTTCTGGAAACCAAAACTTTTTAACACAATTCAAAATCAAATAGTCACAAACAAGGCCCAATGGACCAATGAACAAACACAATCCCACCCTCATTCCCCAGTAGCCCAACTCATAAGACCTTAGCCCAAGCACAGTTCTGAAAGAAAGGTGGGGGCGAGGCTTGATGGAAAAGATACGGACAAGTCAACTGGGACCGCCCAGGTTGCATCGCTAGAGGCCCCCATCATTAGCCCAATTTCAAGGCTACACCTGACAAGATCTACTGGTTTGGGCCATCACTCCTCAAACCAATCAGCCAATTGGGTCCATACTCAATCGGACCCGGCGACATCTCCAATGTTTGCGACTAAAGAGCCCCAATCCCAACAAACTTCATCGTTTTCTGCTCTAGCAGAGAAGAGCCAGTCTCTACCACTAGGGAACATTACAAAGAAGATCAATAGAGCCGTAGAGCTTCTGAAAAGGAAAAATGCCTTGAAAATGGAGGGAGAGGGTTATGGACCTCTACGCACGGACTCCCTTCTACTGGCTCTATCAGGGCGATAAAGTTAAGTATGGAGAACATCAAGAGTCTAGGGCCCCTGTGTCCCAAGACATGAGTCTAGGCTCTCACCACAGTCGAGGAGTGATCAAGCCACTTCTGAACCTAACCCCAGTGCTGAACATGAGGAGCAAGAACCAGAAGGAACTAATGATACCTCCCTAGGGGATGGAGAAGGCTCACAGAAACCAGTTCCCCACCATGCAACCACCCTTAATGAACTACATCATGTTAAATATTAGGAGTGGAAACAATACAGAGTTCAAGAGACACTGCCTTGACATGGTTCAACTCCACAAACTAGCACTGCTGGTTCTGCTAGAGCCAAAAATGGTTGATCATAAGAAGCTGACTGAGGATTTACAATTTGATATGCTCATCCAGTCTCCAGTCGTGGGTTTGTTAGGTGGGATTGTCATGATGTGAAAAGCAGATTGTGTGCAGGTTGATGAGGTGTCCACTACTCCACAAGGCATTCATGCCATGGTGAAGGTACTCCCCTCCCAAACTCCCTGGTTATTTTCGGTCATCTATGCTAGCACCATATTAGTTGATAGGAAACTATTATGGGATAATTTAGTTATTATCTCTAAAATTTATACTGAAAATTGGTTTGTAGGTGGTGACTTTAATGAAGCATTAAAAGCTAGGGGCAACCCCATTAAACCAAACCGTAGCAACCTCTTTTGGAAGTGCCTTAATGAATGAAGTTAGTTGACTTAGGATACAAGGGTAATAAATACACTTGGACCAACAAAAGATATAAAAATAGGAGCAGTTTAATTTTAGAAAGAATAGACATATATTTTGCTAATGACTGCTGGATTTCTTAGTACCCTGAGGCTTGTGTAAACCATCTTCCTAGGACCCACTCTGATCACTGCCATTTACAAATAATGCTAAATGAGGATACTGTCAATAATACTAATAGGCCCTTCAAGTTTGAATCCATGTGGACTAGCCCCCATCCTTTCCTAGTATCATCACTGAGGCTTTCACCCCAAACTCTCCGCTAATCCAATCAACCAGCACCTTCAAAACATAGTAACTAAGTGGAACAGGCACACCTTTGTCAATATCTTCCACAAAAACTTAGAAGGATCCTGGCCAGAATTGCTGGAATCTAAAAATCCCTCAACTACTAGTTTAGCAACTTCCTACTGAATCTTGAAAGTAGCCTGATTAGAGATTTGGACTTTATCCTCAGAAATGAGGAAGATTCCTGAAAACTCAAGTCAAGGGTTAATTGGCTAACTGAAGGTGATGCCAACACTAGTTTTTTTTACACCTCCACTCTTAATAGGAGAAGGAGTAATATGATCCTACCCTTTAAAGATGACAGTGGGAACTGGCTCTATGACCAAGGAGATTAAGAACTCCATAGCACTTCTTCAGGAGCCTTTACATTTCCGCCCACACCCAAGCCCCCATTCACACTACCAATCATCTAGACATGACCCATACTCTCTCAAACTGTCAAAGAGAAAACTTGGACAGATGGTCCAGATGGGTTATACCCTTTAAGGCTTCTGGTCCAGATGGGTTACACCCTTTTTTCTATCAAAGATACTGGAGCATTATGGGAAAATCAATGATAGACTTTTGTAAGTCCTATTTTGACACACATTCCATGGATGAAACCATGAACCAGACTCTACTTTGCCTCATCTCCAAGTGTCCCCAAGCTACTATGCTAAAAAACTTTAGACCAATAGGGCTTTGTAATACCATCTATAAGACCATTACAAAGGTCATTGTTAGTAGAATCAAGCCACTCTTCCCTAACATAATTGGCCCTAGCTATGCAAGTTTTTTATCCAACAAAAGGGCCTCAGATAATGCCATTATAGTCCAAGAATATATCACTCACTTTGGTAAAATGAGAACGAATCAGGCTCACATGATCCTTAAAATTGACTTAAAAAAGCCTTTAACAAGAAGGAGTGGTCCTTCATTCGAGACACACTACAAGCTTTCAACTTCCCACCTGGGTTAACTAAGTTAATCCTATCCTGCATTAGCTCCTCTAACATCTCTATCCTAGTTAATGGTGGTAATACTAATACCTTCAAACCTTCTAGGGAAATTAGGCAAGGGTATCCCATCTCCCTATACATGTTCATCATGTGCATGGAGAGGATCTCCAGGCTCATTTATAGGACTACATGAAAAGCAATGGCTTCCCATCAGTATTAGTAGGTCCGTCCCAAAGATATCCCATCTCTTTTTTGCTGATGATCTTACCTTGTTTGCAAATGCAAACATCAGGAACTACAACACAATCTACCCTATCCTGCAGTCTTTCTATGAAGGTTCTGGCAAATAAATAAATATCACTAAGTCTAGGGTACTTTTCTCCTCTAACATAAAGCCTGACACTATATAGAACCTTATAAGTGCTATTTCCATTCAAGCTACAACATCCTTTGGTAAGTATCTGCGATTTCTAATATTCCATAAGAGACCCTTCAATAGTGATTTCAAGTTCATATTAGATAATATGCAATCCAATCTTTCTGGCTAGAAAACAAATTACCTAAATATGACTGGAAGAATTGTCCGGGCTAAAGCCTCTCTTAGCAGTATTGCAAGCCATGTCATGCAATACATCAAGATACCCACCAAGGCTACCAACCAAATTGATAGAACTCAAGGGAATTTTATCTGGAGTACTACACCAAATAAGAAGAAAATGCACTTGGTCAACTATGACAAAATCACTAAGCAGAAATCTCATGGTGGGCTAGGATTATAGAAAACTGAATGCAAGAACAAAGCCTCCCATGCTGGACTGGCCTGGAGGATTTACCACAACACCTCTAGCTTGTGGGCTAGAGTCCTCATCTCCAAACATTGTAACTGGAAACATACCTTTAGGAAGCATAAGTCCCCAATCTGGCAATGTATCCTCAAAGGTTGAGATACATGTAATAAGGCCAATAGATGTGTGTTCCACAAAGGAAATAGGGCGAGCTTCCTTAATGATGCCTGGATTCCCAATCATCCAACCATTAGGGACATGATTGAGGGTCCACTTACCCCAATGATATTCCTACCAAAGTGGACACTATCTATAATTCTGAAAATTGAAATACTTCATCCATCTCCATGAACCTCCATGAGAATATAACCAACTCAATCAAATCCACATTCATCCCTATAAACTCTGCCAAGGAAGATATGTTAATTTGGGGGCTGACTCAAAATGGTTCCTTTACCACCAAATCAGCCTATGCCTTCCTTAGCAACAACAATAAGCTTCTGATGAATGAGGAATGGGTTAACTTCAGCTGGATGTGGAGGTTAAAAGTTCCAAACAAAATAAAAACCTTCATCTAGCTGCTTGCACATGACAGGTTCCCACTGGTGCTTTCCTACACATAATTGGAATCAAGTGCAACCTTGCATGTTGTTTCTGCTCTACCATTCCTAAAAGTAGTGATCACATCATCCTTGAATGCCCCAATGCAACCCAATTCTAGCATGATCTAATATCAGAAGGAACTATTGAAAGCCAACAATCGAATCCTATCTTTTTAGCCCAATTATGGCCAACCACATGGAATAAGTTAAGGAAACTGTCCTTTAATAACATTATCTTATGAGAAACTATTATCCCTTTCTGCTTCTGGCACATTTGGCTAACGAGGAACTATAATCTATTTAATAATAAGGAAGATACCATCTCAACTGACAACATTATTGCCAACTCAACTAAGTACTACACAATAGCACACAAAGGAGTGATTAGGAAGTTTTTTCCTATCAGAGTTAAATGGGAGCCCCCAATGAGGGAGCACTATACACTGATGGGGCGACTAAGGGTAACCTAGGCATTGGAGGAATTAGTGGGGTATTTAGGACACATAATGAAGACTGAGTTCTGGGGTATATGGAAAACATGCCACACACCACCAACACCGTGTCAGAGTTAATTGCATTGCTAAAAAGTCTCCAAATTGCAAAACAAAATGAATGGATACCGCTGGAAGTAGCTACAGACTCGGCATAGGTAATAAGGTTGCTAATCACTGGAAATATAACTTATGTTCCTATTATATGTGAACACAGGTTGTTGATCCAAAGGATGGAGTAGTAGTGAGAGACTGTTACAAAGAGCAAAATAGAGTGGCCGATGCATTGGTAAAAGAGGGAGCAAAAATAGAATTTTTTGGAAGAACTACCATGCTAACAGTTCCTCCGATGTTTACAAATGAATTATTTTGGGCAGACATCCTAGGAACTGAAGTAACCTGATATTTTTTGACATGTAATATTGATACACTGGAAGAACATGTCCGTTTTAGGGGGGGATTACAATACCCCCAGCTAACCAGCACTTTGTAATGTAGTTTTTGATATATATAATTTCCCTTTTGACAAAAAAAAATATGGCTTAGTAATATACGTATTGAAACAACCAAAATAACCTTTATGTATTAAATAACATTTAAAACGTAAATACAATGTCTATTTTAATCCATGCAATACAATTCATGCACTAGTAATCACTTATTACAATTTTTTATTACTAATCCTTACATCAATAACCTACTAATTTGATACACGGTCAGTAATTTTTTGCATATAAAAATTTAATTTTAAATTAATATCTCATTTATTTCAATATGGGTTAGACTTACCTCTTTAAGGATCAGTATAACTCGCTTTATTTATCGAAGGCGTTATATTTCATTAATATCCTTAATACATTTCACGTTTTATAAAACCTCGTTGCTAGTCTGCAGTCTCAAAAACTTCACCATTTGTGGATAGATGCCATATGAAATGTTAGCTATAGTTAAGTAAATCTCATATATAACACGACTATGACTTTTCTCAATCAAAATTTTGAGGGGTCTTTTGGTTCCAGAGAAAGTTATTTAGGGATTAATAATCCTAAAATTATAATTCTAAGATTATTATCCCACATTCGCTATCGGTTGTCCAATACCATCATTTTGATATAAATTTTATATCCATATTAGTTAATACTCAATAACTAAATATCAAATAAATACTAAAATTTAAATTTTATTTCGCTTTTATAATCCTAATCCCGATAACCAAACAACCGCTTAAGTACGAAAAGAGAAAACCTGTAAACAGTCAAACAGAAGGGGTTAAAAGAAAATAAAGCAAAATCGAGGTAATAAATATAGGAAAAATGATACTGTATAGTCGCTCTCAAACTATTAATTAAAAAAGTATATATTTTTTGTATATTTATATATTTTATATATTATATATAAAAATTATATAAATTTTATACGTTTTTTCGGCTACAGAACGTAAATAATTTTTGGAGCGGGCTAAAAGTGAAAAAAGCCCATAAATCTACACCGTGCGCTTTATAGCCCAAAAAGCCCTAAAATCACGAGCTCTAACGACGACGAGTCACGAGTGCAGCACTAGGAGAGAACCCGGTAAGAAGCGGAGAAGAAGCTGATCGCCAATTTCATCAAACCCTAATTGATAATCCAGGTAATATCTAATGGATTCTTCCTCACCACACTGTTCTACTTTTAGGGTACATTGTTGATCACCATTCCCTGGAAAGGGTCGAGACGGGAAGAAACCCTAGTTACGAATCTATTAAAATGCTCATCGGCTTCCGATATTTCTGTATTTCCTGCCTTCCTTGTGTTGCGAATTGATTTATGTTCGTGGCAGAATGGGTTCATACATTTATCCCTAGAGTTTGTTTTGTTTTTGGTGTTGTTTTTCAGCATTTATCGTCTTTTGCTAGAAAAGCTCCAATTTTTTTTGGTCTTACCTCCTGAGGTGATGTTACTTGTGTTAAGCAACAGTGAAGTTCTATTTTCAAATATTAGCATATTTCCCCTGCAGAGAGCTTCAACCATAACATCACACTTGCTCCAAAGGGCGAGACTGTCAGGAAATAATTGGAATGCTGGAATTGCAAGATGTCATGAAAAGATTTTTTTTTTTACTTGTGTAATAAGAAAATTCTTGAATGTCAGGGGTGTGTTTGGTTACTTTTATTTGTTGAAAAATTCTCCAGCAAAGGGTTAAAGTAACTATTAGTTAGTCATTTTCCTCTGAGGATATTCCGAACCTTTTTTTTTTTTTTTGATGAAGTGCAAATATTCTGAATCTTACTATATGACTTGCTTCAGCCAACTATTAAACATTTTTGTCAACTTTAGCTTTAAAAGATATCACCAAAGCACTGTCTTTCATCTTTTACGATTCCCATACATACTCTATTTTTAGACCCAACCAAATATTGAAGATGATTTAATTGTTGCCAAAGTGAATCCTTTTCCACGGACAATATTTTAATCATATCCTATTCTTATCTTGGAAGTTGTCCCCAGAGTTCTAGCAATGTTTTACTGAGCACTGGTTACTTAGAAATCCTTTTTCGTGTCTTATCTTAGGGTTCAGGAAATGACATCATTTGCAGGAAACTGGTTTTCTGTTAACTTAAATAGGAAAGGATATATTGCATGTCTTGTAGGATGGTTCTCAGGTCTTAAAAGTAAATTGAGAAAAGGTAAAATGCATAAAGTATATGGCGATCTTACCTCATCTTATGACACGAATGCTTTCTTTATGATAGATTTCAAGCGCTTGGACAAAAATGAGCTTTGGAATCATACCTAGGGATGTATTTGGGGAGTGGGACAAGTCAGGGTGGAGTTTATGGTTTTTATGTATAGTTGGAAGTTCTTCCTCACTCTCAGAAGAGCTATCATCTGCAATAGTTATTGAGTGGATGAGGAGATCAAATATTAATTCGAATAATTATTGATTTGGAGCATCTTGGAGCATATGAGCAATGGAGCTTGTGGAGCTTAGTTTAACTGGGGGATTGCTCTCTTGGTTTCATTATTTTTCTGTTTGAATCTGTTATTTTGGAGCATCATGGAGCATTTAGGCAATGGAGCTTGTGGAGCACAGCTCAATTGGAGGATTGCTCTCTTGGTTTGCTTCATAATTTTTTGGCCTGAATCTGTTATTGTCAAGTCAAATACAGAATGATAGAAGTTTGCATTGTAATTGTTTTAATTATTTCTCATCAGTTTTAACTGGAAGTTCAACTGTTTATAAGTTACATCTTTGTGCAGTGTTGCAGTGAATTCTTCCTTCATTGCTGAGAATGAGTGGCCGTTTTTCACGCACGATTTATGTTGGCAACCTTCCAGCTGATATAAAGGAATCGGAAGTTGAAGATCTATTTTATAAGGTTGGTCATCTTCCACCTATTTAGACACTATCAGCTACAAAGACTTTTTTTTTAGGAGAATGTAGACATCAATTGTACTTAACTCATAGGGATCTAGACTCAACATTTGGTGCATAAATTATACTTGTTAAAAAAAATACAATGGCCTTTGCTTGAGATTACATTGCACACGAATGCATCCTGAGATGTACGCTGAATTTCATTTTAGCAATGTCATCTGTATAAATGGATAAATTTTGATTTGCTTCTTGTTTGCAAAATTATGCAAGAGAAAGCTTAAGTGAGTCTCTTAAGCCGTGGCAGTACCAGTACCCATATTAAGTTATGGCTGAAAACATAATGGTGAGGATGCTACTTCTTTGATATCCTACACTGTATCGTCCTTTTTATTTCCTGTGTGAGGCTGAGTGCTTTCTTCCCTACTTGGTAATATAAGCTAGACATTAGTGGTCAATACCACCAGTATACTATTTACCCAATAGGGAGTAAACAGTTTGGAGGCATTGATTTGGAAGCATTCAGTCTTGTCTTGGAAAGTAGAGCTGGTTTAGCATATATTCTTGCTAAACTATATAAACTTAGAAAGCTGCTTCCTGATTTTAGATATTCTCTCTTTTGCAGTATGGTCGTATATTGGATATTGAGTTGAAGATTCCACCTCGCCCTCCTTGCTTTTCTTTTGTGGAGGTATTTTTATTTTGTATATATACATATATATGGTTTTCTGTAGTTTGAGGGTTGAATTGCTGTTGTCAATTACTGCCTTTGTTTGCTGATTGTCTGTGATTTCCTTTCTGTTTTCTATTCTTTAGTTTGAAAGTTCTCGAGATGCAGAAGATGCCATCAGGGGTAGAGATGGTTACAACTTTGATGGCTGTCGCCTGAGGGTAAGAACAATTCTTACTTGGTTCTGTCATATTCATAGATACAAAGACCTAAGTAGGAAATATGAGCATCCACGTGGTTGATACATGATATAGGTTGAGCTTGCTCATGGAGGAAGAGGGCCATCATCTTCAAGTGATCGCCGAGGCAGCTATGGCAGCAGTGGTGGTGGAGGGCGTTATGGTGTTTCTCGGCATTCTGATTACCGAGGTTCCGCTATAATTTGTTTGGATGTCTCATGAAGTTTCCTGTCTTGAATGCTGTAGATGTAATTGTCCCTGATGATGTAGATGTCTCTTTAACTTTTTCTTGTCATACATATACAGTTATTGTTCGAGGTCTTCCATCTTCTGCTTCTTGGCAAGATTTGAAGGTAAGTGAAATGGCTAAGATATTTGCTTTTGATGGCTCGTATGTGTAGCAATTGCAGTAACCTGCTGGAAATGTGTCAGGATCATATGCGGAAAGCTGGTGAAGTGTGCTTTGCTGAAGTTTCTCGTGACAGTGAAGGTATGAGTTGACATAGCTTGCAGGATCATTTTACGTGTGAATTTGCACAATGCTCAAGAATCCCAGAATCCTGGTGAAGAAACTGCATGAATGCGACGGTGTTCTCCAAGGCAAAAAAGATTAGAAAAAGTGCCGAAGTTTACTGAGGATTTAAGTGCAACTAAAGAGTGGGTTTTTGTCAAATGAAGGAAGAAAGACAATAAAATACACATATCATGGAAGGGCAAATCGCTACAGAGAAACTAGTATAACTTATGTGAACAAAAGAATTAGAAAGCTTCAATTAAGTGCATGGAATAAAAATCATGCCATTCTAGTTCAAAAACCTTAATTAATTTCTAATTTAAATGCATATCAGCTTAAGGTCTTCATTATTTAATGTATTTTTCTTAATTCTGAATTCCCAATTTTCTAATTCTAATCACTATGTTATTCATTTATACTGATTCTTTGATGATTAATATATCACTTTGCCAACTATATTAGTTTTGCCCTCTTCAAGACAGTGCATGGTCAATGATTTGTAGAGCCTAGCACCTTGGTGCTCGTAGTGAAGTGCTGAGACAGCAAGGTGAAGGCCATGCTTCAATGCACTTAGCTTTTGGCCTTTATTGTGCTTCAAGCAAACTTTTGAAAAAAAAATGGACTGCAAGAACAAAATGCAAATATTATATTTTTATTTTTGCGAGAATTAAATATTCAGGAAATCTCCTTAGCAAAGATAAATAAATCAGAAAAGCTGTTTTTAGGTGACATTCGTGTTCTGTTCTCTTGCTGTGTTTATGCCTGTAGTTCTGAATTTTATTATCCATATCAGGTACCTTTGGCATGGTTGACTACACAACTTATGAAGACATGAAGTATGCTGTAAGTTTCTTTCAGCGTCACCATCTAATGGTTTTAAACACTTGTCTAGATGCTGCTATCTACTTCTATTGTTGAGGAGTCCAAACCCTACTTGCAAGGTTACTTTTTCCAAAACCTTAAGTTCTTGGTTTCATTAATATTTGGAAGCATGGTTATTTTCTGGATTTTAACAATTTCCTCAAATATGAGTAATTCTTGTGTTCTAGTTTCAGTACTCACAAATGTTTAAATTTTGAACTCCATTGATAGTAGTTAATTTGTTCATTATTTCCCTTTGGAAAAGTCCAGGCTTATGGCTAACATGTTTTCTTCTTGTTCAGATAAGGAAACTTGATGATACTGAGTTCAGGAATCCTTGGACAAGAACCTACATCCGGGTATTTGTCTATCTTTGTTTTTCCTTATGCTACCATTTTTTATTTTTCCTTCAACCCGAACTTTTGGGAACACATCCTTTAATTCATGTTTAATCTCTCAACATATTTAAGGGGGATGGTGGTGATTGCCTAATTGTATGGGTGGTAGCAGGGATGTTCGTTTTCACAATGTAACGTGTTAATGCATGTTAGTTTGATGCTCACTTTATTTTTCCCCCCCTTCGTATAGGTGAAAGAATACAAGCGAAGTCCTTCAAGAAGTCGCAGTAGGAGCAGAAGTCCAAAGAGGAGCAGGAGCAGGAGCAGAAGCAGAAGTCCAAAGAGGAGTAGGAGGTATTGATGTTCCAGATAATAAATGAGCCTGTTTATGCACATTCCTTTTCCTTTTGATGTCTTACCAGGAGTATCTTCTGCAGCAAATCACCCGGCCGATCACTTTCGAGATCACCAACGCCGAAGTCTAGATCTGCGTCTCCTGTTAAGCCAACCAGGTATATGAGATTGCATTGCTACGTAATATTGTTGTCGTAGGTACTAATTATAGCCTTTTGTTTTCTATTTTCAGTTTAGCTTTTTAAGTTTTTTAAACCCTCGAGCTCTTCATTTGCGTTCAGGTCCAGATCAATGTCAAGGTCGAGGTCTAGGTCTATATCGAGGTCACTGTCAAGGTCCAGATCGGCATCACCACGGCAGGTTAGGCTATGTTTTTGTATTTAATGTTTGATTTTAAGTCTGGTAGAAGCTTAATTATGTCTTGTTGCAGACAGTACTGATCAGAACTTTGGATGATTTATATTTGTCCGTGCCTTAAGACCTTTCTAATGTTTGCTTAATATGGTCATATTTCAGGCACGATCAAACAGTGGCTGATGCTGATGCAAGATTTGTTTAGTGGTGTACTCCTCTTGAAAGGAGAGTCTAAAACTTTGTGCTTAGTTTTGGTTAGAATATGCTATGGACTAGAGCTATGTATTAAATGTGGAACCTTTGGAGGTCTGTACTAGTAATATGTGTTCTTATCTGAGAGCTGCAGTATCCTGTTCTCTCGGCTGTTAGTAGTCTATGGTCAATCAACGTGTATGAGCTATTTTTTCAAGTGGTTTTGCTTCTTAGTGGAGTTCTGACTATCAAAGTTGGACATTGGCTTGTTGAGTTTGCTATTTTAGTGTTGACTAACGGATTGTCTCATTTCGAAGTTGGCATTCATTGAAGCTTTTGATGTTCCGCCTAAATACTTACCCATGATGAAGTATTATTCTGTTGATAATCCTTGTAACTACCTCTGAAGTTTTGTTGCGGAAAACGCCTGTGTAAGAGGTAGCCAGTTAATAACATTAAGACGGGCCTTGAATGAATATTGCAGGATGTAGTCTGTCTTATCGGCTTACAGGTGTGGTGCTTTATAAAAAATGGGTGTAAGACACGTCTGTTAATTTAGGTAACTACATGGGAAAAAAATTTAGATGGAGACTGGTTTCGACTAAGATGGGACAGGTGATTATTGGCATTTCATATTCTTGACCAATTCGATTTGAATTCAAGTGGTACAACACATTTGATGCATATTTACCTTTCACAACTAGTACAAGGACACGACATATATAATCTAACGAACATTGATACTTGTATAGTTCCAATTTTATAAGATGTCTCCGAAGGACTCTTTTAAACATTGATACTTGCCCCTGTTGGGAAAATAGCAGAATAAATATTGAAGATACTACTAAAACGATTATAAAGGTCAGGAAAGCTATTTCTGCGTAGAACCGTTAGATTCGTGGCAACACCTAGGCTACCTGTAATCCGTAACGTACGCCTTGATTAGGCTTGATATTTCGTACCTCTTAATTTACCACTCTTCTATAATCAAAACGTCTTTTCCTTCTCAAAGCGATTTTGCTATATTTTTCTCATACCTTTCCAGTTTCAGATTTAGATCTATCGTGCAAAAATGTCATCAGTTGGGGAACTTGGTTGTACCTACGCTGCATTGCTTCTCTACGATGATGGCATTCCCATCACTGTAATAATCTTTCGTTACCCGCTAATTAATCTTGCTTACATATGAAAGCTAATGTTAGTTACATAATGTTTTTTTTTTAATATGGAACATGGAATTTCAGGCTGAGAAGATTGCTACGGTGGTGAAGGCAGCAAATATTTCAGTGGAGTCCTATTGGCCTAGCCTTTTTGCGAAGCTGTTTGAGAAGAGGGACGTCGAGGACCTCATCTTGAATGTTGGGATAGGTGGCGGTGGTGCAGCCGTTGCCGTTGCTGCGCCGGTTGCCGGAGGTGGTGCTGCCGCTGCTGCTCCCGCCGCTGAGGAGAAAAAGGTAAGAAAGTCACAATATTATTATGAATGTACAAGTTTTTTGATTGGTAAACAGATGAGAAAAACGTTAATTTTTTTTTTAGATTATGACGTGTGTAATTGATTATGTGTTTGCAGGAGGAGAAAAAAGAGGAGAGCGACGACGAGGACTTGGGATTGAGCTTGTTTGATTAGGAACTTCTTTTAATATATGCAGCATAGTGCCAGTGCTTATTCATGTTTTGTTTTATCCTTTATCCTCTGTTTTCCTTTCCCTTTTCATAAAAACTTGAGTCCTTGACTTGTGATATGAGGGATCAATTCTGTTTTCTCCGTCATTAATCAACTCCTTTCATAGGACATTTATTTGCAGTACTAGTTTT
The DNA here is from genome assembly GCF_000393655.2 of Nicotiana sylvestris. Classification (NCBI taxonomy): domain Eukaryota; kingdom Viridiplantae; phylum Streptophyta; class Magnoliopsida; order Solanales; family Solanaceae; genus Nicotiana; species Nicotiana sylvestris. The sequence goes on along the minus strand of NC_091059.1, from coordinate 150,224,596 downwards.
CACTTTGAGGTGTTGTTTGATTGGAAAACAACATTAGTTATCTCGAGATTGTTAAGTATACCCCAATTTTATCCCAATTAAATATGGGATAAACTCATCTCAAATTTAATCCCGGAATTAATAATCCCTTATCCCTCCTACAAACGATCCCTTACTGGTTACGCCGGACATTTCCTTTGATGCTTCCTTGGGTTGGGGTGGGGTGGGGGGAGCAAATTTTATTGAAGAGACAAGACTAGCACCCATCCTTTTGTACAGAGTGTAAGTACGTTGAGGCAAGGTAATTTACTAATTCGTGAGAAACTTTATGTTTTCTACTACCAACTCCATAGCCAAACTAATTACCATTTGTTGTGTTGCTGATTAGTATCTATCATGGTCAGGTTTATCCCAAGTTCTTTGTCAAGCAAATTGATAGGTCAAATTCAGTAGATGTAACCTTTGTTGACACTAAAATGGTGTGTAAATATTACTGTGATTTGCGAGTTTTGTTCTCATGGTTTTTGACATATGTTACATGAATGTTTGTTATGGCTTTTGTTTTTGTCATCTGCACATTAAGCGCTTAGTGGTTCTACTACTGCAATAGATTCTGCGTGTTATGTTGCTAGTGATTTGGTACACAAGGATGTCCTATCTCAATTGTTTGTCTCACAGTGATTAGAAGTTATTCGTAGTCTATTCCTAGAAATTATTCCAAGTCTATGTCTTAGCCATGATAACTGTGGAAGACCATCTAAATGGGTTTTGACGAACAGATATACATTTTACGTGCTGATGAGACCGCCATTTAAGAAAATAAATAAAAGGCAGTACTTATTCGGACTCTCACCAGGTTTTATTAGTGTATCCAGCTCCAGATGAGAGTTAAATCCCACTTGGAATATACATGTATATTACTCTGACAGCAGATGCAGGTTTGGAAGACTATTTTAAAGTTGGGAAGGGAAGATAATCCACATAATAATTCCACGATTCATTGTGTGGTCCTTTTTCCATTTGTACCAAACTATCTTTCAACTTCTAAGCAACCATTAAACATTAGGCATTAATTCTTTCAGAGTACCAATTATTGAACAAGAGGACTTATCATAACTCGATACTCCAAATATTTTTTTCCCGACAATACTACTGTTAAGGGTAAGCTTTACAGAGTGGTGGTCAGACTAATAATGTTGTATGAGGCTGAGTGTTGGTCAATCAAGATCGCTCATGTCCAGAAGATGAAGGTAACATAGATGAGGATATTGAGATGGATGTGCGTGCGGGCACAACTGATTAGATAGGATTAGAAATGAGGTTATTCGCGATAAGGTGGGTGTGACTCCTATTGAGGACACGATGCGGGAAGCGCGGCTTAGGAGGTTTGGTCATGTGAGGAGGAGGAGCACAGACGCCCCGGTAAGGAGGTGTGAGAGATTAACATTAGAGGTCCTACGGAGAGGTAGAGGTAGTCCAAAGAAGAGGTTGGGAGATGTGATTAGGCAAGACATGGCGCAACTTCAATTGACCGAGGACATGAACCTTGATAGGAAGGTATGGAGGTCGAGGATTATGGTAGTAGAGTAGGTAGTCTAGAGTGGTCATAGCAATAGTATTGACACACACTCTCGCTTTCTGTTGGTAGTAGTTTTTTATGACTAACCGTTGTTTTCTTTCATTGTTGATCACCTTACTATCTGGTTGTTTTTATTCTGCTTTTATATGGCTTCTTGGTACTGTCCTTTTTTGTCTATATTTTCATTAATGTGGTGCTTATACTTTCATGTGTCGATGATCTATTGGAAACAACTTCTCTATCTTATCCTCACAAGGTAAGGGTAAGGTCTGCGTACACACTAACCTCCCTCCCATCACATTGGATATATTGTTGTAGTACTACCGTTAATATTATCTGCGTGTAAACAAAGTAGTACGATTCTTTTCTTTTCTATTAGCTGATCGTCCAAAACTCTCGTGGAGTGATCCAATTCTCTGATATTCATTGTCCCGCAGGTCTATTATTAGGCACCCAAGAAAGGATGGGAGCTAAGTTAATTATTAATCACTACCCTTAACTCTGTTTAATTAGATCACTTTGGTATTTTCTCTCTCCTTATTGCCATATATGCACCCTTGGGAATTACTATACCAATACTGAGTCAGACAGTCTCACATTACAGTATCTCCAGGTCTTTAAGTTACATATACACGAGTCCGAAACTTAAATAGTGCCAAAAATGGCACAAAATACATTTCTACTGTTAAAAAAAGTTACATAAATACATAAAACGCAGTATAATATTGCGTTTTACTTTAACGGAAAATTAGCCGTTAAAGTTAAACGCAGTATTATACTGCTTTTTATTTAAAAATTAATTTTTTAAGGAAAATACACTACAATACTGCATTTTCCTATAATATTTGGGCCCAGAAGCCATTGTTCCTATAATAAATGCGTTTAAGGAAAACGTAGTATTGTAACGCGTTTTCCTATAATAAATTATAGGGACCCTTCTTCTTCCTTGGCTTCACGACAGAAGCCATTGTTCCCCACCACTGCTGGTCCACCCCACCCCGTGATTTAAAAAAAATAAATTCTTGGGCCCCACCCGTACACAAAAAGCGAAGAGTATAGGTCCCGCACACATCACAAGCCTTGGATTCCTTCTTTCGGGTTGAAAAATTCATTTTGGATCTATTTCAAAAAACTTAAATCGAGGTATTTCGATTTTGTTTATGTCGAAACTCGTAGAGCATATGCATATTTGTTTTATTGAATGTGTTTTCACGTTGATTTGTGTTATGTTTGTGTTTAAATTTGTATGTTATTTTACCCGGATTAAATTATTAGCCTTGGGACAAAAAATAGTTAATTATTAGCCTTGAATTATTTATTTAATTTATTGTTCATATGTATGTTATGTTTGTTATTTTTATATGTAATAGTGGTCTTTTAGCGTAGTAAAATATAGAGCCTTTTAGCGTAGTAAAATATTAAGTAAAATATAGAGTATTTTAGCGTAGTAAAATATAAAGTCTTTTAGCGTAGTAAAATATAGAGCCTTTTAGCGTAGAGTCGCTGTAGTTTAAGTATGTACTAACTACAAACTCTATCCAATTACTCTTTACAAAATTAATTATTTAATTTATAAAAATAAACATACAAAAATAAAAAATTAATATATGTTGTCAAATTAACTCAAATATCGAGCCTGGAACCCATAGATAATTACTCAGTCCAATTCAATAATTAATTATTTAATTTATTAAACTAACAAAATTTTAAACTTATTGAAATTGACACACATAATAATTAAGGATAACTTGGTGCTATTGAGCCTCAAATATCGAGCCTGAAACCCATAGATAATTACTAATTAAGGATAGTTTGGTGCGACCGAGCCTCAAATATCAAGCCTGAAACCCATAGATAATTACTCAGTCCAATTAAATAATTAATTATTTAATTTATTAAACTAACAAAATTCTAAAAATGTTGAAATTGACACACATAATAATTAAGGATAACTTAGTGCAACCGTGCCTCAAATATTGAGCCTGGAACCCATAGATAATTACTTAGTCCAATTCAATAATTAATTATTTAATTTATTAAACTAACAAAATTTTAAACTTAAATTAAGGATAACTTGGTGCTACTGGGCCTCAAATATCGAGCTTGGAACCCATAGATAATTACTAATTAAGGATAGTTTGGTGCGGCCGGGTCTCAAATATCGAGCCTGAAACCCATAGATAATTACTCAGTCCAATTAAATAATTAATTATTTAATTTATTAAACTAACAAAATTTTAAAAATGTTAAAATTGACACACATAATAATTAAGGATAACTTGGTGCAACCGGGCCTCAAATATCGATCCTGGAACCCATAGATAATTACTCAGTCCAATTAAATAATTACTTATTTAATTTATTAAACTAACAAAATTCTAAAAATATTGAAATTGACACACATAATAATTAAGGAAAACTTGGTGCTACCAGGCCTCAAATATCGAGCCTGGAACCCATAGATAATTACTTAGTCCAATTAAATAATTAATTATTTAATTTATTATAACACAAACACACAATTAATATTGTTTAAATTACAGTAGATGATATGGACTTGCCGCCTGTGCATGCTGGACCAACCAAGGATCAGATATTAGTGTTGCAAGGCGACCATAGGTCCTCCTATGTATGAGAGGGACATTTATTGGATCAGACTCTCCGCGCCAGGAGACCTGACGATTTGTGGGACTTTTTGAGGTAGAGACATTTCCATGCCCGCGTAGTCCATCGCCTCGAGGCTACGGGCTTCCTTAGGATTTTTCAGATTGGGCGGGTGCAACTCGATTGGTCTCTCATCACGGTGTTGATAGAGCGCTGGCTACAGGAGACGCACACTTTTCACTTGCCCACTGGAGAGGCCACCATCACGCTTGAGGATGTTCAGGTTTTGTATGGGCTGCATGTAGTTGGATTGGCCGTTGCACTACCCCGGTACATGAGATCTATGGCGCGTCCCTAGTATTTAGATTTGATGAGGCAATATACTAGTTACAGACCACAGGGTAAGGCTGCACTTAGAGGGGGCAGTCGCGTTTCTATGATAGCTATCAGAGAGCATATGGAGGTATTGCACCCAGACATTACCGGCGAGACAGAGGCTATCCATATTGAGCGGTACACGAGGTTGGCGTTACTCCTTCTTTTTGGAGGTGTCTTGTTCCCGAAAACTTCGGGAAATCTAGTGAGTATGCGCTTTCTACATCATCTGCAGCAGCTAGATGAGTTACCCCGGTACAACTGGGGTGCTGCTATTCTAGCATACTTGTACAGGAGTATGTGTCGGGCGAGCATGGGCAGCCAAGTGGACATATGTGGTTTTCTGCCGCTTCTATAGGTGACAACATTTTCGAATACTCTATTCATTACTCTGAATTCTATAGGGTCAAAATGGCTCTTAAATTTTACGTCAACCTTTTATCTTAGGTTTGGGCCTGACAGCGGATCCTGCCGTTGCAACCACCTTTACCACCACTAGAGCCGGGTGTAGCACCTCCGTTTCTCCCTCTAGCTACGAGGTGGGTTCTCCGACGTGGGAATTACCGAGGGACTGATGCTCATCATAATCTCCCCCTTGTCAGGGATGTGTTAGATATGCTGGTGGCCAGACAGGTAAATATGTACCTAAACTTACTTGTTATAAATTCACTTGTGTTGTGCATACTCACTTTTATGTTATTATTTTATAGTTTATCTGGACGCCATACAACGACGAGTTGCTAGCCTAGGTGCCCGATTATTTCTCAGTCGACCGACTGCTTTGGAGCACTTCCATCCCGATGATCTTCTTCGATGTGGTTGAGCATCATGCCACAGAGCGTGTGCTTCTCCAGTTTCACCGTCCCCAGCTTATACCGGGGGAGCCTGCATGGGTGCCTACACATTATCAGCGGGATGACCATACCAGGGTGGACGATGCATTTGTAGGATGGCTAGAGCAACAGGCCCATATTTGGGACCAGTGAGAGTACCATATTCCGCCACCACCTTCGCATATCCAGGAGGCAACTATTGAGCTGCATACGTCATGGTACCGCCGTCACACCCGACTGATGATCGGGAACCCCATTCATGTACTTGGCAATCGGTACAGACCATACGCCGGGAGGCACGAGGTACTGGTATGTTTTTGTGACTTATTAATATCTTATAATTGTGATATAGCGTTATTTAATAAATATTTTAAATGTTGCGCAGGCTATTGGGCATCACATGTTCTACCAGTTGGGACAGGAGATGCAGCAGCATGGCGACAGTGCTGCAGTTGTTGAGTATGGCCGGCGAGTGGAAGAGCTGGCTCGTCGGACCCTGTATCAAGCGAGAGATGGCTCGAGGTTGGATCACGAGGCTGAGTATGCGGCGCCAGAGGATTACCATCGGGGTAGGGCTGTCCCACAAGGCAGGGGTAGGGCACGAGGGAGGGGTGCCCCACGAGGCAAGGCTGTCCCACGAGGCAGAGGTGCCCGCAAGCTTTATCGGGGAAATACATGCCCTTTGCCAGCACCGCTGGTCTAGACTCATCCCACATCACTGGCCGAATTTTGTCATCATCCCTTGTGAGGGCATCCAAGTCCGGCATACTTGGCAAATTATCAATGTAGGGAATATTTCGCTCATGAAATGTCACATGGGACTCGTACACTCTTGGTCTAGCGGGAGGTGGAGGAGCATGCTCCCTCGTCAGCTCAGGTTCGGCATCCACTTCCTCCTCGTCATCACCCTCATCATGGAAGGGTGTGTCATCTCCAGACTCATCCGCATTGTTGTCATAATTACTATCATCTTCGTGACTCTGCGCATCTGCCAAATCACGAGTCAGTACGTCGTCTATGGGCAACTGTATGAGGTCAGGAACATCAAGATGCTCGTTTTCACTGCACAAAAAGAACAAAATGATAAGCTACCCAACTAGATAAATACTTTACATATAGCTATATCACTTTACTTACAAGTCGTACTGTCTTGCCGTTTCATGATGTATATTTTCTTGTTGGTGATGACTCCCGGATGGACAACCGTAATCCAATACGCCAGAACTACGCATATTCCAACTAGGGCGGGGTCATAACTTGTAAAATTCATATCCGGACGGTACCCCCTATGAAAAATATGAGTGTTAATACAAATCCAATTAAAACATAAAATAAACATCGCTAAATCGCAGAAAAATTAAAGTTTACCAGTCATCTTGTGGATTATATAAAGTTAAAAAATTATTTTGTGGCTGCTCATTCGCCGGTGGTGTCAAGTTTAAATCAAGGCAAGTTCTTTCATCAACAATCTGTCCGGCAAAAACTGCTCTAGAATAACCACCCGATGGCTGGGGGTTATCCCTACTATGCACGCCCTCATTATTGGGAACGTCTTCAACCTTGACGTATATTTCCAATAATTTTATTACAATAAATTCCCTGTATTCATCCAGAATCCGCAAAAAATCTCTAAGAATTTCATCCTCTTTGATGTTAAACTCAGAATAATAAGCAAACCCCTGCGGAGTCACTGAATACGAAAATCTACCGGTTACTTTAAGGTTAACCGAACGTTTCCTCACACTCATTTTTTTACGTAACAACGATACCAATTTATCGTACTCCATTGTAAGCGGCAATTTAACATTACACTGTGGAGATGAGCTATACCTCACAGAGTTATTCTCCAGCACAACCTCAACCTCCAATATAATGAAACCCTTATTTTTGGCTCTTCAGACATTATAAAAAAATGATTGATAAAAAGAAGAGAGAAGTATGAACGGAAGTTTGAAGGAAAGTTTTGAATGGATTTTCATAAAATTCAAACGCCTTTAAATAAGGCAAGTTCGAGCTTGGGGTGCAGATTTTTTTTATGTAAAACGCAGTATACTACCACGTTTTATATATTTCAATTATTGTTATGTCAGTTATCCGCAGAACACTTGGTGGACCCAAAAATTAGTGTAAAACGCAGTATAATAATACGTTTCAGTGTAAAACGCAGTATCATACTATGTTTTACACTAAAAAAACAAATATTCTCTGCAGTCTTGCAGAAGTTTATTAAGGTGGGCCATTTTATAGTTTTTTTATAGGAAAACGCAGTACAATACTGCGTTTAAGGAAATATTGCTTAAACGCAGTATTGTAGTGCGTTTTCCTAAAAAATTTAATTTTTTAATAAAACGTAATATAATACTGCGTTTAACTTTAACGGCTAACTTTTCGTTAAAGTAAAACACAGTATAATACTACAATTTATGTATTTATGTAACTTTTTTTTTTAACAGTAAAAACGTATTTTGTGCCATTTTTGGCACTAGTTAAGTTTCGGACTCACATATACACTGTTATTGTCTCGCTTCTTGGTTGGATTTCCCCGAGTCTAGATATTCAATAATCAAGGTCGAAGAAGATTCCTACATTTCAACACTTGTTAACAAATCAAGTTTGTGACTCTAACCTCCTTTACGTCAATCGTGGTGTGTTTGAACTTTTGAAGGTTGACCACCAGACCCCATATATATATATACAACTTGAGCAGCTTTCAATCAAAATTCATTGATCAGAGGTCAGCAGTCCTTTAAGTTTTTAATGAAAGAAAGCCCCACCAATATAGTTTTGGTCCGATCTTATCCGCAACTCTTTCTCTCTCGACAATATAGCACGCTCCAAAAAAGGGGTAAAAGGACACGTATTCATCCTTAAACCAGAAAAATCATGACACGTTTCTATTGATATTTCCTTTTATACCCATTAAATTAAATGAATAACTGGAATTAGGCAACTTCCAGTTAAATCCAGAAGATATACATCATGTCATGTCGTTTAACAAATAATAGACCCAAAATATCAACGCGTTAACAGGGAGTGTTAGTTTTCGAAGTTCCAAACTTGCGAACCAATTCAACGTATTGGAGAATAGCCGAAATTTCCTTCCCCTATGTCCACTTCCAGATCTTTCTATATTTATTTGGTAAAAGATTTCCTATTCTTTAATCCAACCCCTATATATACTTCTCCTTTGCATCCTTTTTTCTTCATATACAAGTTTAAAACACTGGTTATAAGCACACTTCTTATACAAACCAACAAAGCAATACTTTCAGTTTTTCGTCTTCTTTAACTCCATTTGTTTTCCAAGTTAGAAGCAATAAAATATCAAAGATGATGATGTCTATATTCAGTTCCTTTGATGCTCTCTCTGCTGAAGTTTTTGGACAAAAAGTGAACTCTTTTTGGGCACCCAGTACTGAGACAAAACAACAACAAAAAGAGGTTGGACCTCTTGTATCAGATCACAAGACTGGTGGTGTTTCTCCGCCGTCTACTTCCTCAACCGGTGGTCTGAAGAAGGCCGGAGAGGCATCGCCGCTGCCGTCATCTTCGTGCCAACAGAAGCAGAAGAGGCAGAGGTTTGCACTGGAATTGGATGGTGTCCACTGTTTCGAGACTATCATTCCCTATTGATTTTTTTTAAACTAAAATTCTAAGTAATTCATTATTCTTGTCTAGTCATGATCATGGTCATGTACTCTTCTGTAAATTCAGGAAGTTGATATACAATTCATTTTTTCACTTTTTTGCCTTTTTATTTGTAAGATGAAATTGAGGGAAGATTATATTGTATTCCGGAAAGGTTATTATGACTGTATTGTTCATGTGCGAGATTTCTTGCAACTTAATTGTCTACCTAGATTGTTTGGTGAGAATGCATATAAATACTACTCCGATATCGTCTTTCCATTTTGTGTGACACTCAAAAAGAATTTTTTTAATATATTTAAATAATTCAATTTTAAAATTTTATTATATCATTAATGAGAGATCTATAACCACATAAATATTTAGATCACAAAGCTTAAAAATTTAATTTGCCTTCTTAACTGTATGACCAGTAAAAACTATCATATGAGCTAAACTGATGAGCAGGAATAACGAGTGAATTGAAGGGGAAAATGAGTAACGTAATCCAAATAAATCATGACATGTGAGACTCCCGGATTCACCTAAATGAGCTTAATAAAAAGAAACCTTTAAAAGCAAATTTCGAATAAAACCTCGTTGAAGCTACAACGATAGAAACTTTTGGCAAGCTAAATTAGAGTTTATGCAAATAAATCTAATAATGTGATATGAGGTAATTGATAATGGTAAATATTTCATGGTGTTTAAACTAAACTAAGGAATTTAACGTAAGCAGTTAAGAATTAAAGTGACTTCCATATCTTAATTATGATTAAGTGATTAATTTGTATATGAAAGACATATGTTTATAGTGATTAATAATGTTTGTATGAACGATATATGTTTGTATTTATTTGGTATTAAAAATACATAAATAGGACCTTGTGGTTAATTACCTTGAGAAATGAGAGAACCGAGACGGATTCAAACAAGAGAATCAGGAAAAGTAATTACTTTTTACTAGGAAAACCTTTAATTTTTTGTCAACAATCTACTTCATCTTTAACCCAAAATGCTGAACAAAAATTAACTTAGAGGAAAATTTCTGGTCCTTAATTTAAAGCACTGCAGCTTGTAGTTTCAGGTTCTTACCTAACACAAACGTTGTGTTAATCTCTAAAATGCTTGTAGTTTAATTTAAAGCACTGCAGCTTGTAGTTTCAGGTTCTTACCTAACACAAACTTTGTTAAAATGCTGGAAATTAAGTGGATATTTCAATTCTCAGAGTTGAGGAAAGATCCTTATTTGCAGCATTACGTGTAACAAACAGGCCAGGCCGAAGTTTCCGATTCTAACCTCCTATGCCGAAGTCAATATTAATTGCTCTTTGACCTCTTGAAGTTTTGTTGACTAATCGAGACCCCATATACAATTTGAATAATAGTCAACTTTTCAACTCATTGACCAGGTCAGCAATACTTTGATTTAGTTACGAAAGAAAGTCCTACCACCAGTATTGAGTTGGTCCAAACCTATCCACACGAAAAAATAATGGATAAACAAATATAAGCTGACATGCTCCAAGACGGGGTATAATAATCCATATGCTCAAACCATAGGTAATAAGACACGCTTAACATTATATATTATTTCCCTAATTAATTAACCTTTAGTTAATACTATAATCTCCTTTGGTCCAAAGTAGAAAAGAAAATTTACTTCTTCCGTTCTATTTTATATAACAATATTGCCTTATTAGTTTATTTAAAAATAATAATAAATATATCTTTATATTTAAAAGTGAATTAGCTTTAAACTTCTTATTAATAAAATTGTTTTGTTGTTATACATGTCATAACATATTTAAAGATCATAATTTTTTTTTAAAAAATCTTTTTTTCCTTAAAAATCATTAAATTAAATAACGTCACGTTAACTAAAAACAGAAGAAAATTTTAGTTAGGAATTAGGCAAACTTCCCAGTTAAATCCGCAAGAAAATTATAACATCGTGTTAGCAATAATAGAAATCCAGTAACACGTGTTGACAGGAGAGTGTTACTTGCGAACCAATTCAACGAATTATAAATTAGGGAACAATAGGGGAAACCTCCTTTCTCCTCAAAAATCCACTTGATTCCATATGTTTCAATTTTACGTGGGAAAAGGTTTCCAATATTTAACCTCCTCCCCCTTATAAATACACCTCCTTCTCCAGCTTCTTTTCTTCGTAAACAAGTTTTAGTAAAGCAATAAGTACTTTAATTTCTCGTGTTATTTGTTTTTTCTGAATGAAGAAAAAATTACAGCAATCATGATGATGTCAATATTCAGTTCTTTTGATGCTCTCTCTGCTGAGATGTTTGGCCAAAAGGTGAACCGCTCTTGGGCACCGGCCAGTACTGAGAAGAAACAACAAGAACAAGGGGTTTCGCCTCTTGTATCCGATCGCAAGAACGAGGTTTCTCCGCCGTCAACTTCTTCAACCGGTGGACTGAAGAAGGGCGACGAGGCGGCGGCGCGGTCATCTTCGCGACCACAGCAGCAAAAGAGGCCGAGGTTTGCACTGGAATTGGACGGCATCCACTGTTTCGAAACCATCCTTCCCTATTGATTTTCTTACAATAATTCCAAAATTGTTTTTTTTTTTGGGGGTTAAAATTGAAATTCTTTATTCTTGTCTGGTTGTAATTAACCATGGACATGTAACCGTAAATTCCGTTGATACAATTTATTAAATCTGATATTCTATTATTTTGATTTGCTTGTTGGAAGTACTTTATTTCATATAATTTTTTTTTAGCCTTTGTTTATCTTTACTCCCGATCAAATACGGTTAAAGAACCGCTTCAACGACAATTTATTCAAAACTAGTATTGAAATATAAAAAGTAAGGAAGACTGTGTTAGAAAAGTGCAGGAAATTTTAGTACAATTCAAACTAATTAATCATGGCAACTAATTTTGACATAGATGGAGTCCGAGTTTAGGATTTGCAAAAGCTGACCCTCCAGTACGAAGTGATGACTAGTTTAAGAATTTAGATTCCTTAAAAAATATTTTAGTGAATATTTTGTTTTTATTTTACTATCTAGTGTTTTGTGGTACATGTGCACTTGCAAATAGAAAGAGTTGTAGGCTAGAGGGGGATCAGACCTTTTATAAAGAATATCATCAACATTTTCTGTGCAAAGATTCTCACTTTATTGAATCGAAGCAAAGCTTGACTTTACACTTCTTTTCTTTTACCCATCTCTTGCGATCCAAGAAGAATCAGAATATACACTTGCTTGTCATCATCCATCATTGTTAGAGAGCATATTTGATGACTTCATCCTTGTCGGGTGATCTTTGTCTTATTTACTATCTAAAAGCTATTTATTATCATTTATTACTACCATTTACATTTATTAGTCTTTATTGCTCCAAGATAGTCTTATTTAATATTATACGGCGCCCTGAAAGTATTAGATCTGTCATTAAATATTAATATTGACTATGATTAACCCTGTTTTTCTAAAAATCTAATTGTATAAAAATCAAAATCTAATTTTTGGGTCATATAGAGGCTTTGTCTGTGGGAATTTCTTAGTCAAACTATTAGTTTTCATTTAGATCTACAACTTTCGTAACTTATTAACCTAATATCTAATTTTTTTTCTTTGCATACAAGAATTCCATGGCAGGTAACCAGGGAAAAGACTGTAAGCACGTGATTTTTGCCCTATATGAGAATTACTCCCAAAAAATTCAAAAATAAAATGATTTTTCCTTGGTGTGCAATTTTGTGATATTTTGAATAATTATTTGTATTTGTCTGTGCGTGTTTATTTGCTAAATTAATAAAAAATACAAAAATATGTCGCATTTTGCATGTAAGATTTAATTCTACAATTGTTAGTAATTAAATTTGTTTTACAAAAATTAAAAATTACAAAAATAGGCATCTTTTGCATTTTTAGCATTTAATGTCCAAATATACAATTTTACGCTTAATTATTACTTAATTGCGCGTTAATTATTATTGGGAGTTAATTTGCGCCTTTATAACTTAATTTAATTCTTAATAATAATTTAAGTATTTTTATAATTTAGTTTTTAGAAAAATAAAAGAAGAAAAGAGAGCGAAAATATAAAGAAAGTCGGAATTGAGCCTCTTCTTCGATTTCAAGCCACAGGCCCAAAAAAATGGCCCAATCTTCCCTACGACCTAGTCCATGACCCAACACCCCTATTATCTTACAAACAACACAAAACAAATAAAAAGAAAGATGAAAACCCTAAAAAATACCTAAACCATCCCCCCCCTTATTCTCCTTCTTCTTCCTCAAGCTCCCCTCCCTAGCATCAATGGCTGCCCCTCCATCCTCAACACCCAAACCACCACCTTACGACCAGCAGTCCACCATCGTCATCCTCCTGCTCCAACGACCACCCACTTCACCTTCTTGTAAAGATGCTAACTTTGTGTTGAGATCTTTCAAGAACCCATCGTCTTCTTCATCCTCGTCATCGCGCACAACGCAGCGTTGTAGCTGCTGCTTCACCTTCTTCTTCGTCTTCGTCACCTCCCCACCTCCAAGCTCCTCATCGACACACACGCACACAGCTGCGTCAACACACTCACACGAGCACATCCTCCCCCGCCATGCTTGTTGCTCGTAACCCATGTTGCTGCCTCGTCGTGGCAGCTGCGCCGGCTTCCTCCGTCGTGCTGCTGCCGGCGTTTCTGTTGCTGCTGTTACCGCTGCTGGGTCGCCTCTGCTGGGTCGCCGTTGCTGCTCCGACGCTGCTGCGTGCTGCTGCTCCGATGCTGCTGCTAGCGACTGCCATGGCCAACCTTCAGGTTTGTTCGAAGTTGCGACATGCCCAGCTCGGGAAACAGATTCATGGGCTGATTTTAAAGTTGGGGTCGTCAAAATAGTCCATACATAGTTCAAGTTTGTCGTTCGTTGTTCGTCGTTTCATTTCCGGTTAGTTGGTTTTTGACCGTATTTCGTTGTGATATTTCTCGAATCTAAAATCGATGAATGCTCGATTCTTGTTTTGTTCATGTTTATCGTTGAATTAAATTTTTTTAAGTTTGTTCATGTGTTTTGTTGTTTTAATTTTCAGATTCAAATGGAAACTTAATTAGTTGTTTTTTTTCCATGTTTATTTCATGTTAATTTTATTTATTTTTTGTAAAAAAGGGAATTGTTAGTTTAATGTTTGTTAGATTCAAATTGAAGTTTACATTAATTGTTTCTTCAATTTGTTTCATGTGTTTTATGTATTTTCAGAAATTGTTAACATTGTTTAAATCATGTGAATCCGTTATGTTTTGTTGTTTAAAAATAGATTTAATTCATGTTCATCTTTGTTTGAAGTTCGTTTTTAATTTAGTAATTTAATGTGAAGTTAATGTTTTGCTTCTTAATTTTGGATCATATATCTTTGTTATAATTTTGGTTGGATTTAATTGACTATTTGAAGATTAGTAATTTGAATATGTTTATTTGTTTTGTTTAAGTTTAATTCGAAGTTTGAACAAAGTTTGTTTGTTATTTTTATTGAATATTTTCATTCATGTTCATACTTTGTTTGGTTGATCTTGAATCCGAAATTTGTATAGTTTGATTTCTTGTTTATCTTTTATGATTATTTCTTGAATTTGTCTCATAATCTTGTTTAAGTTTAATATAGGAATTGTTTGTTGTAATGTTGTTAAAGTTGATTTTAAGTTTAATATTATTGAATTTAGAAATCTGAATATACTTGTTTGTTGTTGTTGTTGTTAAATCTGAAAATAGGTTTGTTTGTTGCTAAAATATTGTTCAATCAAATTTTAGTTGTTCTTTGTTGTTCAATTTGTGTTCATATGATTTGTTGTTGAAATCATGTTCATGTGATTTATTGTTGAAATGTTGAAGAATTCATGTTCATGAGATTTGTTGTTTGAATTCGTGTAGAAATTGGTCATGTTGGCTATATTTTGGTTGAGTTTGATTAATTGATTTGTTATAGCTGATAGGGTAGTTTGGTAATTTGCAGTACGTTCAGGGGTAGTTTAGTAATTGCAATAAGGCCGGAGGGGTAGTTTAGGAATTGTACATTTTTGTAATTTTTTATGTGAAGCATGGGGAACAAATTGTAATGGGATGGGTTGTGATATAGTTGTTTAATATAAAGGGGGACAAGACAAAATTTAGTGGGGGGAATCTTGCATTATTTTATGTTAGGCATGGGGGACAAAATATAATGGGGTGGTGTGATATATTTATTTAATATAATGGGGATGAGTGAGAAGATAATGAGTTTGGTAGAGAAAATGAGTTGATTTTAATTGATTAAAAGATTTATGGGTTATGGGATATAAGTAGAAGTCTTGAAATCAGATTTAAAAGACAGATAGAGATAGAGAGAGAAAAAATTTAAGAGAAAGAAAAAATTCCGAAAAATATTTAAGCTTTCAAAAATAAAATTAAAAACTAAAAAAAATATTCTGCTTTCTTTCATTGTTTGAAATCAGAATTAATTGTTGTTTCATGAAAGCTTGAAGCTTTTGTTTTTGGGATTACTACTCCACCGGTCTGTTACTGGGTTGTTACTGTTGCTGGGCAGTTGTTGTTGCTGTATTGTTATTACTGTTGCTGATTCTCATCTTCATTTTCTTTTGCTTCCAATATTCAGGTACACAACTGACACGCTGATTATTGTAAACTGAAACAGGAAGCATGAATACGAAAAATGAAGAATTGAAGTTCTAAATTTATTTTGAATTATATTCTTAATTTTATTTGTATATATAAATTATTTAGCTTACAAAAATCGGAATCATGTAGCTATTTAATGTATATATAGTGGAACATCCAACGATAGCTTAACGGATGAACTATCTATATATTGCTTAAAAATAAATAAATGGTGTAGTAACTCCGTCTAAGTTAAAAATCAAACGAATAGACCATTTCGGAACTTGTAAGAAAATTGTTTAGTTAAATAATATTGGTTAATTCCAGCATGTAATTGTTTTAGATTAAAATTAGATTGCCAAGTAAATAAATAAATGATGTAGTAACTCCGTCTAAGTTAAAAATCAAACGAATAGACCATTTCGGAACTTGTAAGAAAATTGTTTAGTTAAATAATATTGGTTAATTCCAGCATGTAATTGTTTTAGGATTAAAATTAGATTGCCAAGTTTTTTTTTTAATTTGACAAACTGAGAACATGCCTAGTATAATATAATTAGGTAGTAATACGTGAGCCTGTGCCCGTATTGGCAACGGACTGCTTTGCTTGTATCATTTTTCAGAATTTACGAATCATATTCGAAACTCAACTATAACAATTCAAGCATGTAAATAAATTAAAACCTTTTCTCTTTCATTTTTGTAGAGACAATTTTAATAGAAAATGTAGGCACTTTAGGATTATCCTGATAAAAATAAATGAGATGAGCCTCGCCAAATAAAACGCACAAATTGCGGGGCCCTCGATAAATGTTTAATTAAAATTACTTAGACTTCGGGATGAGCCGTTTAGCAAAATTCCACGGCCTTACCCAGAAATAATAATACGATAATTGCTTCAGGCGTGCATTTTAATAATCTTACCTTCTTAAATTCGGGTGCGCATTTATGTGACCCAAATCCAAATCTCAACGGAGTCGGAATGTATTAACAACCATGGGCGCATTGATTGTGACATGGTTCGAAATGCATTTTTACAATGTTGCAATTCCATAAAAAATAAATAATAATAAAAGCGGTTTTAAACTTAATGAAAGCACATAAGTAATAACATGTAATAAATCAGATATCTAGCCATTATAACAATTTAAGCGACCGTGCTAGAACCACGGGATTCGAGGGTGCCTAACACCTTCCCTCGGGTCAACAGAATTCCTTACATAGAATTTCTGGTTCGCAGACTTCATTTGGAAAGTCGAATATTTTCCTCGATATGGGATTCAAGATAAACCGGTGACTTGGGACACCAAAAGCCAAACCTTTCTCAAGTGGCGACTCTGAATTAAATAAATAATCCCATTTCGAATATTGTCACTTAAATTGGAAAAACTTCCTCGCGCATTCAACCCTTTGGGGCGGGCGCGCAAAAAGGTGGTGTGACAAAGACGACCAAGGAAAAGGAACAAAAGCGGAAAACAACATCCCCCTCAATCTAATGAGTGCCATCGATGAAGCGTACAAAACTCAGGATGAAGAAACAACTCCTACGACATCAGGGAAGTCACTTGCACCCTTCTGTAGCACGACCAAACAAAACGGCAAAGAGGCTTCCGCATCATCGGAAGAAGGAGCACCACCAGCCATCAGAAAGCTCTTGGAAGCCTGGCTAACGGATACCTTGGTCAGCGTGATGAGCAAGCAGGTCACATGCATGACCGTGGAAACCCCAATGGTCTATGCGGCCCAACACAAGAGTGGGCAGGACGATCAGCTAAATCTCCCAGCTACAGGTAATACCCATACAACTGCTAACAGTGCAGGTGACATCGCTCTTGCCGCTGTATTAAAACGAATGGAGGAAATGGAGAACGAGAATAAGGCACTCAAGGAAAATATGAAAGAGCATCAAGAACAGGTAGATAAAATACCAGGTTCCTATAACCTGATGCCAAAAAGAGACGCCGGCAGGTTCGTGGAACAGCCATACAAGAAGGAGGCAACTCTTCTTGCCATACCAAAAACTTTCAAGATGCCCCCTTACCTCACTAATCCGAAGGACCATATGACCCATTACGTCACCTTAGTAAAAGGCAACGACCTCATTGAATAAAATGTATCCTCCATCTTGTTAAAAAAGTTTGGCGAAACCTTCACGGTGGGGAGGGGGCATTGACGTGGTATTCACAGTTGTTGGCCTACTCCTTAGAAATATTCGAGGAAATGGAAGATAAGTTCCTAATGGCACATGAAGGGGCTAAGAAAGTCGAAACCAGGGTAAACAACATCTTCGCCATTAGAAAATCTCCAGGGGAAGGACTGAGGGACTTCTTGGCTCGGTTCAACAAGGTGAGGATAACCTTACCGAATGTCTCAGAAGGAATGGCCATAACAACCTTCCAGAACGGGCTAAACAGAGAAGGGTCGAGGGTAACCTCAAAGTTGCTACGTATTGATGAAATATCCACTGGCCACCTGGGACGAGATCCATAATGCCTATTGCGCTGTGGTCAGAGCATACGACGAAGACCTCAATAGGCCAACCTGGCGACTCATCTCAGTGCAATCCAAACCCAAGAGGGAACGTAGGGACAACACAAGGAGAGACCCTCCAATGCCGCGATTGGGCAGAGATTGACATCAACCTTATATCAAACCACCCGTCCCCAGCTTCCGCCATGAAGGAAGCCCCTCTAGGAAAAGATCAGACATCCACAGAAATGACCGAGGTATGGTCCCCTTACTATCTGCTCATAATTTTTGTATGTCACCAATAGAGGTAGTCTACTCACTCGTGAAGCTCAGATCGAAGGTGAAGTGGCAACCAAAGATGAGGTCTGACCCAACCACAAGGAAGTCAGACGCCTTCTGTGAGTTCCCCCAAGACCGAGGACATAAGACGAAAGACTTCCACACTCTAAGGTTAGAAGCGACGACTATGCTGCAAATCTAAAATGAACTTCTCAGTGAAATAACCTCCGAACGGCCCAAATCTAGCCAAAATAACTTCAAATAATAAATAAAACTCATAAGAGACAATCCTGGATAATAAAGTTTTGATCTTTAACAAAAACTAAAAAGTCAACCCCTGGGCTCGCACCTCGGAACCCGATAAAATTCACAAAATCCGAACACCGATTCCGATATGAGTTCAACTATACTAAAATTATCAAATTTCGATACTAATTTGTCCCTCAAATCATCATTTTACATTTTGAAAGATTTCTTCAAAAATCCCCATTTTCTCAACTCAAAACACTAATTATAATATAAAAATAAAGATAAAACTGAGTTTTGGATGACCCGGGAGCGTTTCGGCGCTTAATACTAAAAGTTGGCACATTGAAGGTTTTAAAGTTCTTTAAATTTGGTTTGAAGTAGGTTTTGGTATTATCGAAGTCCGTTTGGGATTCCTAGCCTGAAAATAGTTCCGTATGGTGATTTAATACTTACACGCCAAATTTGGTGTCATTTAAAGTAGTCTAAGCATGATTCGGCGTATTCGGAGCAAACTGAAAACTTGAAATTCATAATTTGATTCAATTTGGGTTTGGCGTGCGATTCTTAGTGTCGATGTTGTTTTACACATTTCAAGAGTTCGAGCAGGTCCGTATCATGTTTATGGACTTGTTGGTGCATTTGGATGATGTCCCAGTGGCTCGGGTGTGTTTCGAACCGCTGGAGTTAAGTTGAAAACATCAGAATTTTCTATTCTCGTTTCCTTTTTCGCAAAAGCTGAAGGACCCTCGCATTCACGATGAAGGATTTGGGAACTGGGGCTTTTGCCCTTCACATTCGCATATACAGGCCGCGTTCGCGGAAGCCTGGACCCTTTGGCCTTCGCGTTCGCATTCGGAAGGCCACGTTCGCGTAAAAGCCTGGCCTGGGCCTGTGCAACCCAGTTGCTTTACGCATTCGCGTGTTGGTCCCTACGTTCGCGAGGAGTAGGCGGCCCAATGTATCGCGTTCGCATGGGTACTCTCGCGTCCGCGTAGAGTCTTTTTCCTGGGCTCCTCAGTTTAGCTTTCGCGATTGCGAGAGCTTGGCTGTGATTGCGTATAAGGACCACTGGGCAGAAACATTTTTAAAACTGGACTTAGGCCATTTTGGGTTCATTTATTTCATTTCTTAGGCGATTTTGGAGCTTGAAAGAGAGGGGTTTCAACCTAGCTATTAAAGGTAAGTTATTCCTGCCTAATGAATCTTAATACATAGATTATTGTGTAGATTTTAATATGTAAAATTGTGAAAATTATGGATTTAGTTGAAAAACCTAGGTTTTGACAAAAATGAGATTTAACCACGAAAATGATTATGGAATTCGGTGAAAATTATATATATTTTATTTAACCACATAAAGACAGAGTTTCATAATATTTTCCTGCTTCAGGAGAAAATTTCAATTGTATTACTTCTTCAGGAGCAAATTTTAAAACAATAAACTAATACAAAAGTAGCCACAGTAAATTAGAAGTTTACTAACACAAAAGTTTATGCCATAGCAAACCAGAACTTTACTAAGAGATAGCACATGCAATGATAAACTTGAAGTTTTCATTTGCCATTTGAGCACTTAATTCGAATTTAATTTCTATTTCAGTCTTCATCTCTAATGTAAGGCGACGCTCTTACGTCCGTGGTTAGATCTTGTTCATTCCGAGCATCATAAAGCAGATTATATATTTGAAGTGGAGTACTTCTTCTCTCGTGAAGTAATTGGCTAGTCTTTGTTATAAATTCCATTTCTCTGAACACCTGAGATGCAATCCTATTGGTATTATTAAGATAAGTACTACTATTAAATTATGTTCTTTATGTCTTTCGAGCTTGAATAAATATATGTTTATCGTGCTGATAACGTGTTATAAAATAAAGATTGTAAAGTAAATAAATCAAAGACAAGTATAGGGAGAGAGAGATTGATATTTTATTCAACTTCAAACATTTGAATTCCTGAGGTCATGGGTAACGTTTATCTTTGAAAATTTCCGGAATCCAGCACGTGGGCCCGAGGGGTGAATTTTAGGAATCTTCCAATTTGGATTGGGTAATTACTGTAATAGTTAAATTATGAACTTTTGAACATGTATTGATTAATTTATGTAACATTTAACTAGTTTCGGATTGTTCGACACTGAGTTGAGGCTTTAGGACGAATTTGTGGGACGAAAAGTGAGCTTTAAGACAAAGTAAGTCCTTTTCCTAACCTTGAAAGAGGGAATTTACCCCTAGGTGATTTGAATTACTATTTGCTTCTAATTGTCGGGGATACGCATGAGGTGACGAGAGTCAGTGCATTGCTACTAATTATGTTTATGTCCGGGTAGTTTAGGACCCAAATCATGAAATACTTGTAATGTTTGCACCCTACTTGTTAGTTAAAGTGCCCAAAATTATATTGGAACTTGATAAAGGAATTTTAAAAGACCAAATTTCACTTACTTGGGTTTTGGTGGGTTATTTGACTGTTAATAGAAATTGTGCCCTTTGTGTATTATCCTTGTAATAACTATTAAATCACATATTCATAGAGTATCCTCTCTTCTTGTGGAGCAGGCCGAACGCCTCGACAATAGAATAGATGCATATATGGTTCGTGCCGCTCGACCCTCGACAATGTACGCATTATTCTGAATTGGGCCGTACGACCTCGACATAAATCATGCGTGATAATGTTTGGAGCCCGAATACACTTGATATTGCTTTAATGATGTAAGAGGTTATAATTTATTTAATGGCCTAAAACTGTTGAAGTAGTTATTATGTTATTATTATTGTTGTTATTCATGTACCCACGCCTATAAGAATTTTTATATTTTATTATTGGCCCGTAGTAAGTGTCGAAGTCGATCCCTCGTCACTACTTCTTCGAGGTTAGACTAGATACTTACTGGGTATATGCTATTTATATACTCATGCTACACTTCAAAACTAATCGTGCAGGATCTGAGGCAGGTGCATCAGGCAGTCATACTGGCGCGTACCACCGATACCCCCAGGCCTAGTGGTATGTTGCTTCCTGAGTCGTTTTGCAGCACCCAGAGTCTCTCTTTTGCATTTAGTTTCAGTCTACTTTATTTCAGATAGTAGTTAGAGTTTTGTATATTCTACTAGTGACTTATACACTTCTGATACCAGGTCTTAGAACACATACTAGTAGACTTTATGGTTTTGGAGTATTTATTTCAATGCACTTGCTCACTCATTAGCCTTCGTTTTACTATATTAAATTTTATACTCCTTATTTTCTTAATGAATGAGATTCAACCATTTAGAAATTTATCAAAAAAGATGAATTGCATGGTTAGTTGACCGTTGGTTTGCCTAGCGGCAACGTTGGTCGCCATCACAGCCTATAGGAGAATTTGGGTTGTGACAACATGATATCATAGCACTAGGTTCATGTAGGTCTCACAAGTTGTGAGCAGCCTAATAGAGTCTTGTGGATCGGTAAGGAGACGTTCGTACTTATCTTTGAGAGACTATAGGGCGTTAGGAAACTACTCTTTATTCATCTCCTATCGTGAAGTTGATGTTTTACTATCTTTCTTATATTCTCTTAGAGATGGTGTGAAGCGCCTGGACGATGTACCCAAACATGGAGGAGCTCCTCCCCATATTGCTATAGGCCGAGGTAGAGGCTAAGGGAGGACTCCAGCCTGAGGTAGAGGACGAGGGCGTCCTTGAGTTGCTCCAGTTTTACCACCAGTGAATCCAGTGGACGATCTTATCATTAAGAAGCGGAGCGAGGTGCCTGCGGCGGTGCCAGCCCCAGTGGATTTCATGTCCGCACGAGGTTTGCAGGAGGTCATGGGTCGTATGCTGCGGTTCATGGATTCTATGACTCATGCTGGTTTATTTCTAGCATACCCAACCATATCTCAGGCGGGAGCAGGAGCACATACCCCTACCGCTCAGGCTCCAGGGAATGCAACTGGCGTATACTAGACCCCGGGCGCACTACCCGTAGACGGAGCCCAGCCAGTTGCAGCAACTATACCTGAGCCCATACCAGTTGTGGCCGACGAGCCGCAAAAGCTCTTGGATAGGTGGATCAGGCTACATTCTCTTATCTTTGGAGGTGAGCGACATGAGGACCCCCGAGACTTTATTGATCGGGACAGACTACACAACATGATGATATTGGAGTCCTATGATGGACTTTACCACCTTTCAGCTGGAGAGCAAGGCCCGTAGATGGTGGCAGTCCTATCTTCTTGGAAGACCAGCATGTTCTATTCCCTTGACTTGGGACCAGTTCACACGTATCTTCCACCCTTTTAGAGGGAAGAGTTGCAGTTTCAGTTTGAGCAGCTCCAGCAGGGTCAAATGTCAGTGACCGACTATGAGGCGAGATTCTCTGAGTTGTCTCGCCATGCACTTATGAAACTTCCCACTGATGCAGATAAAGTGCTGAGGTTTGTTGCAGGGTTGCACTTTGGTATCCTCACCACTATGGACCGAGAGGTTGAGATGGGGACTTCTTATGAGCTAGTTGTGGAGATAGCTCAGAGGATATAGGGTGTCGTCAGCGAAGCCAAGAGCAGATGCTGCAGGACAAGCGATTTCATTATTCTAGAGGGTTTAGTGGTGCTCCGTCTGGGGGCAGAGGTTAGTCATGAGGGGTCAGTCTAGCAGGCCTATATATCCAGCACCGCTTCCTCCTCGGGGTGCTCCAGTGCGGCCCTATTTCAGTGCCATTCCAGAGAGCTCCTACCATCAACCAGCTATTCAGGGTTCCTCCAATGGGTATTCAGGCCATCAGGGCCAGACTTCAGGCCAGAAACCCGTCGTCCCGAGAGGTTGTTTCAAGTGCGGGGATCTTAGCCACGTGAGGAGGTTCTGCCCTAGTCTTTAGGGCAAGGTAGTATAATAGGGTTCTCAGCCTATGATTATAGCGCCAACTGCCACACCAGCCATCTGACCACCCAGAGGTGGAGGGCAGGTGGGTAGAGGCTGTCCTAGAGGTGGAGGCCAATCTAGCGGAGATCGGACAGGTAGAGGCCAGCCAGTCATGTGGAGCCAGTCAGTCGCCACTCCATCTAGGTTCTATATCTTCCCAGCCAGGCCAGATGTAGTGGCCTTAGATGCCGTGATCACATGTATTATTTCTCTCTGCGGTAGGTATGCTTCAGTACTATTTGATCCCGGTCCTACATATTCATATGCGTCACCTCTATTTGCTCATTTCCTAGTGTCCCTCGCGAGTACTTGGGTACTACTGTATATGTGTCCACGCTATTGGGTGATTCTGTTGTTGTGGATCAGATATATCGATCCTGTATCGTGACTTTCCGCGGTTATGAGACTAGAGCGGATCTCTATTACTTGATATGACCAACTTTGAGGTCATCCTGGGCATGGATTGGTTGTCTTCATATCATGCCATCTTTGATTTCCATGCCAAGAACGTTACCTTGGCGATGCCAGAGTTGCCTAGATTGGAGTGGAAGGTTTCGTCTGTTAGTGCACCTAGTCGGATTATCTCTTTTATGAAGGCTCGATACATGGTCGAGAAAGGTTATTTGGCTTATCTAGATTATGTTCGGGATACAACTACTGAGACTCTGGCGATTGATTCAGTGCCCGTGGTCTGGGAGTCTTCGATATGTTTCCTTCTAATCTACCAGGTGTCACACCTCTTTTTTGCGCGCCCGGCCCCGAAGGGTTAAATGCGCGAGTGGAGTTTTTCCAATTTAAGTGACAATATTCGAAATGGGATTATTTATTTAATTCAGAGTCGCCACTTGGGAAAGGTTTGGCTTTTGATGTCCCAAGTCACCGGTTTATCTTGAATCCCAAATCGAGGAGATTTTCGACTTTTCCAAATGAAGTCTGCGAACCAGAAATTCTAAGTAAGGAATTCTGTTGACCCGAGGGAAGGTGTTAGGCACCCTCGAATCCCGTGGTTCTAGCACGGTCACTTAAATTGTTATAATGGCTAAATATCTGATTTAAATACATGTTGTGACTTATGTGCTTTTATTAAGTTTAAACCGCTTTTATTATTATCATTTATTTTATGGAATTGCAACGTCGTGAAAATGCATCTCGAACCACGTCACAATCAATGCACCCGTAGTTGTTAACACATTTTGACTCCGTTGAGACTTGAATTTGGGTCACATCAATGTGCACCCGATTTTAAGAATATAATTTACTTAAAGTCGCGCCTAAAGAATCTAAACGCGTTATTATCTTTGGGGAAGGCAGTGGAATTCACTAAACAGTCCGTCCCAAATTCTAAGTATTTATCATGATCAATTATTGAGGGCCCCGCAATTTGCATTTTTATTCGGCGAGGCTCGTCTCATTATTTTAGAAGGGTACCCTACAGTGACTACATTTCTACTACGTTTATCTTTAAAGAGAAGGATGATGCCGAACTTTGCTTGTTTGAACAAATACAGACTGAATCCTTATTATGTTTGCCGAACCTAAACTTGTTTGATTACCTGATTGATTGTTCATGAGGTGAGGGTCACCTCATGCTTTGTCTTCATCGAGTGGATACGCTTATTAATTCGCTAAGTGAGATTGCAAACAAACTAACAACATATATTGAGTTATGTTTAACGTCCTCCAAGTTCTATTTTAACACTCTAACCTATTTGAAATTGATAAACGAAATCGGCTGTTTTATTAGGAAAATTACGACTAATTGACCTCAAAACGACTACTAGCTTCCCTCAACATTCATCACATTATTTCGAAACAAGGAATCTATACCGAGACCCGACATCGAACTTATATTGGAGCACATAATATGACAGGAAAGCTGGCCTTCATAGCCAAACTCTTAATGCGACCGCATGAGAGTTTGTTTGGGATACATTTATCCCGGACCTAGTACCACAGATTTGTCAATTCAGTGGTCTAGGAAAAATACATACAAGTGCTTACCATGACTCTATGTTATAGAGTCATAACTAAACCAAACAAGTGTTATGCTGAACTGAAGGTATACTAAATCAAGCATGCTGTCTATGTCATACTGTCATTACTGTTGAGCCATGCTATCTAACAGTTCATCTTAAACAGAATGTATGCTAGTTTATACAGAATATTTGCAGTTTGCAGTAAAAAATACAGGCCCAACTAACATTCGAACTATCTTTTTACACCAATGCTATAACATAAACTGATGTTCATTTCTTTATTTCTGCTTCAACTTCAAACTTTCAACAATACATGGTTCAAAGGTTGTGTACCTGGGAGTATTTGCAATTGAAGAAGAGGGCAATCAGTAGAGTAACAATGAACAAATGCAGCAGCAGTAACAACACTTAACAGTAGCAACAGGGCAGTATAGCAACAGCAACAAGAAACAGTAGAGTAGCAACCACAACTCACAAAACAATTGGAGTAAGATCAACCCCAACTAAACCAAACTTTCGAGTAGAACAAACAACAAACAAAGCAGACTCAGTTGTGAGAAATCAATGTTGCACAGAACAGGTCCAGATTTAGTGAAGCCAGAAACAAAAGGAAAGGAAGCAACTTCTGGTTTTGTTTGTCTGAGTTATCAGACAAAAATTCTTTTCTAGTTTTCTGTTTTCAAAAATTTGAACTCTCAGATATTCCCTCTTAGTATCTCTCCCTATCTCTGTGTGTTCTGTCTGTGTGTCTCTATCAGTGTGTATTCCAGCTCTCTCTTTCTTTTTTTATTCTGTCTCTCCCTCTCATTCTGTATCCTAATATTAGATGGTCTCCCCCCTTTTATAAGCCTCAACACCATCTTTTTTAACAGCCTGTTTTCAGAATGTCTCAGTGCCCCTCCCATGTGTCTTTTTTTCTTTTCAGATCCCAATTAGTTATTTAAGTATATAACTTCCATCAACATTCCTTGGCAGACTTACTTTTAAAAGGTTTAATACTTTTTAAACTTAAAGCAAGGTATGGGCAGTAGAATATGTCTGACAGCATATGCTGTCAACACATTTTAAAATTAAAAGCCCTTTTATGAAGGAAACCGGCTGTGCACAAAGCACATGAGGTGCACCAATGCACATGCTGTGCACGAGTGCACATGCCTTCCAATTCAGAATTTAAGCACTACTGATCCAATTCAACAGCTATAAGTAAACAAAAACTGGTTCTTAATTGATCCAGGCAAATGTTCATCAGAAGCAAATCGATTTACTTTGTTCAGACAGTTGAAACTAATTGACGACACATGTCGACTCGACTATATTAGCATTAACATACACAATCGTAGCCAAAAATCAGACATTTAAACAGTATCGATACATGGTTCGAATTATACTGACTAAGCAGAAATACACTCGAGGAGTCAACTAGTCAGTCCAAACTTGAAAATCAGCTACTTGCACAACATTTACATACACATTATCAGAACAAATGGAAAGACTCATTCAAACAAACAGAAGTTCAGGCAAAGTGGACAAACAAAAGTTGGTAAAATTAAAACAAATATGAACAGACTTTTAAAACAAATCAACGGACTAAAACAAAAATAAAGAAAAGAAAACAAGACTCACCTCAAATCTTTGAAAAATCAAAACCTTGACTTGGATTTGGACCAACCTTTCTTAAGGCTGAATGGACTTTAAACGAAGTGTTTCTCAGATGAGAAACACTTTGATTAAAGTCCATTAGACCTTAATCTCTTCGGTTGAACCAGTGACGGAGGAACAAAACTTTCAAACTTAGATCTGGGATTCAGGCTTTCCTGATCAGATTCGGACCAAACCAAGTATGGTTTGGTCACGAGTGGGGTCTGGGGAGTGTCTGGTATGAATTTGAAGCAGATCGGTGTAGATTAGGTTCCGACTCGAATCTTCAAATGAAGATTCGAGAAGGTGGGATAAGATTCGAAGCATGGGGTTGGTAGATTTGGGTTCAGGATGGCATGGGGGTTCTATGGTGTTCAGGGGAAGGTCACCGGCGTTCATGCCGCCGGGTTCCTGGTGAAGGGAGATGGGGGCGGCTCTAGGGTTCCGGGGTTCTTTGTGAGGATGATGAAGGGCAGGGGTATTTGGACAGGGGGGTAGGGTATGAGGGCAACTTATATATGGAGTGAGTGGATGGACCTCAGCCGTTGGATGAGGCATGACGAAGGGCCAAGATCCTTCCACTTGAGGGAAACGGTGTCGTTTCAAGTGTTAGGGGCAGAGTTGGTTCGGGTAACGGGTCGGGCAAATGGGGTTATGGGTGAGAGATCCGGACCGTTGGATCAGCTTGGTTTGAATGGTTGGGATGGATTGGCATTGAAACGACGTAGTTTTGGTGTTAAACTACGTCGTTTTGATGCCTGGGGAGTGGGCTGTGTGGACCGGTGGACTGGGCTATTTGCTTGGGTTCCAGATTTTGAAATGGGCACGGCCCAAATTCATTTTACAACAAATTTTTGTCTTCTTTTTCTTTATTTCTAATTTCCTAAATACACAACCTAATTAAATAAAACTAAGCACCACTAATTAACACTTAACATATTTATTTCACGCGTATAAAAATGTTAAAAGTAGGTAAAATTAAACAAGGCAACAAATCAGGACAAAAGAAAAAATGCGTATTTTTGTAATTTTCCATCTAACAAACGGGTCATGGTTTAAATTACGCATGACACATACATTTTTAATTCTTTTGGAGCGATTGTCGCGTAAAACAAAAATCACGTGCTCACAGCTGCCCCTCTTTGTTCGGAAACACGAAGAGTTTTCGTGCAAAGATAAAGTGAGCGTGTATGAGCGATTTTTGCCTATGGACTACTCCGTATGAAGCATGTTTTTTGAAAGATCTGACCGAATCTTGCTTCAAAGATTTCCTACATATCCTGGGCTAAACAGGAATCAGGTCAATGTAGTTCGAGAAGTTTTGGTAGCTGGGGCTACCATGGGACTGCAATGCTTGCTGCTACTGCTGCTGCTGTTGTCACTGCTACGTCACTGACCGCCTTATTACAACCAAACGAAAATTGGAAACTGAACTAACTACTTATATGCATGTCAACTGCTAGTTACAAGATTCCTATCTATGATTCTTTTACGACTTGATCTTGGGTCTTAGCTGATTCTGCTTGTAGACTCCGATCTGAATCTTGATGCTTGCGAGTTGCGGCGACTTGTTTAATCTCCGGGATACTGAGTGAGATGCGGTTGGCAGGATTCAAGATCTTAATCAAATGTTGGAGTCAATCCGCCTTCCATTTACTCCGATATCTCGGGACACCTCTCTTTTTTTTCTTTTTTTCTTTTTTTCTTCTTTGGTTCCGAACTGGGACTCATCTCGTGGTCATTTCGATCCACGTGGCTCGAGGTCGGACCTGCGGGAGAAAACAAACGAACGAAATTTTCTGCCCCAGTTTCACTAGGAAAATTTCGTTAATTATTTACCAGGAAGTTCATAAAAATTGATGAAAGAGGATATGCATGCTCAGTTCAGGGTTGGAGCCCTAATACCGACTAGCTGGGGAAAGGTTCAGTTCAGGGTTTAAAACCCTAATGCCGAACAAAGGAAGAATTCAGTTTAGGGTTTAAAACCCTGACGCTGATTGCATGAAAAAGCTCAGTTTAGAGTTTAAAACTCTAATGCTGGCGGGAAGGAAAGGGTTCAGTTTAGGGTTTAAAACTCTAATGCTGACTAAAAGGAAAATTCAGTTTAGGGTTTAAAACCCTAATGCTGATTGCATGGAAAAAGCTCAGTTTAGAGTTTAAAACTCTAATGCTGGCTGAAAGGGAAAAGTTCAGTTTAGGGTTTAAAACCCTAATGCTGACTAAAAGGAAAATTCAGTTTAGGGTTTAAAACCCTAATGCTGATTGCATGGAAAAAGCTCAGTTTAGAGTTTAAAACTCTAATGCTGGCTGAAAGGGAAAAGTTCAGTTTAGGGTTTAAAACCCTAATGCTGACTAAAAGGAAAATTCAGTTTAGGGTTTAAAACCCTAATGCTGATTGCATGGAAAAAGCTCAGTTTAGAGTTTAAAACTCTAATGCTGGCTGAAAGGGAAAAGTTCAGTTTAGGGTTTAAAACCCTAATGCTGACTAAAAGGAAAATTCAGTTTAGGGTTTAAAACCCTAATGCTGATTGCATGGAAAAAGCTTGCATGGAAAAAGCTCAGTTTAGAGTTTAAAACTCTAATGCTGGCTGAAAGGGAAAAGTTCAGTTTAGGGTTTAAAACCCTAATGCTGACTAAAAGGAAAATTCAGTTTAGGGTTTAAAACCCTAATGCTGATTGCATGGAAAAGCTCAGTTTAGAGTTTAAAACTCTAATGCTGGCTGAAAGGAAAAAGTTCAGTTTAGGGTTTAAAACCCTAATGCTGACTAAAAGGAAA
Source organism: Nicotiana sylvestris (assembly GCF_000393655.2). NCBI lineage: Eukaryota > Viridiplantae > Streptophyta > Magnoliopsida > Solanales > Solanaceae > Nicotiana > Nicotiana sylvestris. The sequence goes on along the minus strand of NC_091059.1, from coordinate 150,194,694 downwards.
ATTCAGTTTAGGGTTTAAAACCCTAATGCTGATTGCATGGAAGAGCTCAGTTTAGAGTTTAAAACTCTAATGCTGGCTGAAAGGAAAAAGTTCAGTTTAGGGTTTAAAACCCTAATGCTGACTAAAAGGAAAATTCAGTTTAGGGTTTAAAACCCTAATGCTGATTGCATGGAAAAAGCTTGCATGGAAAAAGCTCAGTTTAGAGTTTAAAACTCTAATGCTGGCTGAAAGGGAAAAGTTCAGTTTAGGGTTTATAACCCTAATGCTGACTAAAAGGAAAATTCAGTTTAGGGTTTAAAACCCTAATGCTGATTGCATGGAAAAAGCTCAGTTTAGAGTTTAAAACTCTAATGCTGCCTGAAAGGGAAAAGTTCAGTTTAGGGTTTAAAACCCTAATGCTGACTAAAAGGAAAATTCAGTTTAGGGTTTAAAACCCTAATGCTGATTGCATGGAAAAAGCTCAGTTTAGAGTTTAAAACTCTAATGCTGGCTGAAAGGGAAAAGTTCAGTTTAGGGTTTAAAACCCTAATGCTGACTAAAAGGAAAATTCAGTTTAGGGTTTAAAACCCTAATGCTGATTGCATGGAAAAGCTCAGTTTAGGGTTTAAAACCCTAATGCTGGCTGAAAGGAAAAAGTTCAGTTTAGGGTTTAAAACCCTAATGCTGACTAAAAGGAAAATTCAGTTTAGGGTTTAAAACCCTAATGCTGATTGCATGGAAAAAGCTTGCATGGAAAAAGCTCAGTTTAGAGTTTAAAACTCTAATGCTGGCTGAAAGGGAAAAGTTCAGTTTAGGGTTTATAACCCTAATGCTGACTAAAAGGAAAATTCAGTTTAGGGTTTAAAACCCTAATGCTGATTGCATGGAAAAAGCTCAGTTTAGAGTTTAAAACTCTAATGCTGGCTGAAAGAGAAAAGTTCAGTTTAGGGTTTAAAACCCTAATACTGACTAAAAGGAAAATTCAGTTTAGGGTTTAAAACCCTAATGCTGATTGCATGGAAAAAGCTCAGTTTAGAGTTTAAAACTCTAATGCTGGCTGAAAGGAAAAAGTTCAGTTTAGGGTTTAAAACCCCAATGCTGACTAAAAGGAAAATTCAGTTTAGGGTTTAAAACCCTAATGCTGATTGCATGGAAAAAGCTTGCATGGAAAAAGCTCAGTTTAGAGTTTAAAACTCTAATGCTGGCTGAAAGGGAAAAGTTCAGTTTAGGGTTTATAACCCTAATGCTGACTAAAAGGAAAATTCAGTTTAGGGTTTAAAACCCTAATGCTGATTGCATGGAAAAAGCTCAGTTTAGAGTTTAAAACTCTAATGCTGGCTGAAAGGGAAAAGTTCAGTTTAGGGTTTAAAACCCTAATGCTGACTAAAAGGAAAATTCAGTTTAGGGTTTAAAACCCTAATGCTGATTGCATGGAAGAGCTCAGTTTAGAGTTTAAAACTCTAATGCTGGCTGAAAGGAAAAAGTTCAGTTTAGGGTTTAAAACCCTAATGCTGACTAGAAGGAAAATTCAGTTTAGGGTTTAAAACCCTAATGCTGATTGCATGGAAAAAGCTTGCATGGAAAAAGCTCAGTTTAGAGTTTAAAACTCTAATGCTGGCTGAAAGGGAAAAGTTCAGTTTAGGGTTTATAACCCTAATGCTGACTAAAAGGAAAATTCAGTTTAGGGTTTAAAACCCTAATGCTGATTGCATGGAAAAAGCTCAGTTTAGAGTTTAAAACTCTAATGCTGCCTGAAAGGGAAAAGTTCAGTTTAGGGTTTAAAACCCTAATGCTGACTAAAAGGAAAATTCAGTTTAGGGTTTAAAACCCTAATGCTGATTGCATGGAAAAAGCTCAGTTTAGAGTTTAAAACTCTAATGCTGGCTGAAAGGGAAAAGTTCAGTTTAGGGTTTAAAACCCTAATGCTGACTAAAAGGAAAATTCAGTTTAGGGTTTAAAACCCTAATGCTGATTGCATGGAAAAGCTCAGTTTAGGGTTTAAAACCCTAATGCTGGCTGAAAGGAAAAAGTTCAGTTTAGGGTTTAAAACCCTAATGCTGACTAAAAGGAAAATTCAGTTTAGGGTTTAAAACCCTAATGCTGATTGCATGGAAAAAGCTTGCATGGAAAAAGCTCAGTTTAGAGTTTAAAACTCTAATGCTGGCTGAAAGGGAAAAGTTCAGTTTAGGGTTTATAACCCTAATGCTGACTAAAAGGAAAATTCAGTTTAGGGTTTAAAACCCTAATGCTGATTGCATGGAAAAAGCTCAGTTTAGAGTTTAAAACTCTAATGCTGGCTGAAAGAGAAAAGTTCAGTTTAGGGTTTAAAACCCTAATACTGACTAAAAGGAAAATTCAGTTTAGGGTTTAAAACCCTAATGCTGATTGCATGGAAAAAGCTCAGTTTAGAGTTTAAAACTCTAATGCTGGCTGAAAGGAAAAAGTTCAGTTTAGGGTTTAAAACCCCAATGCTGACTAAAAGGAAAATTCAGTTTAGGGTTTAAAACCCTAATGCTGATTGCATGGAAAAAGCTCAGTTTAGAGTTTAAAACTCTAATGTTGGCTGAAAGGAAAAAGTTCAGTTTAGGGTTTAAAACCCCAATGCTGACTAAAAGGAAAATTCAGTTTAGGGTTTAAAACCCTAATGCTGATTGCATGGAAAAAGCTCAGTTTAGAGTTTAAAACTCTAATGCTGGCTGAAAGGGAAAAGTTCAGTTTAGGGTTTAAAACCCTAATGCTGACTAAAAGGAAAATTCAGTTTAGGGTTTAAAACCCTAATGCTGATTGCATGGAAAAAGCTCAGTTTAGAGTTTAAAACTCTAATGCTGGCTGAAAGGGAAAAGTTCAGTTTAGGGTTTAAAACCCTAATGTTGACTAAAAGGAAAATTCAGTTTAGGGTTTAAAACCCTAATGCTGATTGCATGGAAAAGCTCAGTTTAGAGTTTAAAACTCTAATGCTGGCTGAAAGGAAAAAGTTCAGTTTAGGGTTTAAAACCCTAATGCTGACTAAAAGGAAAATTCAGTTTAGGGTTTAAAACCCTAATGCTGATTGCATGGAAGAGCTCAGTTTAGAGTTTAAAACTCTAATGCTGGCTGAAAGGAAAAAGTTCAGTTTAGGGTTTAAAACCCTAATGCTGACTAGAAGGAAAATTCAGTTTAGGGTTTAAAACCCTAATGCTGATTGCATGGGGATAAAGCTCGAGAATACTACACGATCTATTTTTGAGTTTTCTTGTTTTAATAGAAGATAAAAGGGAGTTTTGCGGGAACTTACCTTTTGAGTGAATTCCTTATTGCCAAAATGTTTCTTGTACCCGTGTACCTTCTTCTTTGGGCGACACCCGCTTCTTGCATGGTTGTCTTGGATCATTCCTGTTTCAACTTTTCAGACAAAGAAAAATTGTTAGTTCGGAAACGACGGTTGGTTCGGTGACCTTGATCGTTCCCAATTGCTTTGTTGCGTCTCTATTTCTGTTGCGAAGTCCCGCCATTGATTTGATTCGAATGGCGAAACCTTTAGACTGCTCAGGCTTGTATTTCCGGATTCTGTGATGATTTGCCTCGTAAGGCCTCTTTTTTTTTCTTTTTGTCCCGTTTTGATTGAAGGTTCTCAACGGGGATTTTATTGGAGGTGTTCTGTGGGAACTTGTACAAAAGGAAGCTATGTGGGGGGAATATTTACAAAGTGGATTCTTTGTGCGGATTCTGTACAATAGGGTATGCTGGGTTTTTGTTTCAAAACGGGTTTCCCAGGGTTTGTTGGGGTAAGCTTGTTGGGGAATATTTACAAAAGGACTCGCTGGGGATGTGCTGATGAAATTCCAACGGGGAATTTTTTTTTTTATAACTGGGGAGACTTTGTGGGAGATTGTACAAAAAGAGAAACTCTGTGGGGTTTTGTACAGGGGGAGACTCTGTGGGGATTTGTCCGAAGGTGGACTTGCTGGGGAAGATTTCAAGATTTCTCTCTTTCTTCTTTACTCCGGAACACCATCAAACGTCATGATTCATTATGCTTGGGTAATCATATCAACGAGATGAGGTGCTCTCCTTCATGAGACGGGATTCCGTGCAAACAAACCTGCCACCTGTCCTTTCCGGTGTGTTCTGAACTCGGGGTAAAAAATGCAAAAGGGATTCGAAAAGAAACAAAGAAAGGGGAAAACAAATCAGAAAAGGAATACCCTTTTCGGGACGAGAAAGACTTATCTGAGGAAGATAACGCTGGCTTTAAATGACATGACATGCTCTTTGGACTGGACGTCCGACCTTCCATGAACTTGCGTTTTCCTGAACCAGAACAGATCTGTGATTCCAAAACCGGTGGAACTTTGCCGAGACCTTCTTGGGGTGGCGTCATTCCTTTTCGGCCAACAGCGCCCTTTGCGGGTTTTCGCTGGCTGACCTCTCTCATTTCTCTTCCTGTCATCGCTTGATAGCACTCTTTGCGAGTTTTTACTAAACAAGCTCTCTCATTTTGGTTTCTCTACTCCCGTCGCCTCGTGGTGCCCGAAGGTTTTCACCGCCGAGACTCTCTCATTTTATCTCTCTCAATTCAGAGTGTGCTGGTCTCCATTTGTGACGCTTATTGGTTCCCCACCATATTCGGTAATTGATTTGAAGGCTTGTGCTTGGTAAAGAGAGGTAGATGATACTAACTTCTAAACTGCTCGACGTGCCCCGGTTTCAATTTCAGGGTGAATGGGATTTTATTGTTGGTGTGACTGAACCTCAGGGAGAGGCTGCCTACGTATCCTTTCGGAATCAAGTCAAACGTAGTTCAGGCCTCAATCAAATTTGTTTTGTTTTCTTTCTTTTTTTTTTCTTCTTTTTTTTTTGTTTTTCTTCCTTTTTTTTTTGTAGAGAGGATTGGGTAGTGTTTGGGGAGTAGTGGGGAATAAAACCTTCGCCATTTTCAAACGTGTCAGGACCACTGGAGTATGATTTAGACGTAGTACCTCTTGACTGCATCTGCATTTACTGCTGTGTCGGGGTCATTTCCTTCGATATCACCTAAATACAATGCTCCTCTTGGCAATATTTTCCTTACGATGTATGGGCCTTTCCAATTTGGGGCAAACTTTCCTTTTGCTTCTTCATGATGCGGCAGAATACGCCTCAGTACCAGCTGACCTACTTCGAAATTCCGGGGTCGGACTTTCTTGTTGTAAGCACGGGCCATCCTTCGTTGGTATAACTGTCCGTGACAAACTGCAGCCATCCGCTTTTCATCAATCAACGTCAATTGCTCTAACCGAGTCTTAACCCACTCGTTGTCCTCGATTTCTGCTTCGACAATGATTCGAAGTGAAGGAATCTCTACCTCTGCCGGTATTACGGCCTCGGTCCCATAAACCAAAAGATAAGGAGTTGCTCCTATTGACGTGCGTACCGTAGTGCGGTACCCCACTAATGCAAAAGGTAACTGCTCATGCCACTGTCGGGAACTTTGGATCGTTTTCCTCAGAATCTTCTTGATGTTTTTGTTTGCCGCTTCCACGGCACCATTGGCTTTTGGCCGATAAGGAGTGGAATTCCTGTGTGTTATCTTGAATTGCTCGCATACATCTCCCATCAAGTGACTGTTCAAGTTTGCTGCGTTATCTGTAATGATAGTCGCAGGAATACCGAAGCGACATATAAGATTTGAGTGTACAAAATCCACCACAGCTTTCTTAGTGACCGACTTGAGAGTGACAGCTTCTACCCATTTCGTAAAGTAGTCTATGGCAACCAGTATAAACCTGTGTCCGTTCGAGGCCTTTGGTTCAATTGGTCCAATGACGTCCATGCCCCAGGCGACAAATGGCCACGGTGCGGACATGGGATGCAGTTCCGTGGGAGGTTCATGAATCAAATCACCGTGCACCTGACACTGATGACACTTCCGAATGAAGATAAAACAGTCCTTTTCCATGGTCATCCAATAATAACCTGCTCGGAGGATTTTCTTCGCTAAGACATACCCGTTCATGTGAGGTCCGCACACACCTGCGTGTACTTCGTGCATGATCTTTCTTGCCTCCTCGATATCGACACATCTTAGGAGATTGAGGTCCGGGGTCCTCTTATATAACAATTCACCGCTTAAAAAGAAACCACTTGCATTTCGCCTAATGGTCCTCTTTTGATCTCCAGTAGTGTGCTCGGGGTATTCTTGCGTCTTTAGGAACCTCTTGATGTCGTGGTACCAAGGCTGCGTATTTGACCCCGCCTCGATTACACTGCAGTAACCGTGTCTTTCCTTGATTTGGATTTCCAAAGGATCGACGTGGGCATTGCCCGGGTAGGGTAGCATTGAAGCCAAAGTAGCAAGTGCATCTGCCAGTTCATTGTGACACCTCGGAATGTACCTGAATTCTATTGATGTAAAGCGCTTGCTGAGGTCCTCCACATGTTGTCGGTACGGGATAAGTTTGACATCCCGAGTTTCCCATTCGCCTTGAGCCTGCCGGATGATCAGGTCAGAATCTCCCATAATCAGTAAGTCTTCGACATCCTGATCGATTGCCATGTGCATGCCCATAATGCAGGCTTCATACTCAGCTCTATTATTTGTGCAAAAGAAACGAAGTCTAGCTGTGGCGGGATAATGCTGACCGGAAGGCGAGATCAATATTACCCCAATCCCTACACCCTTGGCGTTCACGGCTCCGTCAAAGAACATCTTCCAAACATGAGCTTCCTCCGAGATCACTTCTACGGTGTTTACCTCTTCATCTGGAAAGTAGGTATCTAATGGCTGGTATTCCTCATCGACCGGGTTTTCGGCCAAATGATCTGCTAACGCCTGGGCTTTCATTGCCGTGCGAGTGACATAAACTATGTCGAATTCCGTAAGCAAGATTTGCCATTTAGCCAGTCTCCCAGTAGGCATTGGTTTCTGAAATATATACTTCAAAGGATCCAACCTGCTTATGAGGAATGTAGTGTGGGCTTGGAGATAATGTCTCAGCTTTTGAGCAACCCATGTGAGAGCGCAGCATGTCCTTTCCAGCAGAGTGTATTTGGCCTCGTAGCCGGTGAATTTCTTGCTCAAGTAGTAGATTGCTTGCTCCTTCTTTCCGGTTACGTCGTGTTGCCCGAGGACGCAGCCGAAAGAATTCTCCAAGACTGTCAGATACAAGAAAAGTGGCCTCCCTGGTTCCGGAGGGACCAAGACTGGGGGATTCGAAAGGTATTCTTTGACTTTATCAAAGGCTTCTTGACACTTAGTTGTCCATTTGATCGCCGCATCTTTCCTTAAAAGCTTGAATATGGGCTCACACGTGCTTGTCAGCTGGGCAATGAACCGACTGATGTAATTCAACCTGCCCAACAGACTCATCACGTCTTTCTTTGTTCTCGGGGGAGGTAGATCTCTGATGGATTTTATCTTAGTTGGATCTAGCTCAATACCTCTCCTGCTTACGATGAAGCCCAAAAGTTTGCCCGACGGAACTCCGAAAGCACATTTGGCTGGGTTTAGCTTCAAGTCATACTTCCTTAGCCTCTCGAAGAATTTCCTCAAGTCTTGGATGTGATTATCCTGCGTTCTAGACTTGACTATCACGTCATCCACGTACACCTCTATTTCCTGATGCATCATGTCATGGAAAATGGCAGTCATGGCCCTCATGTAAGTAGCCCCAGCATTCTTCAGACCAAATGGCATGACCCGGTAACAGTAGGTGCCCCAAGGCGTGGTGAAGGCAGTTTTCTCGGCGTCCTCTTCATCCATCAGTACCTGATGATACCCAGCATAACAATCTACAAAAGACTGTATCTCGTGTTTGGCACAATTATCAACAAGGATGTGGATGTTGGGCAGCGGAAAATTATCTTTAGGACTTGCTCTGTTCAGATCTCGGTAATCTACACATACCCGAGTTTTCCCGTCCTTTTTGGGTACTGGAACCACATTTGCCAACCATGTTGTATATTGGACTACCCGGATCACTCCTGTTTTCAGTTGCTTGGTGATCTCCTCCTTAATCTTGTCACTGATCTCAGTTTTGAACTTTCGTTGCTTTTGTTGAACTGGAGGACAATCAGGATGAATTGGCAATTTGTGAACCACTAGATCGACACCTAGTCCCGACATGTCATCATATGACCAAGCAAACACATCTTTGAATTCAAAAAGAAGTTGAATTATCGCCTCTCGCATTTTCTTGTCCGTGTGAATGCTTATCTTGGTCTCCCGGATTTCTTCCGGGGTTCCTAAATTTACCGGTTCAGTGTCATTCAGATTTGGCTTAGGTTTATTCTCGAAATATTCCAACTCTCGGTTTATCTCCCTAAAAGCCTCTTCCGCATCATATTCTGGTTCTGGGTTCATTAATTCACAGTTAAATAACTCATTGTGATCTGGGCGTGAAGTCCGCAAGCATGTCATATTTAAAGCCGCATTATTAGGACTGAAAAGAAAGATAAAAGGAAAAAGTAATAAAATTAGAACAGAAGAAAGAATAGGAAAGCAATGATGATTTTTTTTTATTTTTTCTTTGGAAAGTTGGAAGACAACAATGTTTACGACTAGGAATTCAAAGCAACAATTGAAAAGAAGAAAACGTTCAAGTTATGTCCTGGAGACAACTTGTGACACAGGAAAGGTGGCAGGACAGGTCTACCCGGACTTCCGTCTAGTCGGGAATGGCGTAGCCTCCCAGTTTTGGAGTTGGGCGTTCGGCCCCATGTACAACATCCCAGCAGTGCTTAGGCCTTCGCCTGGTTGAACCATGTGGACCTCGTAGAACATCTCTCTCATTGCCCCACATATCTCCTCGATTTCCTCAGCTGTGAAGACCTCATCATCTTCTTCTTCAATGTACCTTGGACTGATGAAAATTGCATATAAATCTGGCAGTGGTTGTGGTAACTTCCAACCCTCATTTTTCCTTTTCTTTGCCCACTCTTCGTCTGCTGGAGTAGGTTTGAAACCTAGTCCAAAAGGTTTCTTGATGATTGGCAAAGTAATAGGTTCTGTTATTCCCTGAAGGGGTTCGTCCAAGCCCCTTCCCTGGCCTAAATCCGTGCCGGATCATCTCTTTGGCCACCATAAACGAGGCGTTAGACAGGAAAGGCTGGGGGCAGGGCATTCCCTCTTCGTGCTGCTCTGCCAGTACAACCTCGAAAGCTTGATAGACCGTATGTTAGCTTCCTTCTCTTGGTTCAAGGTACGGGATGGATGGATCCCGATAAATGGCATGCTCATCTTCCCCGTGGACCACGATCTCTCGGTCTTCGTACTCGAACTTCACCATCTGGTGAAGAGTGGAAGGAACGGCTCCTGCCGCATGGATCCAAGGTCTGCCAAGGAGAAAATTGTAGGATGTGTCCATGTCGATCACCTGGAAGGTTACTCGAAATTCGACTGGTCCTATGGCCAACATCAGGTCTATTTCTCCCATGGTATCTCTTTTGATGCCGTCGAAAGCTCTTACGCAGACATTGTTGGGTCGGATTCTTCCGGTCCCAATTTCCATCCTTTGTAGCGTGGAGAGCGGGCAAATGTCAACGCCTGAGCCTCCATCCAACATTACCCGCTTGACATAGTAGTCCTCGCATTTAACTGTTAAATGCAAGGCCTTGTTGTGTGCCGCTCCTTCCGGGGGTAAATCATTCTTGCTGAAAGAGATTTGGTTGACGGCGAAGAATCTTTCTGTCATCCGCTCTAGTTGCTCCACCGAGATTCCAACTGGTACATATGCTTCATTCAGGGTTTTCAGCAGGATCTTTTGATGCTCGGTTGACTTCATCAATAATGATAGCATGGATACTTGCTCAGGGTAGTTGCGCAGCTGATCTATCACTTCGTAATCCGGCATTTTCATTTGTTGGAAGAACATTTCCGCTTCTTCAACACTCACGGGCTTCTTTGGAGGGAAGCGCCTTTGCATGGCGTTGTTTAATTCTTGGGTATTTGAATACCTTCCAACGAAAGTATTTCCTAGAAGTTCTCCCATGACCTCTTTACCTTTGTACATTACCAAAGTCTTTTGATAATTCCACGGCACTGTGGACGGGTTGGTCATTGGCTTTTGTGGCACGCGTCCGATAACCACTGGCTCATTCGGCCGAGGTGGTTGAATCGTCCCCCGGACCACATAGGCCCCTTTTGGCACGTACATAGGTTTTGTCTTTTTGATCCCGGATTTCTGCGTCTTCTCAGCTTGACCTCGTGGTATGTAAAGAACTCCCCCTTTTGCTGGTACCACTTTCTTCTCTACCTTCTTCTCAAGCACTGTCTTTATAGCTTTGGCCTCTTCCCCCTTTTCTGGTTTCTGGTCCATTTCGGGCTTCTTCCCTGTGTCGACAATGGCAATTATGGCTTTCAGAGCAGGGTCGAATTCTTTGTCTTCACAAATCATTCCGATCAGCGGCCCATTATTGTGAGCAGGTAGTGGATTGTTTGTTACATTCGGGATCTCCTCGTCCCTTAGCACTATCTTCCCTTGCTCTATCAGATTTTCGACCACTCTTTTCAATGACCAGCAGTCGTTTGTATCATGTCCCTCAGCCCCTGAATGATAGGCGCATCTGACTCCGGCTTTGTAAGAAGGCGATGTTGGGTTTTGCCTTGTTTGGGGAATTGGTTGCAAGAAACCCAATTGGACTAGCTTAGGGAACAAAGTAGAGTATTTCTCACCGATGGGCGTGAAAGTCCGCCGTTGAGGTGGCTCCTGGGGGCGGTAGTTATTCTGCGGGGGTTGCGGGTTATAGCGGTTGCGGTAAGGAGGCTGATTTCTGGGAAGTGGAGCTGGGCCTCGGTTGGCTTGTTGTGGTGGATGGTTATAAGGTTGGGCATTCATGACCATATAAGGTTGATGAGCATATGCCAAATTTGAGTGGGGGTAGTAATGTTGTGGGGCTCTTTCCGGGAAATGGGGCCTAGGATGACGATACTCCCTTGCTTCAGAGGCTGCCATAGTCGTTTCTTCTTTCTTCTTCCCCCTTGTTGTTCCTCCAGACCCGCTTTGGACAGCCTGAGAGGTTGCCCTTATGGCTGCTTGACTCAAAATCCTTCCCGTTTTCAACCCATTTTCCACCATCTCTCCAATCTTGATCGCTTCCGCGAATGGCTTACCCATGGCCGACATCATGTTTTGGAAATAGTCAGACTCTTGAGCCTGGAGAAAGGTAGTGACCATTTCCACTTCATCCATGGGAGGCTTCACTCTCGACGCCTGTTCACGCCACTTAATAACATACTCTCTAAAGCTTTCCGAAGGCTTCTTCTTCAAATTCGACAGAGAGTTTCGGTCTGGCGCAATGTCGATGTTATATTGGAATTGTTTTACAAAATCTCTGGCGAGATCAATCCATATATGCCATCGGGACATTTCCTGATCCATATACCATTACGAAGCTATCCCTACTAGACTTTCCCCAAAGTATGCCATTAGCAGTTCTTCTTTTCCGCCGGCTCCCCGCAATTGGTTGCAGTATTTCTTAAGATGTGCAATGGGGTCACCGTGCCCATCGTATTTCTCAAACTTTGGGGTCTTGAAACCCGTCGGCAGGTGCACGTGAGGAAACATGCACAGGTCAGCGTAAGAGACGCTCTTTTGTCCGCTCAATCCTTGCATATTCTTCAAACTTTGTTCAAGGCTTCTCATCCTTTTGGCAATCTCATTTTGTTCTGCAAATCTAGGGTTCTGATCCTGCCCGGGTGCAGGCTCGCACTGAGGCGGTAAAGGATTAGCATTGGTAGCGAGCCTAGTTGGTTCCATTGAGAACGATGGGGCTTGGAATGTAAAAGATGATGAGTCAAAGCTTGGCTTGTATGTGGTAGGTTGTGCCGTAACCGGGCAAGGCGATGCAGTAAAGATGTTCATGCTTGCATCAGTGGCCGACATTCGGGGATGAGGCTCAGAAGGTGATCCAGCAGAGAAGGCGGAGGTGGCTGGGTACCCAAATGGAGTAGCAGGATAATTTATGGGGACATTGGACGTTCCACTTGACCTGGAGAATAATTCAGGGAATCCGGGGACGACACTTGGCGGCTCTTTCCCGTTGTTCCAGTCGTCCAGCATTTCCAACATGCGGAGCCGTAGGATTCTATTTTCCTCCGCAGTTGCTGATTCAGGTGTGAGGACGGCTGAGATCGAGCTTTCCTCGGAAACAGGGATCGTTTGCAATGGAATTTCTGAAGACATTTCCACACTTCCCTTTGACCTGGTGAAGTAAGTGTGAGTACTACTTCTGGCCCTAACAACAGGTAGTTGAACACTTGACCTCGTGAAATATGAGTGTGAGGCCAGACTTTCACCAAACCAACCGTCTTTTCAAAAACCCTGGGATACTCAATGACAAACGCACGGTTAATTTTGTAGCAAATAACAGATAGTTAATCTCACGTTGGGCATGATGCACCTATACAGTTAAGTGGATTACTATATGTTTGCTACGAGAGCATGCGTCATTCCGGCATTTTTCCTCTTATTAGTCTTTCCTCTTCTTTTCTTTTCTTTTTCTTTTTCTCTTTTGTTTTTTTTTATGTTTTTTTTATTATTATGCAGTAAAAGAAATGCGACCGGATCCGATGAGGATTGCCTACGTATCACGATGCCTACGTGAATCAGATCATTACGTAGTTCGAAAAACACAAATGAACGTGAAAGAAGCAAACTCTTTATTATTGAAGCAGTCTAATACAAACTACATTCTGCCAAAATTAAACTTTGAAAAACAAACCTAGACTCAAAAATAGACTAAAAATCACCCTGACGGAAAAACAAACAGAAGACACTAAGATACAGGCTTGACTTATGAGTGCATTATGGTTTTGAAAATTGGTGTCCGCGGGGCATCGTTCGGCCTCGCCGCGGTCCTAGGCGTGAGATCCCTCTCAAGTTGCTCCAGCTCGTGCATAGTCTGCTTGACATAAACCATTACTGCCGAGGGGAAGGTAACACTGGACATGTTCTCACATCGTAGACATCGTCTGGTGATCGCATGAGCAATGGCTTTGATCCTATCTCTGGTTTGCTTCTTCTCTACAAGCAGGCGCTTTATCTGATCGCTGCATATCTTGAAGACTTGAGTATCTTGTACATGCTGATGCTTCAGTCGCCGTACCTCCAACTTCATCTGGGCTATAGAGTCGTACCAGTATCTGCTCTCAATTTGGAAATCCTTGGCCTGACTAGCTGCTTTGATCTCAAGCGTTGCCATCTCTCTCTTTATTTTAGCAACAGTCTTCTCGTGGTCACCTTCCAATTGATTCAGGTATCTGCGATGCTTATCTGCTCTTGTATCCCACTGTGCCCTGAGCTCTGCTATGATGTTTTCAGATTTCTCCAAACCATCTCGCCATTCCCTGATTTCACCTTTTAGCCCTTTTATCAGCTGCTCGTCCGATCGACGCCTTGGTTGTCTATCTGCATCCAATCTTATTTGTTTGATCTGGGCTCTGAGCATTTCATTTTCTTGAATTAACCTGTTTCGCTCTCCCAGATCGGTAGCAGTTTGCACGTTGTGCTCGTATTTCATGCCTTCTACTTGTTGTTTTAACCTGCTGATTTCGGCACAATAGCCTCTTTCCTTTGCTAACCAATCCCAATGCCTTTGCGATGACTCGGTGAAATTCCGGATGTGGGGTCTTTTAGCTGGCCTTTCATGCTCGAGTTCCCTCCTATACCATGCAAGGTAACCAGGCGCCGTTTCTCCTTTGGCTCGATCCCGCACGCAAGTATCTGATTTCAGATATTGGCCCTCATTCCAGATTTGGCGAATCTTTACTTCTGGGAACTGTCCGTTAGGACTTATCTCGACTTCTTGAGTGCTAAGATCTTCCTCATGAGGTACTGTCTGGCATCTTCCGAACTGTCTCAAAACTCGGCCGGGTGCGTAAGGTTGAATGCTCTTAAGCCCCATCAGCAAGAAATGAGTTTTAGCTGCCGACATATATAAGATCTCATCAACAGGCAACCATCCCAACGTCCATTGTATTTGGCTGGCAGTAAGAGCTTGAAAGAACGAGGTCCATGCCAGGACTCCTTTGGGCAAAATGATCCCTTTGGTTCTCGTGTAAGATTCTTCTATGCAGGTCTTTTCCGGGGAACCATGGCTCAAAATCTCGGAATGATGGCAGAGGTGTTCGGTCATCCATAGCCGTAGGAGCATGTTACAACCTTCAAAGAAATTTCCCCTGGCTTTACAAACTGTAAGAGCTCGAAAGATGTCAGATACCACCATCGGCGCGAGAGTACTGTCGCTTTGCGTGAGTAAAGTGCTGACGACCCCGGATATCTTCAAATCAATGTTTCCATCTTTCCTTGGAAATACCAGAAGGCCCAGGAACATCATCATGAATGCTACCCGTCTGTGCTCGTCCCACTTCTGACGAACTCCTTTACTGCACAGTTTGTTGATTGGATTATTGAATCCCCCCTCATGACCGTACCTATCATATATGAAGCATGGAGTACAGAATCCGGCCGCTAGATCCGGGTTGTGGACTGTTCTAGGTATTTTCAATGAGTCTAGGAATCGATGTACCGTGACAACTCTCGGGGCGACCAAGTATTTTTCCCTCAACGGAAGTTCAGTATTCCCGATGTATCCGGCCATTTCTTCCAAAGTCGGGGTGAGCTCAAAATCAGAGAAATGGAAAACATTGTGCGCCGGGTCCCAATAGGTAACCAAAGCTCTTATGATATCTCCCCGAGGCTGGATTTCCAACAGACCCACAAGACCTTTCAGATATTTCTTAACCTCATTTTGTCCTTCAACACCTAGATCATTCCACCATAGCCGTAACTTGACAGGGATTTTGGTCATTATTGAAAAATGTTCATTTTGCATCGTGCTCATCCTGCACATTTATTAAGGTGATTTTAACAAAACGACTTGACTCAAAATATTTTAAACAGAGGGGATCTAGTTTTAAACACGGCCTTTAAACACTTCGGGGATGAAGAGTTTAGGGCTGTGCGGGTCAACTGGACAAAAATGCTAAACAAGACCCAAAGGTGGCTGTTTATGCAAAGTCAGCCTTCCGGCGTCCTTTTCGGGAACGTTTGGCTATTTATGACAACAGCGTCACCTGATTTATTTATGACTCTCTTTTTTTTTTTAGTTTGAAACGCATTTTTTTTAATATTTTGGCTATTTTAGCAAAATGGGGGTTGAACCCGACGAGGGTTGCCTACGTATCTCACATCCGGTGAGAATCAAACCGGCGTAGTTCGGGCTATCGTAAAATAGGAAAAAATCGAATAAACCTAGAAATCAGGAATGCGTATTTTTTTACATTTTTTTTTTGAAAAGAGATAAAGATTAAAGAAACTATTTTTTTTTATATATTATTTTTTTTTTAGGAAAAATTTGGACTATTAGTTTGAATTCATAAAAAGGGGTACTACGAAAGAAACAACACATTTTTTGAATTATGAATTTTCGATTTTTTTTTTTACTTTTAGAATAAATACCCTTTTTTTTTTGATTTTGAAAGTGATAAAAGAAAAATTTTTATATTATTTTTTTTTAACTCTCAATAAACAAGACAGTTTTTTTTTTAGAAAAATTCCGGCGAGGTTTTGACACTACTTGGACATTGGTTTTATTTTCCAAAAATAAGTAATTATCTCCCCTACACTGCTATTTTCCCCTTTTTAGGAACCAGTCGACATGCGGAACCGAAGCAAATAAATGCACAACACAGATAGGAATGCAGCATGATGGTCTTTTCCATTTCAGGTTGCCTGTCCTAGACGGACCCAACCCCTGTGTTGAGTCCCCTAAGTCAAATGCAATATGATGCAAATAAGCGTTCCTACTAGGGATCCGGCATGAAGTTTCGTTATACTAGGTTTAAACCTTGGTATTTGTTCTAGACTGTGTACCCGAGCGGACAACTCGAGTCGAGGAGGGGGCTACATACCGGGGACCCGCGAGATCGTCCGGCTTTGTAACTTGTCCGACCTCTTTCTTATTTCAGGTATTGACACTAACAGAATAGGGAGTCTCGACCAGCGAGCTTCTCCCCGGAGGTAAGAAAAGAAGGGTTTCGGCACAGTTTATATACAGTTCAGATAATATCAAAAGCGGTAAAAGACAACATTTAGCACTTTTATGCAAAACATGTAATAAAGATCAGATAATAAGCCAGATATAACAATTATTCTAAGCTCGAATTCTTGGACCCTGAACCAGTGGTTCTGTGTCACTTTCCCCAGCGGAGTCGCCAGAGCTGTCACACCTCCTTTTTGCGCGCCCGGCCCCAAAGGGTTAAATGCGCGGGTGGAGTTTTTCCAATTTAAGTGACAATATTCGAAATGGGATTATTTATTTAATTCAGAGTCGCCACTTGGGAAAGGTTTGGCTTTTGGTGTCCCAAGTCACCGGTTTATCTTGAATCCCAAATCGAGGAGATTTTCGACTTTTCCAAATGAAGTCTGCGAACCAGAAATTCTAAGTAAGGAATTCTGTTGACCCGAGGGAAGGTGTTAGGCACCCTCGAATCCCGTGGTTCTAGCACGGTCGCTTAAATTGTTATAATGGATAAATATCTGATTTAAATACATGTTGTGACTTATGTGCTTTTATTAAGTTTAAACCGCTTTTATTATTATCATTTATTTTATGGAATTGCAACGTCGTGAAAATGCATCTCGAACCACGTCACAATCAATGCACCCGTAGTTGTTAACACATTTTGACTCCGTTGAGACTTGAATTTGGGTCACATCAATGTGCACCCGATTTTAAGAATATAATTTACTTAAAGTCGCGCCTAAAGAATCTAAACGCGTTATTATCTTTGGGGAAGGAAGTGGAATTCACTAAATAGTCCGTCCCAAATTCTAAGTATTTATCATGATCAATTATTGAGGGCCCCGCAATTTGCATTTTTATTCGGCGAGGCTCGTCTCATTATTTTAGAAGGGTACCCTACAGTGACTACATTTCTACTACGTTTATCTTTAAAGAGAAGGATGATGCCGAACTTTGCTTGTTTGAACAAATACAGACTGAATCCTTATTATGTTTGCCGAACCTAAACTTGTTTGATTACCTGATTGATTGTTCATGAGGTGAGGGTCACCTCATGCTTTGTCTTCATCGAGTGGATACGCTTATTAATTCTCTAAGTGAGATTGCAAACAAACTAACAACATATATTGAGTTATGTTTAACGTCCTCCAAGTTCTATTTTAACACTCTAACCTATTTGAAATTGATAAACGAAATCGGCTGTTTTATTAGGAAAATTACGACTAATTGACCTCAAAACGACTACTAGCTTCCCTCAACATTCATCACATTATTTCGAAACAAGGAATCTATACCGAGACCCGACATCGAACTTATATTGGAGCACATAATCTGACAGGAAAGCTGGCCTTCATAGCCAAACTCTTAATGCGACCGCATGAGAGTTTGTTTGGGATACATTTATCCCGGACCTAGTACCACAGATTTGTCAATTCAGTGGTCTAGGCAAAATACATACAAGTGCTTACCATGACTCTATGTTATAGAGTCATAACTAAACCAAACAAGTGTTATGCTGAACTGAAGGTATACTAAATCAAGCATGCTGTCTATGTCATACTGTCATTACTGTTGAGCCATGCTATCTAACAGTTCATCTTAAACAGAATGTATGCTAGTTTATACAGAATATTTGCAGTTTGCAGTAAAAAATACAGGCCCAACTAACATTCGAACTATCTTTTTACACCAATGCTATAACATAAACTGATGTTCATTTCTTTATTTCTGCTTCAACTTCAAACTTTCAACAATACATGGTTCAAAGGTTGTGTACCTGGGAGTATTTGCAATTGAAGAAGAGGGCAATCAGTAGAGTAGCAATGAACAAATGCAGCAGCAGTAACAACACTTAACAGTAGCAGCAGGGCAGTATAGCAACAGCAACAAGAAACAGTAGAGTAGCAACCACAACTCACAAAACAATTGGAGTGAGATCAACCCCAACTAAACCAAACTTTCGAGTAGAACAAACAACAAACAAAGCAGACTCAGTTGTGAGAAATCAATGTTGCACAGAACAGGTCCAGATTTAGTGAAGCCAGAAACAAAAGGAAAGGAAGCAACTTCTGGTTTTGTTTGTCTGAGTTATCAGACAAAAATTCTTTTCTAATTTTCTGTTTTCAAAAATTTGAACTCTCAGATATTCCCTCTTAGTATCTCTCCCTATCTCTGTGTGTTCTGTCTGTGTGTCTCTATCAGTGTGTATTCCAGCTCTCTATTTCTTTTTTTTTATTCTGTCTCTCCCTCTCATTCTGTATCCTAATATCAGATGGTCTCCCCCCTTTTATAAGCCTCAACACCATCTCTTTTAACAGCCTGTTTTCAGAATGTCTCAGTGCCCCTCCCTTGTGTCTTTTTTTCTTTTCAGATCCCAATTAGTTATTTAAGTATATAACTTCCATCAACATTCCTTGGCAGACTTACTTTTAAAAGGTTTAATACTTTTTAAACTTAAAGCAAGGTATGGGCAGTAGAATATGTCTGACAGCATATGCTGTCAACACATTTTAAAATTAAAAGCCCTTTTATGAAGGAAACAGGCTGTGCACAAAGCACATGAGGTGCACCAATGCACATGCTGTGCACGAGTGCACATGCCTTCCAATTCAGAATTTAAGCACTACTGATCCAATTCAACAGCTATAAGTAAACAAAAACTGGTTCTTAATTGATCCAGGCAAATGTTCATCAGAAGCAAATCGATTTACTTTGTTCAGACAGTTGAAACTAATTGACGACACATGTCGACTCGACTATATTAGCATTAACATACACAATCGTAGCCAAAAATCAGACATTTAAACAGTATCGATACATGGTTCGAATTATACTGACTAAGCAGAAATACACTCGAGGAGTCAACTAGTCAGTCCAAACTTGAAAATCAGCTACTTGCACAACATTTACATACACATTATCAGAACAAATGGAAAGACTCATTCAAACAAACAGAAGTTCAGGCAAAGTGGACAAACAAAAGTTGGTAAAATTAAAACAAATATGAACAGACTTTTAAAACAAATCAACGGACTAAAACAAAAATAAAGAAAAGAAAACAAGACTCACCTCAAATCTTTGAAAAATCAAAACCTTGACTTGGATTTGGACCAACCTTTCTTAAGGCTGAATGGACTTTAAACGAAGTGTTTCTCAGATGAGAAACACTTTGATTAAAGTCCATTAGACCTTAATCTCTTCGGTTGAACCAGTGACGGAGGAACAAAACTTTCAAACTTAGATCTGGGATTCAGGCTTCCTTGATCAGATTCGGACCAAACCAAGTATGGTTGTGATATCGATTTCTATATTGATTTGGCCCCAGGTACCCAACCTATCTCTATTCTACCGTAACATATGGCTCCTAAAGAGTTGAAGCAATTGAAATAACAACTTGAGGAGTTGCTAACAAAGGGGTTCATCACACCGAGTGTGTCGCCTTGAGGTGCACCGGTCTTGTTCGTGAAGAAGATGTAGACATGTGATTTTTGACTCTCCCCAAGATTTTACTTGTTTTAGCATTTAAATACTTAGTTTAGGTCTAATATAGTTATTTCAACTAATTTTGACTCTTTTACTTTATTTCATCACAAAAATAAAAATTACAAAAAATATTTTATTTTATGTACCTTTCTTAAAATTAAAAAAAATACAAAAATAGTACCTTATTTTTATCTTTATATAATATTGAAAATACAAAAAAATATAATAGTTTCATGTTTTAATATAGTTTAATTTAATTAATTAAAATTAGTCTTTGCATTATATAGTATAGTTATCTTATATTAAAGGAATTTAGCTATGATTTTGTACAATAATTTTGGAGTCTTGGGGCCCAATTTTAAGACCCAACAAGACATGGACTTACCCCAATATCCTAAATTAATCCCAATACCCAATACCCATTAAACCTAATACCCTAAAAAAAACCCTTCTTCCTTAATAAAAACTAGCCTAGACATAACCTAAAAGGGAGATCCCTAAAAGCTAGAGAAAAGATCCGTCGTTTCATCCAAAACCCCACCCCTGAAGATCGTCTTCTTCACCCCACCCCAAGGACACAAGACCTAAAAACCCTAGAAAAACAAAAAAAGAAGGCTTCAGCCGTTGAACACAGAAGTAGGACCTTGAGCTCATCTTCTTCAACAAACCTAGCGCTAAGGACCTTACGGAGCAACAGCCATTTCCATGAAGCAAAAGCTTTTTCTTCTTCTTCTTCTTCTTCATTGACACAACTAAAAAAAACGTAGACCTAAGCTGAAAAACGCCTAAGAACCCTAGACTAGGAGAACACCCGGATCTGATCTTCACAGACCCAAAACCCATAGCCACTACCAGAGTTCGGCGACTATCAACCAGCAGCAACATCCAACGTCACTCTCAACCAGCTCACTGACGACTTTTGTCCTCACCTCGTTTCCGTCTCTCTCTCTCTCTCTCTCACCTTGCTGTCTCTTTCACTCCTCTCGCTGTTGCGATGAAACTCGCTGGAAGTCAGCGAACTTGCAGCTCCTGCTTTGACGAGAAGTGACTTTTTGGTGACCATCATTGAAACCGGCGAACGCACACAGCAACAGTTTGTTGTAGAGGTCGTTTGAATTTTGAAGTTTTTGTGTCTTCTGATATCAATGGAGATGAGTTTAAATTCTGCCTGCATCGGAATTTGTTTGAGTGTTCGTCGCCGATCGAGTTTCTGTCTTGTTATGGAGCTTGTTTGAGTTTCGTTGGTCCGATTTTAGCCGAGGTTGAGGTCTCCGTTCGATTTTCCGGTCCAAGTCCAATTGTTGGTTTTTTGTGTTGCCTCCGACAAGTTGTTTGAGTCTTTTGTACGCTTCGATTTGGAGAACTGCAATTAATTTGATTTTCATAAGGATTTTGGCTCTACCCCGAGGTTATTCTTTCACTCCTTTGTTTTAGTTTGATAACCACATGTTTTCATGCTTTTTGGTGTTCCGTATAAAGAATGTGTTTGATTTCCTTTTATTAGCTTAAAGCCTTAAATATACTTAAATGACAGCATTAGACATGTTTATCTGTTTGTTTGAGCTATATTAAGGACATCTGTTTGTTTGAGCTATATTAAGGACTTTCAGTCAATGACAACTTCTTACAGCTTAGGTAAACATTGATATGGTATTATGTTTCTTGGTATACGAATTGGGTTCAGATTGATTTACCAAAAGGCTGATGAAAAATTAAGTAGAGTTTACTCTGTCTTGGGTTACGAGATTTGTTTTAAAAGCCTATTTGACATGTTCGATAGAATTTTATGCTACCGTAGCTTAGAAAACTCTTCATGCTCTCATTTTGTTTGTATAACACATGAACCATCATTGTATGCTTTAGGTATGTGCTTAATCTATCTATCGTGATTGTGTACACGTTCACATGACATAATTACGATTTTAAAAATAAATCAGGGTATGCATTCGCTCAACTTCCACTAAACTTTCTTAATAATAACAAAGCGTTATTAATTGTGGACACGTTCATGTGACATAATTTTTGACGCGCCAAACAAAATGAGTACACATATGCGTGACTCGTTTCAAGATAATTTCTTAATTAAAAAGGGCAAATGCACATAGGTTCTAAAATGAGTAATTAGACAATTTGATTAATCCAAGTATGATCAAAGCGACCGTGCTAAAACCACATAACCCGGGAATGCCTAACACCTTCTCGTGGGTTAACAGAATTCCTTACCCGGATTTCTGTGTTCACAGACCGTGATACGAGTCAACTTCCTAGATTCGAGATTCTAAACCGGTGACTTAGGACACCATAAATTATCCCAAGTGGCGACTCTGATTTTAATATAAATAATCCCGTTTCGATTATTGTCACTTAAATTGGAAAAAACTCTCTTATATTCCTTCCGGGGTGGTAAAAAGGAGGTGTGACAGCTCTGGCGACTCTACTGGGGAAAAGAACCTAGCATCTCTGGTTCAGGGTTCAAGAGTTCGAGCTTGTTAATATGATCTATGCTTGGCTTTATTGTTTGTTGATGTTACTGTATTTGTGGGCCTGATGTGTTAATTGCCGCTTATTTACTGCTTTGGTATTGATTGAATTGTATTAAAATGCCTTCTTACGCCACCCCTCTAAGTCTTCTAAAAAATGGTGCACACGTTCGTGTAACCCGCTTTTTCTGTTAGAAGTTATACCAAATAGAACGAGGCTAGGCCAGCAACAAGGCCGGGTAGACTTTCGTGCTTCCAGTACGTTGCCCCCTCTTCGGCTCGAGTTGTCCGCTCGGATATGCCAGGTCAAGAACACAACCCCAGGTTTAAACTTAGAATAACATAACCTCATGCTGAATCCCTAGTAGGAACATTTATTTGCATCATGTGCATTTGACTTAGGGGACTCAACACAGGGATTGGGTCCGTCTAGGATAAGTGTACCCAAAAATAAAAGACCATCCTGATGCATCCTATGTGCTACATGTTGCAATCTTTAAGGGTAAAATGGTCATTTGGCGGACCAATGAAGGTTGAGAGTAAATGAGAAAGAAAAGAGGGTGAAGTATAAAAATGAAGCAAGTAGGGCCCAATTATGTTTTTCTTCCATATTTTTTAAAAGAAAACGACAAAAAAATGAAAAATCCAAAGATTTGCACTTTCCCGTCATTTTCCACAAAAAAGGGAAAAAAAAATCCAAAAAGAGTTTACATATTTCATCATTTTTTTTAAAAAAAGGACAAAAAATATATTTTCTCTAAATTAGTTATTTTTTTTAATTCTCGCCCGTATCCAATTTACCCGAATTACGCAAACCTGATTCTCGTCTCTCGGGGCGGGATACGTAGGCAACCTACATAGGGTCCGGTCTTCCTACTAAATCTTAGGTTCTTGGCTTTGCGGGGTCTTAGTTAAATTTTGCACTTCTAGCCACCTTTTGGCCACATAAGCCATTTTGCAAAAATAGTCACAATCATGTCTTGCATGTGTCCAACAGGAAGAGTTATTGTCTCATATAACATTCTAGGTCTTTAACTTTATTTGGTCTTAATTTTCTCATACATGTGTGGGTCTACTTACCGGTGTTTGAGCATGATAGACACCCCGGACTATCCAGTCAGGATCATTCATTCAGGAGTTGCTTAAGGAGATTTTTTTTTATGTTTTGAGTCTGCTCTTCATTTTATGTCATCTTTTACTTTCTAGTTTTGTACAGTAATGTCGAGTCTTTGTTATTGTATTTCCTATTTTGTATTTAAAAAAAAAGTGTTATAAATCAAAATCCAAAAAAAAAGAGATTTTGCGTTTTTATATTTCTGTTAGATGTTTTCCTTAGAATACTAACTCTAGAAGTTCAAAAAAAAAAAAAATCTTTTGTGGTTTTTCCTTAGGAAATTAATGTCTAGAACTCAAAATAAAAATTGCTTTTATTTTTTCTTTTAGTTATTAAGACTAATGATTCAAAAAAAAGAGAAGAGAATTTTCTTTTATTACCTCTTTAAAAGTTTTCTTTAAGATATTATTTTCAAAAATCCAAAAAGATTTTCTTTTGAGGTTCTTCTTTGGGTAATTAATGAAAAAATAAAAAAAAATTCTTTTTATTTTTACTAGAACTTTAGGACATTGTAAATAAAAGAAAAAGAAAACAATATACTTTATCTTTGGTTTATCTACAGAGTTTCTCCCTTAGGTAATTAAAAACCGAAATCCCAAAAATATTCTTTTATCTTTTTCATTGTTTGTTTCGAAATCTTTTCCAGGATATCAAGTGAAAATTCAAAATATTTTTCTTTGGTTCATCTTTTAGATTTCCTTCCTAAAAAAAGAATCAAAAAATATTTTTCTCTTCTAGGGGTTTTTCCTTAATAATTTCTCATCATAGTATTCATTAAGGTAAAAAAAAAGAAAAAGCAAAAGAAAAACAAATGAGAACGTTAGTTTGTTTACTTTATTCCCGATCTTCTTGAACAACGCAAAGATCTGATTTATGTAGCGTCATGATACGTAGGCAACCTACATAGGATTCGATCGAATCATTTTTTTATTTAAAAGGAAAAAAAGAAAAAAAATCAAAAAATCAAAAAAAAAATCAAATCAAAAAAAGAGAGGTGAAATTATGGGATGTGAGAAATGAGAAGAAAGAAAAGAGTGATAATTAGAACAAAAAAGAGGAAGGAAAATGAGCAAGCCAAGAAGTGCTACAACAACAACAACGGCCCAGTATAATCCCACAAGTGGGGTCTGGGGAGGGTAATATGTACGCAGACCTTACCCCTACCCCGAGGGGCAGAGAGGCTGTTTCCAGGAGATACCCTCGGCTTAAGAAAGCAACAAGAGAGATGACATATTAATACTATCAATAGACACATAATAGAATAACATAATATACATAATCATAAAATAACATAAAATAACAAAATAACAGCAATATAAGAAATATAGGAAATACGAAAAGGATGGAAGATATAATACTATCCAGCATATAAAGCCCTGCATCAGTAACTGACCAGTAGCATCCTAAGACTAAAATCCTAAGACTAACTCCTAACTGGCTAGTCTCACTCTAGTGCTCTGTAGAAATTTTTACAACTTTCCCTAACCTACAACCTTAATGCTCGACCTCCACAATTCCCTGTCAAGGGCCATGTCCTTAGTAATCCTAAGGCGCGTCATGTACTGCCTAATCACCTCTCCCCAATACTTCTTATGTCTTCCTCTACCTCTCCTCGTGCCCACAACAGCCAATCGTTCACACCTCCTCGCCGGTGCATCAGTGCTCTTCCTCTGAATGTTCCCGAACCATGTGAGTCTTGCTTCCCGCATCTTGTCCTCCATGGGAGCCACGCCCACCTTCTCTCAAATTTCTTCATTCCTAATCTTATCCATCCTTGTATGCCCGCACATCCACCTCAACATCCTCATCTCTGCTACTTTCATCTTCTGGATGTGTGAGTTCTTAACCGGCCAACACTTGGTCCCATACAACATGGCAGACCTAACCACTGCTCTGTATAACTTACCTTTTAGTAACGGTGGAACTTTCTTGTCACACAGGACTCCCGACGCTAACCTCCACTTCATCCACCCCACCCCTATACGTTGTGTGACATCCTCGTCGATCTCCCCGCTCGCTTGAATAATTGACCCATGGTACTTGAAACTACTCCTCTTAGGAATGACTTGAGAGTCAAGCCTCTCTTCCACTCCGAAAGAAAAGAGAAGATTGAAATGAACAAAATTAGGATGATGCCAAGTGACCTTGTGACCCTAGAAGTCATTCTAGAACCGTTAATTGTTGCTAGGTGCATTGCACGCAATGTGATATTTTAGCTGTTAAATGCCCTAATGCTAACAAGATGTCCCCATTTTGTTCCTTTTGTTATCTTCATTGAGCAGAATGGTGGTTGGTTTGTGGTTTTTAAGTAACTCGTCCATACAACACAAGTTCAAAGAGCAAGGTAGCCATGGCTAGCAAAGACTTGGACACAGGGGTTATTGATCCATCTAAGGGAATTGTTGAATCAGAATCTGAGTTGAAAGAAGAGGTCTTGAGGTTGAAAGGACAGATGGCCGAAATATACCAAACCTGGATCAGTGGGCATCCTGCACCATCAGTTCCCACTAACTACACTGAAAGCCTTGTCACCATTCCACCACTGTCACAAGTCCAGGATATCTCCCCACAACCTTTTCACACTCCACCCCCCATAACCACCTCATATCCCGCTCCTTTGACTACTCATGTTTTTGTAGCTCATCCACTAGCTACCTTTCCTCGATCCTCTAGCAAGACTGTGTTCAAAATCCTCGATGCCTAACACTGTGCTCCAGAACCAACTTTCAAGGTCTTGGATCCATACTCTCACGCTCTTCATTTTGAGCCTCTCGGTGAAACTGAAAAGCCTGCTAAGACAGTGGAGCAAGATGAGATATCCAGGAAGGTGAAAATCTTAGAGCAGTCTTTAAGAAACATGTAAGGGATAGAGAGTCAGATGAGCGTGTCTTACAATGACTTGTGCTTGTTTCCTGGCGTCCAGTTGCCTGCTGGGTTTAAGATGCCAAAGTTTGATTTGTATGATAGGCGATGGGTGTGGAGATCCAGGAGCCCATCTAAAGAGTTATTGTAGTGAAATGAGAAGTGTTTACGGGAAAGATGAATGGTTGATGGCACATTTCAGTGAGAGTTTGAGTGGGGAAGCCTTGGAGTGGCTTACTCATCAAGAGTCAATAAGTGGCATGCATGGGGTGACACGACTCAAGATTTTGTTCGGCACTATCAGTACAATATAGACATTATCCCATACTACTCTTCCCTATCTCAGATGGAAAAGAAACTCGAGGGAAGGTTTAGGGAGTTTTGGCTCAGATGGAACGAACAAGTTGCTCGGGTCAGTTCTCCGATTGATAGAAAAGATGCTGCTGAGTCCCGCCAATAACATGATCCAGTGGGCATTCTTGATAAACGCTTTCAGCCTTAATACTGTCCCCATAAATATCCTCGTACTCTATATAATCCTTCCTAATGCTACTTTCCTCCACAAAATCACCAGGGTCATGCCTCAGCTTCCCAGTACCCTATCCACAATGCACCACCATATGCTCTACACCCACGAGACCCGCAATGGATTACACCACCTCCACAAATATCGTACCCGCCTCCTCAAGAATGTCAACCACCTACCCATAAGAGGTTCCAACCAAGGTCGAGTATAAAATGAAAAGACAGCAAGCAAAAGAAAAGACTTTCACTCCTATTAAAGAATCATATGCCTATTTGTTCCAAAAGTTGAGGCAATTGGACATGTTAAAGCCGGTTCAGATAAAAATGCCGAAACCTCTTCCAAAATTTTTGATTATTCTCAAAGGTGCTCATATTGCTCTAATGCCCCGGGTCACAGCACAAAAAAGTGCTAGTATCTGAAAAGAGCAATTCAGAAGCTTATTGATGCATGTGACATTATCGTGCAAAATCCAGATGTAGTAGAACACTAGCCAAAGTCAATCGCCTGTTCATAATGAGACGCATATGGTGGGTATGATTTGTGTTGAAAAGGAATATGAGAATTATTCTGAGATCCTTGGAGGGCCACTTGCCGCAAAGTTTTTAGCGTTATCAGTCTCAGTTCCAAAAGTTGATCTTAAGAAAAAGTTGGTAGAAGGGCCCCAAAAGCTATTTGCTAAGGACAATGTGATTGAAATTGGTAATGATATTAGTAATATTGATATGGAACTCAGTGGTTAAGATGTTTAGCTTGGTAGTTGGAAAGACGCTCCCTTCTTGGTTAGTCAGGGAGGAGTTCTGGTGGTTTATTTTGTTGTCATTTCTATTGTCCAGGTCATTTTAGGGTTGTGATCCGGATATTGTCTTGTGACTCAAACCTTTCTATCCTTTTATTTTGCCTAGTTCATTTAGTCGTAGTAACTCGTTTAGTGTTGTCTAGGTTTGTTTCAGGATTGTAACCCCAACTTATTTTGCTTGTTTTGTTGTTCAAACCCTGTCACCATCTGTCTAGTGCAATTTTCTATTTTTTGTTATTTCTAGTCATTTTTTGTTTAGTTCTCTTCTCCTTTTATAGTTCTTTTCATGCTGGCTTTAGTGACATGACATGCACGCATAATTTTAGGCCTAGTCTTAAAAATTAGTTTAGTCATGAAGCAATAAAGTAATTTTGAAGATGATAGGGACACTTAAGGGAAATAAGTATAGATTTGGACATTTCGAGATCATTTGAAGCCCGAACCATGTGAAACTGGGACAGATAATTTGGTAAGTTAATAGGGTGACAAGAATTCATTAAAGGAGAGTGCATCCTAAATAATTTGAAGCAGGAAAGTTTGAGTTCAAGTGCATCTCAAGTTACAAGATAAAGTCAAGAAAGTTTTCTCCGAATTGACGGAGGATATCCATTGTGAAGTGGGAATCACCCAACGAGGGTTCTGTACTTGACAAGGTGCTAAAAAAAAGTGGAAGACATATCAATGATATCAATGTCGAAACCGTAAAAAAAATATTGTTCATGATCTTCAATCCTCTAGTTGCATGTGTTGTGCTTGGCATTTTCAGGGATTGGGAGGCTCTCTTTCAGCTACCCAAACACTTATACCATTCGGTACCCCTTTTGAGCATGTACTGATTTCTTTGACCTCCCCTCTTTTGGAATCAATTTAGTAAAAAAAAAAACATGTCCCCATAGATTTGTTTTAGAAAGTTCATCCCAAAAAGAAATTTAAAAAAAAGGGACAAAAGAAAAGAAAGAAAAAAAAGAAGAAAAAGAAAAAAAAAAGAAAAAGAAAAATAGTAACAAAAAGTAGTCTTGTGAACTACGTTTGACCTGATTCTTGTCACCACAAGATATGTAGGCAGCCTTACGGTTCGGTCATACCAAATAGAATATTCATAATCTCACAAATTCAAGAGTAGGGCAGTCTTTCTTAGTAACTCCATCAAAAGAAAAAGAAAAAAAAAATCAAATTCCCTTGTTTTAGAAATTGGGGCAAAGTTTTTAGAATGGATTCCAAAAGTTGATAATAAATTAACCCTGTTGTCTTAGTTATTTTGAGCCTTTATGATATTCTTTCTTTCTAACCATGTCCAAAAGCCACATTACAGTCCAAAAAGACCTCCCAGATATTCTTTGAGAGTATTGAGTTTAGACATGCCAATAGTATATGATATTTTTACCATGGTTAATGCGTTGTCATCTGCAGAATAAGAGGAAATAAGAAGAAAAGAACAAAATGAGAGAGTCTTATTGGTGAGAACCTTTACAGGCACCATAAGACGACGGTGAGTTGAGAGAAAAAACAAAATGAGAGAGGCTTGATGGTGAAAACCCTTCGGGCACTACAAGTAGAATAAGGATAATGAATCAGATTGGATACTCGGAGCATTGAAGCCCAGTTTTACGGTTTAGGGGTATAACAAGAGTTGAACATCATACTTGCTTGACAAATTAGGCCACTTGATCCAAAGGTGTATGTCATGGTCATTAGAATTAGTATTCATATCTGATAAGTTTCTACTTTGTAGTTTTCCTGTTAAGAATCATCTCCTTCCATTGTCCTTTACTCTGTTCCTTTTGTCTTGTTTACTTCCTCTTCCTAAGTCTGTTTGGTTAGAACAAGTGAAAAATAACTTCAAAATTTGCCACTAGCTTTCCAATTGCACAAAACGAGATCTGGCTAGTGCATCAAAGTGGCATAGGTCAGGAAAGAGCAGCATGCAATGTGCTTTGGGATTCATGTGAAATACAAAAGTTCGGTATATGTCAATTCATGAACAAAGCAATAGATATAGGGTGTTGGGTTTGAACGGATCAAAGGTATTTTCTGTGATAAGTTTGACAGAGAAAGTGGTTAACCAATAACAAGTAAGGTCTTCCAAGTGAAAATCAAAGTTATCATGGCAAGTGAGGAGAAATAGACCTCAAGGCCAAGGCCAGTGGCATACGTCAGGAAAGAACAACAAGCGCATTGAGTGGGTGGTAATTGACATGCTTTGGAATTTATGTGAAACACAAAGGGTCGGTATATGTCAATTCATGAGCACAATGCAACAGATAGAGGGCTTGAGTTTGAATGAATCGGAGGTATTTTCTGTAATAAGGGTGACAGGGAAGGTGGTTAGTCAATAAACAAGCAAGGTCTTTCGAGTTGAAATCAAAGTTATCATGGAAAGTGAAGGATCAATCGCCCTCAAAGTCAAGGACACAAACCAACCACCATGTTTAAACTCACAAGTTTTCTTTGTTTGAAACAGGGACAAAGACTATTTCCAAATCAAAGCTTGGAAGCTTGAATTTTTCAAGTGTCGTGCCCAAATTTTGTCAGCACAAAGGGCATTTGAGAAGGGGAAAGAAAATTTGTTCGATCTACAGGAACCCTCCATGAGGAAAGCATGGTTCAATGATAGGGAATTTTGTTCGTGCTACAGAGATCCTCCAGGAAGAGAGCATGGCTCAAGTAAGTTCATTCTCGGCTTTTCAGGACCCTCCGGGATAATGAGATTTAATTTAAAAATTTCAGGGCACTCTTGGATAATGGGATTTGATCTTAAAAGTTCTCATGACCCTCCTGGATAATGTAACCTAGTTAAATTTCAAAACCTTCATAGATAATAAGATTTAGCATAAGTTCTACCTTTAGGAAATATAATGTAGCTTTAAAGTTGTCACTCTTAAGATGAGATTTAATTTGAAGTTTTCATAGCCCTCTTGGATAATGAGATTTAACTTTTAAATTCATAGATCTCTTCATAGATAAAAAGATTCGATTAACACTCACAGATGTTCCCAGTACCAAACTGGGGCAGAAAAGTTTCTTTTGTTTTGTCTATTTTGTTGTAATGGCAGGCACCCACTTGGATAACAAGGGAATACATTTCAAGTTTTGGCAATTAGGCGCCTACCTGTAAAACAAGGAAATACAATTCAAGTTTTGGCAAACAGGCGCCAACCTGGAGAACAAGGGAATACAGTTCAAGTTTTGGCAATCAGGCGCCCACCTGGAGAGCAAAGTAATACAGTTCAAGTTTTGGCAATCAGGCGCCTACCTGGAGAACAAGGGAATACAGTTCAAGTTTTGGCATTAGGCGCCCACCTGGAGAACAAGGGAATACTGTTCAAGTTTTGGCGATCAGGCACCCACCTGGAGAACAAGAGAATACAGTTAAAGTTTCGGCAATCAGGCGCCCACCTGGAGAACAAGGGAATACAATTCAAGTTTCTGAAGAACAAAGTAATATAGTTCAAGTTTCGGTAATCAGGCGCCCACCTGGAGAACAAGGGAATAGAGTTCAAGTTTTGGCAATCAGGTGCCTACCTGGAGAACAAGGGAAATACGATTAAAGTTTTAGCAATCAGGCTCCCACCTGGAGAACAAGGGAATACGATTAATGTTTTGGCAATCAGACGCCCACCTGGAGAACAAGGGAATACAGTTCAAGTTTTGGTAATCAGGCGCCCACCTGGAGAACAAAGGAATATAGTTCAAGTTTTGGCAATGGGGGCCCACCTGGAGAACAAGGAAAATACAGTTCAAGTTTCGGCAATCAGGCGCCCACCTGGAGAACAAGGGAATACAGTTTAAGTTTTGGCAATCAGGCGCCCACCTAGAGAACAAGAGAAATACGATTAAAGTTTTAGCAATCAGGTGCCCACCTGGAGAACAAGGGAATATGATTAATGTTTTGGCAATCAGGCGCCCACCTGGAGAACAATGGAATACAATTCAAGTTTTGGCAATTAGGCTCCCACCTGGAGAACAAGGGAATACAGTTCAAGTTTTGGCAATCAGGCACGCACCTAGAGAACAAAGGAATATAGTTAAAATTTCGGCAATCATGCGCCCACCTGGAGAACAAGGGAATATAGTTCAAGTTTCTGGAGAACAAAGGAATACAGTTCAAGTTTCGGCAATCAGGCGTCCACCTGGAGAACAAGGGAACACAGTTCAAGTTTTGGCAATCAGGCGCCCTCCTGGAGAACAAGGGAAATACGATTAAAGTTATAGCAATCAGGAGCCCACCTGGAGAATAAAGGAATACGATTAAAGTTTTGGTAATCAGGCGCCCACCTGGAGAACAAGAGAATACAGTTCAAGTTTTGGCAATGAGGCGCCCACCTGGAGAACAAGGGAATACAGTTCAAGTTTTGGCAATCAGGCGTCCACTTGGAGAATAAGGGAAATACAGTTCAAGTTTTGGCAATCAGGCGCCCACCTGGAGAACAAGGGAATACAACTAAAGTTTTGGCAATCAGGCACCCACCTGGAGAACAAGGGAATACAGTCAAGTTTTGGCAATCAGGCGCCACCTGGAGAACAAAGGAATACAGTTCAAGCTTTTGGTAATCAGGCACCCACCTGGAGAACAAGGGAATACAGTTCAAACTTTTGGCAATCAGGCACCCACCTGGAGAACAAGGAAATACAGTTTATATTTTGGCAGTCAGGAGCCCACCTGGAGAACAAGAGAATACAATTCAAGTTTCGGCAATCAGGCACCCACCTGGAGAACAAGGGAATACAGTTAAAGTTTTGGCAATCAGGCGCCCACCTAGAAATTATAGGAATACATTTCAAGTTTCGAGTCAGTAGCAGTCACCCTTTTGTCGAACAAGGGAACTCATTTCAGAATCCAATTCAAGTTAGTAGTAGCAAAAGCTCGCGGCAATAATGCGAGTCGATAGTCCGAGATGATCAATAAAAGCTAGTCACAATCCAAAAAAAAGGGAAAAATAGAAAAGAAAGAAGTGAATCCAAAATGCAGAAGTAGAGAAAGATGTGAATTGCTCAAGACATGGTTGAAGTCACGAGCACTACATGTCCGGTCTTGATCCGAAAAGAAGAAAAAAGGAAATGAATCAGCACCTGCAACTAGCAAGTATCAAGGTTCAAATCTAAAGTCCGCATGAAGAACCATTCAAGACTCAAAATCAAGATTCAGAAGACTTATAGATAGGAATATTGTAACTCATAGTTGACAGGCTTAGTTAGTCTTTTTTATTTTCTGATTTTGATGTAATAACAGGACCGCAGACCAGAACCTCGACGGAAAGGCACCTCAATCGGCTCTCCACCTCGGTAAACTCTGTCACTCTTCCCACTTTTGAACTACACGTGGCCTGATTTCTTTATAGACAAGGATATGTAGGCACCTCAGATACCAGGTCTCGGCCACATTCTCCTTTCTTTTAGCTTTTGGTCTCTCTAAATAAGGTCGGGTCAAAAAACCTGTCTAGTCATTCTTTGTCTGAAAATATTTCGTGTTTCTAATCAAAGAGGGGCAACTGTAGACATGTGATTTTTGACCCTCCCCAAGATTTTACATGTTTTAGCATTTAAGTACTTAGTTTAGGTCTAATATAGTTATTTCAACTAATTTTGACTCTTTTACTTTATTTCATCACAAAAATAAAATTACAAAAATATTTTATTTTATGTACCTTTCATAAAATTTAAAAAATACAAAAAAGTACCTTATTTTTATCTTTATATAATCTTGAAAATACAAAAAAAATATAATAGTTTCATGTTTTAATATAGTTTAGTTTAATTAATTAGAATTAGTCTTTGCATTATATAGTATAGTTATCTTATATTAAAGGAATTTAACTATGGTTTTGAACAATAATTTTACAGTCTTGGAGCCCAATTTTAAGACCCAACAATATATGGACCTACCCCAATCTCCTAAATTAAGCCCAATATCCAATACCCATTAAACCTAATACCCTAAAAAAACCCTTCTTCCTTAATAAAACTAGCCTAGACATAACCTAAAAGGGAGATTCCTAAGAGCTAGAGAAAAGATCGCCATTTCATCCAAAACCCCAGCCCCTGAAGATCTTCTTCTTCACCCCACCCTAAGGACACAAGACCTAAAAACCATAGAAAAACAAAAAAAGAAGGCTTCAGCCGTTGAACACAGAAGTAGGACCTTGAGCTCATCTTCTTCAACAGACCTAGCGCTAAGGACCTTAATGAGCAACAACCATTTCCATGAAGCAAAAGCTTCTTCTTCTTTTTCTTCTTCATTGACACAACTAAAAAAAACCTAGACCTAAGCTGAAAAACGCCTAAGAACCCTAGACTAGGAGAACACCAGGATCTGATCCTCACAGACCCAAAACCACATCCACTACTAGAGTTCGGCGACTCTCAACCAGCAACAACATCCAACGTCACTCTCAACCAGCTCACCGGCGACTTTTGTCCTCACTTGTTCCCATTTCTCTCTCCCTCACCTTGCTGTCTCTTTCACTCCTCTTACTGTTATGATGAAACTTGCCGGAAGTCAGCAAACTTGCAGCTCCTGTTTTGACGAGAAGTGACTTTTCGGTGACCATCATTGAAACCGGCGAACACACACAATAACAGTTTGTTCTAGAGGTCGTTTGAATTTTGAAGTTTTTGTGTCTTCTGATTTTAATGGAGATGAGTTTAAATTTTGCCCGCGTCGGAATTTGTTTGAGTGTTCCTCGCCGATCGAGTTTCCGTCTTGTTATGGAACTTGTTTGAGTTTCGTTGGTCTGAGTTTAGCCAAGGTTGAGGTCTCCGTTCGATTTTCCGGTCCAAGTCCGATTGTTGGTTTTTTGTGTCGCCTCCGACAAGTTGTTTGAGTCTTTTGTACGCTTCAATTTGGAGAACTGCAATTAATATGATTTTCGTAAGGATTTTGGCTATACCCTGAGGTTATTCTTTCACTCCTTTGTTTTAGTTTGATAACCACATGTTTTCATGATTTTTGGTGTTCCGTATAAAGAATGTGTTTGATTTCCGTTTATTAGCTTAAAGCCATAAATATACTTAAATGACAGCATTAGACATGTTTATTTGTTTGTTTGAGCTATATTAAGGACTTTCAATCAATGATAAATTCTTACAGATTAGGCAAACATTGATATGGTATTATGTTGCTTGGTATACGAATTGGGTCCGGATTGATTTGGGTAAACCAAAAGGCTGATGAAACATTAAGTAGAGTTTACTCTGTCGTAGTTTTAAAAGCCTATTTGAAATGTTCGACAGAATTTTATGCTACTGTAGCTTAGAAAACTCTTCATGCTCTCATTTTGTTTGTATAACACATGAACCCTCGTAGTATACTTTAGATATGTATTTAATCTATCTATCGTGATTGTGTACATGTTCGCATAAAATAATTACGATTTTTAAAAATAAATCGGGGTATGCGTTCTTGCAACTTCGACTAAACTTTCTTAATAATAACAAAGCATTATTACACGTTCGCATGACATAATTTTTGACGCCCCAAACAAAATGAATACATGTACGCGTGACTCGTTTCAAGATAATTTCTTAATTAAAAAGGGCAAATGCACATAGGTTATAAATGAGTAATTAGACAATTTGATTAAGCCAAGTATGATCAAAGCAACCGTCCTAAAACCAGAGAACCCGGGAATGCCTAACACATTCTCCTGGGTTAACAGAATTCCTTACCCGGATTTCTGTGTTCGCAGACCGTGATAAGAGTCAACTTCCTCGATTCGGAATTCTAAATCAGTGACTTGGGATACCATAAATTATCCCAAGTGGTGACTCTAATTTTAATATAAATAATCCCGTTTCGATTATTGTCACTTAAATTGGAAAAAACTCCCTTATATTCCTTCTGGGGTGGTAAAAAGGAGGTGTGACAGAAGAAAGATGGGACTCTGTGGATGTGCATTGATTACCGCCAGTTGAACAAAGTTACCATCAAGAACAAATACCCATTGTCACTTATTGATGATTTGTTTGACTAGTTGCAGGGTGCCAGGGTGTTCTCTAAGATAGACTTGAGATTGGGGTACCATCAATTGAAGATTCGTGATTCAGATGTTCTTTAGACTGCTTTTTGGACTAGATATGTCCACTATGAGTTTCTAGTAATGTCCTTCGATTTGACTGGCGGCCCGACAACGTTTATGGATTTAATGAATAGGGTTTTCAAGCCATATATTGATTCGTTTTTCATTGTGTTCATTGATGATATTTTGATCTACTCGCGCTTATGGAGGAGCACGAGCAACATTTGAGAGTGGTGTTTTAGACCTTGTGAGAACATAAGATATATGCTAAGTTCTCCAAGTGTGAATTTTGGTTAGATTCTATGGCATTCTTGGGGCATGTTGTATCACGCGAGGGTATTAAGGTAGATCCTAGGAAGATTGAGGCAGTTCAGAATTGGCCTTGTCCTACTACAGTGACTGAGATCAGGAGCTTCTTGGGGTTAGTAGGTTATTATCACCGATTTGTAGAAGGATTCTCATTTATTGCAGCACTTTTTACTAGATTGACCTAGAAAAGTGCTCCGTTTCGGTGGTCCGATGATTGTGAGGCGAGCTTTCAGAAACTCAAGATAACTTTGACTATGGCACCAGTTCTAGTGTTGCCTTTCGGTTCAGGTATGTATGCAGTATGTTGCGATGCTTCACGCGTTCTCCTGGGTTGTGTATTGATACATGAGGGGTGAGTTATTGCTTATGCTTTACGTCACCTGAAGCCCTCCAAGAAAAATTACCCCGTACATGATTTAGAGTTGGTCGTGATAGTTCATGCTCTTAAGATCTGAAGGCATTATCTTTATAGGGTGTACTGTGAGGTTTACACCGATCATCACAGCTTGCAGCGTTTGTTCAAGTAGAGGTATCTCAATTTGAGACAGCGCAGGTGGCTTGAGTTACTAAAAGATTATGGTATTACCATCCTTTATTATCCAGGCCAGGCGAATGTGGTTGCGGATGCGTTGAGCAGAAAGGCGGAGAGTATGGGTAATTTGGCATTCATTGTAGTAGATGAGAGGCTATTAGCTTTGGATATTCAGTCCTTCGCTAACAGACTTGTGAGGTTGGATATTTCAGAGCCCAGCCGAGTTTTTGCATGCGTCATCGCTCAGTCTTCATTATCCGAGCAGATCAAGGCTCGTCAGTTTGATGATCACCACTTGTTGGTTCTTAGGGATATGGTACTATAGGCTGGTGCTAAGGAGGTTACTATCACTAAGGATGGTGTTCTACGACTCTAGGGTCGATTATGTGTTCCTAATGTTGATGGTTTGAGGGAAAAGATTCTAAAGGAGGCACACAGTTCTCGGTATTCTATTCATCCAGGTGCTACGAAGATGTATCACGACCTAAGGCAGCATTATCGGTGGTGGCGGATGAAGAAGGACATAGTTCAGTATGTAGCGAGTTGCCTAAATTGCCAGCAGGTTAAGTATGAGCACCAGGGCTAGGTGGCCTACTCTAGAAAATGACTATACCTGAGTGAGAATGGGAGCGCATCACTATGGACTTCGTAGTTGGGTTTCCACGGACCTTAAGGAAGTTTGATGCAGTTTGGGCTATTATCGACAGGTTGACCAAGTCGACACACTTCATTCCGGTGGTGAATACGTATTCTTCAGAGATGTTGGCCCAGATTTATATTCAGGAGATTATTCGGTTGCATGGTGTGCCTGTTTCCATCATTTCAGATAGAGCCCCTCAATTTACTTCGCATTTCTA
The DNA here is from genome assembly GCF_000393655.2 of Nicotiana sylvestris. NCBI lineage: Eukaryota > Viridiplantae > Streptophyta > Magnoliopsida > Solanales > Solanaceae > Nicotiana > Nicotiana sylvestris. Next base: position 150,157,760 of record NC_091059.1, on the reverse strand, counting down.
GAGGGCATTACAGAGTGAGTTGGAGACCCTGGTAGAGCTCAGCACAGCCTTTCATTCGCTGACCAACGGGCAGTCAGAGTAGACAGTTCAGATCTTGGAGGATATGGTCAGAGCATGTGTGATTGACTTTGGAGGGTAGTAGGATCGATTCTTGCCTTTGGCCAAGTTTGTATACAACAACAGTTATCAGTCTATCATTGAGGTGGCTCCGTTTGAGGCTTTATATGGTCGGCGATGTCGTTCGCCCATCGGATGGTTTGAGCCCGGTGAGGCTAAATTATATGGTACTGATTTGGTGAAGGATGCCTTGGAAAAGGTAAAGTTGATTCAAGAGCGACTTCGCACATCACAGTCCAGACAGAAGAGTTACGCGAATTAAAAGGCACGTGATTTATCATTTATGGTGGGCGGAAGGTTCTCCTAAAAGTTTTGCCATTGAAGGGAATCATGAGGTTCGAGAAGAAGGGCAAGTTGAGCCCAAGGTTTATAGGTCCATTTGAGGTGTTGAGATGAGTTGGGGACGTTGCTTATGAGATTTCTTTGCCTCCCAGTCTATCGGGAGTTCATTCGGTTATCCATGTGTCTATGCTCCGGAAGTATCATGCCGACAGGTCACATGTGTTAGACTATGGACGATTCAGTTAGATAAGAGACTGGGTTATGAGGAGGATCCAGGTTCTACTGTTGACAGGCAGGTTCACCAGTTGAGGTACACGAATATTTCTACGGTATAAGTTCAGTGGAGGGGTTAACCAGTCGAGGAGGCAACTAGGGAGATCGAGGAGGACATGCAGAGCTGATATCCACACTTATTTGGCACTCCAGGTACGATGCTAGACCCGTTCGAGGACGAACATTTGTTTAAGAGGTGGATAATGTAATGACCCGACCTATCGTTTTGCTTTTTAAATCCTCATTCCCCTAAATAAGACCCTCATATGTGCTTTTACTATTTTATTACTTGCGGGGATTGTTAGTTCGTGTTTGGAAGGGTTTGGGTTGAAATCGGAACACTTAGTTCCTTAATATTGGCTAAAAAGGGCTAAATTTGACTTGAGTCAATATTTTGAGTAAACGACCTTGGAACTAAGATTTGATGGTACTAATAGGTTCGTATGATAATTTTAGACTTGGGCGTATGTTCAAATCGAGTTTTGGATGACTCAGGAGCATTTCAGCGCTTAATACTGAAAGTTGGCACATTGAAGTTTTTAAAGTTCTTTAAATTTAGTTTGAAGTAGATTTTGGTATTATCGAGGTCCGTTTAGGATTCCAAGCCTAGGAATAGTTCCGTAAAGTGATTTAAAACTTGCACACAAAATTTGGTGTCATTTCGAATAGTCAAGTATGATTAGGTGCGTTCGGAGCTAGTTGAAAACTTGAAGTTCTTAATGTGATTCAATTTGGTTTTGGAGTGTGATTCTTAGTGTCGATGTTGTTTTACACGTTTCGAGAGTTCAAGCAGGTCCATATCATATTTATGGATTTATTGGTGCATTTGTACGGGGTCCAGAGTGGCTCGGGTGGGTTTCGAACCGCTCGGAGTTAAGTTTAAAACAACAGAATTTTATGTTCTGGTTTTCTTCTTAGCGAATACAGAAGGACCCTCGCTTTCGTGATGAAAGATTTAGGGGCTGGGGGCTTTTGCCCTTCGCGTTCACGTTTACAGGGCCGCGTTCATGGAGGCCTTGACACTTTGGCCTTCGCGTTTGGAAGGCCGCGTTCTCATAGAAGCCTAGGACTGGGCCTGGGCAACCGAGTTGCCTTACGTGTTCACCTGTTGGTCCCCAGGTTCGCGAGGAGTAGGCGGCCCAGTGCACCACGTTCGCATGGGTTCTCTCGCGTTCACGTAGAGTCCTTTTCCTGGGATCCTCATTTTAGCTTTCGTGATCGCGAGAGCTTGGATGTGATCGCGTATAAGGACCACTAGGCAGAAACATTTTCAAAACGAGATTTAGGCCATTTTGGGTTTATTTATTTTACTTCTTGGGCGATTTTGGAGCTTGAAAAAGAGGGGTTTCAACCTAGCTTTTGAAGGTAAGTAATTCCTACCCAATGTAATCTTAATACATAGATGATTGGGTAGATTTTAATATGTAAAATTGTGAAAATTATGGGTTTAGTTGAAAAACCTAGGTATTGACAAAAATAAGATTTAACAACTAAAATAATTATGGAATTGGGTGAAAATTATATATTTGAATTCCTGAGGTCATGAGTAACGTTTATCTTCAAAATCTTTTGGAATCCAGCCCCGTGGGCCCGTGGGCCCGTGGGTGAATTTTAAGAATCTTCCAATTTGGGTTGGGTAATTACTGTAATAGTTAAGTTATGAACTTTTGAACATGTATTGATTAATTTATGTAACAATTGACTAGTTTTAGGATTGTTCAGCACTGAATTGAGGCTTTAGGACAAATTTGTAGGACGAAAAGTGAGCTTTGAGATGAGCTAAGTCCTTTTCCTAACCTTGAAAGAGGGAATTTACCCCTAGGTGATTTGAATTACTATTTGCTTTTAATTGTGGGGGCTACATACGCACGAGGTGACGAGAGTCAGTGCGTAGCTACTAATTATGTTTATGTCAGGGCAGTTTACGACCCAAATCATGAAATGCTTGTAATGCTTGCACCCTACTTGTTAATTAAAGTGCCCAAATATATATTGGAACTTTATAAAGGAATTTTAAAAGACCGAATTTCACTTACTTAGGTTTTGGCGGGTTACTTGACCCGGATTAATAGAAATTGTGCCCTTTGTGTATTATCCTTGTAATAACTATTAAATCACATGCTCATAGAGTATCCTCTCTTCTTGTGGAGCGGGCCGAACGCCTTGGCTGTAGAATAAATGGATATATGGTTCGTGCCGCTCGATCCTCTATAGTGTATACATTATTTTGGATTGGGCCGTACGATCTCGACATAAATCTTGCTGATAATATTTGGAGCCCGAATATACTTGATATTACTTTAATAATGTAAGAGGTTATAATTTATTTAATGGCCTGAAATTGTTGAAGTAGTTATTATGTTATTATTAATGTTGTTATTCATGTACCCATGCCTATAAGAATTTTTGTATTTTATTGTTGGCCCGTAGTAAGTGTCGAAGTCAATCCCTCGTCACTACTTCTTCGAGGTTAGACTAGATACATATTGTTTATGTACTCATGCTATACTTCTGCACTAATCATGCAGGATTTGAGGCAGGTGCATCTGGCAGTCATACCAGTGCGTACCACCGATAACCCGAGGCCTAGTGGTGAGCTGCTTCTTGAGCCGTTTTGCAGCGCCTAGAGTCTCTCTTTTGCATTTAGTTTCTGTCTACTTTATTTCAGACAGTAGTTAGAGTTTTGTATATTCTACTAGTTGCTCGTACACTTGTGACACCAGGTCTTGAAACACATACTACTAGACTTTATGGTTTTGGAGTATTTATTTCAACGCACTTGCTCACTCATTAGCCTTCGTTTTACAATATTAAATTTTTTACTCCTTATTTTCTTAATGAATGGGATTCAACTACTTGGAAATTTATTAAAAAGAGAAATTATTAATTCACAGTTGGCTTGCCTAGCGGCAACGTTGGGCGCTATCATGGCCTATAGAAGAAATTGGGTCGTGACAACAAGTAGCAGTAAATCATGGAAGCATGGGAGAATCTAACATTTTTAATACGAAAATAATAAATGAAAAGTAGCAAATAAAGGCATGGAAGCATTTAAAGCATGCAACAGTTAAGACATGGAATGAAATAATTATTGAAATACAGAAAAGCAGGGAAACAAGTATTTTGGTGATGCACATACACTCGTCACCTCGCATATATACACATGAATTTCACATGGCACATAGCTCAAGGATTCCTAATTTCCTTAATCAAGGTTAAACCCAACACTTACCTCACTCTGCAATCAACTCAAAGCTCTACCAAGGCCTTTCCTCTAGAATCCGCTTCCAAATAAATCGAATCTAATCAAAATCGACTCGATAACATCAAATAATGCTAGGTAAATCAATTACAATACATAGAGTTAAGATTTTTACACTTTTCCCAAAAAGTCAATCTCGGGTTCTCTTGGTCAAAACCTGAGATTCAGACTAAAATTCATTTACTTATTCTGCCCCAAGACCGATTGTGTAATTAGTTTCGAAATTTCACCCCAAATTGAGGTCTAAATCTCGAATTTGCAAAAAAGAAAACCCAATTCTTCCCAAATCCCTAGTTTTCTACCATGGAAGAACAAAATTAAGGCTAGAAATTAATGGGTGATGATGAAATGGAAGAAAATAAGTTAAAGTACACTAACCTATGAAAGAGTGAGGAAATTTCTCCTCCAAATCGCCTTTAAGTCGAGCTCTAATGGAATGATGGTGAACAATGGGTGAAATCCCGTATTTGAAATGTTTTAAGGTCTGGGCGTCACACCTTCTTCGCGTTCGCAAAGGGCCTGCCGCATTCACGATACACAACGACCTAAAAGGCCTACGCGTTCGCGAAGGCTGTCCCCAATTCCTTTGCGTTCACGAGCCAATGCTCGCATTCACATAGAGTAAAACACTGCCCCCCTTCGCAGGTCCAAATCCCTATGCATTCGCGAGAAGCCGGTCGCGTTTGCGAAGGGTAAGTCTCCCATTGCTCCGCGTTCGTGACCCAGCTATCGCATTTGCGATTAAGGAAATCCACCCACTGCCCGGTTTCCCCTTTGCGATTACGAGTGTGGCTAGCAATCACGAAGCACAATTCACCAGGTGACAACAGAAGCTAAAAAAACCAAAATTTCTAAGTTCAAAACACCCGTAGCCTATCCGAAACTCACTCGAGCCCTCGGGTCCCGAAACCAAACATGCACACAAGTCCAAAAACATCATACAAATGCTCGCGCGATCAAAACACCGAAATAACACATTGAACTACAAATCAGACACCAAAACGAATGAATTTTTCAAAAAAAGCTTAACAACTTTCATTTTAACAACCAGACGTCTAAATCACTTCAAATCAACTTCATTTTGTACCAAATTTTACAGACAAGTCATAAATAAAGTAATGAACTTATATCAAGTTCCGAAACCAAAATCCGGACCTGGTAGCAACAAAGTCGAACTTGAAATTTCTTTAAACCTTTAAACTTCTAATTTTCAACAAATTGCGATAAATCAAGTTAGGGACTTTCAAATTAGATTTTGGATATACGCCCAAGTACCAAATCATGATACGGACCCATCGGAACCGTCGAAACGCAGAACCGAGTCGGTTTGCTCAAAACGTTGACTGAATTCAAGTCATATGAGTTTAAAGCACGATTTCACATTTTAATTAATTATTCACATAGAAACCTTTCGGAAAAAGAAACGGACTGCGTACGCAAATCGAGAAAGGCTAAACGGAGCTATTCGAGATTTTGAAACATAGAATTCACGGTTAAAACTATAAATGACCTATCGGGTGATCACAATCATATTGAATACTAGGAATTTAAATAAAATTTATTTAATTAAAGCATCATAATATTACATAAAAATCCACTTACCAAAAATAAAAAGAGTTCACCAAAAACACTAATACTATTACACAACTTAAAACAACAATGAGAGCAATCGGCTACTAGGGTAGATGATAAAAACTTTGAAAAATTTTCAATACCCTTTTAGTTAACCATATGTGCTAGTACATTGTTAAGATGCTAGTTCTTCAATTTTTGTAAGCAGGTCAGCAAGGCTCTGATTGTTATCAACAGTACACTCCAAATATGCAAGTTCCTTGATCTGGCAAGCAAGTGCATACCTTGTGTCACATAAAAGAAACACGTTAACTTATAATTTTAAAAAGAAACAATCTTGAAAGATTAAATAAAAAATTGAACCAAACGAGTTTTACCTGATCAGTGATCCCTTGTAAGAAAATACAAGTCATGTTGGCATCCCTTGTATCTATGCATGAACATAATTTTTTTAATGTCAAAAAAACACATTTACATTTCAAAGCAATTTATTTTAAGAATATGCTTTTAATATATCAATTTTACCAAGTTCTCTCCCAACCAAAATAATAGGAATTGCTAGAGCATGATTATTCAAAAATTGTATCCCCTAGAAAAGACAGAAAAAACCATTAGTAACCATGCAACCCACTTGAGATCAGTTATATAAGAATGAGAATATTTAATATTACTTACAATTCTGGTCACTCCGTTAAAGCTATTATCATCAATTTGAAAGAAATATAAAATGACAAAGTCAGCTGGAAGAAATTTCCAAATTCCACCATCAATGACATTTCCTCTCATTTCAATCATGTTAAAATTCACATCTCTCCTGTCAATTATTCTTACATTACTGCTTCACATATCAAATGCTTTGGTAATATTTGGGGTCTGCAAGTTGAAAAACAAAGTGTTACAAATAATTATGATATAATAATTTTTTGACTAGATAAAAAAATATCACTTCCTTTGTTTCAAAACATTTGTCTGAGTTTGACTAAATACAAACTTTAATAAAGAAGAAAAGATTTTCGATATATATATGTGATCTTAAATAAGTAATAGAATTTATGTGGTTATAAATCTTTTAAAACTTGTAGTCTGAAATCTGTCATAGTATTGTGTGGCAATAAATGCTTCCTATTAAGAAAATATTGAAATGTGTCATTATTTTAGAACATATAATAAGGAAATAAGGTCAATCTTTTTTAAGGAAAGAAAGTTGAGTAGTAAATATCACTGCCAAATTTGCACGAGGGAGACCAAGTATGGTATTCAAGAAATCAGACGGTGACGTTGGTGGAACTGGAGCTTCACCTCAATCTCCCACCATTAAGCAACTGACAGCAATGGCCTTAGCTTTGGTTTGGCTAAATGTTCTTTTTGCAAAACAAGCAAAAGCTAAAAGTAATGGAATTATTCAAAATTCGAACTCAAGGATTTTTCCCTTGCAACCATATTTTACACATGTAGACCGGGCCACCAACTCACAGAATCAAAGGAGAACTTGCAAAATACCAGCAGCAACTTTAATCTTGTCCACTGTTGACAAAAGTTTAACAGTTACCCAAATGTTCCTGCAATAGTTGCACAGTTTACCATAGTCACACCAATAGTTGCCAAAGTTTCTTTCCCTCCTGCCTTGCATTGTGGTAGTTTGTTCCCCACATTCACGTGAGAGACAAATCATAGCTGTATTGGGAAAAAACTGAATTTACATTGAAGGTGACGTGACGTGACATGACACGAGAACTGGTCAAATTGTCAAAACATGATGATCAGTTAAGAGGCACGAGTGACAACAGATACGGGGAAAGGAAAGCCAAATAGGCACGAGAGACAATTCGAATAATACAAGCTTCGTACCTATTTAGGTCATTTAAAGCCAAGAGATAAGAAGGCATTGAAGACATGAATATGATGACAAAAAGGAGTCCAAATTCAATATTAAATACCCAATAAGTTAGAGAATTGGTATTAAATAAGACTGATTATGTAACGTCTTATTTAATGTCATTTATTGCTCATAATTGTCTCATTAAGGCTAAGGTATTACTCCTTTACTTAGGATCAACTATAAAAGGAGGAGGTCAGGTCATTTGTAAGGACAGAGGATACCATCAACATTACATTAAAATACAAACTTATCTACTGCTTATTTGTCATTCTCAAAAAGTCTATTATTTCCTTTTCGTCTCCTGATTATCAGTAGCCCGAATTTCTATTTGTCTTTAACTTTGACCAAAGAATCATATTTTTGGTTAAGCAAATTGGTTCTGTTACCGGGAAACTGATAATCTTTTCTTTGAAGCTACGTTTTATTCGTCTTTTATCAACATGTCAAACAACAACGACAATAACAGTAATAACACATTGGGAAACCATGAAAATCAAATCCATCAAAATCAAGGTGACGTGGTTCCCTCCCCTCCAGATTCACCACGTCAATCTCGTGAATGCACTCCTACTACTGAATCCCGTGCTGATCAACAAGAACAATCTGAACACTTTGAAGGAGGTACAAATGAAGCTTTACAAAAGCTAATTGATGCACAGGTCGGCAAAACTCTTCAGGCTCTAGTTAGTCGATTGCCTGTTGCACCACCCACACCAACTCCTAATAATAATACATTGGAGAATCCCCGTTCTAGTCTTGTTAATTCTGGAAATGGAGGAACCACCAGTGAACCCCAGGAAGGGGGACCAGGTAATTCAAATAATTTCTATTTGCAAAATTTAGTACTAACCTTGCAGAAACAGATTAAGGAACAAAATGAGCGTATTGAGCAAATCCCTGGAGTTCCGCCTGTAATAAAGGGAGTTGACATGGACAAATACTCACAACAACCTTGGAAGCCAAGTGCTGCCCCCCTTCCAATTCCGAAAAAGTTCAAAATGCCTGACATCCCGAAATATGATGGTACTACAGACCCACGTGACCACGTGACTGCATTTACAACAGGCGTGAAAGGCAACGACTTGACCAAACAAGAAATTGAATCAGTACTGGTCAAGAAATTTGGAGAAACACTCACCAAGGGTGCATTAACCTGGTATTCTCTTTTATCTGAAAATTCTATAAATTCTTTTGCTGAGCTTGAAGATTCTTTTATTAAAGCACATTCGGGAGCTCAAAAGGTTGAGAAAAGAATGGAAGATATTTTCAAAATCAAACAAGGGGATTCAGAGTTGCTCAGAGACTTTGTTGATAGATTCCAGCGTGAAAGAATGACTCTACCCCGTGTGCCTGACAACTGAGCTGCAATAGCTTTTGCAAGTAATTTAAATGACAAAAGTTCTGAAGTCACGAGAAGACTCAAAGAAAGCCTTCGAGAATTCCCTGCAACCACGTGGAATGATGTTTACAAAAGGTATAGTACGAAGCTGCGAATTGAAGAAGATACCGTACCTAAGTTTCATCATGAAGAAAGGGGCGGTTCCAGAAGATCAGAAACCGAAAAAAGATCAGGTAAAAACAGGTACGATCCATATATGGGACCTGCAGGAAAAGACTCATGGTCAAAACAAGATAGCCAGCAATATGATCAAAAATCGAGGAACAGGGACTCTGGTTCTTCATCAAAATTCAGAAATGATCGGAACAGACAAGAGTCACGAGATGATGACAGAAGTTTAAAGGCACGGTTCGGCGGATATAACTTTAATGTCACTACCTCCGAGCTCGTGGCTGTTTTGAGAAGCATGGGAGATAAGGTACGGTGGCCAAAAGAGATGCGGTCAAATCCAAATAGACGCAATCCAGATCATTGGTGCGAATTCCACAATGATCACGGGCACAAAACTTCAGAATGTAGATTCTTGCAGAGTGAAGTGGATCATCTATTGAAGCAAGGGTACCTCACTGAGTTATTTAGTGAAAAAGGTAAACAAGCCTATATGAAAAATAGGCAAGAGCCACCAAAGCCTCCTTCACCCAAGAGAACAGTGAATGTGATAAGTGGGGGAGAAGATATTCACGGCATAACCTACACAGCTTCCAACAAGGTTTCTAAAGTAACAATTACACATGGGAAACAGGTACGACAAGTTTTAGAAAATGAAAGTATTTCATTCGATGATGCAGATACCGAAGGAGTGATAACTCCACATAATGACGCACTGGTAATATCTTTACTTGTACATGATACTAATGTAAAACGAGTTTTGATTGATCCAGGGAGTTCCGTAAATATTATACTACTAAGGGTATTACGTGAAATGCAAGCTGAAGACAAAATGATACCCAAGGCGCATACCTTGTCAGGCTTCGACAATTCTAGTATGGTAACAAAATGAGAGGTAATTCTAACAACCTTTGCTGCAGGTGTTGTTAAAGAAACTAAATTTCAGGTAGTTGATATGGAAATGGCCTACAATATGATCATGGAGAGGCCTTGGATCCATGATATGGATGCTGTTCCATCAACTCTACATCAGGTTGTTAAATTTCCATCACCGTGGGAGATTTGTCAAATTCGAGGGGATCAACAAACAGCCAGGAGTATCAACGCTGTAACAAATACGAGTACCGTAAACAAAGAAAAATAGCAATTACAGGAAATAGTTGAAGGTGCCAGCAATCAAACCCCAACTGAGCAAGAGAAAACATATTTAGACTCGAGACCTGATACAATTCAAGAACCTGAGGAGAATGAAAATATCAAAACAACCATCGAAGAACTCGAGGCTGTGATATTATTTGAGCATCGGCCTGAACGGAAAGTTTATGTTGGAGCTAATTTAAACTCAAACATGCGAGGTATGTTAATTGAATTTCTAAAATCTAACGTGGACTGCTTTGCTTGGTCCCATGCTGACATGACAGGAATACCACCGGATGTGATGACTCACAAGTTAAACGAAGACCCATCCTTTACACCAATAAAGCAAAAGAAAAGAAAGCAAGGGGCTTTCAAAAACCAGGTGATTCAAGATGAGGTCCAAAAGCTATTAAAAATTGAGTCAATCCGCGAGGTAAAGTACCCTAATTGGTTAGCCAACACAGTTGTTGTACCTAAGAAAAATGGCAAGTGGCGAGTCTGCGTAGATTATACAGATCTTAATAAAGCTTGTCCAAAAGATTCTTTTCCTTTACCACATATAGATCAATTAATTGATGCAACTGCAGAACATGAACTTTTAAGTTTTTTAGATGCATATTCAGGGTACAACCAAATTAAAATGAACCCTAGTGATGAAGAAAAAACTTCTTTCGTCACAGACAGGGGGACTTACTATTATAAAGTAACGCCCTTTGGTCTCAAAAATGCTGGGGCAACCTATCAAAGGTTGGTCACCAAAATATTCCAGGAACATATAGGAAAGACAATGGAGGTATATATAGACGATATGCTCGTCAAAACCCAACAGTCTCATGATCATATTTCTCATCTATCTGTAACATTTGAAATTTTGCGAAAATTTAATATGAAACTCAACCTAGAAAAATGTGCATTTGGAGTTTCATCAGGTAATTTTTGGGTTTTCTTGTTTCTAACCGTGGTATTGAGGTAAATCCTTCTCAGATCAAAGCAATAGAAGAAATCTCTGATATCCTTACTAATAAAAAGGAAGTTCAAAGATTAACGGGAAGAATTGCAGTTTTGGGGAGATTTATTTCCAAATCTTCAGAAAAATGTTTTTAAGTTTTTCTCTGCACTCAAAAAGCAAGATTGTTTTGAATGGAATGAAGATTGTCAACAAGCCCTTAGAAATTTGAAAGCTTATTTGTCAAAACCATCGTTATTGGCAAAACCAAAGGTGGGAGAAAATCTTCTCATCTATCTGGCTGTGTCTGAAGTTGCGATAAGTGCTGTTTTAGTCCGTGAGGACCGAGGTAAACAATCTCCTATTTATTATGTAAGTAAGTCCTTACTAGACGCTGAAACACGATACCCACAACTAGAAAAGTTAGCATTAGCTTTGATCATGACATCCAGAAAATTAAGACCTTATTTTCAATGTCATCCCATTGTTGTAGTTACTGCTTTTCCGCTTCGAAATATTTTGCATAAACACGAACTGTCAAGAAGATTAGCAAAATGGGCTATAGAACTAAGTGAATACGAAATCATTTATCAACCTAGGACCACTATAAAATCTCAAGTACTAGCTGATTTCGTGGCTGATTTTAGTCAGGGGATGCATTTAGAAGTAGAAAAAGAATTACAAGTTTTTAATGGTGCAAACCCGGGGACTTGGGTTTTATTCACTGATGGTTCATCTAATGTAAAAGGAGCAGGTCTAGGTATAGTTCTCATATCACCTACGGGTGAAACTATTAGGCAAGCTATAAAATGTCATTCTATAACTAACAATGAAGCAGAGTACGAAGCTGTAATTGCATTTTTGGAATCGGCAAGAGAACTCGGCATAACACAAATTATAATCAAGAGTGATTCTCAACTCGTGGTCAATCAAGTGCTGGGGACTTATACATCCAGGGAAACTCGAATGCAAGAATATCTCGAAAAGGTACGGGAACTAATTAAGCAATTCCAAACTTGGAAGGTAATGCAGATCCCAAGAGATGAGAATGTGGAGGCAGATGCTTTAGCTAATCTCGCATCTGCAGCTGACGTAGCAAACGACGCAAATGCTTCAGTCATACATTTATTTCATTCGGTTCTCGAACCTGATAAGAAAGAGGTAAATTTTAATCATTTAACATGGGATTGGAGAAACGAAATTATTGCTTTTTTACAGCACCGAACCGTGCCTATTGACAAAGGGAAGGCTCACGCGCTTCGCAAAAAAGCTGCTCGATATTGTTTATATCAAGGAAATCTTTATCGAAAGATGTTCGGTGGACCACTAGCACGGTGTCTCGGACCCTCTCAAACAGAATATGTGATGAGGGAAGTGCACAAAGGACATTGTGGAAATCACGCAGGGGGAAGGTCGCTGGTAAGAACATTGATTCGAGCAAGATATTATTGGCCTAAGATGGAAGAAGAGGCAAACAGTTTCGTGTCCAAATGTGATAAATGTCAAAGATATGGCAATAATATGCACAAACCAGTTGAGTTACTATACCCTGTTATAGCCCCGTGGCCCTTTATGAAATGGGGAATGGATATCGTAGGTCCACTACCACAAGCAAAAGGTCAGGTAAAGTTTCTGCTTGTACTCACAGATTATTTCACTAAATGGGTAGAAGCAGGAGCATTTAAACAAGTACGAGAGAAGGAAGTTAAAGACTTCATATGGCAAAATGTAATATGCCGCTTTGGAGCACCAAAAGAGATCGTGTGTGATAATGGACCACAATTCATAGGAGCTCAAATCACAGAATTTCTTCAAAGTTGGCAGATTAAAAGGATAACATCTACGCCATACCATCCAGTGGGTAATGGATAAGCGGAATCCACTAACAAAGTCATTATCAACAACTTGAAGAAGAGGTTACATGATTCAAAAGGTAATTGGCCTGAGATATTACCTGGAGTATTATGGGCTTATCGTACAACGACAAAAACAAGCACTGGAGAAACACCATTTTCAATGGTTTATGGTGCAGAAGCCTTAATTCCAGTTGAAGTAGGTAAACCAAGCACACGGTACGTTCAGGCAATGGAGGAATCTAATGATGAAGAGATGCGGGTCAACCTTGATTTGCTTGAAGGAAGAAGAGAAGCTGCATTGATAAGAATGGCAGCACAAAAGCAAGTAATTGAACGATATTACAATAGGAAAGCACGCCTCAGATTTTTCAAAATTGGGGACTTCGTGCTTAAAAAGGTGTTCCAATCTGCAAAGGATACTAATTCAGGAAAGCTAAGTCCAATGTGGGAAGGACCATACAAAGTTCGTGACATTGTGGGAAAAGGAGCATACGAGTTGGAGACAATGGACGGCAAAGTTTTACCCTCACATTGGAATGTCATCCATTTAAAGAGATATTACTTCTGAGAAAGTACCCACGGTCAGGTATCGCCATGTTAAAATTTTTCTTTTGAATTATTAACGTTTTACTAACGATTTTAGATGCTAGGCAAAAACCCTAACTAGTGCCAAATGATGAGTCACGAGCTGCAAGGAAAAATGGAGTATTCTAAAATTCCTAGCCCAGGGTTAGAATTAATCTGATGGAAATACACACGAGTTAGGCAGTCTTTATCTATAATCGCACCTTCGAGTCCCGTATATTTTTCTGTTTCAGGAAAAGGACCAAATTGAAAGAAATAAACAAGTGCTCGAGGCTTCATACTTCACCGCTCCAACACTTGGGGGACTACATATTATACACAGATATGTGTAGAAAAATAGATACGAATATCGAACAAAAGTCGGCTACAAAGAGACGAGTGTTGAGAAAAAGTTACGAAGTCTTCAGCATTCATCATCGTGTTCAACAAACACAAGACATTCATCATAGTGTTTTTCCTATGAGAACAACAGAGTCATCTCTCAAACTCATAAACGAAGTCACCTCTCAAACCCTTCCTAATATATAAAGATAGGGTCATGACTATGTACTGAAACATGTTATGAAGAAAAACTTTGTTTATTTTATATTATGTAAAAATCTGTTGCAAGAAAAACAATTATGAGAAAGTTATAGATGTATTTTTATACATGTAATAGTCAAAAAAACTTGTTAAAGTTCATGAATAAAAACTTGTCAAAGTTGTTTCATACAAAACATGTGTATTCCTATTTCTTTCATCGTATTATAACACCATTATGAAGTTGAGACCTTCTTTATTAAGTGTCGATAAAATAAAAGGGCCCTCTTTTATAAGTCTCATGTTGATAATCCATGAGAAGAATCATAAAGCATTTTCAAAGGATAAAAATGCTAAGTTATTCTATAAGTCCTAGATAAATAGGCAAGAATAGAATATACAGAAGTACCGATAAAACTTCTTAATATAGAAGACTAAGTACAAACTTAGTCAGCAAAATATTTGTTTTATACAAATGCCCATTACGATAACTGGGGACTTCATCAAAAGATCCCTTAAAGTTACCAAGGGATAACACCACCAGTTAATAAAAAAAATAGTAAAGTTTGAAATACATTCAACTAGTCACTGAAGGGGTTGGAACATCAGAAGTTGCAATCTCATTTTCAGGGGCAGTCACAGGCACGGTAACAACTTCTGAGGGAGCAGCAATAGGAGCGGTTTCAACTGGGCCTGCAGTGTTAAAATCACCGAAGGAAGCAAGAGTCACGGGAATTTCAGCTTCCATGGACTGTGTCATAGAAGTTGCACCCTCAAGAGCTGGAATTGCAACTCCAATTGCCGCTGTAGCTACTTCTTCATTTAAAAGCTCTTCTGTCCCAGGAGTTCCAAGTGCAGGAGAAAGAGTATCAACTGGTTGTTGGTTTTTTTCAATAGTGTCTAAAACTTTGGCTAATTCAGATTGCAAATCAAAGTTTTCTTGAGTAGCTTCCATCAAAGCATCACGACGAGATTTAGAAAAGCCCAACTTACCTCTATGTTGAAGTTCTCCTCAAGAAGTCCATATTCCCTCTCCCACATAACAAGATAGTTCTTCAATATCTGGTGTTCAGCTAAGTGGGAGTCAAGGGAAGCTTCAAAGGAGGCATGAAAACTCTTCAAAGCACGTATTTCGTCAGAGGAGATCCTTAAGTCAGCATGAGCTTGAGTCAAGCTTTGCACCAACTCCCCTGCATATTCTTCTTTCTTCTCCACAAGTGCCTTAAGCTCCCTAATTTCTTCACTAGCCTTTGATAGTTGTTTTGAAAATGAGTCCTCCAAAAGCTCCTTATCTTTTTAAAGTTGGCTTGAAGAAGCCTTGGCAATTGCTAGCTCAGAAGTCAAACCACGCTTTTGCTGCTCCAGGAAATTTCTACTTTCTTGCAACTCCTCTATGGTCCCCTGAGCATTCTCAAACTGCTCCTTCCAGTTTGCTGCCTCAAGCTGGGTATCCTTGGCTATTCTCCTAGCCTCATAGATAGCCTTCGCAGACTTCTGATCCTTCTTCTCTAGAGTGGAGACTCTTCCCATTAACTCAGTACTAATAAGATTAGCCTACAAGGGAAAGGCATCAAATGTGAGAATATAGAGAGATATATAAAAAAACTTGTAAGTTAAAAGAGAAGTACCTTCAAGGTAGAATGAACTATGTCATTCATCAGAGTCAAGCAACTGTGGTTCTCCATCTTCTTCTTCTTCTCAATATCTCCGATTAAAGGCTCGAGCCAAACATCAGCTCCGCCAGTCTTTCTAAAAAGGCTATGATTGACAGGAACTTCAAGAGTAACACTTCTTATAGCCATGCCTCTGCAGCTAGAACCCGCCTCTGTATGCTGAACAGAGGGAGGGGGAACAATGGAAGGAGGAGTAGTAGAAGTGGTAAAAACAATGGGAGCTGTGGGAGTCAAAGTAGGGATGATAGGAGTAGATATGGAAACCAAAACAGGTAAAGAAACAGGAGTCGACAAAATAGGCAAAGAAATACTCATGGTTGTCAAAGGAATAGAAGGAATAGAAGAAATGGGAATAGAAGAAGAAAGGGGAGTTTCATCAAGAACTGGTCCAAACTCTCCATTCTCAAAACCACTAACAAAGAGACATCGAATTGATTCATTAGAGCCTCTTGGAGTGGTATCCTCATCAGAAAGGATTTGAACAGGCTCGGAGATAGAGGCTCGAGCAGGAGTATCTTCAACTTCATCTCCATCAATGACGTGTCTCCTGGTTCTTGGCCTAGCTATCAAAGAGGTATTCTCTTCTTCCTCATTCTAAGAACTTTATTCTACAACTTTTCTTTTTGGTAGTGTGGCCCGAGTCTTTTCCAAATCAAGTGAAGCGTTGAAGACGCTCGAATGACAACGACTACCTCAGCTGTCATACCCCTAATACCAAATCCTGATAAAAAGAGGGATAAGGAATTGAAATAAGAAAGAATTCAATATACGACAAAGTATAAGGAAATACATACCATGGGTCTTCACTTTCCAACCATTCAAAAGAGAAATTGATTTGCAAGTTCTCGCCTCCATAGACACAATCTTCAAAATTGAATCTACCCAACCACGGAAGTTAGGAACGTGTTCCACATCTCCCATGGTTGCTACAAAAAGCCAAAAAGAGATGAGATTAGAAAAGAAACCAAAATTCTTAAAAACTAAGATACGGTAGGAAAAAGAAAAACTTACGTGCAAAATTCCACTTCTCAGGGAAGGGAATGTTTGTTTCACCCAACAAATCCACCGTACGTACAACAACATAACGACAATACCACCTCGATCCTTGTCATCTTCGGGGTTTACTAAAACCTTCTTGCTTCTTGCAGTTAAGGTAAAAACTCCATGGCGGAACAATTTGGGGTGGTATAGGTGAATAAGATGGGAAAAGGTAAAATTAACATTGGCTTTAGTAGACAAATACCTTAAGCAAGCCACAACTCTCCAAACAAGAGGCCCTACTTGAGCTAAGCAAATTTTGAAAAAGCGACAAAATTCAAGAATAACTGGGTCAGTGGCAGGATTAAATCCCAAAGTAAAGGGATAAGTATAAACGAAAGAGAATCCAGTTCTGAAAGAAGAAATTCTTTGGTTTGGGGCAGGAATCATTATACGAAGATTATCTCTCCAATTACAATCTTTCCTAACAGTGGGAATCACAAGTTCAGTTATTAAAGAAGGATATGTGTCAGCTTTTTCTAAATTTTTAACTTGTTCTTGGAGAGATCTTCTATCATTCCCAAAAGATAAATCATTGGGTACAATTTCTTCAACTAAAGGCTCCTGAGTAGGTTCAGAGAGTTCTTTACCTTTAGAAGAGGGGGTCTTTGGGATAGAACTCCTACTACCAAAAGAAGAAGAAGCAGAACCAGATGAACCACCATGAGTGGATCCTAGGCTCAAGCTCTGAAGCCTACCTCCTCTGCCTCTCCTATATCTTACGGGGGCATTGGGAAAGTGATCTAGAATTGGAACTTTTCTAGGGTTAGGGTTTGGAGATGACATTGTTGAAGAAGAATGAACTAAAGAGGAGAAAAAGCAGAAGTGAATAATAAATTACTTGTTGAAGATCTACGAAGAAGAAACAAAAGAAAGAGGGTTAAATATGTTTATAATGACAATCGTTAAAATTAGAAGTGTAATGATGGAAAGCCTATAATAAAGGCAACTAACACTTCGTGAATAGTGGGAATGAAGAAGCCTTGAAAAAAGGGCGCAGAATTGCAGAACCAATCAAAAGGTGACACGTATGTAAAGCATTAATTAGAAGGGACAATTGAAGTGTCAGTACTGTCATAGTATTAATTACAGCAAAAATTCCCTTTTTATGAAGATCCACTTCCCAGATATTTAATTGATAAATAAATGGAAAGTGGGGGGACTATCTGTATTGGAAAAAACCTGAATTTACATTGAAGGTGACGTGGCATGACACGAGGACTGGTCAAATGGTCAAAACATGATGATCAGTTAAGAGGCACGAGTGACAACAGATACGGGGAAAGGAAAGCCAAATAGGCACGAGAGGCAATTCGAATAATACAAGCTTCATACCTATTTAGGTCATTTAAAGCCAAGAGATCAGAAGACATTGAAGACATGGATATGATGACAAAAAGGAGTCCAAATTCAATATTAAATACCCAATACGTTAGAGAATTGATATTAAATAGGAATGATTGTGTAACGTCTTATTTAATGTCATTTATTGCTCATAATTGTCTCATTAAGGCTAAGGTATTACTCCTTTACTTAGGATCAACTATAAAAGGTGGAGGTCATGTCATTTGTAAGGACAAAGGATACCATCAACATTACATTAAAATACAAACTTATCTACTGCTTATTTGTCATTCTCAAAAAGTCTATTATTTCTTTTTCGTCTCTTGATTATCAGTAGCCCGAATTTCTATTTGTCTTTAACTTTGACCAAAGAATCATATTTTTGGTTAAACAATAGCCCCAACAGAAGTTACAGCATCATGTACTAACATAACTTTGTTGGGATGTGGAAACTGAGAGCGCATTATCACATAGGCCCCGAGCCTACAGTTAACACAAACAAAACCTCTGAGCTAAAATTTTCCCACTTGATTTTCAGAAAAACTGCTACATTCAGTAATTGTAATAAGCAACCAGAACAAGTATAAGAAGTGCTAAAAGCCAAAGAAGGTTTTTATCAGATTGGGGTTGCGGTTGCCTTTTAGTTTCTACCAAGTAGCTGTCACGACACAAATTTCCCTCCGTAGGATGTCGTGATGGCACCTAGTCATAAGGACTAGGTAAGCCTAACTGTTACTAAAATAATAACAATATTTAACTAATGCCTGACAAATACGAAATAGAAATCTCTATACAAAACTTACAATTCCAAAATTGGTAGTACAAGTCATAAGCTCTGCTGAGTTCGCTAGAAAGTCCTCTAAATACAACTATTTCGAAATAGTGATAAAACAGTGCAAGTACAATATCAGAAGGTGACTCTGAAACCTGCAAATGCAGCAACAAGTTTACCTTGAGTCTCCACAGCAAGATCCGTACAGCTAGCTAGTGATCGACTGACTCCAAAATACCTGGATCTGCACAAAAATGTGCAGAAGCGTAGTATGAGTACACCACAGTGATACCCAGTAAGTATTAAGACTAACCTAATTGGAATAGTGACGAGGGACAGTCAAGACACCTACTGGACTGAATAACCTGGAAAAGCATAGGTATAGAACTAACATAGTATGATATCTATACAAAGCTACGCATAATGACAACAACGATATGGTGCTTGCAATAGGAAATAGAAGAAACAATTAGTAGCGGGGCACAACAAGTAATAACACAGTAGAGTAAGCTGAACACAGTTTAAATCTGATGAAAAACAAATAAATGAAAGATAAGTAGCAACCAGATAAGAATAACCTCTTTCACACCAGGTTTTATCCAATGATCTCCACAAGGTACCAAACTTCAAAATATTCACAATTCACGAAACACTTGGCATCTTGTGCCCTCATTACAACTGGTAACTGCACGGACAACTCAAGCGCCAATAGAACCATTCTCGCATAGAAGGCAAGTAGACGTGGATATGTATGAATGATCAATAACATCATGATCCATCTTCTTAAACTGATATGGGTGATTAATTATGTGTGTGCTTGTGCAAGTGTTCTATCACGGTTTCAGGCCAACTAGTAAGAGCAGAGAAAATGAACAAAACGTAAGAATGTTTCCCACAATTTGCACAAGGTAAAACTCACACAGGTTAGTAACTCCACTACATAAATATCAACATCAACAATGCCCCAGGCCATCACAAGTCATCACAAATCAATCCCCAACATAGACCACCTTGTCTGGCAACATGCACAATAATAAAGTAAATGCTCGCCGTGTCTCGCCGCACGCACATAGTAATCTTCCCACCTTGTCTCGCCACATCCGCAAACACACAGATATAGTCTTCCTTATCACGCCGCATGTGCAACTTCAATAGTAATAATAGCACGGCAGAAATCTCATGCAAAATACCCGAACAAATCCTCCTAACAATATCACGTGCCAAAAAAACACAACAACACAATATAATGACCTTCACAACATGTGCCCATATTCCACAACATTTCCTCTAAATAGTTTTAATACCACAATTGCGCATAGACCTCGGCTCAACAAACTGAGTATAACAGCAACAACAACAAGAATATACGAGAATACGACAAGTAAATCAACTCAAGAGCTATAGAACAAAAGGAAGTGGTAGAACGAACTCACAAAGAATAAACACAATAGAGAATACTAGTATCAATAAGAATAGCTCAACAAGGGTGAAATAATACAAAACAAATGATTCCATAAAAGTACAGTTCGACAACAAGGGAGATAACTTGAGTCAATAATTCTAAATAAGGATAAGTCAACTACGATAAAGGATAACTAAACTTCATTTAGGGTTGAGCTAATTCTGGAAGCGATACAACAAATCTAATTAAGGATAAGCAACAGAAAAGATAATCAGAACCTCAATTAAGGAGAGACAGTTACATAAGAGATAATGATGATTTCAATTAAGAATGAGCAGTTAGGGAATGAAAGAATGGCAATTGAAGAGGCAACAACTTCAGTTAAGGTACACGAGAGTCAAATAGACAATAAGAGTGGAACATGAAATAATTAATTTCAATTAAGACACGTAGAGGTAAAACTAATAAACAGGGAAATTAGCATAACAAAATAACTTCATATCTAATGAACATAAGGATCTAAGAGCCCTAAAAGGTCAATTTTTCACAAATACGCCCGAGCACGTACTCGTCACCTCGCGTACACGGACTTTACATGACACAATTAGCACCAAAGACACAAATCTTAAGGGGTAGTTCCCCCAAAACAATTTAGGCAAAATACTTACCTCAAAAAAAGATAAACCGTTACAAGGACACCTCAAAGAGTTTCTCAATGACAAAGGCAGGAACACCTTAGCAAAGGGCCGAGAACGCCCAGCCCTGCCAAAGCCGCCGTCTCCCGCTCGTACCATCAACATGATTATTGGAGGTAGCGATGACACCTCCATCAATGGAATCAATTTCACCACCACTCACAAATTCAAGAGATTGATCACCCACGAACGGTATGACAGCCTCAAAGAAAGTATCATCTTCGATGCGTCAAATGTCGATGGTTTGACTTTCTCTCACAATGAAGCACGTACCATTAATTTATGCATTCTTAATACTGATGTTAGGAGGATTATGGTGGACTATGGAAGTGGAACGTGCATTATCCATCCTCGAGTCCTCGTACAGATGCGACTTGAAGATAAGATAGTGTCACGCTGCTTTAGACTAATCAATTTTAACAATGTAGTTGAATGGACTTTGGGCGAGATCACACTCCCCATCCTCGCCGATCGGGTGATGCTAGAGACCACGTTCCACATCATGGATCAGGACATAGCATACAATGCCATCGTAGGTCGACCATGGATATACCCCATGAAGGCAGTCCCCTCCATCCTGTACCAAGTGATCAAGTTCCCAACCCCGTGGGAATATTTAGCATACGAGGCGAACAATATACATCCAGGGAATGGTATCGGATCGCCGTGGGCAGTATGACTACTCAACAAAAGAAAGAAAAAGAAAAGGAATCATAATAATCAGTAGGGTCAAGGTCCCTACAGGTCAAAGCCAAGGACACCATTATGGATTGTCACGACCCGAATTTCCCACCCTCGGGAGTCGTGATGGCGCATACTCGTAAAAGCTAGGCAAACCGAGTATTACAGATTTTATTACCCTTTTTCCTTAACCTTTTAACATTTACGAATTTACATATGATCAACAACGGAATAATCATAATAAACAGAAATGTGGAAGACGAAATCTAATAGTTTAACCACATACTAGTACGATAATCCAAAATACAACTCTACTCAGAATTAGTGTCACAATGTCACGAACCATCTACGAATACTACAAATAGCGGTTTGAATGGAAAATTCAGCCTGTCTCTGAAATACATAAAAATAGAATGGAAAATATAGAAGGGTACGCCAAGGCCTGCAGATATCTGCAGGACTACCTCGGGTCTCTGCCGCTGGACTGAAGGCAGCAACTTCACTGTGGTCGAAAAGCTCAAGCACCGGGATCTGCACATAGTGCATAGTGTAGTATCAGCACAACCGACCCCATGTGTTGGTAAGTGTCGAGCCTAACCTTGGCGAAGTAGTGATGAGGCTAGGACAAGACTACCAAATAAACCTATGCAGTTAAATCATATACGGGAAGTAATAATAACAGAAACTGATACCTAAAGATGGGAAGGGGAAACATGCTATGGGGAATATCAAGTACAAACAGAATTTCAGTAAAGAAGCATAAGGAACACCAAAATTCAACTATAAGCAAGAATAAGGAGATCAATAACAGGTGCATGACATCACCCTTCGTGCTTTTACTCTCGTTCTCACCATAAGAATCAATATATTCGGCACGACATCACCCTTCGTGCTTTTACCTCACATAATCATGGCACGACATTATCCTTCGTGCATTATCACTCATATCATGGCACGACATCACCCTTCGTGCTTTTACATTCACAATGTCGGCACGACATCACCCTTCGTGCATTAACACTCACTCACAAATATCACGCACGGCATCATCCTTCGTGCTTTCCACTCATCGGCAAGGGAAACAATATCATAAACTTCTCCTCATTTCCACAATCACTTCTCAACATAAGTCTCAACTTGAGCCAATGCTCTACAATGTTCAATTACCAAGAATATTTCCATAAGCCTTGTTCAACATTAATAATCATCATATTAAGCATGGATAATACAAAACGGAGTCACAACAATCATAGTATAAGACTCACAGACATGCTTGACACCAACGTATAGATACTCGTCACCACACCTATACGTCATACGCAACAATTAACACATAGCAAATAAGACCACGACTCATATTCCCTTAAGCTAAGGTTAGACCAAACACTTACCTCAATTCTATGAACACAATCAAGCATCAACTACCGATTTACCCCTCGATTCCACTACCAATTCGCTTGTATCTAGCTATAATTTACTTAACGATATCAATAAATGCTAAATGAATCAATTCTAATGCATGAAAATAGGTTTTCTAATAATTTTCCCAAAAAGTCAAAAAATGACCCTAGTCCCACTTGGTCAAAACTCGAGGTTCGAACCAAAACCCGATCACCCATTCACCAACGAACTCAAATATATAATTTTTTTTGAAATCGGACCTCAAGTCGAGGTCCAAATCTCCAAAATTTAAAAATCCTAAGTTCTATCCAAAAACACCCAATTTCCCCATGAAAATCCTTGATTTTGAATTGAAATCATGTAAAAAGATGGATTAGATTGAAAGAAATGAGTTATAAATGACTTACTAATGATTTGGAAGAGTTGGTGCCTCTGAAAAATCGCCCAAGATATTTTTAGGGTTTGCAAAGTTGTAAAAATGAATGAAATCCTGTCTGAAATTCCACTTAACAGGTCTCTGATGTCGCAATTGCGACCAGGTGCGAACCCTTAAAAAAGCTGCCATCTTCGCATTTGTGATCAGGGGTTCGCAATTGCAACCCCTAGGAATTTCTACTACCTTCACAATTGCGAAGAAATAGTCGCATTTGCGACCCTGCCCCTTTCGCATTTGCGACCAAAATGTCGTATTTGCGATCATGGCCTGCCCAGGCTTGGTTCGCATTTGCGACACCTGGGTCGCATTTCCCAAGCTTGAAAACTTCGCAATTGCGAAGCCTGATCTCGCAGAGGCCTGGGCAAAAATACCAGATACTAGCAAATTTTTTAAGTCAAATTTTACTCCGTGGCCTATCCAAAACTCACTCGAGCCCTCGGGGCTCCAAACTAAACATGCACGCAAGTCCAAAAACATCATATGGACTTGCTCGTGTGATAAAATCATCAAAATAACATCAACAACCAAGAATTATACCTCAAATTCATAAAATTACTCAAGAACATCAAAATTTCTATTTTCTCAACTATATACGTCCGATTTATACCAAACGAAATTTGATTCTTACCAAATTCTACAGACTCAACCAAATTATTATTTTAAACTTGTACCAGGCTCCGGAACCAAGATACGGGCCCGATACCATCAAGAAATTACATCAATTCACTTCTAAAAGCCTTTATATTTTCCAGCAAACAATTTTCTTTAAAAACTTTTCTCGGGCTTGGGACCTCGGAATTCGATTCCGGGCATATGCCCAAGTCCCATATTTTACTACGGACCCTACGAGACCGTCAGATCACGGGTCTAGGTCTATTTACCAAAAATGTTGACCAAAGTCAACTTTAAACCATTTTAAAGGTCAATTTCCTTATTTTACTTAGATTTCACATAAAAGCTTCTTGGAAATGCACCCGAACTGCGCACGCGAATCGAAGGTGAGACAAGAAGTGGTTTTTAAGGCCTTGAAATACAGAATTTACTTTCAAAATGAGTGATGACCTTTTGGGTCATCACATGGATGCAAAAATGGTTGAAGCTGCAAGATCGACCATAGGGGACCTCGATCTCTCCCAGCTAGATCAAAATAACCCCAGCAAAAGGCCTATATAGGCTGCGAACTCAAAGGCCCAGGTAAGTTTAGTCAATTCTTAATAGCTAACGTAGATTTGTTCGCTTTTAGCCATGAAGATATGCCCAGAATCCCCAAAGAGATAGCAACACACAAATTAAATGTCGACCCCTAGTACCCTCTAGTAAGGCAGGTTCAATGAATGTTCAACCCCACCATCAACGAGGTCATCTACGAGGAAGTGGAGAAATTGTTAGCCAATGGCTCTATTAGGGAATAGAAGTACCCCAAGTGGATTGCTAACGTGGTAATGGTCAAAAAGAAGAACGAGAAGTGGAGAATATGCGTGGACTTTACTGATTTGAACAAATCTTGTCCTAAGGATTCGTTCCCACTACCACACATTGATCAGCTCATCGACGCCACAACAGAACATGAGTTGCTGAGCTTCCTAGAAACTTACTTGGGATACGACCAAATACTTATGGAAGAGGATAACCAGGATAAAACTACATTCATCACTCACAGTGGAACGTACTTTTACAGGGTCATGCCATTCGGGTTAAAGAATATGGGGGCTACCTATCAAAGGTTGATCATGAAGATGTTCAAATACCTGCTCGGCATGACCATGAAAGTATATGTCGATGACATGTTAGTCAAATACTTGAGGTTTGAGGATCACATCGGCCATCTAAAGGAAGCTTTCGAAATATTGATGAAATACGAGATGAAACTTAACCCCGAGATATGCAAGTTTGGTTGAACTTCTGGTAAATTTTTGGATTTCCTAGTGATAACTAGGGATTCTAGTACATTTACACTCCTTTTTACTTGAGTTTTTATTAAAAATGTATACAAATAGTCTCAAAGGCTTACATATTGTACTTGTTTGCAGGTGATAACTAGGAATTATAATGCATTTTACACTCCTTCATGCTCAAGTTTTGATTAGAAATGTGTACAAAATAGTCCCAAAGGATCACAAGTTGTGCTTGATTGCAGATTTGATCAACAAGGTGACAAGGTGTCAAAAACCAGCTCAAAAGGGAGTGAAACTTGCACAAGTACCAAAACAAGGCAAAGCTTAGTTAAATAGGGCCAGTGTGGCCGCCCACCATCCTGTGCGGTCTGCACAAGTGAAGTTCAGAGAGTATGCATCTCAGGCCAAAAGGCAATGCAACCGCAAATGATTTTCTGCGGTCCGAACAACCAAGGTTCAGAGTTGCCAGTTTGAAGATTGAAGCCCGATGCGGTCCGCGCTCCATTTCTTGAGGACCGCACTAGAAGCTACTGCGGCCGCACTCGATTTTTGCGGTCCGCATTGCCCAAGTTTAGAGAGCTGGATATTCAAGTCAAGAGTCTTAGCATGGTCGTAATTGATTTTGTGCGGTCCGCACTAGCCCCGCAGGGGTATTTTTGTCTAGAATTGTCAGCTTAGTATAAATAGCATCTTTTCCCATTTTTAGGTCATCAGATAGTTTTTGGATAGAGCTGCGCTCGTGACTTCACTTCTTTTATCTGTTTTGAGTAATTTTAGCTTCATTTCAACATTGAATCTTCAAGTTAATTTAGCAATTAATTAATATGAGTTTTTCTTCATCTATTTTTTTGTTTCTTCTATAATTATGAGTAGCCAGACCCATAAGCTAGGGTTGTGGCTCAACCCTAGTGTGGGTATTTGATGGGTTTTGTGTTTTGATGCTTGATTGTCTATGGGTGTTTGATATTTGGACTAATTTCACGTTTAATTGTTGAATTAGTGGTTGCAAACACTAGTTTGTATTTAGTTGACTTTGGCTCTTCTTGATAAAGAGAGCCTAAGTCTCTGAAATTGGTCCAACAAGGAATTGGGGCGTACTCAAGAGATTGATATCCCCAATTAAAGGGTTAAATCTAGAGATAGTAATACCCGACTTGAACCTTGATTGCATGTGCAAATTTGCATACCCAATTGGTCTTGAGAAAATCAATTTGAGCAAAATCACTCGAACTACCGAGAGGTATAGAGTGAGTAGAATCATGCAATGGTTATATCATACTCCCCAAATGTGACAATCATGTCTTAGACTCAAGTATCCGTTAATTAGCCACCTAGGCGAAAGTCACTACCCTAGTGTCTTTCTAATCATTTGAACAACTCGCAATAGTTTAACCTTAGCTTATTTTAGTTTAATTGAGCATTGTAGTTTTATAAAATTAGAATCATAATCAAAACCAAAAATGTGTAGAAGTGCAATTTGGAGCAAATACACAAGTCCACTTTAGATAGACACCCGACTCCAATATCTAGCTCCCTATGGAAATCGATCCCGACCTTAATCGAGTAAAAGCTGCTTCGACCTTTCTCACTACTCATTAGTAGTGCAGGGTTGGCCTCAATCACTTTTTGGCGTCGTTGCCGGGGAGCTAACAGTTTTGGCTATCTATCTAAATAGTTTTGTGAATTGTTCTTCTTTCCTTCTGTGTTACTAATTTGTTTGTGTCACAACTTCAGGTACAAAACAACAACAAACTTAAATAATGCACCTCTTGGAGATCTTCCGCCGGGGGAGGAAGTAGATGACAATGTTGAAGATGAGGTCCCTATTGTGCCTCATGGACAAAGGAGAGGCCACCAGGCCAATGATAATATTCCATACCCTCCCCCGCCACCTCCAAGAGTGGCTCTAAGAGTGATTCCAAACCAAGTTTATGCAAGTGCAATTGTCCCGCCCCAGATTCGGGCAGGCAATTTTCAAATAACCAATGTGATGGTGACATTGCTGGAGCAGTGTTACAAACATCTCAAGGGCTTTGCAAGCAAACTAATGTGTCCAAGGATGCATTGCGGTTGAGACTCTTCCCATTTTCACTTAGAGGGAAGGAATTGGATTGGCTTGAGCGACTTCCCAACCATTCCATCACTACTTGGGATGAGTTGGTGGATAAGTTCATTGCAAAAAATTTCTCATCAGGGCATATGATTGCATTGAGAGATGAGATCTTGGCATTCAAGCAAGATCTCACGGAACCTTTGTAGAGCGTTATAGAACAATGGTGAAGGAATGCCCCAACAATGATATGACCGAGGAGATGATCCAACAAACCTTTTACCGGGGCATTAACACAACAAACCAATACATAGTAAACCAACTTGCTTGGGGCACCTTTATGAAGTTGTCTTATGATGAGGCTTGTGACATACTTGATGAGATGGCTGACACTTCTGCTGTGTGGCAAAGTAGAGCCAACGTGCCCCAGGGTGACCCCACGGTCACTCATTTGCACAAGGAGTTACATGATCATGGGCAGGCTATAGCTGAGTTGACAACTATTATGAACCAACTAGCAAAGGCACAGTTGCAACAAGTTCAAAATCCTCGCCAAGTGAATGCCATGGAGGGTGTTAACATGCTTGTCAACAAAAGAAGACAAATAGGTCAACAGAACCAAGGGAATTCAGAGCAATTTGTCAATGATTGTGGTGGATTTCAAGATGATGGTTTTGATGGACAAAGTGAAGAGCTGCAATACGTGAATAATTATCAAGGCCAAATTGGCAATTTCTTCCAACCAACAACAATGGAGACCCCAAGGTAGCTGGGGCAATCAACAGCAACAAGGCAATGGTAATTGGGGGACAACACCAAAACTCCAACTGGGGCAATCAGAACAACAATCAAAACAATCAAGGAAATTGGAATGGTAATAACAATTGGGGTGGAAACAACAATCAAGGTGGATGGAATAATGGAAACCAAGGAAATTGGGGGCAAGGATTTCAAAGGCCCCCAATGTACCAACAACCGAACAATCTACCCCCATTTCCATCTCAAGGTCCTAGTTCTTCTAGCAATGATATGGGGAGAATTGAAATGATGCTCGAACAGATGATGAAAAAGATTGCGGATTTCGATGCTCAGTTGCCTTCACACAATACCTCGATTCGGAATTTGGAGGTTCAGTTGGGACAAATCTCACAGTCCTTGAACACTCGCCCTAAAGGTGCTCTACCAAGTGATACGGTAGTGAACCCGAAAGGTGGGAACAATCATGTTATGGAGGTAACTACAAGGAGTGGACGAGGCGGTGATGTGAATGCCTTCAAACAAAAGAAAATCTTGAGTGATGATGTTGAGTTGCAAGAAGATGAAGTTCCTTTGGTGGTTGAAAATGTGATTGATGAGAATGTGAATGAAGAAGTGAGGATTGATATTCAAGATACCAAGGTGGAAACTCAAAATGATATGAACCCGTCTAGGGAACACATAATAGACATGCCAGAGCCAGTTGTGCTTAAAGCCAAGGCTCCTTTGCCAAGGCCACCTCCACCTTATCCTCAAAGGATCGCAAATCAGAAAAATGAGAATCAGTTTTAAACATTCATTGACATGATGAAGAGCTTATCCATTAATGTGCTTTGGTGGAGGCTCTTGAACAAATGCCGGGCTATGCTAAATTCATGAAGGACTTGGTGACAAAGAAGCGATCTATGGATTGTGAAACTATAAAGATAACTCACCAAGTTAGTGCAATAGTGCATTCAATGGCCCCGAAGCTTGAGGATATCGATGCTTTCACCATTCCTTGCACCATTAGGAGTGCGGATTTTGCTAAGGCTCTATGTGATTTGGGGCTAGTATCAATTTTGCTAAGGCTCTATGTGATTTGGGGGCTAGTATCAATTTGATTCCTACTCAGTTTTCAAAACTTTGGGTATTGGGTAACCTAGGCCGACTTATATGAGATTGCAAATGGCGGATAGAACGATGAAGAGACCATTGAGTATTATTGATGATGTGCTCGTCCGGGTGGACAAATTTATCTTGCCAGCTGACTTTGTGATCTTAGATTGTGAGGTGGATTATAAAGTTCCTATCATATTGGGAAGACCTTTCCTTGCTGCGGGGAAGGCCTTAGTTATATGAAAGTAGGGGAACTCACCTTTCTGAGTGGGTGATGAAAGAGTGGTCTTTCATGTGTGCAAGTCAATGAAGCAGCCCAACAGTATCGAGGTGTGCTCTTTTGTGGACCTTGTCACAAAAGTGATAGTTGATGATACCAGTGCAATGATCAATGTAGAGGACCCATTGGAGGCCGTATTATTGAATCTTGATGTCAATGATGATGAGTGCCGAGTGGAGTGTGTGAATGCTTTACATGGAATGGGATCTTACTCTTATGAGCCTAGGAAACTCTCTCTAGATCTCGAGAATAGAAAGACTCCACCAACAAAACCTTCAATTGAGGAGCCTCCAGTGTTGGAGTTGAAACCATTGCCTCCACACCTTAGGTATGAGTTCTTAGGCCCTAGTTCTACTTTGCCAGTTATTCTTTCCTCTTGTCTTACTAACATGCAGGTTGATGCTACATTGGCGGTGCTTCAAAAGAGGAAAAAGGCATTTGGATGGACTTTAGCTGATATTTGGAGGATAAGCCCCGCATTCTATATGCATAAGATTATTTTGGAAAATGATGTAAATCCTCCTTGGATCATCAAAGAAAGTTGAACGAGGCAATGCAAGAAGTTGTGAAAAAGGAGGTGATCAAGTGGTTGGATGCCGGGGTTGTGTACCCCATCTCTGATAGCTCTTGGAATTCACTGGTGCAATGTGTACCGAAGAAAGGTGGCATGACCATGGTTGCAAATTCACAAAATGAGTTGATTCCTACCAGAACCGTCACCGGTTGGAGGGTATGCATGGACTACCGCAAGTTGAATAAAGTGACCCACAAGGATCACTTTCCTTTGTCTTTCCTTGATTAGATGTTAGACCGACTTGTTGGGCGTGCCTTCTACTGTTTCTTGGATTGGTATTCTGGGTACAACCAAATCTTGATTGCTCCGGAAGATCAGGAGAAGACCGCATTCACTTGTCCATATGGCACTTTTGCCTTTTCTAGGATGCCTTTTGGGTTTTGTAATGTACCGGCTACATTTCAGCGGTGTGTGATGGCCATTTTCACTGATATGGTGGAAGACATTGGAGGTGTTCATGGACAACATTAGTGTTGTGGGAGATTCATTTGATGATTGCTTGAAAAATCTTGATAGAATCTTGGCCCGTTGTGAAGAAACCAATCTTGTTCTCAATTAGGAGAAATGCCACTTTATGGTGGAAGAGGGCATAGTTCTTGGGCATAAAATTTCAAAACATGGTATTGAGGTAGACAAAGAAAAAATTGATGTGATTTCAAGGCTCCCTCCCCTACATCCATTAAGGGAATTCGAAGTTTTCTTGGGCATGCGGGGTTCTATCGGAGATTTATCAAAGACTTTTCGAAAGTAGTGAATCCTTTGTGCAAGTTGTTGGAAAAAGATGCCAAGTTCGTATTTGATGACAAATGTATGCAAGCTTTTGAACTTCTCAAGCATAAGTTGACCACCAGTACTATCATTACCGCACCTAATTGAAGCTTACCCTTTGAGCTCATGTGTGATGCGAGCGATGTTGCGGTTGGGGCGGTTTGGGTCAAAGAGTGAACAAAATGTTTCATCTGGCGTACTATGCGAGCAAGACAATGAATGATGCTCAAGTGAACTACACGGTGATCGAGAAAGAACTTTTGGCTATTGTGTTCGCAATGGAAAATTTCGGTCGTATCACATGGGTGCCAAGGTCATAATCCATACCGACCATGCCGCACTCCGGTACTTGATGACGAAGAAGGACTCCAACTCTAGACTGATGCGATGGGTCTTGTTACTTCAAGAGTTTGATTTGGAGATTGTGGACTGGAAGGGTAGTGAGAACCAAGAGGCGGACCACTTGTCCCGCTTGGAGGAAGAGGGGCGGCCTCATGATGGCCTAGATATCAATGATTCATTTCCCGACGAACAACTACTTTTGGTGTCGATGAATGGTATGCCATGGTTTGCGGATGTTGCTAATTTCCTTGTGACTGGTATAATCCCGTGTGAGCTCTCTTCTAACCAAAAGAAAAAGCTCAAGCAGGATAGTTTGGATTTCTATTAGGATGAGCCGTACTTGTTCAAGATTTTTACGGATGGTGTGATCCAAAGATGTGTCCTGGAGGAAGAGCAATTGAGTATCTTGGAGGCTTGTCATTCCTCTCCCTATGGTGGCCATCATGGCAGGGTGAGGACGGCTTCCAAAGTTATTAGTTGTGGGTTTTATTGGCCAACTTTTTACAAAGATGTAAGTGAACTAGTGTAGAGGTTTGATGAATGTCAAAGAGTGGGTGGAATTTCGAAGAAAGATGAGATGCCTCTCAATACCATTCTTGAGGTTGATATTTTTGATGTATGGGGCATTGATTTTATGGGCCCGTTTGTTAGCTCATGTGGGAACACATACATTCTTGTGGCAGTGGACTATGTTTCAAAGTGGATTGAAGCCGTGGCTCTGCCCAACAATGAGGCCCGGAGTGTTGTTGCATTTCTCAAGAAGAGCATTTTTACAAGGTTTGGTACTCCTCATGCAATAATAAGTGATGGGGGGGGGGGTCTCATTTTTTCAATAGAGCTTTTGACACTTTGCTTGCAAAGTATGGTGTCAATCACATAGTTTCTACTCCCTATCATCCTCAAGCGAGTGGCCAAGTTGAAGTCTCTAATAGGAAAATCATGAGCATATTGTCAAAGACGGTCAATGCAAATAGGACCGATTGGTCAAAGAAGTTGGATGATGCTCTATGGGCTTATAGAACTGCTTACAAGACTCTGATTGGTATGTCTCCATATCGGTTGGTGTTTGGAAAAGCTTGCCATCTACCGGTTGAGTTAGACCACAAGGCCATGTGGGCTTTGAGGAAGCTAAATCTTGAATGGGATGTTGTAGCCAATCTTCGTGTAGAGCAGCTTAATGAACTTGATGAATTCTGATTCCATGCCTACTCCAGTTCGTCCTTGTATAAGGACAAGATGAAATACCTTCATGATAAATATGCTCGTAGCAAGGAGTTCAAAGTGGGTGATTTGGTTCTCTTGTTCAACTCTCGGTTACGTCTGTTTCCGAGAAAGCTTAAGTCAAAATGGAGAGGACCTTTTGAAATGGTGTGTGTGACCCTGTTTGGTGCACTTGATTTAAAGAACAAAAATGGCGAAGTTTTCAGAGTGAATGGGCATAGGGTCAAGCACTACTTGGGAAAAATTGATGATATCCACGTGGTGGCACTTCTTCATCTCAAATGATTTGATGGTAACCTGCGTCGTGCCGCGACGCTAAATCAGGCACTTCTTGGGAGGCAACCCATGTGTTCTTCTTCTTATTTTTCTTTGATCTTCATTGTAGTATAGGATTTATTTTTGGACTGACTGGTTGTGAAATGTTACAGGTTTGTATTGATGCAGTGCAGGACAAAGTGGAAAAAAATTGTTAAGTCTCTGAAGTTTGTAATGCGAACCACACTACATTTTGTGCGGTCGCAAAGAACTTAGTGCGGGGGAACAAAACTCAGTGTGGACCGCACTGATGATGGATAAAACAACCAACTCTCTGAAGTTTGCCACCACGGCCGCATTATATTTTGTGCGGTCCGTGGTGGACCACTGCGACCGCAATGGTATTTTGTGCGGACTGTAGTGGTTGCCTTCTCAAACTTGCATAACACTGTGTGGTGCGGACCGCACTACATTTTGTGCAGTCTGCATTGGGTTGGTAAGCTGGGTCCCAGGACCTTTTCTTTAAATAGGGTCTGAGGCCCTCCTTTTACACTTTTCGAACTTTTCACTCTCAGAACTCAAAATTTCACTATTCATCGTCCTTCTTGCTCGTAATTCATCTACCTAGGCTCGCTTAATCTTCAGTACTTCTCACATCTGGTAACTTTAACTTCTTTTTAATTGTTTGATTTTATTATTTTCTTCTAATTTTGGTTATTCTTGTTTCTTCTTCTTGCCCTACCCATATTTCTTTCAGTAATGTAGATTAGGTTAGTTAATTCTTGTTTAAAGTTAGATTAGGTAGTTAATACATTGGGCAAACACTTAGGGATCCTTTATTAGGTGTAAAATTGGACTTAAAGTCAAAATGTCATGAACCCTAAGTTAGTGCTGCAACTGGGCAATCAGTGCGGACCGTGGTGGAATTTGTGCGGTTCGCGATGCCCCTGTGCGGTCCGCAATGGAAATTTAAGCGGTCCACATTGAAGAATGTTCTGAAACCTATTCATTGAGGACCGCGGCCGCATTACATTTTGTGCGGTCCACGGTGCCTCAATGCGGACCACATTGCCATTTTGTGCGGTCCACGGTGCATTTATTCAGAGAGTGGGTAGTCTGAACCCCACCTCTGTACGGGCCGTGATGCCATTTTGTGCGGTCCGCATTGACCTCTATGCGGCCCCTCTATGCGGCCGCACTACATATTGTGTGTTCCACACTCTGCAACAATTGATACTGTCTGCAACATTTTCTTTCCTGTAACTTTGAACTTCATGGCTTCTACTAATACTAACAAAGCATGATTGAATTTGTTTGCAGACAATGGTGAAACGAAGAGGTAAGGGTGCTAAACAAGCAGGTAGAGGAGAGTCCTCCCGGGGTGGTAAAGGCAAGAACATGATAAGACTGACCGCACAAGCCTGTCAAAATATCAAGAACACAAGGAAAATCATCAAAGCTGCAGACAGAGCTATTGATCAGTCGGGGGGTGAGTATGAGCCCTTCCGAGATATATCTTCAGACTCTGTGCCAGAATACATTGAAGACTGGCCGGAGAGAAATAGATTGAGAGATACACCTTCACCTCCAGCTTCCCCTACTGCCCAAGCTTCAGTGCGAGTTTCTTCTGAGTCGTCTGAGGGCTCAGCTGCTGGTAGTGGAAATGAGTACTCCACCTCTCCTACAGCTTCATTATCCGGAGGGGTGCAATACCAAATGACAGGGAAGAAGTGGAAGGGGGTGAGCCTCAAGTTGGTGGGGTAGAACGAAGTAGAAACCCGGAGGTGTGGCAAGACCGCTTTGTGAGTGAGGTGGCCTATCATAAGTTCAGAGAATGGTGGCCTGTGAGGAAATTGATTCCGGAGCGAAGTTTTTTGTATAGAGACCTCTTGCCTCACAACCTCAATGTGAGAAGGGCACCAAAGTGACCAAGGTGCGGAATTTGAAAGTACTATTTGATGGGAGAGCAATGAATGACTACTTAGGCTTCGATGAAGAGGATGAAATACTGTATCTGGAAAAGATGGAATTAGGTAAGGAGGTCTGTCCTTGGTTGGCACAGTATCTAGTAATCCCAGGTACCACCCCCGATTGGTTGAATGCGGGAGTTAAGATCTTAAGGAGAAGTTTGAATTTTGAGGCTAAGGGGTGAGAAACATTCGTGTGCAGCAGACTGGACCCTACTACCCATAACAACTCACTCCCTCTTCACCGGGCAGTACTGGTGGCATCAATTATGGCGGGGTACCCGATTAACGTCGGGAAGGTGATGTCTCAGGTGATTATGCAGGTAGTCAGTGAAGGTGAAAGAAACTACCCCTTTCCCAGCTTCTTAACCATGTACTTCAAGGACCTAAAGGTAGAGAAGCGGCCATTTGATATCAAAGTGAAAGCAAAGGCCCCTTTCTCATGGTACATCATGCAGGGTGATGACAACCCTAAAAGCAAGAACTACAAGGGAACAACCACAGCTTCAACTGGCCAGTTTGAAGAGCCAGAAGTGATAGTGGCTCCTACTCAGCCTTCTTCCACCTCAGCGGACATGCCCCCTGGTCCATCCACTTCAGTAGTTCCAGACATACCCTCCACCCCGGCCCACACAGTGACTGCCCACCGTTTGAGTCAGGCCCTTCTCAGCATCAACAACTAGATGCAGATAGCTTCCTCTAAGTTGTCTGTCCTTACTTCTACAGTGGCAGATCAGTCGGCACCTCCGCCTCCACATGTCCCACGGTCTATTAAGAATGCTCTCAAGAATATTCTGGACAACCAGAAGAAAATCATTGACACTCAGAAAGTTCTTACGGATGTTGTGGATTGTCATGGGAAAGATCTCAAGGATGTTGCTAGGGAGGCCAAGAAGATGAGGAAGATGTGGGCTTCCAAGGAGTTTGTGAAGGAGTTGCGGGTTGAGGTTGACAGGTTGAAGGGAGATCACCTGTATCGTTAGATGACCCGGTGCCAGTAGCCCATCCCCAGCCAGTGTAGTCGGAGAGGCCTCCCAAGTAGAAGAGGGTGATTGCCCGTGCAGATGACGCAATCATACAGTTGGAGGACCCATAGGGAGAGTCCTCCAGCCAGCCCCAAGAGTTAGCCTAGGCCTCGGTCCAGGTCTAGGTCCTAGCAGCAGGTCATAGGGAGCCAGTATCAGGTTCTCGAGCTTACAGAGGACCTAGGGACCACTCAGAATCCCATGCAGATAGACGAGCCATTTTCTGTATCCTTTTCCCTTTTATTTTTGGTGCTTATTTTGCTTAGTTGGCATTGAGGACAATGCCAGCTTTCATTTGAGGGGGTAGGGCCTAGTTTGATTTGATTGGATGAATGTATATATTTGACATATTTTATGCTTTCTTTATTTTTCATCTTTGGTATGTATATAATTTTAGCACTTCATTACATTTTTCGCACTTTTTATCTTGGGTCTGTATATAAAAGTATGTTCCATTGTATATATTCATCTCCCTTATTGTATATTCGATTAAACCCCCCTCTTTTAAATATTCATTTTACTTTCCGCAATTTTTTTTTTCTTAGCTTCTTATTTGCGTTCGTAGCTTCTTGTTTTGGATTTTTGTAATAAGCCTTTGATTTTCTTAACACCACGGTTCTTTCCAAAGGTAGAATTTGTGCGAACCGGGTGGCTCTTCCCGATGATGGAAGGCATGACTACCTGTGAGCACGTGATTTTCGCCCTATATGAAATACTCCTATAGAATCCCAAGGAAATAGATTTTTCTTTTTATTATTTGCCATTTTAGAAATTTTTGTAGCATTTTCTTAATTATTTGAATTTTTCTGTGCATGTTAATTTTTATTTAAAATCATAAAAATACAAAAAATACTCTGCATTTGCATTTAGGATTTTTTAAATATTTTTTATGTTAATTAGTAAATTAGTTGTTAAAAATGAAAAATCACAAAAAATATCTCAGTTTTACATTTTTGTCTTTTAATTTTTAGCTTATTGATTTTGCTCTTTTAATTTAGAATTAAGTATTGTTTATAATTTTTATAATTAGCTAATTAGTTTAATTTCACACTTTTGGATAATTTAGGCT
Source organism: Nicotiana sylvestris (assembly GCF_000393655.2). Lineage (NCBI taxonomy): Eukaryota > Viridiplantae > Streptophyta > Magnoliopsida > Solanales > Solanaceae > Nicotiana > Nicotiana sylvestris. The sequence goes on along the minus strand of NC_091059.1, from coordinate 150,121,083 downwards.
TTTTAATTTGTAGAATTTTTAATTAAAAGAAAAGGAAAAATTAGAAAATAAAAAAAAGGAATTGAAAAAATGATTTGTCTTGTGAAATTGGGCCATTTTAGTTGAAGACCTGCTCAAATGTTTCCCAACCCAGACCCAAAATTAAGTCCCAACCTGGTCCAGTCTTCAGCTTAACTAAATGACACCGTCCTACCTTAGCCCATCTCAGCAGTTGGATCACAGTGATCCAACGGACCAGAACTAAGGGTCCATAAGTATTTAAATGTTCGAACAAGCCTCACCCCTCCCCCCCGTTCCATCGGCTTCCCCATTCAATCCTCAGACTCTCTGAACCCAAACCCTAACGCCACCCTAAATTTTTCACCATCTCCGGTGGCGGCGCCACCTCAAACCACCTCTAAAGTTATACCCCATAACCCCCAGCCCCTCCTCTTCCTAAACTCCAAAACATTTCTCCTCAAAACCCTCTTCATCGCCTCGAATTTTAGATCTGAGGTCATCACTCCAAACCCTAAAATCCCCAAATCTCCAATCCTCATGTTTCCAAGAGCGATTAAAGTTGAAATTTGTGTTGTTCACTTGTTCTCAACAGAACATGCGATTGATACCAATTTCATCTCAAATCAAAGGACGCTGGCAAGTTTATTAAGTGATGTTGTTCATCAACTCACTCGTGTGTGTCTAGTATAACAACACTTGCTTCTCATTTTGATTGCATGTCCGTTCATCTTTTCTCATATCTCGTTAGTCCCTCTTTAACCTTGTTTGACTTGATTCTTGATTCCGTTTTTATTTTTTACCATTCGTTTGTTAATTATTTCTGCTATGTTTTGTTCAAGTCAGCCGGTCGATTTCTTTCTTTTGCTTTCTTTGTTTAAATTAGATTTTCGTTGGTTTGTTAAATGGTACCAGCATGCCCAGCTCTACTGTACTTCTTTTTCCTCTTCTCTTTCATTCTTTATCCAATCGTAGCTTAAATTAATCAGTGGGGTTTGGGTTCATAATGTTTAGGTTCTATTGGTTAATTTGATCCCTTTGGTTTTATTTGATTTGTTTCCTTGCTTTACTGATTTGGGACCATTTCTGGGGTTCGTGGCAGTCCAGACCTGAGGCATTAGAAGCCCACTTGTTTAGGCCCAGGTTTGGGAATCAGGTGGCCTGCATTGGTTTGGGTTAGGAAGGTTAATACTAGGAATTCAAAGGGTAATTTAGGGAGTTTGGATAAAAGAATTTGTCCTAACTAACTAGGAAGCTGCTAGGATAGTGGGTAATGGGGATGACTTAACAAACAAACTAAAAATTAGGGTCTGAGTTGAAAAATAAAAATTGGGGAAGGGGTAATTGATAAATGTTAGGGTCATTTCTGCTGCCTTAAAGGTCTTCTATAAGAGGCATGTTTTCCTTCATTGTCAAGGGAGATTTTAGGCTATACTGCATGATCTACTGGATTCACCATGGTGTCAACGGTATTTTAAGGCTATGTTAAACTTTAACTTAGCAAGTAAGTCCAGTGCTTTTTTGGTTAGTTTCTTCCTGTCACGTATTTGATTTTGGACTGTTATGACCTAGATTTAATTTAGGACTTTATCTCATTCAAGGTGTTGGCAATTAGCTACTTAATGATTGTAGTTATTTGGGATTGTTTTTTTTTTCGAAGGCTTTTGAACTTGAACTTATGTAGTTGTACTGTTAAGCATAATGATAGGACTAAAGGTTAGTCTCTGAGTAAAACTTCAGAAATGGACTTCTTATATTGATTAATAGCATGCCTGGTGGGATCTTTGTCAAGATTAACAAGTAGTTTTATAATTTTGATCCTATGGTTAGCATGAATGGTAACATTGATTTAAAAATCTTTAACACGGTTATTTCTTGTAATATGATTCTCGAAATTCATTTGGTGTTCTATTGGATGCAGTGTAGTCAGTTGGGCCTTGTCAAGGCCTGACCATTTGATTCATTATTGCCCTTCCTCGGTGTGTATTTTGAGCAATATCATTCAGGTTGTGCAATTGGGTTGTTGCCGTTAGCCCAGTTGTACATAAAGCCCCCTTGTCAATTATATTCTCAGTCTGGGCTTCATGTTGAGCCCATCTTTGCTCTTGCATTTTGTCACAAAGCTGGCACGCGACAATTGGGCCTGCTGCCATCTTAGGCCCATTAAACAACCAAATACCTGATTTCGTTTAATGCCAGTCCATTAATTATTAAGTTTAGTTTGAACATTAGCTTAATATAAATTCGAATTCCCTTAGTCTTCTTTAATTAGTTAGACTCTTTTAAATTAAATTGGGGTGTGCCATGTTACCAAAACCAATGATCTATGGCCCTCAAAAGATTAGTTGAAACATCTTTTAAAAGAATAGACTTGAGGTGTGTCATTTCTAGTAAATAACCCATGGCCCTCATATAATTGATACTAACTCTTTATAATCGAGGTGTGCTATCAATTAAACTTTCCATGAACCTCGCAAACTTTGTTATTAATTTGAACCCTCGTAGTTGCTTTAGGCACGTTTTTTAAATTGATTTTCTTTTAGTTACTAATTTCAGGTGCACATTTCATGTGACCCAATTTCAATTCTTAACAATGTTAAATAGAACGTGTCGCGAACCGCGGGTGCATTTCATGTGGCGTGGTTCAAGGCATATTTTAAATAGCGTTGAATCTTCCTAAAAGCATTTTAAAATAATTAAAAGTGGTTAATAAGTTAAAAAATGCGCATAGGTTTCAAAAAGGTTTTATTAATCAGATAATTAGGCCAATAATAATAGTTGAGCGACCGTTCTAGAACCACGAAACTCGAGGATGCCTAACACCTTCTCCCGGGTTAACAGAATTCCTTACCCGGATTTCTGTGTTCGCAGACCATAATTAGAGTCAAACCTTCCTCGATTCGGGATTTTAAACCAGTGATTTGGGACACCAATAAACTATCCCAAGTGACGACTCTGAATAATAAATAAAATAATCCCATTTCGATTGTCACTTAAATTGAAAAAAACTCCCTTATATCCCTTTTGGGGGTGTAGCAAAAAGGAGGTGTGACAGCTCTGGCGACTCTGCTGGGGATCAAATCCAGAATCTCTGGTTCAGGGTTCAAGAATTTGAGCTTAGAATAATTATTATATTTAACTTTATTTATTATCTGGTTTTATTTACATGCTTGGGCCTGATATTTTAAATGTTGCTTTTTACCGCTTTGATATTTGTTGAACTGTATATAAATTACTACGAAATCCTCTTCTCCCTGAGTCTTCTAAATAATATGGGAAGTGTGCACTTTGTGTGACTTCTCTTCTGTTAGAGTCATATCCTAATTTTAGAACAGGGTTTAGACAAGTTGCAAAGTCGGTGAAGCTTCTGTATTCCCGGTACGCTGCCCCTCTCAGCTTGAGTTGTCCGCTCGGGTAAGCCAGGTCTAGAACAAATAAACCCAGATTTTCAAACCTAGTACAAAATAGCCTCATGTCGGATCCCTAGTAGGAACGCTTGTTTGCATCATGTGCATTCTGACTTTGGGACTCAACACAGGGGTTGGGTCCGTCTAGGACAGGCGCACTTGAAATAAAAAAGACCATCCTGATGCATTTTTGCTTGCTACTTGTGCATTTATTTGACTTGGATTGCATGTTGACCGGCTTCTAGAATAAGAGAGAAATGGAGAAAAATCAAATTAAGGTGAAGAGAGGAAATTACCCGCCTGTGAAAAATCTGGTGTCCAAAATACCCTGAAACTTTGCCGAAATTTTCAAAAAACAAAAAGGGGAAAAAGCCTATTTCAAAAATTTTGTGTTTTCTGTTGCGTCAAAATTGACCGAACTACGCAAGTTTAATTCTCACCGGATTTGGTATACGTAGGCAACCCCCATAGGGTCCAACTGCTTTTGCAAAAATAACCCAAAAATATGAAATATAGCTATTTTGTCATAAATAAATTAGGTGGTGTCATTCTTGTCCAAAGTAGCCAAAAATGCCCCAAAAGGCGTCAGAAGGCTTTTTTGCAAGAATACCCACCGAGGGTCCATTTTCAAAAAATTTTGGTTGATTAACAAAAACAACCCTAAATTTTTTTTTCTCTTGAGGTGCTGAAGAGTTGTATTTGCAAGAATGTTTTGTTCCAAATTTTGCGAAAATGGGCATTTTTTTCTTGAGTCAAAGTAAATCACGGTTTTTAATCAATCGCCTTGAATAAATGTGCAGGATGAACACAATTGAAAATGAACCTGTGATAAAAGCTGTGATAAAAGCTTTGGGTGGTCTTGTTGGGCTTTTGAAGATTAAGCCGAGGAAGGATATAATTGAGGCTTTGATACCCTTCTGGGACCCAACACATAATGTGTTCCATTTTGCTGATTTTGAGCTAACTCCTACACTTGAGGAAGTAGCGGGCTACGCTAGTTTTAGTGGGAATCTCAGAAAGCAATACCCGGTGGCAGCCAGAACAGTGAATCTCATAAATTTTTGGACCTTCTAAGAATCAGTCGGGAAGTTCAAGATGCAAATTTGGCCTAGGGATTCTGCACATTCTACTTCTTCTACCGACATTACGGGAATCCCCGCGGTTTTGAAATGACAAATACTGTTCTTACTCATTCGGGGAACAAAGATAAGTGGGAAACTCGGCGGGGATTGGCTTTCATAGTGGAATTCCTGGATGTTTTGATTTTTCCAAGAATAGATGGAAACATAGAATCGGCGCATCTGGGGATAGCCGACTTCATGGCTAAAAAGGCAAATGACATTATTGTACCGATGATCTTGGCGGAGATCTACCGAGCTCTAACTGTTTGCCGAGAAGGAGGAAAGTTTTTTGAAGGATGCAATATGCTTCTACAACTCTGGATGGTGGAGCACCTTTGCCACCGTCCGGGGTACATGAACTGCGGTATGACCGGTCTTCAATGCATTGAAAAACATGAACGATGGGTGGAGGGCTATGAGTTTCCGGATGGTACAGAAGCATGGCTTGCACACTTGAGCTCCCTGACTGCAAACAAGATTGAATGGACATTCGGGTGGCTCTCGGTCAGTGAAGTCATTTATATGTCGGCTGAGGTGTGTTTTCTTCTATTGATAGCTCTCCGGAGCATTCAGCCTTATGCCCTGCACAGAGTTCTGCGCCAGTTAGGCAGGTACCAGACCATCCCACATGATGAGGATTTGAGTCGGCAGGTCATCGAATTGGAACCAAAAGTTTCTTTCCCAGAAGAAAGGGTGCATCGAATTTGACATCAAGAGGAGCCGAAAGGATGAGAGACCATAAGGGGATCTTGCGCATAGCCACCATAAGCAAATTGGAGGGACAAATTCGGGATCTTAAATTTGACAAAAGTGTATAGGCCGCTGCCGACAAAGGGGAGAAGAAGAAATTGGCTCAAGAAAACAAGTCCCTTCGAGCACAGATCCAAAAAATGAAAATAGCTGCTGAGAATCAGGAAAGGAGCCGAAAGGATGAGAGACTTATAAGTGGTCTCAAGAGGAAAATAGCTGAGTGTGAGGATGATCTGGAAAAATCCGAGAGTAATTTGGCAAGGGTCCAGGCACAGATAACGAAGAACGCAGAGGAACGAGCAGAGTTTGTCCGGCAACTAAAAAAGAAATATGAGGGAGAAGCCACCAAGCTGAAGAAACAACTAACTACCCTCGAAAATGAGATGGCCAAACAAGAACCACCTTCATTGCTATGTAACATTGCTATGTATTAATGGCCTAGTTAGAGGAAGATATGCAACAGTTGCAGGGTCAAAACCTTCATGATGCTCAGGTACTAGAAGCTAGGTCTCGAATAAGGCGTTTGCTCCAAGAAAAATGTATCATCAGGGAGAGGGTTAGAGCCATTCCTGACTACATCGTCATGAAGTGTCATGAATGTGAAGACATGACTAGAACCACCTTATTTGTTGTGGTAATGACCTTTGTTCACCAAATAATGAGTGACCTGGAGCGCCTTCAAGGGGATCTTGCGCATAGGCCCGTGGCGAGACCGACTGATGTCCCGCAGGCCCCTGGAGCAGTTGAGGCATTGATGTATTTATGATTTTCATTCGAGCCTGTATTTTCATTTTCTTTGTTGGAGTCTGTTAGTCTGTTTTCTAGTCTGTATTTTCATCTTTATGTTGGAGTATGTTAGTCCCCCTTTTCGAGTCTGTTGGTCTTTATGATTAAATTCTGTAGGATGAGTCGTTGTAATCAAGACGTTTTTATGAAAAATTTGAAAACCCCAAATTGTTTCTTTTATTATTTTACACTTATTCCCAGAACTATGCTTGGTCTGATTCATGCGGCGTCATGATACATAGGCAATCCCCATAGGATTCGATCATAACCATGAAATGAAAAAAAAAGAGAAAACAAGAGAATTGTGGGAAGGAAATAATAGCAAAACAAGAGAGAAAAATGAGGGAATAAAAGAAAAACAAGAATCAAGCAAAAAAAAGAGCAGGAATGAAAAAGAGCGAAGTTGCAAAATGGAAATTAGGGAAAGCCGGGAAGACGCAAGCAACTGATCAAATGCATAATAGAAATGGTTAACTGCTTAGGTGCATTGCATCCCCAATGTGTGGTTGCCTATCCCCTAATCGCTAACAAGTTTGTTATTGTCATCAAGTTCAGGAAGGTGGTTAGTTTGTTTGGCATTCTGGAAAGTCATCCGTACAACACCAGGTCCAAAGACAAGTTTATCATGGCTACCAAGAACTGGATACAAGTATTATTGATCCATCAAGAGAGGGGGAGGAGTCTGATGTTAATATGAAAGAGGAGTTGTATAAGCTAAAACACCAGATGACAGAGATGTACCAGGCATGGGTAAAAGGGCATCCACCACCATCCTACCCCGCTAACCCTGCTTTCATCACGCCGCTGGCTCAATCCCAAGAACCTCCCACTGTTGATTCATCTCCAGGCTTCCCAATTTACCAACACTACCAGGGCACCACCTCCCAAACATCATAAGCTCCACCACTCAAACCAGTTCCATACCCTCCTCCACTAGTCACCCCTGTTTTCATGGCACCCCCACCCGCTACACTCCACCGATCCTCCAGTGAGCCTTTATTCCAGACCCAAGATAACCAATACTATCCCTCATAGCCTACTTTTAAGGCCCCAGAACCTTACTCCTACACTCCTCATTTCGACCTCCCTGTTAAGACTAAGAAACCACCTAAAAACCCAGAACATGAGGAGATGTTCAGGAAAGTTAGAAGCCTGGAACAGTCATTCAAAAACATGCAGGGATTGGGAGGCCAGGTGAGCATGGCCTACAAAGATTTGTTTCTATTTCCTGTTGTTCAGTTGGTGGTGGGATTTAAGATGCCAAAGTTTGATTTATATGATGGGCATGGAGACCCAGTGGCCCACTTGAGAGGATTTTGTAGTAAAATGAGAGGAGCCGACGGGAAAGATGAGTTATTGATTGCATACTTTAGCTAGAGTCTGAGTGGCTCGGCGTTGGAGTGGTACACTCGTTAGGATCATATCAGATAGTATACCTGGGATGATTTGGCCCAAGCATTCGTCCGTCATTTCTAGTACAACATTAAGATTATTCCAGATCGTTTTTCTTTGACTAAGATTGAGAAGAAGCCTAGTGAAAGTTTCATAGAAGATGGTTTTCGCTGGAGAGAAGAGGCGGCAAGAGTTTACCCCCCGATGGAGGAGAGCAAAATGGTGGAGTACTTTCTGCAGGCCCTGGAGCCACTTACTTCAGCCATCTGATATCGGCCATAAGCAAATCGTTCAATGAGGTAGTGAAGATGGGTGGTATAGTGGAAGAAAGGCTTAAATCAAGCAAAATCATGAGTTACTCGGCTATCAAGGCAACTACCCAAGCCATTCAGAACGGTACTGGGGGAGTGATTGGAAAGAAGAAGAAGGAAGATATGGCGACAATTGATTCAGGATCATGGTTTGGACCAGGGGCCCATCGCACCAATATACCCAACCACGACCCCATCACCGGACCTACACTTAAACCTCATATAATCCACCCCAACACTACTTCCCATCACTAGACCCTCATATTTCTGTCCACCACGCCCATACATATACTCAACATTCTGCTTACACACAATGGCGTGCCCCAGCCCCACAAAACACCTACCCAGCTCCACCTCCACAAGCCTACTGAAACCCTGCCGGCCCCGGTTTTCGACGCAATCCAGCATTCAAAAACGAGAGGTTGCAGCGAAAGAAAACCTTCACCCCATTGGGAGAATCTTATACCAGTTTATTCCATAGATTGAGGAGGTTGGGTATGTTGAGGCCAGTTGAGTCGAAATTGCGAAACCCTCATCCAAAGAATCTTGATTACTCTGTGAGTTGTGAATATTGTTCTGGTATTTCGGGGCATAATACGGAGAAGTGATGGCACCTAAAAAATGCCATCCAGGTGCTCATTGACACAAATTGAATTGAAATCCAGACTCCAGAGGCACCGAACATCAACCAGAACCCATTGCCAACCCATCAAGAAACAAACATGATCGAGATAGTACATAAAGGAGGGGAACCCAAGAAGCCTTCACAGACCGTCATGATGATTCGGTCCAGTGAGGTCAAGCTAGTTAAAAAATCAACAGTTGAAGGATCAGTGAACATGTTGAGCAGGGAAAACAACGAACCATCTATGTTAGTCAAGGAAGGATCCCCAAGTGATGTTGCGGCGAAGCAAGAAAAGTCAAAAGTGGTTGTGCCAGGAGTGGCGAACAAGCCTATCATAATGGTAGAGGGTTCCCATATGGATCCTATCATCATCAAGCCTGTAACCCAATTGCCTATAATCAACACCAAGGCTATCCCATGGAACTATGAACGGGTGATAGTGACCTATAAGGGAAAGGAAGTGAAAGAAGAAGTCAATGAGGCCCAATGATTAACTCGTTCGGGGAGATGCTTTGCCCCGGAAGAGTTAAGGAAAGCTAAAACATCCAGAGATAACCCAGTTCTAGTGAAGAAAGCAGTGACTGAAGAAGAGGCGGAAGAGTTTCTGAGAAAAATGAAGGTACAAGATTATTCCATCGTGGAGCAGTTGAGAAAGACGCTTGCTCAGATTTCATTGTTGTCATTGTTAATCCACTCAGACGAGCATTGTCGGGCCCTGATGAAAATTCTGAATGAGGCTCATGTTCCCGACAAAATTTCAGTGAACCATCTAGAGAAGATCGCCAATAAAATATTTGAGGTGAACAGGGTCACTTTCTCTAATGATGAGTTGCTCGTGGAAGGTACCTAACACAAAAGAGCTCTCTATCTTACGGTGAAATGCAAAGATTCTATGGTTACTAGGGTATTAGTTGACAATGGTTCCAGTGCAAACATCTACCCTCTCTCTACTCTGAGCAAGTTGAAAGTGGATAATGAGAGAATTCACAAGAATAACATATGTGTCCGAGGTTTTGACGGTGGAAGGAAGGACTCAGTTGGGGATATAGTGCTTGAATTAACAATAGGACCAGTGGAATTCACCATGGAGTTCCAAGTGCTGGACGTAGACGTCTCTTACAATTTGTTGTTGGGTCGACCTTGGATTCATGCCACTAAAGTAGTCCCGTCCACTCTGCACCAAATGGTCAAATTCGAATGGGGTAGGCAAGAGATTGTCGTGCATAGCGAGGATAATTTGTGTGCTCACAGTGATGCCTCTGTCCTGTTCATCGAGGTTGAAGATGACAAAGGGCCTTGGGTCTATCAAGTTTTTTAAACAGCGCCGGTCAAGAAGGTTCCAGAGGGGAAATGTGTTCCAACTCCAAAGATAACCTCTGTATCAGTCATGTTGGCCTTTGAAATGCTGAAAAATGGTTTTGTGCCCGATAAAGGTCTAGGTGCTTTTCTGCAGGGTATCATACAGCCAGTGTCCCTCCCTAAAAATTTGGGTACGTTCGGTCTTGGATTCAAACCTACAGTGAAAGATATGATAAGGGCTAAAATTTTGAAACAGAATGTGTGGGTACTTCCAAAGCCTATTCCGCATCTCTCCAGATCTTTTGTCAAGCCCGGTGCTAGGAAACGCCCAGTGACGACAGTTCCAAGCTTTGTGGTTGACATTGATGGGGAGTTAATTGAAAGGTTCCAGAGGTTGTTTGATGATGTGAACATGGTGGAAGTTGGAGAAGGTTCTAGCAAAGCGTACGTGTAGTTCGTCGGGCCGAATGCAAAGCTTAACAATTGGAAGGCTAGTCCTCTCCCTACCAGGAAGGAGTCTTGGTAGTTTGTTTTGTTTTCCTTTCTATCTGGGTCATTCCAGGGTTGTGACCTAGATTTTTATTTTTCGCTTGTTGATGTACAAACCCTGTTATCCTTTATTTTCAATGAAATGCCATTTCCCTTTTCCATCATTCCTGATAGTTTTAGTTTTGTTTTTCTTTCTTCTCTGTACAATTCTTTTTATGCTGGTTTCAATGACATGACATGCATGAGGAATCTTTGGCCCAGTCTTAAAAGTCAATCTAATTCTGAAATAATAATCCAAGAAATAGAGTGTGATGATGAATCAGAATATGATGAGGATGAGGCCTTTGAAGAGACTAGTAAGGAATTAAGTTATTTCGAAGAAAAACCCAAGCCAAATCTGAATGATACGAAAGCAATCAATCTAGGGAACCTAGATAATGTTAGAGAAACTAAGATAAGTGTCCATCTTGAACCACAAATCAGGGAAGAAATAATTAAAGCATTGTTTGAGTATAAGGATATTTTTGCATGGTCGTATGATGACATGCCAGGCTTAAGTACCGATATAGTGGTCCATAAATTGCCAATTGATCCGGCATTCCCTCCCGTTAAGCAGAAGTTGAGAAATTTCAAAACCAACATGAGTGTGAATATTAAAGAAGAAGTCACAAAGCAGCTTAATGCGAAGGTCATTTGGGTCACGCGGTACCCCACATGGTTAGCCAACGTTGTGCATGTGCCAAAGAAGGATGGTAAGACCAGAGTGTGTGTTGACTATTATGATCTCAACAAGGCAAGTACAAAGAACAACTTCCCACTACCAAATATCCACATTTTGATCGATAATTGTGCCAAGCATGAGATTGGGTCTTTTGTGGATTGCTATGCGGGGTATCATCAGATTTTAATGGATGAGGAAAATGCGGAACAGATGACATTCATCACACCGTAGGGAACATACTGCTACCGGATCATGCCTTTTAGTTTGAAAAACATTGGGGCAACTTACATGATGGCAATGACGACCATATTCCACGACATGATACACAAGGAGATCGAGGTTTACGTGGATGATGTGATCATAAAGTCCAGGAAGCAGTCTGACCATGTCAGGGATTTGAGAAAGTTTTTCCAGAGGCTACGCGGGTACAATCTTAAGCTCAATCCTGCAAAGTGCTCATTTGGTGTTCCATCAGGGAAACTGTAGGGATTCATAATCAGTCGGCAGGGCATTGAATTGGATCCGTCAAAGATCAAGGCTATCCAGGAATTACCACCGCCAAAGAACAAAACCGAGGTAATGAGTCTGTTAGGGAGGCTGAACTACATTAGCAGGTTTATTGCTCAGCTCACGAAAACTTGTGAGCCCATCTTTAAGCTGCTAAAGAAGGATGTTGCGGTCAAGTGGATTGATGAGTGTCAGGAAGTGTTCGATAAGATAAAGGGTACTTGTCAAACCCACCTATGTTGGTCTCGCCGGAACCAGGGAGACCTTTGATTCTTTACTTGACAGTCCTGGATAACTCAATTGGTTGTGTGTTGGGTCATCATGACATCACTGGCAGGAAAGAGCAAGTCATCTACTATCTCAGCAAGAAGTTCACATCTTATGAGGTCAAGTATACTCCCCTTGAAAGAACATGTTGCGCCCCAACTTGGATAGCACTGAAGTTGAAGCATTACTTGTCATCCTACACTACTTACCTCATCTCTCGTCTGGATCATTTGAAGTATATCTTTTAGAAGCCCATGCCCACAGGAAGGCTCGCAAAGTGGCAGATCTTGCTCACAGAGTTTGACATCGTATATGTGACTCGGACAGCGATGAAAGCCCAAGCATTGGCCCATCATTTGGCTGAGAACCCGGTCGATGAGGAATATGAACCATTGAGAACTTATTTTCCCGATGAAGAGGCGATGCATATTGACGAGGTGGAGCCGGTTAAAAAACCAGGTTGGAAACTCTTCTTTGATGGGGCTGCTAACATGAAAGGCGTTGGGATAGGAGCTATACTCATTTCTGAAACGGGGCATCACTACCCTGTTACGGCTCAGCTTCGTTTCTATTGCACCAACAACATGGCTGAGTACGAGGAATGCATTTTGGGTTTAAGGCTACTGTAGACATGGGAATCCAGGAAGTCTTGGTCTTGGGAGACTTGGACCTTCTGGTGCACCAGATTCAAGGAGAATGGGAGACGCAGGATTTAAAGCTTATACTGTATCGACAATGTCTGCATGATCTTTGTCAACGGTTTTGATCAATAGAATTCAGGTGTCACACCTCCTTTTTACGCGCCCGCGGGGGCGCAGGGGAGTTTTTTCCAATTAAAGGACAATCGAAACGGGATTGGTTTAATTATTCAGAGTCGCCACTTGGGAGATTTAGGGTGTCCCAAGTCACCAATTTTAATCCCGAATCGAGGAAAAGAATGACTCTATATTATGGTCTGCGTACCAGAAATCCGGATAAGGAATTCTGTTAACCCGGGAGAAGGTGTTAGGCATTCCCGAGTTCCGTGGTTCTAGCACGGTCGCTCAACTGTTATATTCGGCTTGATTATCTGATTTTATACAAGTGTGAACTTATGTGCAAAATTTAACTTTTAACCGCTTTTATCATTTACTGTTTTTATCAAGAATTGCAACGTTGTGAAAATGTATCTCGAACCGCGTTACAATCAATGTACCCGTGGTCGTCGACACACTTTGACTCCGTTGAGATTTGGATTTGGGTCACATCAATGTGCACCCGAGTTTAAGGAAATTAAATTATTAAAGGCGCGCCTAAAGCGACTAGCGTATTTATTTTGGGTAGGACCGTGGAATTTTACTAAACGGTCCATCCCGAAGCCTAAACAATTTTTAAAGCAATATTTATTGAGGGCCCCGCAATTTGTATTTTTATTTGGCGAGGCTCACCTCGTTCTTTATTTCTAATGAATTTGCAACGTCATGGACATGCATCTCGAACCACGTCACAGTCAATGTACCCGTGATTAGAGAGGCATTTCGAATCCGTCGAGATTTGGATTTGGGTCACATAAATGTGCACCCGAGTTTAAGAAGGTAAAGTTTATTAAAGCGTATCCTAAAGAGACTAACGTGTTGTCATTTTAGGAAGGTTGTGAGATTTGCTAAACAACCCGTCCGGGAAACTAAATGCTTCAATGATTTACATTTAACAAGGGCCCCGCATCTGCGTGTTTTGTTTATTTTCATCGAGGCTCATCTCGTTCTTATTTTAAAAGGATATCCTATAGCAACTACGTTTCTTGTCGTGTTCGTCTCTATCAATTGAAAACGGTAGACAGTCCTAATTAATTACATGATTGCGAGTTTACTTATAACAGGATTTAAAATGCTTTTACAGAATAATAAAATGTGACTGCGATTATGGATAACTAGCCGAAAATTATGGGCCCAAACCTAGCTCATGCGAGATGGCCAGACTTAGGCCCCCTTTTTCGATATGGGCCTAACTGATTTGTTTCGATTTGGGCTCGGCCTCCATGAGATTGAGGCCTAGGACTGATTCTTTGTTCTGTGAAATGAGTTTATCAATTTATATGGGACAATCTGGCAAAAGGAGAAAGAATTTTAACTAAAGTGGATAGTTTTCCTATTTGGCTTACATTAGAGAATATATTACACCCTCAGACTAAGTCTAAAGGTACAACTTATTACACTGGGAATGTTTTTTTTCACCTAACAGCACACATACATGACTAGCATGCATTAACCTGCATTGATACACTAAGCATGTAGGCTACTTCTATTATCCAAACAAAAATGTAACTACTATATACTACATGACATTTAACACAACAGTCCACGTGTATATAAACAATCTGCAGGTCCTCTCTTTTGCATTTATGTTCAAACTCTCAGTTACATTAGTGGTATCGATTGTGTACCTGGTAAGGAGGACAAAGAAGAAAGGAATGATCAGCTAAGCAATATGCAGTGAATACAGCAACAGCAGATAACACCAACAACACAGCAACAACAACCAGCCACAATGATGAAGCTCACAAGTGGTCGAGCAACAAACAAGCAGTCCCAGGAACAGAATGATGAACCAACAGAAAACCAGAGTATTCAATATAACAGCACCAGCAGTTCAACAATCACAAACAGCTCGGCAAATAACCAACAACAATTAGCAAAGACAGCTTGGCTAACTTGAATTCCTAAGCAGTTTTCAGACAGTGTTTTGTTACAATATTCTGAAATTTTCTTTTTGTTTTTTTTTTCTTTCTCTCCAGACTCAAAAATGTCCAGCCTAAGACCCTTAAACTTCAGCCCCTGTTTTAGTTATCAAATGGCCTATTTATAGGCCAAATGCACCATTACAGCTGAGCTGCCCTGCCTGCCAATTGGCAGAATGCCCATACTCTTTTAAGCCCATGCTCAGCATGCTTGGTGTCAGCTCCCTTTATTCCCCACGCCTGGTTTTGTTTAATCCAGAATTATGGGCTCATTTGTTTATTCATTTTGAGCCCCCATACCCTTGTGTCTTGTTCCCCCATTGGTATTAGTTTAATCCTAAGTTAGTACCCTTTTTGTCAGCTCACTTAAACTAATTACTTCTGTTCTTTTTAAACACCCCAGAATACCCCCGTTAACCTTGATTATTACTGCCCCTGCCTATTGCAGCATTAGGGCATTTTTGCACTGATGAAAACTCGAACTCAGGACTGCCTAGACTGAACCCTTTTAGTCATTTTTATAATGCCAACAGACCATTTCAAACATTACTAGGTCATCCAGCCAGTGTCCGAGTTTAATTAGTTATGTGAAACTCCTAGCTCCTTCGATCCATTAGTTATAGAAAACTAATCGACGACATTTATCGAGTCGACTATACTAATTATAGCAGGTAATAATCAGTCGCTCATATAAACAACACGTTCGGGGACCTAAAGGGTATCAGACAACTTTTATTAAATTACTGGGCCTATATGAATTAGTTCCTTTGACGATTAATCTAACTGACGATCATGTTTATCACAGAGTGTATTCAGAACAAACAGAAGACAATCGACCAAATAAAGGGTCTTTAACAGAGATGAAAGAAATCTGGAAGAAGTAACAAAATAACAAACAAACACAAAGAGATATGCTGACAACTTATTTGGAAATAAAACAAAAGAACGGAAAACTTACCAAAATGTTTAAACCAAACAGACCCAAATCAAACTCGACTTCGAACCTTTGAGGCCGAACAAACCTTAATCAGGGTGTTCTCACATGAGAACACCTTGGTTAAGGTCTATTAGACCTCAAACCTATGTCAAAACTGGCCGGGTTCCCCAGGTGCATGTGCTTCAGAAGTCTGGATTTCCAGATCTGGATTTTTGGGAGTTGTGGGTGGATTCGGACCAAACCAAGCTTGGTTTGGTCACGAGGAAGGTCAGGAGAGTGTCTAGCATGAAGATGGGGTGGTTTGGCATAGGTCCAGGTTCGACTCAAATCTTCAAACGAAGATTCGAGACGAACGGAAGTGATTCGAGGCTTGTGGTTAGTGGATTCGTGTTCAGGATGGTCGGGTGCATCGGGGGTGTTATTTTGGTGGTCATCGGAACTGTGGTTGCCAGGCTTATGGTGGGAAACCTAGGCTGCTAGGGTTTGAGAGGAAAGGGAGCCTGGGGAAGATGGTGAATAGTGGCCGAGGGGGGGGTGTGGCTTGGGGCGTGGGGTAAGGGGGTTAGGTTTATATATGTATTGAGGGTTTAGATCCTGGCCATTGGATCAATTGAGATCAAGGGCCAGGATCTAACCATTGAGGAGGGACGACGTCGTTCGGGAGATGATAGTGGGTTATGACCGGGTAGGGGATTGGATCGGGTCATGTTGACGGGTTTAGAGGAAGGCCTGGATCCGTTGGATCAATGGGAATGAACGGCCCAGATTAACTTGCCTGAAACGACGTCGTTTCGACTTAGCAGGGGCTGTATTGGACCGTTTGATTGCCATGAATCAACGGCTCAGATTGAGGCGCTGATACGACGTCGTTTGGGACGTGTCCGGGCAGCCTGTGTTTGGACTGGATCTGTGTCCTGGTCTTGGGCCTATTTTGTTTCATTTCTTGGCCCAAACCGATTTTCCCTACTCTTTTGCTTTTGTTTTCTTTCTTATTATTTTTTCTTTTCTTTTAAACAAAATAAAAATAACAAATAATAAGGTAACGGAATTAAACAACAATGCAACATTTTAACACAATTATCACAAAAATATTTACGTAGGTTAGCTAAGAGCCTAGGGCGAACGGTGCACATATATATTTTTTGAATTTTCTTTTACTGACCGAATTATGGTTTAACCATCCTAATACATATATTTTGTATTTTGTTTGTTAATGATTAAATGCAAAAAAAAAGAATGGACAGATCCACAAGTGACTAACAACACATGAAAACTCGAACAATTGTACAACGAAGCCATTTGTCACTATTTTTATTTTCTTTTGGAGCGAATGTCCGTAAAGCAAAAATCACGTGCTTACAGCTGCCCCTCTTTGCACGGAGACACGAAGGGTTTTCGCGCAAAGATAAAGCGAGCGATTTTTGCCCGTCCGAATACTCCGTGTGAAGCATTTTTGAAAAAGATTTGACCGAACCTTTGCTTCGGAGGTTTCCTACATATCCTGGGCTGAACAGGAATCAGGTCAATGTAGTTCGGGAAATTTTGGTAGCTGGGACTACCATGTGACTGTATTGCTTGCTGTTGTTGTGCGCTGTTGCATGCTGCTGTAGGATGCTACTGCTCAACCGATCTCCCTATTACATTGCTCTAAAAGGAAAAACAAGAAGTTAAGCTAGAGTATGAGGTCTCATCTATCTCCCACTTGTTCTTGTTGTCTTGCTTTCTTGTCGGCTAATGCTTTCCTCTGACGCCTGTATTTTGTGAACTTGGAGATGATGCTGATCCTTCGCTGACGTTTGAATGCCAGTTTTCGTCACTTTGCTTGACCCGCTGGGGATACGACTTTCTTCTTTAAATCTTTCAATGGTTTCCTCAGTGGTATGGCTTTTCATCAGAATTGTTATGTTGGGCATGCCATAGCGTTCCCAAACTGCTCTTTTGAGACGCGTTCCTTCTTCCCTTTGAATGTGCGCTTGCTTTTGCAGTTGTCTGCTTCTTGGTGCTGAGGATTTTATTGTTTCCCGTTTGGGGATCTCTGTCGTAACCTTCCGTCTTCAGGTGGGGTGACTGATTCCAAAATCTAGAGCTGAATGTATTCCCGCATTATACTGGTGGGCGACCTAGAAAAAGTATTCCCGCATTATACTGGTGGGCGACCTAGAACTTAAAAGTATTCCCGCATTATACTGGTGGGCGACCTAGAACTTAAATGTATTCCCGCATTATACTGGTGGGCGACCTAGAACTTAAAAGTATTCCCGCATTATACTGGTGGGCGACCTAGAACTTAAATGTATTCCCGCATTATACTGGTGGGCGACCTAGAACTTAAAAGTATTCCCGCATTATACTGGTGGGCGACCTAGAACTTAAAAGTATTCCCGCATTATACTGGTGGGCGACCTAGAACTTAAATGTATTCCCGCATTATACTGGTGGGCGACCTAGAACTTAAAAGTATTCCCGCATTATACTGGTGGGCGACCTAGAACTTAAAAGTATTCCCGCATTATACTGGTGGGCGACCTAGAACTTAAAAGTATTCCCGCATTATACTGGTGGGCGACCTAGAACTTAAAAGTATTCCCGCATTATACTGGTGGGCGACCTAGAACTTAAAAGTATTCCCGCATTATACTGGTGGGCGACCTAGAACTTAAATGTATTCCCGCATTATACTGGTGGGCGACCTAGAACTTAAAAGTATTCCCGCATTATACTGGTGGGCGACCTAGAACTTAAAAGTATTCCCGCATTATACTGGTGGGCGACCTAGAAAAAGTATTCCCGCATTATACTGGTGGGCGACCTAGAACTTAAATGTATTCCCGCATTATACTGGTGGGCGACCTAGAACTTAAAAGTATTCCCGCATTATACTGGTGGGCGACCTAGAACTTAAAAGTATTCCCGCATTATACTGGTGGGCGACCTAGAACTTAAAAGTATTCCCGCATTATACTGGTGGGCGACCTAGAACTTAAAAGTATTCCCGCATTATACTGGTGGGCGACCTAGAACTTAAAAGTATTCCCGCATTATACTGGTGGGCGACCTAGAACTTAAATGTATTCCCGCATTATACTGGTGGGCGACCTAGAACTTAAAAGTATTCCCGCATTATACTGGTGGGCGACCTAGAACTTAAAAGTATTCCCGCATTATACTGGTGGGCGACCTAGAACTTAAAAGTATTCCCGCATTATACTGGTGGGCGACCTAGAACTTAAATGTATTCCCGCATTATACTGGTGGGCGACCTAGAACTTAAAAGTATTCCCGCATTATACTGGTGGGCGACCTAGAACTTAAAAGTATTCCCGCATTATACTGGTGGGCGACCTAGAACTTAAATGTATTCCCGCATTATACTGGTGGGCGACCTAGAACTTAAAAGTATTCCCGCATTATACTGGTGGGCGACCTAGAACTTAAAAGTATTCCCGCATTATACTGGTGGGCGACCTAGAACTTAAATGTATTCCCGCATTATACTGGTGGGCGACCTAGAACTTAAAAGTATTCCCGCATTATACTGGTGGGCGACCTAGAACTTAAATGTATTCCCGCATTATACTGGTGGGCGACCTAGAACTTAAAAGTATTCCCGCATTATACTGGTGGGCGACCTAGAACTTAAAAGTATTCCCGCATTATACTGGTGGGCGACCTAGAACTTAAATGTATTCCCGCATTATACTGGTGGGCGACCTAGAACTTAAAAGTATTCCCGCATTATACTGGTGGGCGACCTAGAACTTAAAAGTATTCCCGCATTATACTGGTGGGCGACCTAGAACTTAAATGTATTCCCGCATTATACTGGTGGGCGACCTAGAACTTAAAAGTATTCCCGCATTATACTGGTGGGCGACCTAGAACTTAAATGTATTCCCGCATTATACTGGTGGGCGACCTAGAAAAAGTATTCCCGCATTATACTGGTGGGCGACCTAGAACTTAAATGTATTCCCGCATTATACTGGTGGGCGACCTAGAACTTAAAAGTATTCCCGCATTATACTGGTGGGCGACCTAGAACTTAAAAGTATTCCAATTGTTTCCCCGTTCTTCCGAGAAAATTTTCGACAATCGGCAGAAAATTTTCTGCCCCGGTTTTTGGTAACTTCCATGGCATTGCATCTTGTTGCCGTCATCAATTCTTTGCTCTCCTGCAAAAGACAAAAGGTTTTAGTCAGTTTTAATCGTGGGGGTAGAGGGTGCCTTTCTGGCGAGCCATTTTTCTCTCTCCCCTTTTCTTGCTCTTTGTCCCCATAATTGGTTGGCAGGCAAAGTTGCCTGTTGGGGATCTCTAGCCTGCTGGGGATATGGTTTTCAATTTATCCCCTTTTCTGCTTTCTTTTAAAACACATGATGTGGGAGTCTGCTTCTAACTCCCGAAACCACTCCCTTTGGAGCTTACTTCTTCCAACATTTCCGAGCACAGTCCCTGCATCGCCTGGGGCCGGCCTTTTAAGACTGTTTGTATTACCCTGCATTGGGTGAATTTCCCTTCGGTTTCTGGTAGTAAGCTTTGAAAAATCCTTTAAAGAACACTTTTTTAGGAAAAGAAAATAAAGATATGGAAAAGAGAAAATCTTTCTGAACCAATCTTTTGTGGGAGGAGACAATCAAAAGAACTTATCTGGATGACACAACTGGTCCCCGTGATCATGACATGCACCATAGATTCCCGACCCAGTCTATTTGTATCAATTGATTTGTCCGACGGGCTGACTTGCTGGGGATGATAAATGGATGTTCATCTTGTTGCGAATGTGGTAGGTTTCGCTGCTCTATCTTGTCGCCTCATAGTGCCCTTCGAGGGGTTTTCACTAATGAGACTCTCTCTTTTCTCTCATCTCCCGGCGCCTTATGGTGCCTGTGAAGGTTTTCACCAATAAGACTCTCTCATTTCATTTCCCTCATCTTACATCGCCTCTCGGTGCCTGTGAAGGTTTTCACCGATGAGACTCTCTCATTTTATTTCTTTTCGAGGAATCGGGGTGTTGTAGATATGATCCTCTCTTCTGGAGATTCTTTTGACTATCAACTCATTCCCAGTCTTACGATCCTTTTCTTTGCTGGGGATCGGTGTATCATTCTCGGCCTTATTTGCCGGATTTGGCATCTCTCGAACATTGATCGGGAGGTCTTTTGGATGTCGATGTTGGTTTTGGTGTGGGATTGAAGGAAGGCTGAAAACAACTTGGAGGGTGATGTGCTACAACTTTTGGAATCAAACCTTTGTTGGAACTTAAAACATAACTTCTGCCCCAGTTTTCTTGCTTGGGGAATTTATTTATTTTTTACTTTTATGTTGTGCTACGTGCATTACGCACGCTGTGTCTATTATGCATACTATGTACATTATGCATCCTATATTTATTATGATGCATACTATGACCGAGCCGTGAGGCGCCTACGTATCCTCTTTGAGGAATCAGGTCAAACGTAGTTCCCACGGTTTTGTATTTCTTTATGATTTCATCTTCTTTTTCTTCTTCTTTTTCTTTTCTTTTTTTTTTTTTTTTCATGTCCTTTCCATTAGTGATTCCAAAAGAGGGGTATGAAAGGATTACTTAAGGCTCAAAGGGGGAAGCAAGGGTTAAACAGTGTTTGGATAGAAGAAAGAATTGCCTCCGTCATCTCATTATCCATCAAATGCCAAATACAAACAAATAAACCAAAAATTGCCATAATTAAAGAAATTACGCATAATATCTCTTGACTGCATCTGAATTGATAGCCATGTCGACACATCTACCTTCGATATCTGTCAAACACAGAGCGCCGTTGGACAATACTCTGGTCACGATATAAGGCCCTTGCCAATTTGGGGCGAATTTGCCTTTTGCTTCGACCTGATGTGGGAGGATCTTCTTTAACACCTGCTGCCCTACCTCAAACTTCCTGGGGCGCACCTTCTTGTTATATGCTCTTGCCATTCTCTTCTGATACAGTTGACCATGGCACACTGCTGCCAATCTTTTCTCATCTATCAGGCTCAACTGTTCCAATCGAGCTTTTACCCATTCATCATCATCAATCCCGGCTTCAGCGACAATTCGGAGGGATGGAATTTCGACCTCCGTTGGTATCACGGCCTCAGTTCCATACACCAACAAATAAGGAGTTGTGCCTATGGAGGTCCGGACGGTAGTGCGGTACCCCAACAAAGCAAAGGGTAATTTCTCGTGCCATTGTCTGGACCCTTCCACCATTTTTCGTAGTATCTTCTTGATATTCTTATTGGCTGCTTCGACTGCTCCATTCGCCTTGGGACGATATGGGGTGGAATTGCGGTGTGTAATCTTGAATTGTTGGCACACCTCTCTCATCAGGCTGCTATTAAGATTCGCGCCGTTATCCGTAATGATCACTTTTGGGATCCCAAATCTGCAGATGATATGGGAGTGAACAAAGTCCACCACCGCCTTCTTGGTTACCGATTTGAAGGTTTTAGCCTCCACCCATTTGGTGAAGTAATCAATGGTCACTAGAATGAACCTATGACCGTTGGACGCTGCTGGCTCGATGGGCCCAATGACATCCATGCCCCATGCTACAAACGGCCAGGGTGCTGACATCGTATGTAACTCTGTTGGCGGAGAATGAATCAAATCTCCATGTATCTGGCACTTATGGCATTTCCTTACGAAAGTGATACAGTCGTGTTCCATGGTTAGCCAATAACACCCTGTTCGAAGGATCTTTCTTGCCAATACATATCCGCTCATGTGTGGCCCACAAACTCCGGCATGTACTTCCGCCATAACCGTCGTTGCCTGCCCGGCATCTATGCATCTCAACAACCCCAAATCCGGGGTTCTTTTGTACAATACTCCTCCACTGAGGAAGAAACCATTCGACAAACGCCGAAGGGCTCTTTTTTGGTCTCCAGAGGCATGTTCTGGATATATCCCCATTTTGAGATATTCCTTGATATCATGAAACCAGGGTTCGCCATCTGCTTCTTCTTCTATGGTATTGCAGTAGGCGTGCTGATCACGGACTTGGATATGCAGAGGATCAACATACATTTTGTCAGGGTGGTGCAGCATTGATGCTAAGGTGGCTAAAGCATCTGCAACCTCATTGTGAACTCTCGGGATGTGTTTGAACTTCACCGATCGAAATTGCTTGCTCAGATCATGCAAGCATTGTCGGTATGGTATGAGCTTCAGATCTCGTGTTTCCCATTCACCCTGAATTTGATGTACCAAGAGGTCCGAGTCTCCCAAGACCAAGACGTCTTGGACATCCATGTCAGCAGCCAAGCGCAGACCCAGAATGCAAGCCTCATATTCGGCCATATTGTTAGTGCAATAGAAGCGCAGTTGGGCCGTAACAGGATAATGCCGTCCTGTTTCAGAGATGAGTACTGCCCCTATTCCCACCCCTTTTGCATTTGCCGCTCCATCAAAGAAAAGCTTCCAACCCGGTTCCTCGGGTAATTCCAACTCATTTGTATGCATCACCTCTTCGTCAGGAAAATACGTTCTTAAAGGCTCGTATTTTTCGTCAACGGGATTCTCTGCCAAATGGTCTGCTAGTGCCTGGGCTTTCATGGCCGTCCTTGTTACGTAGATGATATCAAACTCTGTGAGCAGAATTTGCCACTTTGCCAACCTTCCCGTGGGCATAGGTTTCTGAAAGATATACTTCAATGGGTCCAAGCGGGATATGAGATAAGTAGTATATGAGGACAGGTAGTGCTTCAACTTCTGAGCTACCCAAGTCAGGGCGCAGCATGTTTTCTCGAGTTGAGTGTACTTGACCTCATGCACTGTGAATTTCTTGCTAAGATAGTAGATGGCCTGCTCCTTCCTTCCTGTGTCATCATGTTGCCCCAGTACACAACCAAATGAATTTTCCAAGACTGTCAGGTAAAGGATTAGGGGTTTCCCGGGCTTAGGCGGGACCAACACGGGTGGATTAGACAGATACCCTTTGATTTGGTCGAAAGCCTCTTGACACTCTGTCGTCCAACCTTCTGCAGCATCCTTTCTCAGTAGCCGAAATATGGGCTCACAAGTTGCTGTGAGTTGAGCGATGAACCTGCTGATGTAATTGAGTCTACCCAGCAAACTCATTACCTCTGTTTTGTTCCTTGGCGGTGGCAAATCTCGGATGGATTCAATTTTGGATGGGTCTAACTCAATCCCCCGTCGACTGACGATGAATCCTAGCAACTTTCCTGATGGAACCCCGAATGCGCATTTGGCCGGGTTAAGCTTGATATCATACCTCCGGAGTCTTTGGAAAAATCTCCTTAGGTCTGCCACATGGTCCTCCTGACGCCAAGATTTGATGATCACATCATCGACGTACACCTCTATTTCTTTGTGTATCATGTCATGAAACACAGCAGTCATTGCTCGCATGTACGTTGCCCCAGCGTTCTTTAAACCGAACGGCATTACCCGATAGCAGTAGGTTCCCCATGGCGTAATAAATGCTGTCTTCTCAGCATCCTCCTCATCCATTAGGATCTGATGATAACCCGCATAGCAATCCACAAAGGATCCGATCTCGCGCCCAGCGCAATTATCGATCAGGATATGAATGTTGGGTAACGGGAAATTGTCCTTGGGACTTGCTTTGTTGAGGTTGCGGTAGTCGACGCACACCCTGATTTTTCCATCCTTCTTTGGGACTGGTACCACATTGGCCAACCATTCGGGATACCGAGTGACCCGAATGACCTTCGATTGTAATTGCTTGATCACTTCTTCTTTGATCTTTACACTCATTTCTGTTTTAAATTTCCTTAGTTTTTGCTTGACCGGAGGGCATGCCGGGTCAGTGGGCAATTTGTGAACCACTAAATTGGTGCTCAATCCAGGCATATCATCATATGACCATGCAAAAACATCTTTGAATTCCCTGAGAGTTTCGATCAATTCTGCTTTGACATTTGGCTCAATGTGGATGCTAATTTTGGTCTCTTGGATGATATCAGCGTCTCCTAGGTTCACAGCCTCAGTGTCATTTAGGTTAGGCTTGGGTTTCTCTTCAAATTGGCACAGTTCTCGATTTATTTCTTCGAAGGCTTCTCCTTCGTCACATTCGGATTCATTATCACAAACGACCTCTTGCATTGTTGAGTCAGATTCAGATTGATTTATTAGACTAGGTCGAAGATCCGCTGTGCATGCCATGTCATTAGGACCAGTAAAAAGAGAACTGTTCAGAAAGAAAAAGAACAAAACCAGAAATTAAAATGGGACAAAAGAAAAGAACTTTATTAAATTTGCAGGATAAAAAGGGTTCACACTTTTACAAAACGAAAGTAAAATTGGGATTACACCCTTGAATAATCCGATCAAACAAACAAACAAACAAAACATTAATCAAAGCCTACTACCAAGACTCCCCTCGGACAGGAAGAGGAGTAACCGTCCAATTGTTGGTCTTGGCCTCAGGCCCCACAAATTGTATCTCTGCCCTGCTGGAACCCTCTCCAGCTTCCACCACACTGACATCCGCGAATAGTCTCTCAAAACTCTGATTCAGGTCTTCATTTATGCCGATCAAAGGTCCTTGAATCTTTGGGATCGCTGACCCCTTGGCACTAGCTTTAACAAAAGACCTCGAGAGTCGTGGTACTGGTTTAGGCAGAAACCAGACCCTCTTCTTCATTTTTCGCGCTTGCTTCCTGTCTGCTGGGGTTGGTTTGAACCCCAACCCGAAAGTTTCCAGATTTTTAGGAAGGGAGACAGGTTGGACTATCCCTTGAAGTTCAACTCCCAGGCCTTTTCCCGGCACAAACCCATTACCCAGCATCTCCGATACCATCATGACTGTCGCGGCAGCTACCCTAGGGTGCGGGATGATTTCTCCTTCAGAGATTTTGTTGGCCGACCCTGTATCGAGAATCTGGTAGACCCAAGGACCCTTGTCATCAGTGGTCTCTATGAAAGGCACAATGGTTCCGCCCATGGTGCATGTTGTATCCTCACCGTGCAACACGACCTCTTGTCTTTCCCACTCGAACTTCACTGCCTGATGTAGGGTGGAAGGCACCGCTTTAGCTGCATGAATCCAAGGTCGTCCTAACAGCAAATTGTAAGATACCGTGGCGTCCAATACCTGGAATTCCATGGTAAACAAGACCGGGCCAATGGTTAGTTCAAGTACAACATCCCCCACAGTGGCTGTTCCGTTTCCGTCAAACCCTCGGACACAGATGCTATTCTCCCGGATTCTTCCATGGTCAATCTTTAACTGGTCCAGGGTGGATAATGGACAAATATTGGCGCTTGAGCCGTTATCCACTAATACTCGGGTTACCACCGAGTCTTCACATTTGACAGCTAGGTATAGAGCTTTGTTGTGCTCTGTACCTTCCACCGGCAGGTCATCATCTGAGAATGTCACTCTGTTCACCTCGAAAATCTTGCTGGCAATGGTTTCCAGGTGGTTTACAGAAATCTCACTGGGTACATGGGCCTCGTTCAATATTTTTAACAGGGCTCGGCGATGTTCCTCGGAATGGAGGAGTAATGACAATAGTGAGATCTGGGCAGGTGTTTTTCTCAGCTGCTCAACCACAGAATAGTCTTGCACTTTCATCTTCCTCAGGAAGTCTTCGGCCTCTTCTTCTGACACTGGCTTCTTGGTTGCCACTGGGTTGGTTTTCCTTAACTCCATCGGAGCAAAACATCGACCTGATCGAGTCAGCCCTTGCGCTTCACAACTGACTTCTTCCACCTGTTTTCCTTGGTACGTTACCACTGCTTTTTCATATTTCCAGGGGACAGCCCTGCTGTCAAGCATTGGCAGTTGGACCACCGGCTTTATGGTTACCCGTTCTCTACATACCCCTATCAACACGACCGCCGGTGTGGGCAGGATCCCTGGTATTACCAACTTGCTTGGCTCGGGTTTGCTTGCTATGACGGACGGGTTCTTCCCCCATAATACTACCGGCTTGACACCTTCTCCCTGCGACTGTGCATTTGTTCCTCCCCTGGTTAAGACTTCTTTTGGGGCAGCTTGGATCATCATCACTGTTTGTGAGGGTTTTCTTAATTCACCTCCCTCACATACCAACTCAATCATGTGAGCTTCGTGGTGCGCTGGCAGTGGATTTTGGTTGATGTTAGGAGTCTCCGGTGTCTGGACCTCGATCTTATTGGTGTCAATAAGATCCTGTATGGCATGCCTTAACTTCCAACACTTCTCGGTATCGTGCCCGAGCATCCCTGAACAGTATTCACAACTGATTGAACGATCCAAATTCTGAGGCGGGGGATTTGGTTCCCGAGTATGGACGGGACTAACCAAACCCAATTGCCGCAGCTTGTGGAACACAGCGGTGTAGGTTTCTCCCAGTTCGGTGAAGGTTCTTTGCTTCCGCAACCTGTCATTTCTGGCATCTGGATTTCCCCGGAAACCTGCCCCTGAAGGATTTCTATATGCCCTTGGTGGAGGGTAAGTGTTTTGTGGTGGTGCATATATGTTCTGGGGAGCCGGTGCGCGCCATTGTGGGCGAACCGGAGGCTGAGTGTATACCTGGGCTTGGTGTACGGAACAATGTGGTTCTCGAGGTGGATAGAAATTTTGTGGTGGGTTGTATGGATAGTTTGACCTGTGAGGCCTGGGTTGGTTGTAGTGTGGCCTGCCAGCCCTGGACCAACTGCCTGCCTCGATCGTGGCAACCTCTTCTTTCTTTCTTCTTAGCGCACCTCCCGTGCCGCTTTGAATAGCCTGGGTCGTGGCCTTAAGTGCCGAATAGTTTAAGATCTTGTCCGACCTCAAACCTTCTTCTATCATGACCCCTATTTTGACTACCTCGTTGAAAGATTTTCCAACCGTTGTCACCAAGTGACCAAAGTAGGTTGGATCCAATGTCTGCAAAAAGTAGTCTACCATTTCTCCCTCTCTCATGGGAGGATCGACCCTAGCTGCTTGTTCTCTCCAACGGAACCCGAACTCGCGAAAACTTTCCCCGGGTTTCTTCCCAGTCCTCAATAACGTGAGACGGTCAGGGACTATCTCTAGATTGTACTGGAAATGACCTGCAAAAGCCTGTGCCAGATCATCCCACGTGTACCACCTGCTGAAATCCTGCCTGGTATACCATTCCAGCGCAGATCCGCTCAGACTTTGGCCGAAGTAAGCTATCAAAAGCTCATCCTTGCCTCCTGCCCCTCTCATTTTGCTACAGAACCCCCGCAAATGTGCCATGGGATCACCGTGCCCTTCATATAAATCAAACTTGGGCATCTTGAACCCAGCCGGGAGTTGGACATCTGGGAAAGGGCACAGATCTTTGTATGCCACGCTGACTTGATTGCCCAGCCCGTGCAAGTTTCTGAAGGATTGCTCCAGGCTTTTGAACTTTCTTAACACTTCATCCTGTTCTGGGGCCTTAACAGGCTTCTCAACCTCTGCCGGTACTTCCAAATGGGGATTGTAAACCTGTGGTTCCGGTGCGTGGAATGTAGGCTCAGGGGGATAGTACTGTGTATCGTGAGCCTGAAACAATGGCTCACTGGTCGTTCGCTGCAAAGGGGCTGATGCAGGTCCCACAAAAATGGGAATATTGGATGTTGGGAGAGGTTGGTGGGGTGGTGGAGCTTGGGAATCATGAGGGCTTCTCTCTTGATGATAGAGGGGGTTTGGGCGGCTTGTGGAAGGGCCAGAGTGAGGGTACTCCGGTACGTGTCCCAGTGTCTCAGGGCTCTTTTGCGTTTTGGCCAGGGCTAGCTGCATGGCATGCATCTCCAGTCCCATCCTCTCAATCTTTTCCATTGCCTCTTTTAGCAACTGGCTCATCGGCCTTTCTTCCTCATTACTATTCTCAGAAGTGGTCATGCTTGTTGCTACCGGTCCTTTGGATCTGGTTTGGTATGAATGTGTTGCCAGAATTCTTTAACAACTAACTGTCTGGTATCAGACAACAACAAACTTTGTTAGTGTTAGAGCTTAACAGATTTGATCATAACACATAGAGGATGCAATGCACCTAGGCAGTTGACCGTTTCTACATGCTTTGCTTCAAACCACATGCGTCATCCCGGTTTGTTCATTCGTCTCTTTTTTAGAGTATTATGCGAAACCCCGCGTTTTTATTTTATTTACATTTTCTTTTCTTTATTTAAAAAGCGGTCGAATCTTATGGGGATTGCCTACGTATCACGTCCCCGCGTGAATCAGACCAGGCGTAGTTCTGCCTTAAAGTAAAGACACATAGAAATTCTTCCGGAGTCACTTAATTTCATTATCAAAATTTGCTATTACACATTGCTTCAAACAACATAGCAACAGTACAGACTCCATGGTTCTTTGACCCTATTTGATTGAAGAAAAAATGGAAAACAACATATGGGAAAACATCAAAGCTTAACTAAAACAAGACTCGGCCAGAGGTTAATTTTCCAACTTAGGGACTCGCGAGGCATCGTTCGGCCTTTTCGCGGTTCTAGGTGCGAGATCCCTTTCGAGCTGCTCCAACTCGTGCATGGTCTGTTTGACATAACCCATCACTACTGGGAGAACGGTAAAGTCCGAAAAATGGAACACGTTGTGTGCGGAATCCCAACAAGTGACCAATGATCTGATGATATCACCCCGAGGCTGAATGTTTAGTAGGTCCGGGAGACCTTTCAGATATTTCCTTACTTTGTCTTGCCCTTCTTTGCCTAAGTCGTTCCACCATAACCGCAACTCAAACGGGATCCTGGTCATTATTGAAAAGGGTTCGTTTTGTACCGTGCTCATCCTGCACATTTATTGGGGTGATTATGCCTAAGTGAATAATAAAAAATAATAATAAAAAAAAAAAAAATAATAAAACTTTATTTAGACGTCTACTTTTATAAAACTTTATGAAAAACCCTGCACATTTATTACTTTCATGACTTTTGGCAAAACCAGTAATTTTGCCACAAATAAAGGCGTATTTTTATATTTGTATATATATATGTAGAGATATATATATATATCAAAAATAAGACTCTTTTCCATCTTCATTTTTGCGACAGGACAAACCATATATATATATATTTAAAAGTATATAAAAGTAGAACGACGACCCCTTTTTTCTTCTTTTCTATTTTTCCTTTGCAATTAATTAAAATAAAACTAATAAGACATTTTCCTTTCATTTTCTCAAAATTTCAGCAGAGTTTTGACTGTATTTTGGCATTGGCTTTTTTTTTTTTTTTCAAAAATAAACAATTAACTCCTTAACCGCTATTCCTTCCCCTTTTTTTCGATTTCCATTATTCAAACACTGGTCAGCATGCGGGCTTGAGACAAATAGATGCACGGAAAACAAATGGGATGCATTAGGATGGTCCTTTCATACCAGGTTGCTAGTCCTAGACGGACCCAACCCCTGTGTTGAGTCCCCTAAGTCATATGCAACATGATGCAAATAAGCGCTCCTACTAGGGATCCGGCATGAAGTCACGTTATTCTATGTTCAAAACCTGGGTCAGTGTTCTAGACAGTGTACCCGAGCAGACAACTCGGGCCGAGGAGGGGCAACTTACCGGGAACCAAAAGGCCGTCCGGCTTCGTAACTTATCCGTCCTCTTTCTTATTTCGGGTATTGACACTAACAGAATAGGGAGTCTCGACCAGCGAGCTTCTCCCCGGAGGTAAGAAGAGAAGGGTTTCGGCACAGTTTATATATACAGTCCAAATAATATCAAAGCAGTAAAAGCAGCATTTAGCACATTAGGCTCAAACACGTAAAAAACCAGATAATAAATAAAGCCAAATAATAACAATTATTTTAAGCTCGAATTCTTAACCCTGAACCAGTGGTTCTGGGTTACAGATCCCCAGCAGAGTCGCCAGAGCTGTCACACCTCCTTTTTACGCGCCCGCGGGGGCGCAGGGGAGTTTTTTCCAATTAAAGGACAATCGAAACGGGATTGGTTTAATTATTCAGAGTCGCCACTTGGGAGATTTAGGGTGTCCCAAGTCACCAATTTTAATCCCGAATCGAGGAAAAGAATGACTCTATATTATGGTCTGCGTACCAGAAATCCGGATAAGGAATTCTGTTAACCCGGGAGAAGGTGTTAGGCATTCCCGAGTTCCGTGGTTCTAGCACGGTCGCTCAACTGTTATATTCGGCTTGATTATCTGATTTTATACAAGTGTGAACTTATGTGCAAAATTTAACTTTTAACCGCTTTTATCATTTACTGTTTTTATCAAGAATTGCAACGTTGTGAAAATGTATCTCGAACCGCGTTACAATCAATGTACCCGTGGTCGTCGACACACTTTGACTCCGTTGAGATTTGGATTTGGGTCACATCAATGTGCACCCGAGTTTAAGGAAATTAAATTATTAAAGGCGCGCCTAAAGCGACTAGCGTATTTATTTTGGGTAGGACCGTGGAATTTTACTAAACGGTCCATCCCGAAGCCTAAACAATTTTTAAAGCAATATTTATTGAGGGCCCCGCAATTTGTATTTTTATTTGGCGAGGCTCACCTCGTTCTTTATTTCTAATGAATTTGCAACGTCATGGACATGCATCTCGAACCACGTCACAGTCAATGTACCCGTGATTAGAGAGGCATTTCGAATCCGTCGAGATTTGGATTTGGGTCACATAAATGTGCACCCGAGTTTAAGAAGGTAAAGTTTATTAAAGCGTATCCTAAAGAGACTAACGTGTTGTCATTTTAGGAAGGTTGTGAGATTTGCTAAACAACCCGTCCGGGAAACTAAATGCTTCAATGATTTACATTTAACAAGGGCCCCGCATCTGCGTGTTTTGTTTATTTTCATCGAGGCTCATCTCGTTCTTATTTTAAAAGGATATCCTATAGCAACTACGTTTCTTGTCGTGTTCGTCTCTATCAATTGAAAACGGTAGACAGTCCTAATTAATTACATGATTGCGAGTTTACTTATAACAGGATTTAAAATGCTTTTACAGAATAATAAAATGTGACTGCGATTATGGATAACTAGCCGAAAATTATGGGCCCAAACCTAGCTCATGCGAGATGGCCAGACTTAGGCCCCCTTTTTCGATATGGGCCTAACTGATTTGTTTCGATTTGGGCTCGGCCTTCATGAGATTGAGGCCTAGGACTGATTCTTTGTTCTGTGAAATGAGTTTATCAATTTATATGGGACAATCTGGCAAAAGGAGAAAGAATTTTAACTAAAGTGGATAGTTTTCCTATTTGGCTTACATTAGAGAATATATTACACCCTCAGACTAAGTCTAAAGGTACAACTTATTACACTGGGAATGTTTTTTTCACCTAACAGCACACATACATGACTAGCATGCATTAACCTGCATTGATACACTAAGCATGTAGGCTACTTCTATTATCCAAACAAAAATGTAACTACTATATACTACATGACATTTAACACAACAGTCCACGTGTATATAAACAATCTGCAGGTCCTCTCTTTTGCATTTATGTTCAAACTCTCAGTTACATTAGTGGTATCGATTGTGTACCTGGTAAGGAGGACAAAGAAGAAAGGAATGATCAGCTAAGCAATATGCAGTGAATACAGCAACAGCAGATAACACCAACAACACAGCAACAACAACCAGCCACAATGATGAAGCTCACAAGTGGTCGAGCAACAAACAAGCAGTCCCAGGAACAGAATGATGAACCAACAGAAAACCAGAGTATTCAATATAACAGCACCAGCAGTTCAACAATCACAAACAGCTCGGCAAATAACCAACAACAATTAGCAAAGACAGCTTGGCTAACTTGAATTCCTAAGCAGTTTTCAGACAGTGTTTTGTTACAATATTCTGAAATTTTCTTTTTGTTTTTTTTTTCTTTCTCTCCAGACTCAAAAATGTCCAGCCTAAGACCCTTAAACTTCAGCCCCTGTTTTAGTTATCAAATGGCCTATTTATAGGCCAAATGCACCATTACAGCTGAGCTGCCCTGCCTGCCAATTGGCAGAATGCCCATACTCTTTTAAGCCCATGCTCAGCATGCTTGGTGTCAGCTCCCTTTATTCCCCACGCCTGGTTTTGTTTAATCCAGAATTATGGGCTCATTTGTTTATTCATTTTGAGCCCCCATACCCTTGTGTCTTGTTCCCCCATTGGTATTAGTTTAATCCTAAGTTAGTACCCTTTTTGTCAGCTCACTTAAACTAATTACTTCTGTTCTTTTTAAACACCCCAGAATACCCCCGTTAACCTTGATTATTACTGCCCCTGCCTATTGCAGCATTAGGGCATTTTTGCACTGATGAAAACTCGAACTCAGGACTGCCTAGACTGAACCCTTTTAGTCATTTTTATAATGCCAACAGACCATTTCAAACATTACTAGGTCATCCAGCCAGTGTCCGAGTTTAATTAGTTATGTGAAACTCCTAGCTCCTTCGATCCATTAGTTATAGAAAACTAATCGACGACATTTATCGAGTCGACTATACTAATTATAGCAGGTAATAATCAGTCGCTCATATAAACAACACGTTCGGGGACCTAAAGGGTATCAGACAACTTTTATTAAATTACTGGGCCTATATGAATTAGTTCCTTTGACGATTAATCTAACTGACGATCATGTTTATCACAGAGTGTATTCAGAACAAACAGAAGACAATCGACCAAATAAAGGGTCTTTAACAGAGATGAAAGAAATCTGGAAGAAGTAACAAAATAACAAACAAACACAAAGAGATATGCTGACAACTTATTTGGAAATAAAACAAAAGAACGGAAAACTTACCAAAATGTTTAAACCAAACAGACCCAAATCAAACTCGACTTCGAACCTTTGAGGCCGAACAAACCTTAATCAGGGTGTTCTCACATGAGAACACCTTGGTTAAGGTCTATTAGACCTCAAACCTATGTCAAAACTGGCCGGGTTCCCCAGGTGCATGTGCTTCAGAAGTCTGGATTTCCAGATCTGGATTTTTGGGAGTTGTGGGTGGATTCGGACCAAACCAAGCTTGGTTTGGTCACGAGGAAGGTCAGGAGAGTGTCTAGCATGAAGATGGGGTGGTTTGGCATAGGTCCAGGTTCGACTCAAATCTTCAAACGAAGATTCGAGACGAACGGAAGTGATTCGAGGCTTGTGGTTAGTGGATTCGTGTTCAGGATGGTCGGGTGCATCGGGGGTGTTATTTTGGTGGTCATCGGAACTGTGGTTGCCAGGCTTATGGTGGGAAACCTAGGCTGCTAGGGTTTGAGAGGAAAGGGAGCCTGGGGAAGATGGTGAATAGTGGCCGAGGGGGGGGTGTGGCTTGGGGCGTGGGGTAAGGGGGTTAGGTTTATATATGTATTGAGGGTTTAGATCCTGGCCATTGGATCAATTGAGATCAAGGGCCAGGATCTAACCATTGAGGAGGGACGACGTCGTTCGGGAGATGATAGTGGGTTATGACCGGGTAGGGGATTGGATCGGGTCATGTTGACGGGTTTAGAGGAAGGCCTGGATCCGTTGGATCAATGGGAATGAACGGCCCAGATTAACTTGCCTGAAACGACGTCGTTTCGACTTAGCAGGGGCTGTATTGGACCGTTTGATTGCCATGAATCAACGGCTCAGATTGAGGCGCTGATACGACGTCGTTTGGGACGTGTCCGGGCAGCCTGTGTTTGGACTGGATCTGTGTCCTGGTCTTGGGCCTATTTTGTTTCATTTCTTGGCCCAAACCGATTTTCCCTACTCTTTTGCTTTTGTTTTCTTTCTTATTATTTTTTCTTTTCTTTTAAACAAAATAAAAATAACAAATAATAAGGTAACGGAATTAAACAACAATGCAACATTTTAACACAATTATCACAAAAATATTTACGTAGGTTAGCTAAGAGCCTAGGGCGAACGGTGCACATATATATTTTTTGAATTTTCTTTTACTGACCGAATTATGGTTTAACCATCCTAATACATATATTTTGTATTTTGTTTGTTAATGATTAAATGCAAAAAAAAAGAATGGACAGATCCACAAGTGACTAACAACACATGAAAACTCGAACAATTGTACAACGAAGCCATTTGTCACTATTTTTATTTTCTTTTGGAGCGAATGTCCGTAAAGCAAAAATCACGTGCTTACATCAGGTACATTCCAAGGATCCATAATGAGGTTGGCGATGCTTTGGCTACCTTGGCGCCAATGTTACATCATCCAGATAATGCTTATGTTGACCCTTTGCATATTCATGTTTGTGATCAGCATGCTTACTACAATATGATTAAGGAGGAACTTGATAGTGATGGTTCCATGACATCAGGGAGTATATCAGGATGGGGGTGTATCCAGTACAAGCCACAAGTGATCAAAAGAGAACAATTCTACATTTGGCAAGTGGATTTTTCTACAGTGGAGGAGTTTTGTACAAAAGAACTCCAGATCTTGGATTGTTGAGGTGCATCCATACAAGGCAAGCCACTACTATCATGACCGAAGTGCATTCCGGAGTCTGCGGGCCGCATTGTGTGGGTATGTTCTGGCAAAGAAGATTCTTCGAGTAGGTTATTATTGGCTCACCATGGAGCGATATTGCATCAGTTTTGTGTGCAAGTGTCATCAATATCAGGTACATGGAGATTTGATTCATTCCCCCCCCCCGATCTAAATTGCACACGATGTCCGCACCATGGCCCTTTGTTTGTTGGGGTACGGATGTCATCGGACCAATTGAGCCAGCAACATCCAATGGGCACAGGTTCATTCTGGTAGCTATTGACTATTTCACTAAGTGGGTTGAGGCTAAAACTTTCAAGTCAATGACCAAGAAGGAAGTGGTCGATTTTGTTCATTCAAATATCATTTGTCGGTTCGGAATCCCAAAGGTGATCATCATAGATAATGGTGCTAATCTTAACAATCATCTGATGAAGGAAGTGTGTCAAAAGTTTAAGATTACACATCGCAATTACACCCCATACCGCCCCAAGGCGAATGGAGAAGTCGAGGTAGCCAACAAGAACATAAAGAAGATACTTCGGAAAATGGTGCAAGGTTCCAGGCAATCGCATGAGAAGTTGCCCTTTGCGTTGTTGGGTTATCGCACTACTGTTCGCACTTCAGTAGGTGCAACTCCTTATTTGTTTTGAGCCTTTGTGATATCCTTTCTTTCTAACCCTATCCCAAAACCCCCACATTACGGTCTAAAGAAAGACCTTTCGATCAGTCTTCGAGAGATGCCAAGTCAAGCAAGTAGAGGTATGATTCATATCAGGGGCAACACTCCGGTCTAAGTAGGAAAAATAAAAATGAGAGTCTTATTGGTAAAAACCCTTACGGGCACCGTACGACGACGAAAAGCTGAGAGAAATTAAAAATAAGAGAGTCTTACTGGTGAAAACCTTCACAGGCTTCGTAAGGCAACGGTCAGTTGAGAGATGAACAGATGATAGATGTTGTTGGTAAAAATCCTTCAGGGCACCGCAAACCGAAAAAGGTCAGTGATTTGGCGAAGAAATTGGGTTATTGAGATCTCGGAGCATAAAGTATGACAACTGAAAGGCGATTGGTTGAATAGGCTGGGCTGATTAATTCGAAATGCATGTCATGATCATTGATGCTAGATGTTCCACTCAGATAAGTCTCTTTTCCTTTTCCCCTCTCAAACAGTCATCTAGTTTTAGATTTTCTTTTATTCCTAACTCTCCAAGTCACTGCATTTCATTTCTTTTGGGTTTATTTCTCTAAGGGTTTTCCAATGTCAGCCTTGTTTAAGCAAGTAGGAAAGGATTTCAAGCTTACTACCAACTTCCAATTGCACAAAGCAGAGTGCGGCCAAAGCATACCAGAGATAACATGATGTAAAGTGGGAAATAAGGTGTCAGTGAAAGTTTCATTGGTCGAATGGTTCAATAATCTTGTGGGAGATACAGAGGTTCAGGTCAAAAAGTCAGAAATGTAAAACAACGGTGTGGGTGTAGAACACTTGGGTCATCCAAGGTCCCGTGGTTGAGAGTCAATCAGAAAGTCAAATGGTTCTTGGCTAGTTCAAGGAAATCAGTCAAAGCAAAGCACAACAGTGGAGAGGCCACTTTCAGCAATAATGTCACAAACTAACTACTATATTTTAAATTGACAAGATTTTCTTTGATTTGAAACAGGGGAAGAAAATTTCGTTTGTTTCGGAGAAACCTTCCACAAAGAAAGCAAGTACCGGACAGGTTCGACCGTAAATCCTCAGGACCCTCCTGGACAATGGGACCTAGTTTAAAATTCAAAACATTCATGAGTAACAATATCTAGCATAAGCTTTACCTTGAGGAAATATAAGTTGGCTTCGAAGTTTTCATTCTTAGGATAGGATTCAATTTGAAATTTTAAGGACCTTCCTGAATAATGGGACTTAGCTTTAAGACATCCATTAGATAACAAGATTTAACGGAAGTCATACCTTTAGGAAATATCATTTAGCTTAAAAACTGTCAGTTAACTAGGAATTTTCAGGACCCTCCTAGATAATGGGATTTAATTTAAAATTTTCAGGACCCTCCTGGATAATGGGATTTAATTTAAAATTCTCAGAACCCTCTTGGATAATGGGCTTTAGTTAAATTTTAAGACCTTCATAGTTAACAAGATTTAGTGTAAGTTCTACCTTTAGGAAACATAGTTTAGCGTTAAAGTTTTCACTCTTAAGATGAGATTTAATTTGAAATTTTCAGGGTCCTCCTGGATAATGGGATTTAATTTCTTTAAAAAAAGGGGGGGGGTTCTCAGGACCCTCCTGGATAATGGGACCTAGTTAAATTTCAAGACCTTCATAGATAACAAGATTTAGCGTAAGTTCTACTTTGGGGAAGTACAATCTAGCATTTAAAGTTTTTCACTTTTGAGATGAGACTTGGTTTGAAATTTTCAGGATAAGGGAATTTAGCTTAAGATTTATTTTGATAACAAGAATCGGTTAACACTCACAGATATTACCAATATCAAACTTGGGCAGAAAAATTTCTTTTATTTTGTCTGTTCTGTTATAATCAGGCGCCCACGTGGAGAGCAAGGAAAAGCAATACGAGTTTCGAGAATAGAAAGCAGTTCAGGTTCCAGCAAATAGGCACCCACCTGGAGAAACAAGGGATGACAATTTAAAGGAAAAACAGTCGCAAGAGGAAGTAGTTCAAATTCAATAATCAGGGGGCCCACCTGGAGAACAAAGGGAAAACAAATCAAGTCTCGAGGAAAAACAATTCAAGTGTTGGTAATAAGGAGCCCACCTGGAGAACAAAGGGAGAGCAGTTCAAGTTTTGGAAATCCACCTGGAGAACAAAGGAAAAAGCAATGCAAGTGTTGGTAATCATGAGCCCACCTAGAGAACAAAGGGAAAAGCAATTCAAGTGTTGGTAATCAGGAGCCCACCTGGAGAACAAAGGGAAAAGCAATGCAAGTGTTGGTAATCAGGAGCCCACCTGGAGAACAAAGGGAAAAGCAATGCAAGTGTTGGTAATCAGGAGCCCACCTGAAGAACAAAGGGAGAGCGATTCAAGTGTTGGTAATCAGGAGACCACCTGGAGAACAAAGGGAAAAGCAATTCAAGTTTTGGTAATCAGGAGTCCACCTGAAGAACAAAGGGAAAAGCAATGCAAGTGTTGGTAATCAGTAGCTCACCTGGAGAACAAAGTGAAAAGAAATGCAAGTGTTGGTAATCAGGAGCCCACCTGAAGAATAAAGGGAGAGCGATTCAAGTGTTGGTAATCAGGAGCCCACCAGGAGAACAAAGGGAGAAGCAATTCAAATGTCGTCAATCAGGAGTCCACCTGGAGAACAAAGGGAAACAACAATTCAAGTGTCGGTAATCAGGAGCCCACCTGGAGAACAAAGGGAAGCAACAATTCAAGTGTGGTAATCAGGCACCCTCCTGAAAAACAAAGGGAAAGCAATCCAAGTATTAGTAATCAGGAGCCCACCTGGAGAACAAAGGGAAAGCAGCAATGTTCAAAGGAAGATGGTGCAAGTTTGGCAATTAGGAGCCCACCTAGAAAACAAAGGAAAAACAAGTCAAGTGTCGGAGGAAAGGAAGATAATTCAAATGTAGGTAATCAGGCGCCCACCTGGAGAACAAAGGGAAAGCAGCGATGTTCAAATAAAGATGGTTCAAGTTCAGCAATCAGGTACCCGCCTGGAGAACAAAGGGAAAGCACCTCAGAATACGATTCAAGCCATCAACAAAGAAATTTCACCTGGAGAGTACAAGTCAACAGAGCAACAAAAACTGCAAGATCAAGTTTGAAGATATAGATCGGATTTTTTTAATTCATAGATCATAGTTTAGTCTAACTTCTTTTGTCTTGGTGTAATAAGGAGTTCAGCAAGCAGTAGCAGCAGAAGTAACAGTAAAATCAAAACTTCCTAATAGTCCCAGCTACCGAAACTTTCAGAACTACACTGACCTGATTCCTTTATAGCCAAGGATATGTAGGCAACCTTTGAAGCAAGGTTCGATCAGGCTCTTTCCAAAAAATGCTTCCCATGGAGTTTCAAACGGGCAAAAATCCCTCATGATCGCTCATTTTATCTTTGCTCGAAAACCCTTCGTGTCCCTGAGCAAAGAAGGGCAGCTGTGAGTACGTAATTTTTGCCCTATATGAAATACTCCTATGGAATCCCAAGGAAATAGATATTTCTTTTTGTTATTTGCCATTTTAGAATTTTTTGTAGCATTTTATTAATTATTTGCATTTTTCTGTGCATGTTAATTTTTTTTTAAAATCATGAAAATACAAACTCTGCATTTACATTTAGGATTTATTTTTATATTTTTTAGGTTAACTAGTAAATTAGTTGTTAAAAATGAAAAATCACAAAAAAGCTCAGTTTTACATTTTTGTCTTTTAATTTTTAGCTTATTGATTTTGCTCTTTTAATTTAGAATTAAGTATTGTTTATAATTTTTATAATTAGCTATTTATTTTAATTTCACACTTTTGGATAATTTAGGATTTTAATTAAAAAAAAGGAAAAATTAGAAAATAAAAAAAAAGAAATTGGAAAAATGATTTGTCTTGTGAAATTGGGCCATTTTAATTGAAGATCCGCTCAAATGTTTCCCAACACAGGCCCAAAATTAAGTCCCAACCCGGTCCAGTCTTTAGCTTAACTAAACGACACCGTCCTACCTTAGCCCATCTCAGCCGTTGGATCACAGTGATCCAACAGACCAGAACTAAGGGTCCCTAAGTATTTAAATGTCCGAACAAGCCTCACCCCCCCTCCCCCGCCAGTTCCATCAGCTTCCCCTTTCAATCCTCAGACTCTCTGAACCCAAACCCTAACGCCGCCCTAAATTCCTCACCATCTCCGGTGGTGGCGCTACCTCAAACCACCTCCAAAGTTACACCCAATAACAATCAGCCCCTCCTCTTCCTAAACCCCAAAATAATTCCCCTCAAATCCCTCTCCATCGCCTCGAAATTTAGATCTGAGGTCATCACCCTAAACACTAAAATCCCCAAATCTCCCAATCGTCATGTTTCCAAGAGCGATTAAAGTTGAAATTTGTGTTGTTCACTTGTTCTCAATAGAACATGCAATTGATATCAATTTCATCTCAAATTAAAGGATGCCGACAAGTTTATCAAGTGATGTTGTTCATCGACTCACTCGTGTGTTTCTAGTAAAACAACACTTGCTTTTCATTTTGATTGCATGTCCGTTCTTCTTTTCCCATATCTCGTCAGTCCCTCTTTAACCTTGTTTGACTTGATTCTTGATTCTGATTTCATTTTTTACCATTCGTTTGTCAATTATTTCTGCTATGTTTTGTTCAAGTCAGTTGGTCGATTTCTTTCTTTTGTTTTCTTTGTTTAAACTAGATTTCCGTTGGTTTGTTAAATGGTACCAGCATGCCCAGCTCTACTGTGCTTCTTTTTCCTCTTCTATTTCATTCTTTATCTAATCGTAGGCTGAATTAATCAGTGGGGTTTGGGTCATAATGTTTAGGTTCTATTGGTTAATTTGATCCCTTTGGTTTTATTTGATTTGTTTCCTTGCTTTACTGATTTGGGACCATTTTTGGGGTTCGTGGCAGTCCAGACCTGGGGCATTAGTAGCCCACTTGTTTAGGCCCAGGTTTGGGAATCATGTGGCCTGCATTGGTTTGGTTTAGGAAGGTTAATACTAGGAATACAAAGTGTAATTTAGGGAGTTTGGATAAAAGAAATTTGTCCTAACTAACTAGGAAGCTGCTAGGAAAGTGGGTAATGGGGTTGACTTAACAAACAAACTAAAAATTAGGGTCTAAGTTGAAAATTAAAAATTGGGGAAGGGGTAATTGATAAATATTAGGGTCATTTCTGCTGCCCTAAAGGTCTTCTATAAGAGGTTTATTTTCCTTCATTGTCAAGGGAGATTATAGAGATTAGATCCTGGAAAAACTAAGAAACGACTGAGTTTTTTTAGACTCTAAAAGAATACTGAAGTTTTCCGGCATTTCTTTAGTTGAAATTGGTTTTGGCTTTGCTCATAACCTTCATAGTTAATCAGATTTGTTTTAAACCTTCAAAGTATTTCTGGTGTCTGGGTTACAAATGGTTTGAGGAAGTTTGAACTTTGTTGTGTTCGGTCTACTGATTCACTCAATTTGTTGCTACTATTGAAATCTTCATTTTCATTTGGTTTTCTTTGATATTCAGGTACCCCTTTTGGACCCTATTGAATATTGAAATTCAAAATTGGAGCATATAATCGATTTTAGAATTTGAGCGTAGTATCAGAATGTTGTTAGAATCTAGCTTGTTTTCTGTATTACCTTAGGCTATACTGCATGATCTACTAGATTCACCATGGTGTTAACAGTATTTTAAGGGTATGTTAAACTTTAACTTAGCATGTAAGTCTAGTGTTTTTTTGGTTAGTTTCTTCCTGTCACATATTTGATTTTGGACTGTTATGACCTAAATTTAATTTAGGACTTTATCTCATTCAAGGTGTTGGCAATTAGCTACTTAATGATTGTAGTTATTTGGAATTGTTTTTTTTCGAAGGCTTTTGAATTTGAACTTATGTAGTTGTACTGTTAAGCATAATGATAGGACTAAAGGTTAATCTTTGAGTAAAACTTCAGAAATGGACTTCTTATGTTGATTAATAGCATGCCTAATGGAATCTTTGTCAAGATTAACAAGTAGTTTTATAATTTAGATCCTATGGTTAGCATGAATGGTAACATTGATTTAAAAATCTTTAACACGGTTATTTCTTATAATATGATTCTCGAAACTCATTTGGTGTTCTGTAGGATGTAGTGTAGTCAGTTGGGCCTTGTCAAGGACTGGCCATTTGATTTATTATTGCCCTTCCTCAGTGTGTATTTTGAGCAATCTCGTTCAGGTTGTGCAATTGGGTTGTTGTCGTTGGCCCAATTGTACCCAAAGCC
Organism: Nicotiana sylvestris; assembly: GCF_000393655.2. NCBI lineage: Eukaryota > Viridiplantae > Streptophyta > Magnoliopsida > Solanales > Solanaceae > Nicotiana > Nicotiana sylvestris. The sequence continues at coordinate 150,079,422 of NC_091059.1, read as the reverse complement.
CCTTTGTCGATTATATTCTCAGTCTGGGCTTCATGTTGAGCCCAACTTTGCTCTTGCGTTTTGTCACAAAGCTGGCACGTGACAATTGGGCCTGCTGCCAGCTTAGGCCCATTAAACAACCAAATACCTGATTCCGTTTAATGCCAGTCCATTAATTATTAAGTTTAGTTTGAACATTAGCTTAAAATAAATTCGAATTCCCATAGTCTTCTTTAATTAGTTAGACTCTTTTAAATTAAATTGGGGTGTGTCATGTTACCAAAACCAATGATCTATGGCCCTCAAAAGATTAGTTCAAACATCTTTTGAAAGAATAGACTTGAGGTGTGCCATTTCTAGTAAATAACCCACGGCCCCTCATATAATTGATACTAACTCTTTAAAATCGAGGTGTGCCATCAATTAAACTTTTCATGGCCCTCGCAAACTTTGTTATTAGTTTGAACCCTCGTAGCTGTTTTAGGCGCGTTCTTTAAATTGATTTTCTTTTAGTTACTAATTTCAGGTACACATTTCATGTGACCCAATTTCAATTCTTAACAACGTTAAATAGAACGTGTCGCGAACCGTGGGTGCATTTCATGTGGCGTGGTTCAAGGCATATTTTAAATAGTGTTGAATCTTCCTAAAAGCGTTTTAAAATAATTAAAAGTGGTTAATAAGTTAAAAAATGCGCATAGGTTTCAAAAAGGTTTTATTAATCAGATAATTAGGCTAATAATAATAGTTGAGCGACGTGCTAGAACCACGAAACCCGATAATGCCTAACACCTTCTCCCGGGTTAATGGAATTTCTTACCCGGATTCTATGTTCGCAGACCATAATTAGAGTCAAACCTTCCTCGATTCGGGATTTTAAACCGGTGACATGGGACACCAATAAACTATTCCAAGTGGCGACTCTGAATAATAAATAAAATAATCTCGTTTCGATTGTCACTTAAATTGGAAAAAACTCCCTTATATCCCTTTCGGGGGTGTAGTAAAAAGGAGGTGTGACACTACCTTTTTAAGGTTTTGAGTCTGTTTTTCTTTTCTCTTTGCTTTTTAATAGTTAGTGGTTAAGGGTGCCTCAAGGAAAGCTTCAATTGGGCCTAGCACATTTTCCTTTGATCTCATGGTCAAAAATAAATTATTGTGTTTAGGATGGTGAAAGTCATGACTTTGAGACTCTTGTGTTGTCCGATAATCATCAAGTAGTTTTTCAGGACCATTGTGTGCTCAAATTTTATCTAAGGTTGTTGTGGGCCCCCGACTTTGTGTCTTTAGCGATCTCATAGCCTGTGTGGTGAGAAATTTGCATTGCAAGTCCAAGTCCCGAGCCATTGGTCTAGAACTTGCCCTGAATGTTTGTTGAGGCAAAATCCTAAGTGAATTTTGACTTGAGACATGATTATAGGCTCTCCTTGATCCAAATGATAGCTTGAACACTTCCATATCCCACCAATGATAAAAATCCCTAGTCAACCATTTTGAGCCTTAGACCTTTTTCCTTCAAGAACCATAACACAACCCTTTACCCGTTCTAAAAGATACCCTCTCTTGGCACCCAATATTTCCTTAGCACATGGCAAAAGTATAAGTTTGGGGGGAGAGACGAGGATGGAAACAAAGTGGTAAAAAGATACAAAAAGAAGAAAAGTAAGGGCAATGAAAAAGAAAGAAAAGCAAAAAGACAAAAAGAATATTCAATATAGAAATGAATAAAAGGGATTCAAGAAAAGCAAAGAATGAAAGGTATGGAAAATTGATATAGGAGAAAAGATTTGAAATGAACAAGAAAGAGTGACAATGTGTCCCTCTAACCCCTTATAAAGAAGTGAAATGACTTAAAAAGTCAAGTGAATGTGTGCCAAAATGAAACAAAAGAAGTGCTTAAGTGAAGATGGAACCTACTTAGACCAAACATTTCCTACCCTGAACCAAAAGCCTTCACTATGTCTCCACAAAAGCCCTATATGATATTGAGTTGAATGAAGCTTACATTAGTGGTGACTCACATAAGGGGCAAGCATATGGTACTTAGAACCGAACTTGTGACTTTTCCTTGAGAGATATGACTGTGTTTCCATTAACCTCGTTCTGAGTGCCACTATCCTAAAGGTGAGGTTTGCTTAGGGAAAGTTGAGGATATGTGATTTTGGGTTCCACAATGACCAAAGTAATAGAAAGAGTTCTTTGATGTGTAGAGTCAACTCTTGATGCTCTTGTATCGCACTTAATCCATGGTGTTTAAAAGAGTAAATATTATTAATGATTCATTTGTATTGAGGGTAATTGTTAGTCCCAATTGATGCTAGATGAGGTCAATTTAGGACATCTGAATTTTCTTGGATTTTCTCTTAAGGGGTGGGTCTTATTTTGTTTGCTTGAGGACAAGCAAAAGCTTAAGATTGGGGGAGTTGATAACTAGGAATTATAATGCATTTTACACTCCTTCATGCTCAAGTTTTTATTAGAAATGTGTACAAAATAGTCTTAAAGGCTCACAAGTTGTGCTTGATTGCAGGTTTGATCAACAAGGTGACAAGGTGTCAAAAACCAGCTTAAAAAGGAGTGAAACTTGCACAAGTACCAAAACAAGGCAAAGCTCAGTCAAATAGGGCCAGTGCGATTGCACACCATTCTGTACGGTCCGCACAAGTGAAGTTTAGAGAGTGTGCATCTTAGGCCAAAAGGCAATGCGGCCGCACTCGATTTTGTGTGATTCGCATTGCCCAAGTTCAGAGAGCTGGATATTCAAGCAAAGAGCATTAGTGCGGTCGCACTTGATTTTGTGCGGTCCGCACTAGCCCTGCAGAGGTATTTTTGTCCAGAATTGTCAGCTTAGTATAAATAGCCTCTTTTCCCATTTTTAGGTCATCAGATAGTTTTTGGATAGAGTTGCGCTCGTGACTTCACTTCTTTTATCGGTTTTGAGTAATTTTAGCTTCATTTCAACATTAAATCTTCAAGTTTAATTTAGCAATTAATTAATATGAGTTTTTCTTCATCTATTTCTTTGTTTTCTTCTATAATTATGAGTAGCTAGACCCATAAGCTAGGGTTGTTGCTCAACCCTAGTGTGGGTAATTGATGGATTTTATGTTTTGATGCTTGATTGTCTATGGGTGTTTGATATTTGGACTAATTTCATGTTTAATTGCTGAATTAGTGGTTGCAAACATTAGCTTGTGTTTAGTTGACTTTGGCTCTTCTTGAGAAAGGAGCCTAAGTCTCTGAAATTGGTCCAACAAGGAATTGGGGCGTACTCAAGAGATTGATAGCCCCAATTAAAGCGTTAAACTTAGAGATAGTAATACCCGACTTGAACCTTAATTGCTTGTGCAAATTTGCATACCCAATTGGTCTTGAGAAAGTCAATTCGGGCAAAATCACTCAAGCTACTGGGAGGTATAGAGTGAGTAGAATCATGCAATGGTTATATCATACTCCCCAAATGTGACAATCATGCCTTAGACTCAAGTATCCGTCAATTAGCCACTTAGGCGAAAGTCACTACCCTAGTGCCTTTCTAATCATTTGAACAACTCGCAATAGTTTAACATTAGCTTATTTTAGTTTAATTGAGCATTGTAGTTTTATAAAATTAGAATCATAATCAAAACCAAAAATATGTAGCAGTGCGATTTGGAGCAAATACACAACTCCACTTTAGATAGACACCCGACTCCAATATCTAGCTCCCTGTGGAAATCGATCCTGACCTTAATCGGGTAAAAGCTGCTTTGTCCTCTCTCGCTACTCAATAGTAGTGCAGGGTTGGCCTCGATCAGTAGGGTTTGGTCAAAAAGGTGACAATTACTCAAAACCAGCTCAAAAAAAGAGTGAAACATGCACAAGTACCAAGAACAAGTCAGGGCACTGCTGCAACATAAAATTAACTACAGTCGCCAAAGACCCACCGCGGCCGCAGACCATTTAGTATGGTCCGCGGTGGAAAAGTTCAGAGAGTGCACTTTTGGGGCTTCAAGTTGTGCGTTCCGCGGAGGATTTCTTACGGCCACAGTAGCCTCTTCGCGGATGCAATCCATTTTATGCGATCCGCGGAGAGGGGGTTACAGAGAGTTGGAAGTTTGGACGATTGAAACTAGTGCGGTCCACTAAGCATTTTATGCGGACCGCAATGAAGCCACCATGGCTGTGGTGTATTTTATGCGGCCCGCGGTGGCCAGATTCAGAGAATGGAAAGCCAAGCCAAAAAGCCTCATTGCGGTTGTGGTGAATTTTCCGCGGTCCGCGATACCTCCGTCAGGGGTATTTTTGTTCAGAAAATTCGGCCTAGTATAATTACTTTCTTTTCACATTTTTAGGGTATCTTTTGTAATCTGTTAGACTCCAGAGCACGTGAACAGCTATTTTGTTCCATTTTGAGTAATTTGTAGCTACTTTAACACTAAATCTTCATTATCTTAGTTTGTTATCAAATTATATGGGTTATTCTTCATCTATTTATCAGTTTTTTTCCATTATTATGAGTAGCTAGACCCATTAGCTAGGGTTGTGGCTCAACCCTAGCGTGGATATTTGATGGGTCTTGAGTTTTAAGGCTTAGATGTTTCTGGGTGTTTGATATTTGGACTAATTTGTATTTTCCATGTTGAATTAGTAGTTACAAATACTAATTTGTGCCTTTTTGACTTAGGCTCTTCTTGAGAAAGAGAGCTTGAGTCTAGGAAAATTAGTCCAACAAGGAATTGGGGCATATTCAAGAGATTGATAACCCCAATTAAAGGGTTAAACCTAGAGATAGTAATACCCAATTTGAACCTCCAAGAGTGGCTCCTCGAGTGCTTCCCAACCAAGGATATGCTAGTGCAATTGTCCCACCCCGGATCCGAGGGGAGCAATTTTCAAATTACCTATGTGATGCTGACCTTGTTGGAGCAGCGAGGGTATTTTACGGGTGCTCCCCATCAGAATGCTTACAAGCACCTTAAGGGTTTCGTGGTTACTTGTTGGGGGAGCAAGCAAACAAATGTGTCAGAGGATGCACTTCGGTTGAGACTTTTCCCTTTCTCACTTAGAGGAAAGGCTTTGGACTGGCTTGAACGGCTTCCCAGCCATTCTATCACTACTTGGGATAAGTTGTCATTGCACAGTTTTTCTCGCCGGATCACATGGCAACTTTGAGGGATGAAATCTTGGCTTTTAAACAGGAGCCCACGAACCACTGCATGAGATATGGGAGAGATACCAGACCATGGTAAAGGAATATCCCAATAATGATATGACTGAGGCAATGATACAACAGACATTCTACCGGGGCATTAATACAACAAACCAGTGCATAGTGAACCAACTCGCTAGGGGCAATTTCATGAACACATCGTATAATGATGCTAATGCAATATTGGATGAGATGGCTAACACGTCTTCTGCTTGGTAAAGTAGAGCCAATGTGCCGCAGGGTGACCCCACGGTCATTCACTTGCACAAAGAGCTTCATGATCATGGGCAGGCAATAGCAGAATTGACAACCATAATGAACTAGCTAGCAAAGGTACAATTACAGCAGATTCAAACTCCACGACAAGTGAATGCTATGGAGGGTGTCAACATGCTAGTGAACAAAAGAAGACAACGAAGCCAACAAAAATAAGGGAGTTTGGATCAATTTGACCAAGATAGTGGTGGGTTCCAAGATGATGGGTATGATGAGCAGAATGAAGAAGTACAATACATGATCAACTATCAAGGCCAAAGGGGCAATTCCTCCAATGTAGACATGTGATTTTTGACCCTCCCCAAGATTTTTTATATTTTAGCATGTAAATATTTAGTTTATGCCTAATACTTTTATTTCAACTATTTTTGACTCTTTTACTTTATTTTTAAACAAAAATGAAAACTACAAAAATATTTTCTCTTATTTAGGTAATTGATATCTTATTTAGTTACTTTTAGTTTATCTACCTTTCATAAAATTAAAAAAATATACAAAAATAATTTCACTTCTAGTGTTTAGTTTATTCTGGTAATTTAATTAATTAGGATTGATTTTACACTTTTATGGTATGATATTTTTGGAAAAAAAATTAATATTTTAGCTTTGTAGAATTAAAGGGCCAATTTTCAAGGCTAATTTGGCCCAAACTTGAGCCCAAATTTCGGACAATCCATTTCCCTTAACCCTGACCTGTTTTAAACCATCTGCCCGCCCCATTTTGTTTGGTTTAATCTCAGCCCTTTATTCGATTTAAATCCTATGGTCATAATCCATCCCTGCAATAACATAAATACCTTGCTATAGCCAAAATATACCCTAGACCTATACGGACAAAAACAAGAAGCTGCTGCAGAATGCAAAACGACCCCCACCCCTTAAAACCTCATCTCCTTCACACCACCCCAGTAGCCAGAACACAAACGATCCCCACCCCATCGACTCGCTTGCTTCAACAACAACAGCCACAGGACCTCATGACTCACCCCATCGCCGGAAACTCGCATACACCACTTGCATCCATCTCCCTCGACGCACACATCCACACACACACACAGAAACGAGAAACAGGGAGAACGAGAGTAGAAGGGAGGCAGCGAGTTTCAGTCAAAAATTGAGTGAACGTTAGCTCCGAGCTTGGGTGTTGAGTTTCTCGGTATCGTTTTGAGGTTCCGTTCGCGTCTTTGTCCGTTATTCAAGCTTCAAAATAGTGTTATAAATTATATTTAGTTTCATGAAGGCTGAAATGGTTCCCTCTGTTAAATGTTGATTTTACTGCCTTCTTCTCTTGCGCTGCCATTGAATAATTCTGGGTTCAAGTCATTGGTTTTCTCCTATATTTTGGATTATAGCTTTTCTGAAACATCATGTAGAACCTAGAGGTACCAACCTTCAAGTATGTGTTGTACTAATCATATATAAGGTTAATCATTTGAAAAATAGATAATGGAAAGCATGTAAAAGTCGAGATACCTTTTCACATCTTTGTGGATAAAACTTAAATTTGTGTATCTAGCTATTTAGTAGTAAGTGACTGAAACGGGATAGAACTTATGGGTGAGTCAAGATCTAATTTCAACTCAAACAGAAACATTTAGTAATTTCTTGTTGTGTAGAATTATATTTGGTAATTTAATCTTATCTACTTCTCTTAGCATATAGAATTTTGCTTCAGCCTCATGCTATCTGCTTTGTATGTAATTTTTGGCATGAATTTTCTATGCTTACTCATTAATATGTTAAAATTATATTTGTTACATACATATAGAAAGGTTGTAGTACCAGAATCGACTTCTTCTAAAATTAAAGCTATTTAAGGAGTGTTTGGAAAAGTCTTACTAGTATTAATAACGAACATGTTGTAAACCGTGGGTGCATTTCATGTGACGTGATTCGCAGTATGTTCAAAACAAACATATCCAAGTCCAGGTGTGTATTTCATGTGACCCGGTTCTAATTTACAACAAGGTTAAATAGAATGTGTCGTGACTCACGGGTGCATTTCATGTAGCGTGGCTTGCGATGTGTTTTAAATAACCTTGAATTTTTCTTAATTAAATAAAAGCGGTTTAAAAGTTAAAATGCACATAGGTTTGAAAGTGTTCTAAAATCAGATAAATAGGCCAATAATAATAGTTGAGCGACCGTGCTAGAACCACGGAATCCGGGAATGCCTAACACCTTCTCCCGGGTTAACAGAATTCCTTACCCGAATTTCTGTGTTCGCGGACTGTAAAATAGAGTCAATCTTTCCTCGATTCGGGATTTGAACTGGTGACTTGGTACACCATAAATTATCCCAAGTGGCGAATCTAAATTATAAATAAATAAATCCCGTTTCAATTGTCACTTAAATTGGAAAAAACTCCCATATATCCTTTCGGGGTAGAAAAAAGAGTTGTGACAGCTCTGGCGACTCTGCTGGGGAACGAACCCAGAATCTTTGGTTCAGGGTTCAAGAATTCGAGCTTAGAATAATTGTTATATTTGGCTTTTATTTATTATCTAGTTTTATTATACGTTTGGGCCTAATGTGCTAAATGCTGCTTTTTACCGCTTTGATACTATTTGAACTGTATATAAACTGCTACGAAACCTTTCTCTTCTCATCTTCGAGGATGTGCACGCTGGCGTGACTCATCTTTTGTTAGTGTCATACCTTAAATTAGGAAGAGGCTCGGACAAGTTACAAAGTCGGATGGCCTTTTGGTTCCCGGTAGTAGCCCCCCCTCCGACTCGAGTTGTCCGCTCGGGTACACAAGTCTAGAACAACATACCTAGGTTTTGAACTTAGAATAACTCAACCTCATGTCGGATCCCTAGTAGGAACATTTGTTTGCATCACGTCCTTTTGACTTAGGGGACTCAACACAAAAGTTGGGTTCGTCTAGGACAGGTGTGCCCAAAAAATAAAAGACCATCATGATGCATCCTATGTGCTGCATATTGCAATTTTCAAGGGTAAAAGGGTCATTTAGCGGACCAATGATAGTTGAGGGCAAATGAAAAAGGAAAAAACGGGAAAAAGAGAGGGTAAAGTGTGAAAATAAAGCAAGTAGGGCCCAGTTATGTTCTCTTTCACATTTTTTAAAAGAAAAGAATAAAAACATGAAAAATTCAAAAAGATTTTGCACTTTTTCATCATTTTTCGAAAATCAAAAATCAAAAAGAGAAAAAGAAAATCCAAAAAGAGTTTATATGTTTCATCATTTTTCAAAGCAAAATATGTTTTCTCTAAATTAGTTGTTTTTTTTTAATTCTTGCTCGTATCCAATTTACCCGAACTACGCATACATGATTCTCGTCTTTCGGGACGTGATACATAGGCAACCCACATACGGTCCGGTTTTCCTAGTAAATCTTAGGTTATTGGCTTTGCGAGGTCATGACCAAATTTTTCACTTCTAGCCACCTTTTGGCCAAATAAGTCATTTTGCAAAAATAGCCTCAATTATGTCTTACATGTGTCCAATAGGGAGTGTTATTGTCTCACCTAGTGTTAGTTTGAGTTTTTTTCATACAGGTGCGGATCTACTTACCGGGGTTTGAGCATGACAGACATCCTGTGACCATCCAGTCAGGATCGCTCATTCAGGAGTTGCTTAAGGAGATTTGTTTTAGTTTTATGGTTTGAGTATGTTCTTCATTTTATGTCGTCTTTTATTTTTTAGTTTAGTACAGTAACGTCGAGTCTTTTGTTATTGTACTTTCTACTTTATATTTGAAAAAGTGTGTTTCAAAAATCCAAAAAAAAAAAAAGAGGTTTCGCGTTTTATTTCTGTTAGAAGTTTTCTTTAGAATACTAATTCTTTTGAGGTGGTTTTTCCTTTAGAAAATTAATATCTAGAACTCAAAGAACAAAAAAATTGCTTTTATATTTCCTTTAGGATACTAGGACTAAAAACTCAAAAAATGGGATTTTTCTCTTTTGATATCTCTTTACAAGTTTTCTTTAAAATATTAATTTCAAAAGCCAATAAGATCTTCCTTTGAGGTTCTTCTTCCGGAAATTAATAAAACAAAAAAACAAAAAAATTCTTTCGATTTTTCATAGAATTTTAGAAAATTGTACTTAGAAGAAAAAAAAACATACTTTATCTTTTGTTTATCATTAGAATTTCTCCTTTAGGCAATCAAAATTGGAATACAAAAATATTTTGTTTTATGTTTTTCATTGCTTGTTTCGAAATCTTGCGTCAGGATATCAAATGATAATTCAAAATATTTTTCTGTGGTTTATTCTTCAGATTTTCTTCCTAAAAACAATGAATCAAAAAAATATTTTTCTCTTCTAGGATTTTTCCTTAATAATTTCCCATAGATTATTTGTTTCCAAAAAAAGATATATGCTCGTTTAAGCTTGAGTTTAGAATAGGTTATAGAACATTAAGTCTATAAAATTCAAAAAAAAAAGATTTGCTTCTTTTGTTTTTGTTTTTCATAAGAATAGTCATTAAGGTAGTAAAAAAAAGAACGTTAGTTTGTTTACTTTATTCTCGATCTTCCCGAATTACGCAAAGATTTGATTCATGCGGCGTCATGATACGTAGGCAACCTGCATAGGGTTCGATCGAATCATTTTTTTATTATTATTAAAAGAAAATGAAAAAGGAAGAAAAAGAGAAAAGAAAAAAAAAGGTAAAGTCATGGGATGTGAGAAATGAGAGGAAAGAAAAGAGCGACAATCAAAAAGAAAAAAAGGAAGGAAAATGAGCAAGCCAAGAAGTGCTAGAAAAGAAAAGAGAGGATTGAAATGAAAAAATTGGGATAATGCCAAGTGACCTTATGACCCTCGAAGTCATTTTAGAACCATTAATTGTTTCTAGGTGCATTGCACGCAAGGTGATATTTTTGCTGTTAAATGCCCTAACGCTAACGGGATGACCCCAATTTGTTCCTTTTGATATCTTCATAGAAGAAGGTAGTTGGTTTGTGGTTCTTAAAGTGGTAACTCTTCTCTACAACAAAAGGTCGAAAGGTATAGAAGGGCGAGATGAAAAGGTCACAGGAAAAGAAGGGCGAGATGAAATATCCAGGAAGCTGAAAAGTATAGAACAGTCTTTAAAAAGCATGCAAGGGATGAGAAATCAGATTCATATGTTTCCTGATGTTCATCTGCCTGCGGGGTTTAAAGTGTCAAAGTTCAATTTGTATGAAGGGCGTGGAGATCCGGTAGCCCATCTGAGGGGTTATTGCAGGGAAATGAGAAGTTTTAGCGAGAAAGATGATTTACTGATGGCGTATTTCAGTGAGAGCTTGACTGGGGCAGCTTTGGAATGGCATAATCGTCAAGATGTCGGTAAGTGACATACATTGGGCGACATGGCTCAAGATTTTGTTCGACACTTTCAATACAAATTAGACATTACCCCAGACTGCTCCTCCATATCTAAGATGGAAAAGAAACCGGAGGAAAGCTTTAGGGAGTTTGGGCTCAGATGGAGGGAGCAAGCTGCTCGAGTCAGTCCCTCAATTGGTGAAGAAGAAATAGTTGAGCTTTTCCTACAAGCCTAGGGGCCCACCTACTTCAGTCATTTGATTCCGACCTTAGGTAAATCTTTCAATGATGTGGTAAAAATGGGGGAGATGGCAGAAGAGGGAATCAAGTCAGGAAAAATCATGAGTTATTCAGCATTGAAAGATACTACGGAAGACATTCAGAACATCCTAGTAAGTTTTGGTGGAAGAAAGAGAAACAGAAAAGATGATCCGCTGGGCATTCCTGCTCAACCATTTCAGCCTCGACATCGACCCCATGGATATCCTTATGCACCAGATGATCCTCCCCAATGCTACTTCTCTCCACAGAACCCCCAAAGTCGTACATCATTTTCCCAGTACCCTATCCACAATGCACCACCATATGCTCCACACCCACGAGGCCCGCGATGGCCCACACCACTTCCCCAAATGTCTTACCCGCCTCCTCAAGCATATCAACCACCTGCCCGCAAAAGGTTCCAACCGAGGCCAGAATACAAACTGAAAAGACTGCTGAAAAAAGAAAAGGCTTTCACCCCTATTGGAGAATCATATGCCAGTTTGTTCCAAAGGTTGAGGCAATTGGACATGTTGAAGCCGATTCAGATAAAAATGTCAAACCCTCTGCCAAAGAAGTTTGATTTTTCTCAAAGGTGCGCATATTACTCTGATGCCCCAGGTCATAGTACAGAAAAGTGTTGGCACCTGAAAAATGTAATTCAGAAGCTTATTGATGCCGGTGACATTATCGTGCAAAATCCAGATGCAGCAGACACTAGCCAAAGTCCACCGCCAATTCGTAATGAGACGCATATGGTGAGTATGGTTTGTTTTGAAAAGGAATATAAGAATTCTTCTGAGATCCTCGGAGGTCCACGCGCTGCAAAGCTTTCAGTGCTATTAGAGGTTGGTCTTAAGAACGAGCCGACAAAGGGAACCCAAAAGCAATTTGTTAAGAACAATGTGATGAAGACTTGTGAAGGTCCTAGTATTGTTGATGCAGAATTCAGTGGCTAAGATGTGGAGCTTGGTGATTGGAAAGATTCTCCTTTCTTGGTTAGCCAGGGAGGAGTATTGGTGGTTTATTTTGTTGTCATTTCTATTGTCCGATTTATTTCAGGGTTGTAATCCGGATATTATCTTGTGACTCTCAAATCATTCTATCCTTTTATTTTTCCTAGTCGTTTAGTCGTAGTAACTCATTTAGTGTTATCTATGTTTGTTCCAAGGTCGCACCCCAGTTTATTTTACTTCTTTTGTTGTTCAAACCCTTTCATCGTCTGTCTACTGCAATTTTCTGTTTTTTGTTATTTCTAATCATTTTGTTTGGGTTTTTTTCTTTTATAGTTCTTTTAATGTTGGATCTAGTGACATGGCATGCACGCATAATTCTAGGCCTGGTCTTAAAAGTTAGTTTAATCATGAAGCAATAAAACAATTTTGAAGATGATGGGAACACTTGAGGAAAATAAGTACAGAGTTGGACATTTTTAGATCATTTGAAGCCCGAACCATGTGAAACTGGGGCAGATAGTTTGGGAAGTTAATAGGACGACAAAAATTCGTTAAAGGAGAGTGCATCCCAGACAATTTGAAGCGAGTAGTTTTGAGTTCAAGTGCACCTCAAGTAGCAAGATAAAGTCAAGAAATTTTTCTCCGAACTGACGGAGGGTATCCATTGTGAAGAAGAAATTACCTAATGAGAGTTCTGTACTTGACAAGGCATAAAAAGGATGGGAAGCATATCAGTGATATCAATGCCGAAGCTGTAAAAGAAATATTATGTGCTCATCTGTTTTCATTTCAAGTTGCATGTGTCGTACTTGGCATTTTCAGGGGTTGGGAGGCCCTTTTTCAGATATCCAAACACTTTATACCCTTTGGTACCCCTTTTGAGCATGTACTGATTTCTTTGACCTCCCCTCTTTTGGAAACAAGTTAGAGTCATACGAAAAATAGGGGTTTTTGTACCCATAGGTTTATTTTAGAAAGTTCATTCCAAAAGGAAAATTCAAAAAAAAAAGAGAAAAAAAAGAAGAAAAAAGAAAAAAAAAAGAAAAAGGAAAAGGAAAAGGAAAAAGGAAAATATCAACAACAAAACGTATCTTTGTGAACTATGTTTGACCTGATTCTTGTCACCACAAGATACGTAGGCAGTCTCACGGTTCGGTCGCACCAAATAAAATATTTCATGATCTCACGAAGTCGAGAGTGGGCAGAAATTCCATCTCAAAAAGAAAAGAATCAAATTACCTTGCTTTAGAAATTGGGGCAAAGTTTTAGAATGGATTCCAAAAATTGTAAATAAATAACTTCGGTGTCATAGTTACTTTGAGCCTTTATGATATCCTTTCTTTTTAATCATGTCCAAAAGCCACATTACAGTCCAAAAAAGACCTCCCAGATAATCTTTAGAGTGCTGAGTTTAGGCATGCCAAAGGTATATGATGTTTTACTATGGGTAATGCCTTGTCATCTGCAGAATCGGAGGAAATAAGAAGAAAAGAACAAAATGAGAGAGTCTTATCGGTGAAAACTTTCACAGGCACCATAAGGCGACTGTGTGTCGAGAGAAATAACAAAATGAGAGAGGCTTGATAGTGAAAACCCTTCGGGCACTACAAGTCGAATAAGGATCAGGAATAGGATTGGATAATCAGAGCATTGAAGCCCAAATTCACAGCTTAGGGGGTATAACAAGAGTTGAACATCAGACTTGCTTGACAGATTAGGCCACTTAACCCAAAGGTGCATGTCATGGTCATTAGAGTTGGGATCCACATCTGATAGGTTTCTACTTGTAGTTTCTTGTTAGGAATCATCCCTTTCCATTGTCCTTTTCTCTGGTCCTTTTGTCTTGTTTACTTCCTTTTCCTGAGTCTGTTTGGTCAGAACAAGTGCGAAATGACTACAAATTTGCCACCAGCTTTCCAATTGCACAAAACGGGATCTGGCTAGCACATCAAAGTATCATAAGTCAGGGAAGAACAGCAAGCGCTCTGAGTTGGTAACAATCAACTTGCTTTGAGATTCATGTGAAATACAAAGGATTGGTATATGTCAATTCATGAACAATGCAACGGATAGATGGTGATGGGTTGGAACAGGTCAAAGGTATTTTCTGTGATAAGATTGGCAAAGAAAGTAGTCAACCAGTGACAAACAAGGTCTTCCAAGCGGAAATCAAAGTTATCATGGCAAGTGAAGGAGCAATAGACCTCGAGGCCAAGGCTAGTATTTTAAGTCAGAAAAGAATAGCATGTGCACTGAGTGGATGGCAATTGATGTGCTTTGGGATTCATGTGAAACACAAAGGTTCAGTACATGTCAATGCAACAGCACAATGCAACAGATGAATGGTATTGGGTTTGAACAGATCAGAGGTATTTTCCCGTAATAAGGGTGATAGAGAAAGTAGTTAGTCAATAAACAAGCAAGGTCTTTTGAGTGGAAATCAAAGTTATCATGGGAAGTGAAGGAGCAATCGCCCTCAAAGTCAAGTCCACAAACCAACCACCATATTTATAAACTCACAAGTTCTCTTTGTTTGAAATAGGGACGAAAATTGTGTCCAAATCAAAGCTTGGGGGTTTGAATTTTTTCAAGTGTCGTGCCCAAATTCTGTCAGCACAAAGGCGGTTTGAGAAGGGGAAAGAAAAACTTGTTCGATCTACAGGAACCCTCTATGAGGAAAAGCATGGTTTAGGGGCAAGGAATTTCGTTCGGTCTACAAATATCTTCTAGGAAGAGAGCGCGACTCAGGTAAGTTCATTCTCGGCTTTTCAGGAACCTCTTTGATAATGGGACTTAATTTAAAATTTTCAGGACCCTCCTAGATAATGAGATTTAATTTAAAGTTCTTAGGACCCGGATAATGGGATTTAGTTTTAAGTTTTTAAGACCTTCATAGACAATAAGATTTAGCGTAAGTTTTACCTTTAGGAAATAGAATTTAGCTTTAAAGTTGTCACTCTTGAGATGAAATTTAATTTTTAATTTTCAGGACACTCCTGGATAATGGGATTTAACTTTTAAATTCTTAGAGCTTTTGGGTACTATGATTCGATTAACACTCACCGATATCAAACTGGGGCAAAAAAATTTCTTTTGTTTGTTTGTTTTGTTGTAATCAGGTTCACAAGAAGCAGTTTCAGAAGGGTCAATTCAAGTGTTGGAAATCAGAAGCCCACCTGGAAAACAAAAGGAAGAAGTTCAAGTTTCAAGGGAGGTAGTTCAAGTTTTGAGGAAAAGCAGAACAAGTGTTGGTAATCAGGAGCCCACCTGGAGAACAAAAGGAAGCAGCAACATTCAAAGGAAAACAGCAATCAGGAGCCCACCTGGAGAACGAAGGGAAGCAACAATGTTCAAAGGAAGACAGCAATCAGGAGCTCACCTGGAGAATGAAGGGAAGCAGCGATGTTCAAAGGACAAAGGAAGACAGCAATTAGGAGCCCACCTGGAGAACGAAGGGAAGCAGCGAGGTTCAAAGGAGTTTAGCAATCAGGAGCCCACCTGAAGAACAAAGGGAAGCAGTTCAAGTTTCGAGGAAAAGCAACACAAGTGTTGGTAATCAGGAGCCCACCTGGAGAATGAAGGGAATCAGCAATGTATCAAAGGAAGATAGCAATCAGGAGCCCATCTAAAGAACGAAGGGAAACAGCAATGTTCAAAGGAAGACAGCAATCAGGAGCCCACCTGGAGAACGAAGGGAAACAGTTCAAGTTTTGAGGAAAAGCAGCGCAAGTGTTGGTAATCAGGAGTCCACCTGAAGAACGAAGGGAAGCAGCAATGTTCAAAGGAAGATAGCAATCAGGAGTCCGCCTGGAAAACAAAGGGAAGTATCAAGGTTCAAAGGAAGTTCGGCAATCAGGAGCCCACCTGGAGAACAAAGGGAGAACAAGGCAAGTTTCGGAGGAAAGGAATATAATTCAAATGCTTGAAATTAAGAGCCCGCCCGGAGAACAAAGGGAAGGAAACAGTGGTCAAAGGAAGACGGTTCAAGTTCAGTAATCAGGCGCCTACCTGGAGAATAAGAGAATTCACTTTAGAATACAATTCAAGTTAGCAACAAAAGAAGCTCGCGGCAAGAATGTGAGTCAACAGTTCGAGGTGGTCAATAGAAGTTAGTCACAATAAAAAAAAAAAAAAAAGAGAAAGGCAAGAAGTTAATCCAAATGCAGAAGTTGATGAAAGATGTGGGTTGCTCAAGACATGGCCGAGGTCACAAGCACTGCACGCCTGGTCTTGATCCGAAAAGCTGAAGAAGGATGAACTAGCACCTGCAACTAGCAAGCGTCAAGGTTCAAATCTAAAGTCTGCATGAAGAACCACTCAAGACTCAAGATCAAGCTTCAGAAGACTTATAGATAGGAATCTTGTAACTCGTAGTTGATAGGCTTAGCTAGTCTTTTTCATGTTTTGATTTTTTATGTAACATCAGGACCGTGGACCAGAACCTCGGCGGAACGGCACCTCGACTGGCTCTCCACCTCGGCATACTTCATCATCTCACTCACCTCTGAACTACACGTGGCCTGATTCCTTTATAGCCAAGGATTTGTAGGTAGCTCAGATACCAGGGCTCGGTCATATACCCCTTTTCTCTTAGTTTTGGTCTCTCCAAATAAGGGTCGAGTCAAAAAAAACTTGTCTAGTCGTTCTTTTTCTGAAAATACTTCGTATTTTCAGTCAAAGAGGGGCAGTTGTAGACATGTGATTTTTGACCTTCCCCAAGATTTTTATATTTTAGCATGTAAATATTTTGTTTAGGCCTAATACCTTTATTTCAACTAATTTTGACTCTTTTACTTTATTTTTAAAAAAAAATGAAAACTACAAAAATACTTTCTCTTATTTAGCTAATTGATATCTTATTTAGTTACTTTTAGTTTATCTACCTTTCATAAAATTAAAAAAATATACAAAAATAACTTCACTTCTAGTATTTAGTTTATTCTAGTAATTTAATTAATTAGGATTGATTTTATATTTTTATGGTATGATATTTTTGGAAAAAAGAAATTAATATTTTGCTTTGTAGAATTAAAGGGCCACTTTTCAAGGCTAATTTGGCCCAAACTTGAGCCCAAATTTCGGACAATCCATTTCCCTTAACCCTAACCCGTTTTAAACCATTTGCCCGCCCCATTTTTTTGGTTTAATCGCATCCCTTTATTCTATTTAAATCCTATGGTCATAATCCACCCCTGCAATAACATAAATACCTTGCTATAGCCAAAATATACCCTAGACCTATATGGACAAAAACAAGAAGCTGCTGCAGAACGCAAAATGACCCCCACCCCTTGAAACTTCATCTCCTTCACACCACCCCAGCAGCCAGAACACAAACGATCCCCACCCCATCGACTCGCTTGCTTCAACAACAACAACCACAGGACCTCACGACTCACCCCATCGCTAGAAACTCACATACACCACCTGCATCCATCTCCTTCGACGCACACATCCACACACATGCACAGAAACGAGAAACAGGGAGAACGAGAGTAAAAGGGAGGCAGCGAGTTTCAGTCAAAAATTGAGTGAACGTTAGCTCCGAGATTGGAGTCGAGTTTCTCGGTATCGTTTTAAGGTTTCGTCCGTGCCTTTGTCCGTTATTCAAGCTTCAAAACAGTGTTGTAAAGGTCCGTATCTCCCACTATTGCTCTGTTAAGATATTATTTGTGAATGTATGAATTTTATTTAGCTTTATGAAGGCTGAAACGGTTCCCTCTGTTAAATGTTGATTTTACTGCCTTCTTCTCTGGCGCTGCCATTGAATAATTCTGGGTTCAGGTCATTGGTTTTCTCCTATATTTTAGATTTTAGCTTTTCTGAAACATCATGTAGAACCTAGAGGTACCAACCTTCAAGTATGTGTTGTACTAATCATATATAAGGTTAATCATTTGAAAAATAGATAATGGACAGCATGTAAAAATCGAGACACTTTTTCACATCTTTGTGGATAAAACATAAATTTGGGTATCTAGTTATTTAGTAGTAAGTGACTGAAATGGGATAGAACTTATGGGTGAGTCAAGATCCAATTTCAACTCAGATAGAAACATTTAGTAATTTCTTGTTGCGTATAATTATATTTGGTAATTTAATCTTATCTACTTCTCTTAGCATATAGATTTTGCTTCAGACTCATGCTATCTGCTTTGTATGTAATTCTCGGCGTGAATTTTCTATGTTTACTCATTAATATGTTAAATTATATTTATTACATACATATAGAAAGGTTCTAGTACCAGAATCGACTTCTTCTGAAATTAAAGCTTTTTAAGGAGTGTTTGGAAAAGTCTTACTAGTATTAATAACGAACATGTTGTAAACCGCGGGTGCATTTCATGTGACGTGATTCGCAGTATGTTCAAAACGAATATGTCCAAGTTCGGGTGTGCATTTTATGTGACCCGGTTCTAATTTCCAACAAGGTTAAATAGAATGTGTCGTGACTCACGGGTGCATTTCATGTAGCATGGCTTGCTATGTGTTTTAAATAACCTTGAATTTTCCTTAATTAAATAAAAGCGGTTTAAAATTTAAAATGCTCATAGGTTTGAAAGTGTTCTAAAATCAGATAAATAGGCCAATAATAATAGTTGAGCTACCGTGCTAGAACCACGGAATCTGGGAATATCTAACACCTTCTCCCGGGTTAACAAAATTCCTTACCCGGATTTCTGTGTTCGTGGATTGTAAAACAGAGTCAATCTTTCCTCGATTCGGGATTTGAACCGGTGACTTGGGACACCATAAATTATCCCAAGTGGCGACTCTAAATTATAAATAAATAAATCTCATTTCGATTGTCACTTAAATTGGAAAAAACTCTCATATATCCCTTCGGGGTAGAAAAAGGAGGTGTGACATCCAACCAACAATAATGGAGACCCCAAGGCAATTGGGGAAATCAACAACAACAAGGAAATAGTAATTGGGGGAACAACAACCAAAGTTCAAATTGGGGCAACCAGAGCAATAATTAAAACAATCCGGGTAATTGGAATGGTAATGGCAACAACAACAACAACTAGGGTGGAAATAACAATCAGGGTGGTTGGAACAACAACAACCAAGGAAATCAGGGGCAAGGCTTTCAAAGGCCCCCAATGTATCAACAACCCAACAATCCACCCCCCATTTCCATCCCAAGGTCCTAGTTCATCGAACCAAGAAATAGGGAGAATTGAAATAATGTTTGAACAGATGATGAAGAAGAATGCTGACTCGGATGCTCAGTTAGCTTCCCACAATACTTCAATCAGGAACTTGAAGGTTCAATTAGGCCAAATCTCACAATTCTTGGACACTCACCCTAAGGGGGCTCTACCTAGTGATACGGTAGTCAACCCGAAGGGTGGGAACAATATTGGGCATACAATGGTAGTAACTACATGGAATGGACGAGGCGGTGATGTGAAGGCCTCCAATCAAAAAGAAATTTGAGTGATGAAGTAAAGTTGTAAGAGAATGAGGTCCCTTTGGTGGTTGAGAATGTGATTGATGAGAACGTGAATAAGGAAATGAGTATTGATATTCAAGATCAAGAGGTGGAAACTCAGAATGACGTGAACCCGTCTAGGGAACACGTAATAGACATTCCGGAAATGGTTGTGCCTAAAGACAAGGATCATTTGCCAAGGCCACCTCCACTTTATCGTCAAAGGCTTGTGAAGAAGAAAAATGAGAACAAATTCAAGAAATTTATTGACATGATGAAGAGCTTATCCATTAATATGCCTTTGGTGGAGGCTCTAGAGCAAATGCCGGGCTATGATAAATTCATGAAAGACATGGTAACAAAGAAAATATCCATGGATTGTGAAACTATCAAGATAACCCACCAAGTTAGTGCAATAGTGCACTCTATGGCTCCGAAGCTAGAAGACCCCGGTGCTTTCACCATTCCATGCACCATTGGGAGTGCGAACTTTGTAAAAGCTCTATGTGATTTAGGGGCAAGTATCAACTTGATGCCCTATTCAATTTTTAAGACTTTGGGTATTGGGCAACTGAGGACGACCTCCATGAGATTGCAAATGGCGGATAGATCAATGAAGAGGTCATCGGGTATTATTGATGATGTTCTAGTCGGGGTGGACAAATTTATCTTGCTAGATGATTTTGTGATTCTTGACTGCGAGGACGATTTTGAGGTGCCTATAATCTTGGGAAGACTTTTCCTTACAACTGGGAAGGCCTTAGTTTATGTGGAAGCAGGGGAACTCACTTTCCGAGTGGGTGATGAAAAAGTGGTCTTTCATGTGTGCAAGTCAATGAAGCAGCCCAACTGTACTGAAGTGTGCTCATTTGTAGATCTTGTCACGACAGTGATAATTGATGATACTAGTGCAATGATCAAAGTGGAGGACCCTCTAGAAGCGGTACTGTTGAATCTTGGTGTAAATGAGGATGAAGGTCAGGTGGAGTGTGTTAATGCTTTGCATGGAATGGGCTCTTACTCTTATGAGCCTCGGAAACTCTCTTTGGATCTTGCGAATAGGAAACACCACCAATAAAGCCCTCAATTGAGGAACCTCCCGTGTTGGAGTTGAAGCCGTTGCCTCCACACCTCACGTATGAATTCTTAGGCCCTAGTTCAACTTTTCCAGTTATTATTTCCTCTTGTCTTACTAACATGAAGGTAGATGCCACATTTGGCAGTGCTCCAAAAGCGAAAGAAGGCAATTGGATGGACTTTAGCTAATATTCGGGGGATAAGCCTCGCCTTTTGTATGCACAAGATTATTCTGGAAGATGATGCAAAGCCCTCCTTGGAAAATCAAAGGAGGTTGAATGAAGCAATGCAAGAAATTGTGAAAAAAGAGGTGATCAAGTGGTTGGATGTCGGGGTTGTGTACCCCATCTCTAATAGTTCTTGGACTTCGCCGGTGCAATATGTGCCAAAGAAGGGTGGTATGAACGTGGTTACCAATGCCCAAAATGAGTTGATTCTGACTAGAACTGTCACCGGATGAAGGGTGTGCATGGATTACCGCAAGTTGAACAAGGTGACCCGAAAGGATCACTTTCCATTGCCTTTTCTTGATCAGATGCTAAACATACTTGCTGGGCATGCCTTCTACTGTTTCTTGGATGGGTATTATGGGTACAACCAAATTTTGATTGCTCCAGAAGATTAGAAGAAGACCACCTTCGCTTGCCCTTATGGTACCTTTGCCTTTTCTAGGATGCCATTTGGGTTGTGTAATGCACCGGCTACATTCCAGTAGTGTATGATGGCCATTTTCACCGACATGGTGTAAGATATTTTAGAGGTGTTCGTGGATGACTTCAGTGTTGTGGGAGACTCATTTGAGGAATACTTGAAGAATATTGATAGGGTGTTGGCTCGGTGTGAAGAAACCAATCTTGTGCTCAATTGCGAAAAATGCCACTTCATGGTTGAGAAAGGCATAGTCCTTGGCCATAAAATTTCAAAGCATGGTATATAGGTGGACAAAGCTAAAATTGAGGTGATTTCAAGGCTTCCTCCCCCTACTTCTATCAAGGGGGTTAGAAGTTTTCTTGGGCATGCGGGGCTCTACCGGAGATTTATCAAAAAAAATTCCAAGGTAGTTAATCCTTTGTGCAAGCTTTTGGAAAAGGATGCCAAGTTCGTGTTCAATGAGGGTTGTATGCAAGCTTTCGAACTTCTCAAGCACAGGTTGACCACCACTCCTATTATTACCGCACCCAATTGGAGCTTGCCTTTTGAGCTCATGTGTGACGTGAGCAATGTTGCGGTTGGGGCGGTTTTGGGTCAAAGAGTGAATAAAATGTTTCATCCGGTGTACTAAGCGAGCAAGACCATGAATGATGCTCAAGTGAACTACACGGTGACTGAAAAAGAGCTTTTGGCTATTGTGTTCGCAATGGAAAAATTTCGGCCGTATCTCATAGGCGCCAAAGTCATAATTCATATCGATCATGCCGCACTTCGGTACTTGATGATGAAGAAGGATTCCAAAGCTAGGCTGATGCGATGGGTCTTTTTACTTCAAGAGTTTGTTTGGATATTGTGGACCGGAAGGGTTGTGAAAACCAAGTGGTGGACCACTTATCCCGCTTGGAGGAGGAGGGGAGGCCTCGTGATGGCCTAGAGATCAATGATTCATTTCCCGATGAATAAATCCTTTCTGTGTCGGTGAATGGTATGCCATGGTTTGCGGACGTTGCTAATTTCCTTGTGACTAGTATAATCTCGTGTGAGCTCTCTTCTAACCAAAAGGAAAAATCTCAAACAGGATAGTTTGGAATTTTATTGGGATGAGCGGTACTTGTTCAAGATCTACACGGATGGTGTGATCTGAAGGTGTGTCCCGGAGGAGGAGCAATTGAGTATCTTAGAGGCTTGTCATTCCTCTTCCTATGTTGGTCATCATGGTGGGGCGAGGACAACTTCAAAGGTTCTTAGTTATGGGTTTTTCTGGCCAACTTTGTACAAAGATGCAAGTGAACTTGTGAAGAGATGCAACGAATGTCAAAGAGCGGGTGGAATTTTGAAGAAAGATGAGATGCCTCTTAATAATATTCTTGAAGTTGATATTTTTTATGTGTGGGGCATTAATTTCATGGGCCCGTTTGTTAGCTCTTGTGGGAACACATACATTCTAGTGGTGGTTGACTATGTTTCAAAGTGGGTCGAGTGTTGTTGCATTTCTCAAGAAGAGCATCTTTACTACGTTTGGCACTCCTCGTGCAATCATAAGTGATGAGGGGTCTCATTTTTTCAATAGAGCTTTTGACACTTTGCTTGCAAAGTATGGTGTCAATCACAAAGTTTCTACCCCTTATCATCCTCAGGCGAGTGGCCAAGCTGAAGTCTCAAACAGGGAAATCAAGAGTATATTGTCAAAGACGGTGAATGCAAATAGGACCGATTGGTCAAAGAAATTGGATGATGCTCTATAAGATTATAGGATGTCTTACAAGACTCCAATTGGTATGTCTCCGTATCGGTTGGTGTTTGGGAAAGCTTTCCATCTACCGGTTGAGTTAGAGCACAAGACCATGTGGGCTTTGAGGAAGCTGAATCTTGAATGGGATAAGGTAGCAAATTTTCGTGTAGAGCAGCTTAATGAACTTGATGAATTCTGATTCCATGCCTACTCCAGTTCGTCCTTGTACAAGGAGAAGATGAAGTACCTTCATGATAGATATGCTCGTGGAAAGGAGTTCAAAGTGGGTGATTTGGTTCTCTTGTTCAATTTTCGGTTACGTCTGTTTCCGGGAAAGCTTAAGTCAAAATGGAGTGGACCTTTTGAAGTGGTGTTTGTGACTCTGTTTGGTGCACTTGACTTGAAAAACAAAAATGGAGAGGTCTTCAGAGTTAATGGGAACAGAGTCAAGAACTACCTTGGGAAGATTGATGACAGCCACGTGGTGGCACTGATCCATCTTAAGTGATTTGATGGTAACTTGCGTCGTGCCGTGACGCTAAATCAGGCGCTTCTTGGGAGGCAACCCATGTGTCTTTATTGTTGTTTTTCCTTGATTTTCTTTTTAGTGTAGGATTTGCTTTTGGACTAACTGGTTGTGAGATATGTGTAGGATTGTTTTGATGCAGTGCAGGACCAAGTTGGAAAAATGTCACTCTCAGAAGTTTGCGCTACAGCCGCATTGCATTTCTTGCGGCTGCAAAGGCCTTAGTGCAGGGGCAAAATTTCAATGCGGTCCGCAGTGGTGAATAATTAAAAATGGGGTTCTCTGAAGATTGTCACCGCGGCTGCAATGCGTTTTGTGCGGTCCGCAGCCGCAAAAGCTTTTTGTGCTGTCCATGGTGATGTTCTCCCCAATGCTTCCTGTGGTAAACCACCGCAGTCCCCGGTGCATTTTATGAAACTGCGGTAGGTAGGTACAGTGGGTCCTAGGGTCGTTTTTTATAAATAAAACCTCAGGCCTTCATTTACCGTTTTTGCTTTCCACATAGAAAAAAAATCACTGTTCATCAAGCCCTAACTGTGCAAATTCAATCACTCATCTTCATTCATCTTTACTGCATCTCATTACTGGTACTTTTAATCCTTCCCTAGTTTTTAACTTTGTTTTATTTGCTTTTACTTAGTTAGTTGTACTTCTTTTTCTTCCCGTTTCTGTAAATTTATAGCGTAGGGTTACATCATACCTTTAGAATGAGGTTAATTAGTGAAAAGTGATGATTAAATACCTAGGGGCTTGATAATAAGTGAATATCAGCTAAAAATGAGACAAATGATGAAACCCTAGGTTGGTATTGCTATGTATTGCTTACCACGATCCGCAGTTGATTTCTTGCGGTCTGCGGTGCTTTACCGCGGCCGCGACGATTTTTCCGCGGTCCATTGTGAGAAACTTCAAAGACTATGATTTTGAGGACCGCGGCCGCATTCAATTTTTCGCGGTCCGCGGTGCCTTACCGCGGCCGCAGACCATTTCTTGCGGTCTGTGATGCCTGGAATCAAAGAGTGGGTATTCTGGCCCCACCTCAATGCGGACCGCAGTACAATTTTGTACAGTCCGCGGTGGTCCCTTTGAGGCTGTACTGCATTTTATACGGTCCGCAGTCTGTTGTTTGCAATTATTTTCTTCACTGATTCTTCTGATACTGTGATACTAACAAGCTTCAACTGAATTCCACTTGCAGAAAATGGTTAAATCACGAGGCAGTGGTGGAAAACAAAAAGGAAAAAGAGAGTCCTCCCAAGGTAGGGGACAAGGTATGATCAGATTGACCTTACAAGTCCGGTAGGCAATTAAAGAATCTAGAAAGTCAATAAAAGTTGCAGATAGAGCTGCTTCCCATTCGGGAAGTGAGTATTTGCCCTCCCGGGAGGCATCCGACTTCGAGTCAGTGCCGAAGTATGTTCATGACTGGCCGGATAGGCGAAGATTGAGAGATACACCTCCAGGCTATCCTACTGCCCAAGCTTTAGTTCAAATTTCTTCTGAGTCGTCTGAGGGCTCAGATGAGGGTAGTGACAGTGAAGCATCTACTTCACCTACCAGTTCATCACCTGGAGAGGATCCCGTTGACGATGAGGTTCTGGAGGAAGAAGGAGGGGGTGTTCCACAACCCGGGGGTGTGGAGAGAACTAGAAACCCCGAGGTGTAGAAAAGAAGATTTGTCAGTGAGGTTGCTTACCACAAATTTCGAGAGTGGTGGTCCGAGAGGAAGCTGATACTTGAACGGATATTCATTGACAAGGATCTTCTGCCTCACAACCCTAATCTGTAGAGGCAATTCAGACAGAAACTAGGCTGAGACTATTTCACAAGCAATGTTGAGGAGGCAAATGAGCACCTAGTCAAGGAGTTCTACGCTAATGTTGCCAACATCAAAAAGGGAATGAAAATGACTAAGGTGCGAAATTTGATAGTAACGTTTGATGGGAAAACAATCAATGACTACCTGGGCTTTCCGGAGGAGGATGAAACATTATACATAGAAAAGGGAGCATTTGGTGAGGATGCGTGTCCGTGGTTAGCAGAGTACTTAGAAATTCCAGGTACCACTCCAGCATAGTTGATAGCTGGAGTCCAAATTCTGAGGAGAACCCTGAACTTCAAGGCAAAAGTGTAGGAGACCTTTGTGTACGGTAGGCTAGACCCCACCACTCACAAGAACTCTCTTCCTATCTCCCCAGCAATATTGGTGGCTTCTATCATGGTGGGGTACCCGATCAACATCGGGAATGTTATGTCCAGGGTGATTATAAGGGTGGTGAATGAAGGTGACAGATCCTACCCCTTCCCATATTTCCTGACAATGTTCTTTGAGGATCAAGATGTGGAGAAAAGGAAGTTTGATATGAAGGTAAAACCAAAGGCGCCTTTTTCCTAGTACATCCTCAAGGGTGATGACAACCCTAAAGATCCGAAAGGTAAATCCACTACTTCTACTGGCCAGTCTGAAAAGCCAGTAGTAGTAGTAGCTTCTTCTCAGCCTCCTTCAGCTACACCAGACATTGCCACAGGACCTTCTACTTCCACCGTCCAAAATATTCCCTCATCCACAGCTTACCCATTAACTGCCCACCATTTGAGCCAAACCCTTGCCAGTATCAACAACTGGATACAGACAGCTACTTCTAAGTTGTCTGTGCTTTCTAGCTCGGTGGCAGCCCAGTTCATACCCCCACAGCCATAGGTTCTAGCCTTAGTGGAGGAGACTCTCAAGGAGCTTCTGGACAACCAGAAGAAGCTCCTGGAGAACCAACAGTTGATATTGGAGGCTGTAGGTACTCATGGGAAGGCATTGAAGGAGCTCACAAAGGAAACCAAGAAGCTGAGAAAGACTCGAGCATCAAAGGAGTCTGTGAAGGAGCTAAGGGGAGAAGTGGAGAAGATGAAGGTCGCTGATCACTTGTCATTAGAGATGCTATTGCATGACCCAGCTCCAGCAGCCCAGCCTGAGCTAGAGTAGGAGTTGGGAAGGCCAGCAAAGAGAAAGAGGGTGATTCCCTGAGCTGATAATGCAGTGATAGAGCTGGAGGACCCGCAGGGAGGTTCCTCTAACCAGCCTCAGGCCCCAGAGTAGCTTCAGGTCCCAGTGCAGACATAGGATACCAGGTTCCCGTCACAGGTTCCCGAGAAGTTATAGGACCTAGGGACCCAGGCCCATGACCCCATGCAGACGGAGGGCCAATAGAGAGTTTATCTTCACTCTCTATCTTCTATTGAGTTGTTTTTGGTTAGTTAGCATTGAGGACAATGCTAGCTTTCATTTGAGGGGGTAGCCCTATTTTTATTTGATGATTGGGTTGTAAATATGACACTACTTTCTTTTTATTATGCTTTCTTTTTACTTTTGGTATGTATATAATTTTACTAATTTATTGCACTTTTCGTACTTTGCAACTTTTGTCTGTATATAAAGTTACTTTCTTATGTATATATTCATTCACTCTTATGTATATTCGTCTAAATCCCCTATTGTACATATTTATTTTACTTTCGCATTTTCTTTCATGGCTTCTTATTTCATTTTCGTAGCTTCTTATTTTGAGTTTTTTGCATACAATAAGCCTTTGGTTTTCTTAATGCCACGGTTCTTTCCAAAGGTGGAATTTGTGTGAATCAGGCGGCTCTTCCCAGTGATGGATGGCATGGCAACCTTCTTAAGGGTTTGAGTCTGTTTTCTTTTTCTTTTTGTGTAAAAAATAGCTAGTGAGTAATGGTACCTCAAGCAAAGCTTCACTTGGGCCTAACACATTTGCCTTTGATCCTATGGTCAAAAATAAATTGTTGTGTATAGGATGGTGAAAGTTGTGACCTTGAGACTCTTGTGTTGGCCGATAATTATCAAGTGGTTTTTCGGGACCATTGTGTTGTTCAAATCTTAGCTAAGGTTGTTGTGGGACCCCGACTCTGTCTCTTTAGCAATCATATAGCTTGTGTGGTGAGAATTTGAATGGCAAGTCCAAGTCCCATGCCATTAGTCTAGAACTTGCCCTGAATGTTTGTCTAGGCGAAATCTTAAGTATAGTTTGACTTGAGAAGTGATTATAGGCTCTCCTTGATCCGAATGATATCTTGAAAACTTTCATAGCCTACCAATGATAATATCCCTAGTCAACCCTTTTGAGCCATAGCCCTTTTTCTTTCAAAAACCATAATACAAGCCTTTACCCGTTCTAAAAAGACCCTCTCTTAGCACCCTATCTTTCCTTAGCACAAGGTAAGAGCATAAGTTTGGGGGAAGAGACGAGAAATGCAACAAAGTGGTAAAAAGGTACAAAATGAAGAAAAGAAAAGGCAATGAAAAAGAAAGAAAAATCAAAAAGTCAAAAAGAATGAACAATGTAGAAGAAATGAAGGGATTCGATAAAAGAAAAGAGATGAATGGTGTGGAAAGTTTAGAAAGGATAAAAAGGTTTGAAAAGAACAAGAAAGAGTGACAGTGTGTCTCTCTAACCCCTAAGAAAGAAGTAAATGACTCAAAAAGTCAAGAGAATGTATGCCAAAATGAAGAAATGAAGTGCTTAAGGGAAGATGGAACCTACTTAGACCAAATATTTCCTACCCTGAACCAAAAGCTTTCACTATATCTCCACAAAAGACCTATATGATCTTGAGTTAAATGAAGCTTACATTAGTGGTGACTCATATAAGGGGCAAGCTTATGGTACTTAGAGCCGGACTTGTGACTTTTCTTTGAGAGAGATGAGTGTATTTTCCACAATCCTTGTTTTGAATGCTACAACCTAAAAGTGAGGTTTGCTTAGGGAAAGTTGAGGATGTATGAGTTGGGGTTTCACAATGACCAAAGTAGTAGAAAGAGTTTCCTTGATGGGTTGAGTCAATTCTTGATGCTCTTATGTCGCACTAAAACCATGGTGCTTAAACGGTTGAAAGTTGTTAATGATTCATTTGATTTGAGGGCAATTGTTAGTCCCAATTGATGCTAGATGAGGTCACTGTAGATCAGCTGAATTTTCTTGGTTTTACTCTTAAGGAGGTGGGACTTATTTTGTTTGCTTGAGGACAAGCAAAATCTTAAGTTTGAGGGAGTTGATAACTAGGGATTCTAGTTCATTTTACAATCCTTTTTACTTGAATTTTGATTAAAATGTATACAAATAGTCTCAAAGGCTTACATGTTGCGCTTGTTTGCAGGGTTTGGTCAAAAAGGTGACAATTAGTCAAAACCAGCTCAAAAAGGAGTGAAACATGCACAAGTACCAAGAACAAGTCAAGGCACTGCTGCAGCATAAAATCAACTACAGTCGCAAAAGACCTATCGCGCTGCAGACCATTTAGTGTGGTCCGCGGTGGAAAAGTTCAGAGATGAGCACTTTTGGGGATTCAAGTAGTGCGGTCCGTGGAGGATTTCTTGCGGTCGCAGTAGCCTATTAGCGGCCGCAATCCATTTTATGTGATCCGCGGAGAGGGGGTTTCAGAGAGTTGGAAGTTTGGACTATTGAAGCCAGTGAGGTCCGCAGAGCATTTTATGCGGACCGAAATGAAGCCACTGCGGTCGTGATGCATTTATGCGGCCCACAGTGGCCAGATTCAGAGAATGGAAAGTCAAGCCAAAAAGCCTCATTGCGGCCGCGGTGCATTTTCCGCGGTCCACAATACCTCCGTCAGGGGTATTTTTGTCCAGAAAAATCGGCCTAGTATAATTACTTTTTTCACATTTTTAGGGTATCTTTTGTAATCTGTTAGACTCCAGAGCACGTGAACGGCTATTTTGTTCCATTTTGAGTAATTTGTAGCTACTTTAACACTGAATCTTCATTATCTTAGTTTGTAATCAAATTATATGGGTTATTCTTCATCTATTTATCAGTTTTCTTCTATTATTATGAGTAGCTAGACCCATTAGCTAGGGTTGTGGCTCAACCCTAGCGTGAGTGTTTGATGGGTCTTGAGTTTTAAGGCTTAGATGTTTATGGGTGTTTGATATTTGGACTAATTTGTATTTTTCATGTTGAATTAGTAGTTGCAAACACTAATTTATGCCTTTTTTACTTAGGCTCTTCTTGAGAAAGAGAGCTTGAGTCTAGGAAAATTAGTCCAACAAGGAATTGGGGCATATTCAAGAGATTGATAGCCCCAATTAAAGGGTTAAACCTAGAGATAGTAATACCCAATTTGAACCTATATTGCTTGCACAATTTCGATACCCAATTGGTCTTGAGAAAGTCAATTAGGGCAAAATCACTCAAACTACTGAGAGGTATAGAGTGAGTAGTTTCGTGCATTGGTTATATCGTAATCCCCAACATAACAACCTTGCCTTAGGCTTGAGAACCCGTTAAGTATTCACCTAGGAGAAAGCCACTTCCCTAGTGCCTCGTTATCCATTTAGAAAACCCTTCAAGTACTATCTCTTAGTTTAATTTAGTATCTCTTTAGCATAATAGTAGAAGTAACAAACAACAATTATGATTGGAAGTGTAATTAAGAACACTACACATTGCTAATTTAGATAGGAATCCAAATCCTAACCAATTCTAGCTCCATGAGGATTCGATTCCGACCATCTCGGGTAAAAACTGCTTCGACCACTCTGTAGTGGTGTAGGGTTGGACACGATCACCTAGTTTCACAATGCGGAATCTAGGTCAACCCAGATCAGATTAAGGCTATTGACGATATATCAGAACACCTAACCACCAAGAAAAAAGTCCAAAGACTAACGGATCGAATCGCTGCCATATCTAGATTTATCTCAAGGTCATCCGATAGGTGCTACCAATTCTTTAACGTACTAAAAACACAACTACCTTGAATGGAAACCAAAATGTAAACAAGCACTGAAGGAACTCAAGGAATACATGTCATCGCTGCTCCTGCTCTCAAAGCCTAAGCCCGGAGAATGTCTCCTCGTCTACCTTGTCATTTTATAAATAGAGGTATGTGGTCCTGGTTTGGGAAGACAAAGGTACGTAATCTCCAATTTATTATATTAGTAAAACACTTATCGACGCCGAGACGAGATACATTTACCTCGAGAAATTAGCCCTGGCCATTGTCGTAGATTTAAGAAAGCTCAGGCCGTACTTCCAATGCCAACCAATCTCGGTCGTCATCATGTTTTCTTTGAGGGATATACTGCACAAACCCGAACTGTTGGGGAGGTTGGCCAAATAGGCAATAGAGCTAAGTGATCATGACATCACTTACTAGCCTCGCACTCCCATAAAATCACAAGTGCTCGCCGACTTTGTACTTTTTCATGGACTTTAGCGCCAAGATAATGCCTGAGGCCAAAAAAGGAGGCCACACGAGCTTCATGCATAACACAATACTTCTGGGTCCTGCACACCGACATTGCATCCAATGCATACGGGTCAGGACTTGGACTCCTACTCGAAGTCCCTACCGATGAAATAATCTGCCAATCTATAAGGTGCCCAGATATGACTAACAATGAAGCCGAGTATGAGTCAGTAATTGTAGGGCTAATTCCAGCAATCGAATATGAGGCGAGGCACCTAAAATTATGCTGCAACTCGCAACTCGTAGTCAACCAGTAAGTGGGACTTTCTAGATCAGAGATCATAGGTTATAGAAATACTAGATCGAGATCTAAAAACTTTTACCCAAATTCGCCAAATGTCAACTCGACCAGATTCCACAAACTCAAAACGTCGAGGCAGACAGCCTCATAGAATTGCCCGCCGCAACCAAAAGCATAACTTCTTGAGTTAAAAATATTGTGCATCTCCTCAGCTAAACCTTAGATCACGTCGAGGTAAAATCTATAAACTTAACCTGTGACTGGCATAATTGTATTATAAAATACTTATAGGATGGTGTTCTCCCAAATGATAAAAAGGAAGCCAGGAAGTTGAGAATGCAAGCAGTGAGATGCAGCCTCCTCAACAACGAATTGTTTAAAAGGACATATGGTGGTCCCTTGGCAAGTGTTTGGGCCCAAATCAGACTCAATGCGTTCTCGAGGAAATACACGAAGGCCATTATGGCAGTCATTCTAGTGACTGAGCACTTGTCAGATGCCTCATACGGGCGAGATACTATTGGCCTACTATGATGAAAGACACCCTGGAATTTGTAAATAAGTGCGAATAATGCAAGAAATATGCCCTAATAATCCACCAAGCAAGCGAACATATCCATTTCATCACCTCGCCATGGTTGTTTATCAAATGGGGATGGACATCATGGGACCACTCTCGCTGGGATGAGGTAACATTAAATTCCTTTTAGTTTTGACTGACTACTTATCTAAATGGGTGAAAGCAGGCACGTTCGCCCAAATTCATGAGCATGAAGTAATCAACTTTATATGGAAGAACATTATCTGCCGGTTCGGCCTGCCCAAAGAAATAAGTTGCGCGATGGACCCCAATTCATAGGGAGAAAAACCATCGAGTTTTTCAAAAATTGGCATATCAAAAGAATACTCTCAACCCCGCACCATCCCGCCGGCAACCAGCAAGCAGAATCTTACAACAAGTCAATTTTTAACATCCTAAAGAAGAGATTTGAAGATGCTAAGGGATTGTGGCCGGAGACACTCCCAAGAGTGTTGTGGGCACATAGGACGACCCCAAAAATGATCATAGGAGAAACACCTTACTCCTTAGTCTATGAGTCAAAATTATTCACACCGGTCGAAGTAGGAGAAACCAACCTAAGGTACACCAACAAGAGCGGCAATGACAATGGCGAGAATGGAAGACGTGATCTCGGCAAAGTCAAAGAACGGAAAGACATGGCATATGTAAGAAAGGTCATATAGAAACAATAAGCAAAACGCTACTACAACAGAATGGACAAGGCACGGTTACTCAAGGTCAGGGACTACGTGCTCAAAGCCAAGACCCAAGTGGGAAGAGATCCCCAAGAAGTCAAATTAGGAGCCAATTGGGATGTTCCGTACAAAATTAAAGGCAAAGCGGACAAGGGATCTTTCCAACTGAAAACATTAGAAGGAAAGCTACTACCGAACAATTAGAATATCAGCCAGCTCAAGTACTTCAACTTCTGAAAAACAAGGAATGCTACATAAGTTGTACTCTTTTTCCCTCACTAGAGTTTTATCCCATTGGGTTGTCTCAAGGTGGTTTTTAATGAGGCAACATACGGGACATTTTGAGGTGGATTATGCGAGAACAACCATATTTCATTGCCCAACTCCTCGAGAATTTCCGAGTCAAACAATGAAGGGACTAGATATACTGGGATTGGAACCAACCAGTACCCAAAACTTGTAATTTTCTCCAAAATTCCTCAGGGAGAAATGATGTAATCGATACAATGCTGTTGAAATGAATGAGATACCTATTTATTGATACTGCTCTTCTAAGTCTCTCAACTAAGAGATGTGCTTGACTAACTCGAACAAAACTTTTCAGCCCCTGGCCACGTCTCAACTAAGAGGTATGTTCGACTAGCTTGAACAAAACACCTCAGCCCATGCCCAAGTCTTAACTAAAATATATGTTCGACCAGCTCGAACAAAACCCTTCAGCCCTTGACCGCACCTTAACTAAAAGGTATGTTCGACTAGCTCAAATAAAACTCCTCGGCCCCTAAACACATTTTAACTAAAAGGTATGTTCGATCAGCTCGAACAAAACCCTTCGGCCCTTGGCCGCCTATGTTACAATCCAAACTCCCAAATTGAATTGATGGAAAGATGATGAAATCATGTGCCTTGTAGCCTCCAGTGCTCTCCCAAAGCATCCAAGGTCAAAAATCTCTTCAAAAATGTCTTTTTGGTGAGTGGGCCTGGGGCGAAACTACCCTTTCCAAGTCGAAACATGAAAATATTCTGAGAAAATTGTATAAGCGCGTCGCGCCATATGCTGCCCCATGTGCGTGGCTAGTGAGAAAGTTCAGAGAGCAGATTACGACAGCGCAGCAGCAATTTACACTACCTCGCCGCCCCATATGGCTCGACAGTGTTAGCTTTCCGGAGTAACTCTTTTTCTTCAATTTTTGACGTCCAGACTTGGCTCCCGACCCCCCGAGCGCAATCCCAATTTAATTCCTTGGGTTTTTTCTCTGACTTCAAAGCTCCAACTTGTTCGATTTAGCTCCCATTTATCTTTTTAACTCGGAATCACTTCCTGCAAGGCATAAAGTATGTAATAAGCGCAAATCACCATTATTTAAGCTCAACCACAAGTAAAATGCAGTGATCAGAGTGCAAACTATGACTAAAACACGAGTTTCTAGTCTACCATCAACACCCCACACTTAAACCATTGCTCGTCCTCGAGCAATCAAATTGCACTTCACATGGAGACGGACATCTTATCAGGTAACTTTTCTAACTCATCATGCCAAAAATATTTAAAGTTGACTAAGGACCCTATCATAACATCCTAGCCTTAAGACTCGACTCAAAAGCACCACGTATTTTTCAAAAACCCGCTCACTTACTCTAACATAGAGGCCAAAGACATTACATTTCCTTTGCAAATCATGTTCCCTCACACCAAAGATAGAGAGTAGTTCCATACACAATAAAAATCAAGAACAAATAGGAACTCAAGATAGAAAGAATTAACTCACTCTCAGAAATAAAATTCATGTGCCACAGAAGACGTACCATAGGCTTGTCGTAGTGTAATACTCTACTAATTTAAGCTCATTCAGTCAAAGATCAAGTAGGACTTAACTTAGTTGTAATGTAGGCTGCTGGACGGGTATGATACATTTGAATATAGTGACTATACCTCCCTAAGCACTTTAATACATACAATTTCACAATTTAAATCCCACACTTGTATTGAACAAAACCCAACCTTCACATCATATTAACACCAAGCTCCCAATTTCTTTAAGTACAAACAAAGCAAGATTTACCACTAGCCAGGAAAAAATTTCTTTATAATATATACAAACACCAACATTTTTTCTTTATTTCTTTTTCTTTTCAATTCCCTACAAGTGGCTCTCACCTTTTTTCCAAACAATTCACCTTTCTTCTTTTTCAATAGTTCCACTCAAAAACCTGACCATACCTCAACTCAGCTTTTACAAGCTCATAACAAATTCAAGTGCTCAAGAGAGGTAAAATATTCAAACAGATAGTCAATTCAAAACAAAGTGGATCATGCTTGCAGTGTGGTTGTCAAAGAAGTAGGATTACAAGCTCAAAGAGGCTAACTAAGATACACAACAATTAGACGGGTCATAAACTTATAATTGGCTCAACAAAAAAATGCCTATATTACTTCATAACTGAACAAGACTGTTAGTTGGCTTTGCAAACACACAGGGCAAGTTCTAGACATCCGCTGACATGCACAGACAAATCTCAGACATACGGTGGCACACAACTCACTTAGGACCGGATCTATCCCGATTCTCTAGTCAAAGCAGTTAAGCAAAGTCACAATCAACAAATTTATGGCACTTATCTATGAGCTAAGGCACTTACTACTCTCAAGGCACAACAAAGTCAAGAGCAGTTATCTCCATTTAACACTATAGCACAAGATTTCCTTATTCCTAACAAAAGAAAAACTCATTACACCTGATTCAAGCAAAGCACTTGAAAATGAACCGCGGCACAAAGAAAAAACCAATGGGGATTTGTTACACTGCCTAAGTAAAACAAAATATTTTTTCTTCGACTTTGATCCCTTAAGAAGACAGCCAAGGAAATCCATCGTCGGGAAAAGTCAAAAAAAATTATTTTTTTTCAACCAAAAGAAACGGAAACAAACACACATGTACATATTTAGATCCCCACCCCACATACTAAATTGTGACATGTCCTCATGACACACAAATAAAAAAGAAAGAGGTAAAGAAAACTCCCCTAATTTACCTAGTCGACGTTTGAATCGAAGTCGAGATCTATTTTCCACGCCCGACCCAATGCACACATCAATGCTGAGAGCTTCTTTTACGCCTTCTTTGGGTACACCCCACACTTACCCATTTTACTCTCTCCAAGTTTCTCCTTTAGGACCCCATTGATCCTTCCATCTTGAAGATCACCCTTTCCTCCCCTACTCTGAGCATGAGTGCCTTCCCTCTCCATGTTCACCACGATGAAGTCCACCGGAAACACAAATTTGTCCACCCGAACTAGCACATCTTTCACTATTCCTTCACGTATGATTATGCTCTGATCAGCCAGTTGCAAGGACACAAGTATCTACCTGAATTCTCTAATATCTCCCTTTAATTTCTTAAAAATAGACAAAGGCATAAGATTAATAGAATCACCTGAATCACACAAAGATTTTTCAAACTTAGTACTTCTCAAAGAGCAAGGTAAAGTAAAACTCCTCGGATCTCCATACTTTTGAGGGAGCTTAATTTGAAAAATGACACTACAATGCTCTGTGAGCTTGATAGTCGATGTCTCTTCCATTTTTTTCATTTTAGACAATATCTCCTTCAAAAATTTAGCATAAACTAGAATCTGTGAAATCACCTCTGCGAAAAGTATATTCATATGCACATGCTTGAGCACTTCTAGAAAGCGGCTGAATTATTTGTCCAACTTCTCTCTTCTTTGCTTCTGCGGGAAAGTTAGAGCATGCATATATTTACTTTCTTCAGTCTCCTCATTTATTACATTCTCATTTTTCTTCTTTTTTCAACTCTACTCTTCCTTTTTCATCAGACCAGCATCTACCATCCCTGCACCTTCGTGAATGTTGTTAGTTTTCTACTCCTCCACAATCTCCACATGTCTTTCAATCAACATATCCCTTTGTTTTGCCCTAGGATCCTCTAATACGTGCCTACTCCTTAAAGACACTGCATTTATTATCTCTTTTAGATTTCTTTCAGTTTCAGCAAAGAGAGTTCCTGGAACCTGTCAGACAATAGATTAGCTTGTTGCCCCACCTTTCTTTCCAAGTTTCGAATGGTCATGCCCTGTTTTCTGATAGTTGCACCATGGGTTTCAAGCCTCTCATATGTCTTAATATTAAAGGCCTTCATCAGATCTTCCATGCTAGACTGATTTGATTGTGGATGATGATATTGTTGCCTCTGCTGATTTTGAAATCCTGGAGGTCCCTGTACCTAGGGTCTAGAGTTATTTTGTTCCCTTGCGTTTGCACTACCACCTAGTGAACTCCATGAAAAATCCGGGTGCCTCTACCTCTTAGAGTTAAATTGTTGCCACTTTGGTAGTTGCCTCGGTCAAAGATCCCCACAACATTTACCATTTTATCTACAGTTGAGGCCTGACACTCATGCTTGGATGAACCATTCCACAAAAGTATAAATTGATGATAGTTGGCTATGGACCTTAGCTAAGGTCAACTTTTTTATCTCTTTGGCGTCTAGCTGGGCTTGTACTGATGTGTTAGAATCCACTTGATGAACTCCAGCCAATTTTCTTCTCTCATTACTCTCAGCAAGCCATTGGTTAGCATCTTTAGAAAGCTCATCAAGAATCGTAACAATCTCCTCACGAGTCTTTTTCATTAAAGGACCTCCAACTACAGCGCTCAGAGTTCGTTGTAAGGAAGGTGTCAGTTTCTAACACTTTCTCACTATCTCTTTGATTCTTTGCCAAGCCTCAAAAACTGTTTCAGTGTCCTTCTGGCAGAAATTGTGAATTTCCCTTCTGCATTTCACTATTTTTGCAGCTGAGAAGTATTTGTCAAGGAACTTTTTGGTCATATTTTCCCATGTCCTGATCGACCTAGAAGGTGTTCGCGATTTTCTCAAAATCCATTAAGTGAGTGTTGGGATCTTCATTCAAAATATGACTAGTCAAAGATAGTATAGTTAAATTTTCGTCTCCACAAGGATTAGATTTAAACAATGCTATAGTAATTTCTGATTTAACTGCTATTTAGGATGACCAAAACTTGACCGGATTGATTACAAACTACGATTAACTACTAAAATAAAGCAATCGACAATTGACTGCAAAGAACTAGAGATTAGCAGAATTGGTTTCTTATCAATGTGAGGAATAATGTGTTAATACCCAATTTTTCCCTCATATATTTTTCAAATAATACGCACACTTTCAAAATACTAGTTTTGCATTATTATTAATTTACAGGATTTACACAAGCATTTCTTATAATTTTTCATAATTTTAGAGTTTTTAAACTAATTTTTTCTTGCATTAATTTACATAATAATTCAGTAATTACTCTTTTAAATTATTTGTGTTGACTTAATCACCTAAAATTATTATTTGCATCCCTAATACATTTTTAAAATATTTTTACCCCATTTTTTATATAATTACAATTGTATTTTAGGCTATTTGCATAAATTTGCAATAATAGCCTATATTTTGCATTCTTATTGCAATTGACATTTTATTTAGATCAAAATAATATTTTACATTTTTTATAGTCTCCTATTATTATTTAAAGTATTAATTTGCATAAATAGAATTTTTATATATTTATTTAGTTATTTTATTAAATTATTTTCCTATTAATTTCTATTTTTAAAAGTTGGCCCAATTTCTTATCAATT
Organism: Nicotiana sylvestris; assembly: GCF_000393655.2. Lineage (NCBI taxonomy): Eukaryota > Viridiplantae > Streptophyta > Magnoliopsida > Solanales > Solanaceae > Nicotiana > Nicotiana sylvestris. The sequence continues at coordinate 150,041,603 of NC_091059.1, read as the reverse complement.
TTCGGACCAAACCAACCAAATACACTAACCCAATAACCCCATCCCAAAGCCAACGACCCGGTCATAACCCATTTAACTAACTCGACCCAACACCCCTTTAAAATCCTGGTTATTGATCTCTAAGATCAACGGCCCACATTTAATACCCCCTTTTAAATCACCCAACCCCAAACCTTAATCTCATTCCCTCTAAACCCGCCGCCCTAGAACTCTCCCCCTCTCTGAATAACCCTAATTGCCGCCTCTTTAAACCCCTATCCTAATCCCTCTTCTAATGGGATTTTCCTCTTATCTCACCATATTTGTGTGGTTTCGCTGCTGGTTGATTCTCCATGGTATCACCTAGTACTTGCCTAAACATGGCAAGTACTACCTCTCTGATTCTGTTCGAATGAGTCATATTTCTTGAATATGGATCGTATTTCGTCTACACGTTCGATTCTACACTGTGTGAGTCCGATTTTGTTTGGATTCTGCTGATTTACACTTTCCCTAAAAGAACTAGGGTTTACAGATTTTCTCTCTTAAATTGATTTCAAATCGATTTGCATGTTTCTTTTCCTTGTTTGTTGTTTAAATTATTCTGTTTCCTTATATGTTTGCTCGATTTTTGACTATTATATAAACCCCCTCATTTTCCCTTTTGGGACAGACTTGAAAATCGATTTTTACTAAAATTTGTGGGTTTTGCTACTCTCTTGCTTGGTATTCTCTACTGGCCGGCTGAAAGCCAAGGCCATTAGCATCTTGTTACTTAACCCGTTCTTGGTGCGAGCACTACCCGGAGTTCATCGAAGCTCTTGGGAACTTTGATGCATTAGGGATTCTGGGTTATCTGTGGAAACCTATTCTTTACTGGTCTTCACTTAACTAGTGAGTCACCATACTTTGCAATTTCATTCATAGGCATCTATGGTTTGTATACATTTGCACTCCTGAAATTGATCAGTTCAATATGTTTTCTGGATTGCTTTTATGTGTAATTCCGCTTGATTTCCTCAACTCTTTAGGTCTCTTTAACCTTTAGGTTCAAGCATGCCTAGATCTGGTTCTATTAAGTTCTGACTAGTCAATGTGTTAGAAATTATTATTGTTTGGGACTCTTATACTTGTTATCATATTCTGGTGTTTAATTTAATCTTTTGTTATCAATCATGTTACTTGAATATGCCTCACTTGCATAATTTACGTCCTTTAATTGACTAGTTGATTGAGTTCAAAATCATGAATATGTACACCCACTGTATGGCACAAGCATGTTTCCCATCATATTCTGAATTTCTGTGGTAGTTTGCTTATCTAACATGTTTGACTCTCCTCTCTATCAAATGCCTTTAGAATATTTAACCCCTCCCTAATTCACCAGTAGTTAAAATCTATTTTTCTCATGTCTAAATGTTGTCTTATTGCCAAATTAGCTTGACTATTCCATAACATCAAGACTTACACTTAGCATGACCTGGACCTTCTTTAGGTAATTAGTCTACTGTGTCAATGCTAGAATACCTACACGCATTGTTTAACATGAGTTTACTTCTCACTCTGTTCTGAATTTTTGTGATGCTTATCTTGCATACATAATGTGTTTTAATGTTAAAGGACCTTTTTCCCTCAAATGTGATCCTGCTTCCCTGCTAATATGCCCCCAAGTGTGTCTTAATCCTCTATTCCTTCAGTGATTACATGGTTTGTCATAATGTGTGTTCCTATCATGTTTTAATGTAGTCTTGTCTTATGATGAGAGTTAAAATATTGTCTTACGATATTAAGATGTATATTTAGCATAAATTGGACTTCTTAGGTCTCAACCTGTTAATGTTAACTTCTGTCAAACCTATTCCTCCTCTAACTCTCTCTCAATATGTATTTGTTATGTGCTATTTTGCTAAATGTTGAAGTTCTCCTGACCAAGTCCTAGGACCTGCTTGACTGGCTATTCTGTATGCTCAACTTGGCTATGTCTACTTTAGGATATGAATGTATCTCCTAACTTCTGTCCACTCTCCTTACTTGCAACTTATGCTATTCTGAACTCGTCATTCTTAGCGGGCCGAAAGCCAAGGCTACCTAGGTTCTATTGTTGGCATCCCTAGTGTGAGCACTGCTCGGGGTCCAATTGAGACCTTGGAGAACTCTGACACACTAGGTCTTGGTCCTTAGTCACTCCCTCAATCTCAAAACTTTTCCTATCCACTCTACTCCCCATGTTATGTGCTTTGTACATGGATTGGTTGATTTAAATGGTGCAACACTTGGTGCTATGGTTGAGTAAATTAGTTCTGAACTCTTCTATGGATCCTTGAGTTGTGTATTGAATGTGGCTATTTGTTGAAGCCTTGGGTATGTTGCGTAAGAGTTACTGAAGGCCCGGGCAATGTTGGGTATTTTTATTCAAGCCTGTTGTAGGCCTATTATCACTAGTATGTAACATTTGTACTTTTTACTCATTATTGGGCATGTAATAACCTTTTGTATAAATAATTTGGGTATTAGTAAAAAGGGAATGGGTAGAATTTGATATCTACATGCACAATGGGCAAATAACGTGCCTATAGGACTTGACAATGTGTTTGCTATATATATTGTTCGATTACATTAGCACTGTAGAGATCATGATATTAGGAGAAGCACACACACTACTTGTTTACCATTAATCATGAGTTCAGAAGCTATGTCTACTGCTACGTTTTTATAGACAGCATGCCTATAGGAAGTGAGCATTCTGCATGACTACTTTCAAATGCATTGGACACCTGCCTATAGGAACAAATGACAACGAACTTTCTTTCAATTCACTTTAGTTATTCACTAGAAATCATGCCTATAGGATTTTGATCACTTCATTCGCTATTATATTGCATTGATCACTAGAAATCTTGTTTATAGGACTAAGCATAAATAAAGCGAGTTCTTATCATCAATTGTTAGAGATCCTGCCTATAGGAAATAATTGCTTGTTAATTGGTTAACATTATACTACTCAAACACTATTTCTGAGCGTCACTGTTAGGAAAATCTAGATAATTCTAGGACTCTTCCCGGCAGATTCTGTTATATATAATTGCGTAGATCACCTGGGTATCACATATGGGATTGGTAACTTAAAACTGTTAATAATTAGCTGGTAATCCTGCATCATTCCGCCTATAAGCAATATCCTGCATCTGAAATTCACGTGTATACTTTGATCGTCTAGAAAGAATGTCCATAGGTTTAAGATTTTGGATTCTGCCAATTCCTAATTGATATATGTGTTTGTGTGCACTTGTTGCTTAGGTGTGGAGGTCAATGTGAACCTTTAATTGCATCTATCTGAAGTCTTTGGATGTTTTGATTGTCGTCTAGCTTTTACATTTTTGAGCAACCTAGATAAGGTCTAGAACCATCCAAATAGAGGTCCAAAACCTCCTGGACCATAGGTATGGGACGAGTAATGCACGCATAGGGCACGACTTAGAATTGAATTAAAGCGCTTTTAGGTAAATAACTTTAACATAGTAATCGGGTAGCAGTAGATGATAGTCTGTGCTCACTGAACAATATGAGTTACACCCCATTTTGAGTGAGTTACGGAATATTATTTATGTTGCACGGAGTGATCCTTTAGGCTAAAAAACTTAGGACCCCCCATTTTCTTTCCTTTCTACTAGAATCAAAAATAGTTGTACCCATCTGTTCAAAATCTTTTTTTAATAAAATTCTCAAATTTTGTGCCTCTCTTCGTTTATTTGATCACATAGACTAATTCATATAATATAAGTTCAGCCAGAATGCACAGTTGTGGACCTCGAGGAGTGTCTAACACCTTCTCCTTGAGGTAACTTGAGCCCTTACCCGATCTTTGGTGATGTAAACTAGTTGAACCAGAGTCATTTGCAAACATGTGACCTAACGCATCTTAAAAATCATTAGGGGGAGACTCTTCACTTTTAATACCTTGCTTAAAAGAGTTGTCATGTGTCAAAACCTGATTTCGCGAGAAAAAGGGGCGCGACATAAGGGTCATGACAGGATATGTGCAAGATAGTTGTTTGGTATTTAACTCTAGTTTAATTCACTCTAATGTTCTGTAGTCTCACAAATTCACTTGATGATTAGTTCAAACATGTAGTCAAGACTCCTCTCTCGATTAAATCTTAACTCTACGAGGTGAACTAATATAAGCACTATAAAATATCAAGCATGTGTTAATGGATTAGTCTTCAGGAAAACGTCTCTCGGGTATTCTCCTAACTTGATTTAAGCAACAATTCAACAAGATCTTTCGATTAATTAAGAGAATCACTGAGTTAAACCAAACAAAATAATGCAAAGATAATCACTAAAATATTCCTCTTTCTATTTAAATAAACCGGTGAATAAAGTTGCAACAATTCAAAGCTCCAAAAATGAATTCAAGCAAAGAACTAGAGTTAAAATCCACAAATATTTATACAAACACCATATCTGTCAAACCCTTAGGGAAACTACTCCATAATCATAGAGGAAGTCATCACAAATATGATTAAAGAGTAAGAAAATATCAATCTACATTACAATCCAAACTCCCATATTGAATTGATGGAAAGATGATGAAATCATGTGTCTTGTAGCCTCCAATGCTATACCAAAGCTCCCAAGGTCAAAAGTCCATTCAAAAACGTCTTTTTGGTGTACTTATACTATGTAGGGTGGGCCCAGGCGAAGCTACCCTTTCCAAGTCAAAACAGGAAAATACTCTGAGAAAATTGTACAGGCGCGCCATGCCATGCGCCGCCCCATGCGGGGCGCTAGTGGGAAAGTTCAGAGAGATGATTCTGACAGAGTAGAGTTTTACATCTAGACTTGACTCTCGACCCCGAACGCGATCTCAGCTTAATTCCTTGGGCGTTTACTCAGACTTTGAAGCTTCAAATTGTTCGTTTTAGCTCCCAATTATCTTTTTAAAATCGCAATCATTTCTTGCAAGGCATAAAATACGTAATAAGTGCGAATAACAATTATTTAAGATCAACCACAAGTAAAATGCAGTGATTTGAGTGCAAACTACAAACTATGATTAAAATACGGGTTTCAGCCTACCATCAACATCTTAACTAAAAGATATGTTCAATTAGCTCGAACAAAACCCTTCGGCCCTTGGCCGCATCTTAACTAAAAGGTACGTTTGACCAGCTTGAACAAAACCCTTCGGCCCTTGGCCACACCTTAACTAAAAGGTACGTTTGACTAACTCAATCAAAACCCTTCGGCCCTTGGACGCATCTTAGCTAAGAGGTATGTTCGACTAGCTTGAACAAAACCCTCCAGCCCTCGGCCACGCTTTAACTAAAAAGATGTACATTCGACCAGTTTGAATAAAACTCCTCAGCCCATGGCCACTCAGCCCGCTTGAGTAAAATCCCCTAGCCCCAAGACCATCGCAAACCAGAGGGCAACAAAAAAAGGAAGAAGTACAGAAGCAAAATACACAACCACAGAAACAAAATATGCAAAGATTTGAAAGGTACGTATAAAGCAAAAGACAACTTTGGTATTCAGATAATGATCCTTTACAAAGGCGCATGAAGACTCCAACAAAAAAAAAGAGAAAACTACAGAAAAGTTAAAACAAAAACAAGGGCAAAAAATCTAGTGACTACACCAATTTGGTCTCCATCACCTTCATCATCCTCGTCTTGGTCATAAGCAGAGTCACACTAAGCACTATCTTCGAACTGGGGGAAGCCTCTTTCATTATCATCCTCTGCATTAGGCTGAGGCATGTCAAAGTCATAACCAGAGACCAACCGAGCTTCACGAGCTTTAACTCGAGCCTCCTCCAAAACTGCCTCGAAGACGAAGCCCGTCTAACCCAACTCTAGGATCACCTCTACTCGAGCTTCGGCAAGGATCCACTCCTCGTACTACTCATGCCGGATGGCCGGAAACTCAGAGGCATTAGAAATGGAGGGTTGTATGAGCAGTTTGGCATTCTCACCCTCCACAGAAGAAATTCGCTAAAGTATCTCTCTCTCTCTCTCTCTCTCTCTCTCTCTCTCTCTCTCTCTCTCTCTAGCTCACCAATTGTCTCCTAGAGCCTAGCCTCCTTAGCTTCAGCCGTCGATCGAACATTGTCCTAATCAGCACGATGACTTTTAATCGCTAACTCAACAAGAGCATCCCTTTTCTAAGCTTGTTTTTGGGAGGATTCCGCCTCCTCAATCAGTTGTTGCTTTCTAGCTAATTCTCCTCTAAGCCTATCCACTTCGAACTGACACTCAGTTAACTGATCTTGCAGTTGGTTGATCCGACTTTGGAGGTCGTGACATTGGGCTTCTATGCCCTTACTTAGCTCGAGTTCCTCATCTTTTTTCTTAAACACCCCTACAAGAGCACGGAGTCACTCCAGGAATGCGAGAAACTCTTCGTCTTTCTTCCTCAGTTCCTCCTTATACAACCCTCAGAATGCCTCATACTTTGTCCTTATTTTGTGGTAGATCTCCTTCAGCCTCTTCTCTCTCTGCACACTCTCAATCACCAGGATGACTGTTTGCATGTAAAAGGAAAAAGATTAAGCAAGGTAAGACTTGAAAGTGAGCTGAAACAAGAAAAAAAAAAGAAACAAGAAAATTGAAGAAAACAAGTTACCCTAAGAGCAAGACCGGCGATGCTCTTGGAAAGAGTACTGTCACTCAGCTCCCCGAGAGTCCGGTGAGGCATTAGAACAGAAGGGGCCAAATGCCTGAACCTCATCCTCTGTGTTCTTGAGAAAGTCATTATTCATTGTGATCGTGATTGTCCTCGATCCCACCTTCATTCTAACTTCAATTTGAGTTGTCACACTATCAATAATCTCGTGATCTTCAGGGTCGAGGTCGAAGTCGGATTCATCGCCAATAATTTCATCCCGCTCATTGTCCTACTCGACGGGCATCTTGTCTTTCCCCTTGTCAGTAGGGGAAGTTTCCTGAACTGGTTCAGAAAACGAAACCTCCCCACACTCAGGACGGAGACCATTATCAGAGGTATTCATAACGGCCTCATCCTTTCTAGGTCGCAAGGAAGCAAAAACATTGACTTTCTCTAACCTAGGCACCTCTGGGTCTGCCTCAACACCTCCCTCGATAAATGTCATCGTGGTATCTTACAAAACGACATCGTCCTCAAATAAGTCAATCGTCGCTAGCACATAAGCTCCCCCATCTGTGGCCTTCATCTTTTGGGGCCTCAGGTCCGTTCTAGGCGGGGAAGTCTCCTTGTCCTCAACATAGGAGGGAGAAAAGGGAAGAGTGGGCATAGCAGTCAAAACAGAGGTAGGAGTAGAGGAAACAACACCTATCCTTTTCCTGAAAGAAGGTGTCAGCACCATGATCCTTTTAGCAACCTCCTTAGTAAGGCCTAGAAAGAAGTATAAATATGAGCATAGCAAGATTAACGAGTATAGACACAACACCGTCTAAAAAAGACGTACCGATATTATCTTTCAGAATGAGAGCCAATTTGTACTTCTGCTAGAAGCTCGACCAATCTCGGATTCCTACAGTGCAGGAAAAGATCTTCCTGACCGAATCAGCAAGGTGCGCCACTAATTGAAGACTCTGAGCAGTAGCTACAAAACAAGAAAAGTTAACTCACGAACTCAAAACGTACAATTGCATGAGAGAACAAAGATAAATGAAAATACTTACAAGCACGATTCCAAGTCTAAGGGAAGCCCGTGACATCGGCCATGACGGACTCGGTCTTGACAAAAAAGATGTCGAGACAGAATTGTCGACTACGCTTGACATCCATCTTAACAACCAGGGATTTGCTTCCATTATGTTGAATGTTCAATGTGCGCCAAGAGAAGTTGGGAATGAATAGGTGCACCAAATACTGCAGAGTGATCTCAACGTCAACCAGCTCGACAAACTTAGACAGCATCTTGATTACCTTGTAGACTAAGGGCGCGATCTTAGCCGAACAGACCCGGTAATAGCGGTAAAATTCCTCTACCAAAAGGGGGAAGATAAAATGAATAGCCAATGGTGAAGGGGTAGGCAAAAAGAATGAAGTATCCGATGGTGAGTGTACACTTCATCATCACCAGCGGGTACGAGCTCCACTTGGTTAGGAAAGCCATACTTAGCCTTGAACTTCTCCAAAAGCTTGGTCATTAGAGATGATTGGAAAACCTCAACCACCACCTCCGACTGCCATTGCAAGTCTGATTTCGCGTGGGGTTGTGAGGAATAATTTATTCTACCAAGTAAAGAGCATGTGATTCAACGGCAGTGGTGGCGTCTCCTCCGAGAATGGAGGCTGAACAGCCAGTGGGGTAGCCAGAACCTCCTCATTCGTACTAGAAACATCTCCACCACGAACATCAGAAGGCGAGTTAGACATGATTGTGAAGTTTGGAGAACTCAAATAGGGAAAGAGTTGAGAGAATGGAAGACAACTTTAGGAATAATGAGCAGAGAAGGTGTTACATCTCGCGTTTTCGTACGTTAAAAGTTTTGTCTTTGGTTAATTGACGTAGACTCGTGGATGAGATCATCTTGACGTTAACGTATTTACGCTATTTATAACAAGTGATAAATAAGTGTTATGAAGGATAAAGGGGTACACGGATTAAAGAAAATGAGTTTCGTTGAAAGTGACCTATTTGGAATAAAATATGGGTCGAGCAATAATACCCGATAATTATGAACTAGTACCATGCAAGGTACCATATGACCACGGTAGTATAATATATAAAGCATATATGAAGTATTTTAAAAAAAATAGAATTTTAAGTAATTTATGGTAATTTTTAAATTATACGGATAATTGATTAATTACCGGGTAACATAAAATTACCCAGTTAACTAATAAACGGATAAAAATAATTAATATCCCACCCCCACCCCACGTGGCAAGAAGCCACAAGATTAGAAATGACTAAATAGTCATGTTGGCCAGATGGCTAATTATCAATGTGACCAAGACATTACATTCAAGTCTTAGCAAATAAGACTTGTATCCTGTAAAACATTAATCATTATCCACAAGTAAGATACATGTCCAAGTCTTTAGAAAGGAAACAACAAGGAATTCTTTCTTAATTGGAAAGGTTAGAAGCTAAGAAGTCTTCATTCAAGCCAACAAATCTGTTCTTGGTTTTGAAACCAAGAACGTTGAGCAGAAAATATTTCGTCCAAAATTTCATTTTCAATCCAAGCCAAAAACGCTAGAAGCAGAACAAATTGGTCCAAGATTTCAAGGAATTCAAGTGTAATTTCATTCATATTTCGCAGAAGCAGATTCATTCAAATAATTCAAAAGGCGGGTATGTTAAGGCCCTCCCTTCTTTCTTTTGGCATGATCCAAATTATACTGAAGAAATAAGCAAACACACAGTTTTCATAAATTACACTATTCATAGAAATAGGAGGGGTGTTTATATTTTGATTCCCCATGAAAATATTATTATCTTCTGTTCATGGGTCTCAGAATAATACGCAGTTGGAAAAGTTTATCCGTAAAGAATATTGAGATTATTACGTATTTTTCATGCATTTCACCCATTTATATATGTGTATTGACCCATGACCAGATGGCATTATATACGCGTATATACGTAAATATATGTATATGGGATATGGGAAAAGGTTACGGCGTTATATACGTACCACCACCTGATCAGCTAGTATATATTGATGATGTGCCCATAGTGGCCGAGACGATATGATGGGATGCCCTCAGTGGCTTGATGATATTATGTACACCCATACCTATGCATGGCACGATATTTATACGCACGTGCATGACATTATAAACATTTCAGAATTTACAAAGTTATTCAGTTTTAAAGGTATTCACGTATTCCATGTTTCATCTATGTCTTTTATGTACTAATTTTCATGCCTTACATACTCAGTACATTTTTCGTATTGATGCTCTATTTCACAGGGCCTGTGTTCCATGCCCACAGGTGCAGGTAGGCAAGCTGACGGTCCCCCTTCTTAGGATCCCTGATCAGCGAGAGTTGGCGTGTTCCATTTGATCCGGAGCTGCTTTGATTTTGGTACGATACGTTTGTATATATATATATATATGGGTATAACGTGGCTCGGTCCCGTCTTTGTACAGTAATGTTTCTATTAGAGGTCTGTAGATATTATGTCTAATTGGGTTGTATGTGGCCTTATCGGCTTTCAGTTTTGGATGTATAGTTGTCTATAGCAGCCTTGCCGGCTCGCCCACTATATCCTGCATGTATACGTACATATGCCTTGATGGTAGGTTTCTTTCACGTGTGTTATTTTTGTAATGCAGCAGATGTTCAGGTTCATATCTTAGACGCATGCTTAGAGGTGTTTGACAGGTAGGACTCAGGCACCCGTCGCGGCCCATCGGTTTGGGTCGTGACAGAAGGAGAGTCTAAGAAGAAGATGAAGAAAACTTTGGCAATAGGAGGAAAGAAATAATTCGAGTTGCGGTGATCATCCCTACTTTTTAAGGAGGGACCTTGGGATTCGAAGTAACTGGTCATGATTATAGCCAATCCACGAGCTACACATTTCCTGATGTGATGCATCGGGAACTGACATCATCATGATGACTGATGTCACGTCCTATCCACGTCAGGTTCTCCCCAAAGGTCACCCGGGATATTCAAAACGACAATAGTTCAAAATATGCGGCCACACCAGTCATCTGCCTCTGAAGATGACCACGACCATTATTATCCACTTATCAAGCCCGTTCCTGAGGATGATCGCGATAAGTGGAGGGACTAACTGTATGGGCAAAAAGCTTTATTTTATGTGTTTGACTCAGTCAAGACGATAAATCCTTTGAAGGCTGTGATGTGTCACCCTGACCTCAAAAGTTCGTGGTCAGGTGAGGAAGATAAATCATTGTTAAGGTCGAGATGGTTTAACAGAAGACGAGGACGATCATCCATCATCGTAGTATCTTACACAATGACCTCGTCCTCAAATAAGTCAACCGTCACTGGCACACTAGCTCCCCTATATACGACCTTCCTCTTCCGAGGCCTCGTGTCCATTCCAAGAGGGGGAATCTTCTCATCATCAACATAGGAAGGAGCCAAGGGAGGAGCGGGCTTAGCATTCAAAACAAAGGTAGGAGTAGAGGAAACAACACCCCTCCTTCTCCAGAAAGAGGGTGTCGACACCAGGTCCCTTTTAGGAACCTCCTTGGTGGGGCCTAGAAAGAAGTATAAAGATTAGCACACTAGATTAACGAGTATAAACACAACACCGTCTAAAAATGACGTACTGATATTACGTTTCGGAGGGAGAGTGGGTTCCTTTTCCATAAGCTCGACCAATCTCGGATTCCTACAGTGTAAGGAATGACCTACTTGACCCAATCAGCAAGGTGCGCCACCAATTGAAGACTCTGAGAAGTAGCTGCAAAACAAGAAGAATTAACTCACGAAGTCAAAACGTACAATTGCATGAGAGAACAGATAAACGAAAATACTTACATGCACGATTCCAAGACTTAGGGAAGTCCGTGACATCGGCCATGACAAACTCGTTCTTTACAAAAAAAAAGAAGATAAGCCTAAATTGTCGACTACCATTGTCGTCCATCTTAACGACTAAGGATTTGCTTCCATGATGCCTAATGTTCAACATCGTGCACCGATAGAAGTTGGGCATGAACAGGTGCACCAAATACTGCAGAGTGATCTCAACATCATCCAGCTCGGCAAACTTGGATAGCATCTTGATTACCTTGTAGACCAAGGGCGTGGGCTGAGCCGATAGACCCGGTAATAACGGCAAAATTCCTCCACCAAAGGGGGAAGATGAAATGAATAGCCAATGGTGAAAGGGTAGGAAAAAAGAACATAGTACACGACGGTGAGTGTACACTTCATCATCACCGGTGGGTACGAGCTCCACTTGGTTAGGAAGGTCATACTTAGCCATGAACTCCCTTAAATGCTTGGCCGTTAGAGAGGATTAGAAAACCTCAGCCACCACCTCCGGCTACCTTTGCAAGTTTGATTTCACTTCCGAGTTGCGAGGAATAATTTCTTCTACTGAGGGAAGAGCCTCTGCTTATAGTGGTGGCATCTCCTCCGATAACGGAGGCCGAACAACCAGTGGGGTAGCCGGAATCTCCTCATTTGTACCAGAATCTTCTCCACCAAGAACATCAGAAGGCAAGTTAGACATGATTGTGAAGTTCGGGGAATTCAGAAAGGGAAAGAGTTGAGAAAATGGAGGAAAACTTTAGGAATAATGAGCAGAGAAAGAGAGTGTGAGAAAAAGATGAAGAAAATTTTGGCAATGGGAGTAAAGAAAGAATTCGAATTGCAGTGTCATCCCTACTTTTAAAGGAGGGACCTTGGGATTCGAAGCAACTTGTCATGATTACAGCCACAGGAAAAATGGCAGCCAATCCACGAACTACACGTGTGACGTGATGCATCGGGAACCGATGTCATCATGACGAATGACATAACATCCTATCCACGTCAGGTTCTCTCCAAAGGTCACCTAAAAATTCAAGACGACATAAGTTAGAAATATGCGGCCCCGTAATGCCAAGTCATCTGCCTCTAACGATGACCACGACCATTATTATCCATTTATCAAGCTCGTCCCTGAGGATGACCTCGACAAGCGGAGGGACTAACTATATGGGCGAAAAACTTCATTTTATGTATTTGACCCGTTCAACGGCGATAAAGCCTTTGAAGGTTGTGATGTGTCAACCTGAACCCAAAAGGTCGTGGTCAGGTGAGGAAGATAAATCGTTGTCGAGGTCGAGATGGTTTAACAGAAGACGAGGACGAGCATCCGCCTTCGGTACGAAGTGATGACCAGTTATAGGATTTCGATTCCCTAGAGAATATTCTTAACGGATATTCTTTTTTGTTGTACTATCTAGGGTTTTGTGACACATGTGCTCTTATAAATAGAAAGAGATGTAGACCAAATGGGGGATCATACCTTTTGTAAAGAATATCATCAACATTTTCGGTGCAAGATTCTCACTTTATTGAATAGAAACGAAGCTTGACTTTACACTTCTTTTCATTTACTCATCTCTCCCGATCCAATAACACTATGAATATATATTTGCTTGTCATCATCCATCATTGTTAGAGAGTATATTTGAAGACTTCATCTTTATCGGGTAATCTTTGTCTTATTTACTATCTAAAAGTCATTTATTATTATTTGTCGCTACCTTTTACATTTATTAGTCTTTATTGCTCCATCATTGCTCAAAGATAGTCTTATGTAATATTATATGCCTTGAAAGTGTTAGATCAGTCATTGAATATTGATATTGACTATAATTAATCATATTTTTCTATAAATCTAATTGCATAAAAATCAGATCTTTCTATTTTTGTATTGTATTATTATTTTAAATATTATGTTTGTTTTGATTGTTTTTTAAATTTAATTATATCGTATCGTTAAATTCGTCGTTACATAACGACTAAAGTACCACTTTATGGAACAATCGATTTGATGTGGTCGCATCGCTCCTTCTTGTTTTTCTCTTATCTTGCCCTTTCATATTATTAAATAATTATATTTTATCATTTACCCTACATTTTCTTTATAATAATTACATCTCGTACCTTATTTTTTCTCTATAATTTGGTCCGATCTTATACGCAGATCGAGAGTGAGACACTCTTTCGCTTAACAATAGCAACTAACATGCTCCAAAAAAGGGGTAAAAGGACACGCTTCCATCCTCAAACCAGGAAAAACATGACATGTTTCTATGCGTATTTCCTTTTATACCCATTATTATTAAATGAATAATAACTAGAACTAAACAACCTCCAGTTAAATCCAGAAGATATACATCATGTCATGTCGTTTAACAAATAATAATAGACCCAAAATATCAACGTGTTAGTTTTCGAAGTTCCTTGGCCTACCCACCGGCCATCTAAGTCCAAAGTTGCATACCAATTCAACGAATTGGTGAATAGTGGAAATTTTCTTTCCCTATGTCCACTTCCAGATCTTGCCAATTTTACTTGGGAAAGGATCTTCTATTTCTTTAATCCACCCCCTATATATACTCCTCCTCCTGCGTCCTCTTTTCTTCGCACACAAAGTTGAAAACACTCGTTACATAACCAAACCTACAAAACAATACTTTCAGTTTCGTCTTGTTAACTCCATTTGTTTTCCAAGTTAGAAGCAATTAAACACCAACGATGTTGATGTCTATATTCAGTTCCTTTGATGCTCTCTCTGCTGAAGTTTTTGGGCAAAAAGTGACCTCTTTTTGGGCAACTAGTACTGAAACAAAACAACAGCAAAAAGGGGTTGGCCCTCTTGTATCAGATCGCAAGACTGGTGGTGTTTCTCCGCCGTCTACTTCCTCAACCGGTGGTCTGAAGAAGGGCGGAGAGGCATCGCCGCTGCCGTCATCTTCGTGCCAACAGAAGCAGAAGAGGCAGAGGTTTGCACTGGAATTGGATGGTGTCCACTGTTTCGAGACTATCATTCCCTATTAATTTTTTTGAAAAAAAAACTAAAATTCTAAGATAGAAATTCGTTATTCTTGTCTAGTCATGCATGTACTCTGCTGCGGACCAGGATTCTGTATATGCTAATCACCAGCGATAAAATTCGGCATGTAACTCTTTGAAACTTAATGATTATGATGACTTATCATCAAGTATTAACAAAAAGAAGTTCTAAAGAAAAAGAACGCACTAAACGGGAAGATCGTTCAAACGTAAAATTATAAAAGTCTTACTAAAGGAATTAAGATTAAGAGTATGTATTACTAAAAGAATTAAAGAAAGTCTCAAACTCTTAGTTTCCATTGCCAATTCAAAGTGATTGTTAAAAAAGATTGTGGGAGAAGATTGTATTTTTCTATTTGTGGTAGGGGTGGGCATTCGATATTTAGGTTCGGTATTTAAGAATTTCGGTTCGGTATTTCGGTATTCGGTTTATCGATTGTGTATATCAAATACCATACTAAATTATTTCGGTACGGTTCGGTATTTCTTATTTTAGTTCGGTATAGTTTTGGTACGGTTTCGGTTTAACCAAGACCCATTCAGATTGTTTAATTAGGGTTTTTAAGAACCAATTGAGGCTGGTAAATTTACACTAGTAATAGTTCTGTCACTTTCTAGTTTCTAATGTAACTGCAGGTCTGCAGCTAAGCAAAAGCTAAAAAGGCTAAAGAAGCCATTAAAAATATCCTTTTCTAGCCATCTATAAATAAATAAAAACCATGGCCCATTACTACTCAAGTCCACAATTATTTAGATCTTTCCAAACTAGGCTATTTTAACAAGTGCACAATTCTGTGCAATATGCACAATTCAAATTTCAAAATTCAAAGGCTCAAAGACAAAGATGCAACAGATGCAGCACCTAAATAGCTAATCTACTGGTTGCAGTCTAACCAACAGATGCAGCAGCTTAACAATATCTTTCCAACAGATGCAGTAGCAGTCTAATGTAACTGCAACTAAGCCAAAGCTAAAAAGGCTAAAGAAGCCATTAACAATATCCTTTTCTAGCCATCTATAAATAAATAAAAATCATAGTCATTACTACTCAAGTCCACAATTATTTAAATCTTTCCAAACCATGCCATTTTAACAAGTGCATAATTCTGTGCAACAGTGCAGTATGCACAATTCAAATTTCAAAATTCAAATGCTCAAAGACAAAGATGCAACAGATGCAGCACCTAAATAGCTAATCTACTGGCTGCATTACCAATTAACATATGCAAAAGCAGTCTTAACCAACAGATACAGCAGCAGTCTAATCAACAGATGCAGCAGCTTAACAATATCTTTCCAACGGATGCAGCAGTAGTCTAACCAACAGATGCAGCAACAGTCTTAACCAACAGATGCAGCAGCTTAACAATATCTTTCCAACAGATGCAGCAGCAGTCTAACCAACAGATGCAGCAGCAGTCTTAACTAACAGATGCAGCAGCTTAACAATATCTTTTCAACAGATGCAGCAGCAGTCTAATGTAATTGCACCTAAGCAAAAGCTAAAAAGGCTAAAGAAGCCATTAACAATATCATTTTCTATCCATCTATAAATAAATAAAAACCATAGCCATTATTACTCAAGTCCACAATTATTTAAATCTTTCCAAACCAGGCCATTTTAACAAGTGCACAATTTTGTGCAACAGTGCAGTATGCACAATTCAAATTTCAAAATTCAAAGGCTCAAAGACAAAGATGCAACAGATGCAGCACCTAAATAGCTACTCTACTGGCTGCATTACCAATTAACAGATGCAAAAACAGTCTTAACCAACAGATACAACAGCAGTCTTAACCAACAGATGCAGCAGCTTAACAAAATTAACAATAAAAATAATAAATTATCAAGGTGCAACAGATGCAGCAATCTTACCGAAATTAACACTTAACAGATGCAGCAGCTGTAGCAGAATTAACTTAAATAGAGAGGGCATCCCTCAACAAAAACAGTCTTAAATCTTAATTCTTAAATACGGATTTCAGGAACACGCGCAAGACAACGCTTAATATGCTTCCTTAAACCAATTGTTCCATTCCTCTTTGGATTAACATTATAGACTTGACACAATGTTTGCACTCTACTTTGCGAACTTATCTTCTTTCACCTCAAAGTGTTCCCAAATATCGAAGCGTACTTTAGGAGCACGGGGCATGATTGCACTTGAACCTAAAAAAAATATAAATCATAAGTTAGAATGGAACAACAACTAATTTCCTAAGTTTCCACACTGAAATTCTTTAGTGCAACTTGAGGAGGATGTGTTTTGTCCTTGAACTGAATCAAAGCACCAAAAATGAAACAAAATGGAAATAAAAAACCAAGAAAATAAATCCATGATATACCCTTTTGGATTAAAAAAGAAAAAAGAAAAAACATCAATAGCAAGTCAGCAACAATAAGATTAACAAGACTAAACAAGAATGTTTTTAAGAAAAATAAAATTGGTAGAAACAAGAATCAGCCATAGTAATTGAGTGTATATGAGAAATCGCAAGTTCGCCAGTTCGCTAGAAAGTAGAAATCGCTAGAAAGTACAAACATACCTTTGAAAATTGAAACTATCGCAAGTTCGCAACAGCAGCGTCTTCGTTTGCCCAGAATTTGTGAGGACTGAGGACTGAGGATCGCCTAATCGGAGCTCGGAAAGACGGAAATCGCCTAATCGGACTGAGAAATTGAGGAATCGGACTGAGGAATTGAGGAATGGAGCATCTTCGTCTCTTCGACTCTTCGTTTGCTGCTTTGTCTAATAGCCTAATGCCCTAACCTAATGAATGATGAAAAAATTAACTTTAGACAGGGTGGGCTGGGGCTTTGGGCTTAGGCGTTGGGCTGGGGAGTTCACTGGGTCAATAAGAAAATTAGAAAAATGTCTTTAAAAAAATCGGTATTTCGGTATACCGAAATTCCAAATGTCTAATACCGAGGACCGTACCGAAATACTGAAATACTAAAATTGCAATACCGAATTAGACCGAAATACCGAAAAAACCGAAACCGAAATACCGAATTAATTCGGTTCGGTTCGGTTCGGAATTCGGTTTTTCGGATTTTATGCCCACCCCTAATTTGTGGAGCGGTAAGTTGCAATTTGAGGCTTTCAATTCTAAGGAAGGAATTTACAAAAAAGAATAAAATTAATTAAGTTAACTATATTTTGTATTAGTACTAAACTATAATTGAATATTAAGAAAAGAAGAAGATTAAAGTAAAAATAAAGTAATTTGTTATTAAATAAAAATTACATTGTATTCAAAGAACTAAAATAAAAAAAGGAGACAGACTGAGGAAAGCTTTGGATAGTTTCGAACCCGCGTCACCATAGCGTAGGAGAGAATTTAAGTGCCCAAAACAACCACTTCTTCTATCAATCACTTTGTGTTTGGGGCACCATTAAAATATTTAAGGGGTCCCGTGAATAAATACACACATATATAATATGTATATACAGAATTTTTGCCGAAGCTAACGGGGTCACGTGACCCCTCAACTACCAACCTAGGTCCGCCCCTGCTCTGCTGTGAATTCAGGAGGGTGTTATACAATTCATTTTTTCACTTTTTCCCCCTTCTTATTTGTGAGATGAGATTGAGGGAAGACTATATAGTATTCCGGTAATATTATGACTGGATTGTTCATGTGCCAGATTTCTTGCAACTTCATTATCTAGTAATTGTATGTAAGGTGAGAACACATATAAATACTAATCCGATCCCTTCTTTCCATTTTCTGTAGCACTCAAAAGAATTACATTTTTTTTATATTTAGAAATATTTTAATTTAAATTTTGTATTAAATCATTAACGAAATAGCCATATAAATATTTAGATCACAAATTTAAATATAAAAAAAAAACCTTTAAAAGCAAATTTTGGTACAAAACCTCGTTAAAGCTTACACGGTTGGAACTTTAGGCAAGCTAAATTAATTTGAGTTTGAGCAAATAAATCTAATAATGTGATGTGAGGTAATTGGTAATGGTAAATTCTTCTGATGTTTACAACAAATCAAGGAATTTAATTTAAGCAACTAAAATATAAAGTAACAATCCTATCATTCAATCATGATGAAAGACATGTTCGTAGTGATTAATGTTTATGAACGAAATATATTTGTATGATATGACGTAAATATCGAGTGTGAAAAGTTTTGCGATCAAGAATACAAAAAGAGGGACCTTTTGGTTAACTACCTTGTCAAATTAGAGAACCGAGAGTACGGTTATAGATTTCTGGTTTATAAATTGAAAAATTCCGACATTCAAAATAATACGGTTATAGAATTAGATAATGTTGAGTTCTTTAAAAATATATATCCATATAAAAAGGAATGTGAGTTGATTGGTGAAGGATCTAAACGACCTCGGGAAGAAACAAAAGAAAGTACATTTAATCAGGAGGATCCAAGACGTAGTAAACGTCAAAGAACGTCTACTTCATTTGGACCAAATTTTGTGACTTTCTTATTGGAAAATGAGCCTCGAGCATTTAAAGAAGCTATGTCTTCTTCGGAATCATTGTTATGAAAAGAGGCAGTCAATAGTGAAATAAAATCCATATTGAACAACTATACATGGGAATTGGTTGATCTTCCTCCTGGAAATAAGCCTCTGGGTTCTAAATGGATTGCTAAGAGAAAAATGAAAGATGATGGCACTATTGATAAATTTAAGACAAGACTTGTAGTCAAAGGGTATAGACAACGAGAAGGTTTTGACTACTTTGATACATATTCCCCAGTTACAAGAATTACGTCCATACGGATGTTAGTAGTATTAGCTGCAGTGTATGGTCTTGAAATTCATCAAATGGATGTTAAGACGACCTTCTTCAATGGAAATTTGGAGGAAGAAATCTACATTGAACAACCTGAAGGGTTTGTGATTCCAGGTAAAGAAAAGAAGGTATGTAGACTTGTTAAGTCCCTTTACGGACTAAAACAAGCACCCAAACAATGGCATGCGAAATTTGACCAAACAATGTTGTCAAATGATTTTAAGATAAATGAATGTGATAAATTTGTGTACATTAAAAATGTTCCAAATCACATAATCATTGTTTGCTTATATGTGGACGATATGCTGATAATGAGTAATGACATTGCCAACATAAATGTTACTAAGTGTATCTTAACTAGCAAGTTTGATATGAAGGACTTGGGAGTTGCTGATTTATTTCTGGAGATTAAGATCCATAAGACTTCTCAAGGTCTGGCATTGTCACAATCTCATTATATTAAGATAGTACTTGAAAAATTCAAGCACTTAGGGTTTAAAGTTGCAAAGACTTCAGTTGATGTGAATCTTGCATTAGCAAAGAACAAAGGCCAAAGCATATCACAATTGGATTATGCTCGTGTGTTCGGATGCTTAATATACATCATGAATTGTACATTACTAGATATAGCTTGTGCTATAAGTAAATTGAGTCGATATACGAGCAATCCAGGTCAATCTCATTGGATGTCAATGAAACGAGTTTTGGGGTATTTAGAATATACCCATGGCTTTGCTTTGCACTACAGTAAATATCATGCGATGATTGAGGGATACTGTGATGCAAATTGGATCACCGATTTAGCTGATTCGGAGTCCACAAGTGGATATGTATTCACTATTGGTGGAGGATCGGTATCTTGGAAGTCGTCCAAACAAACTTGTATTGCCTGCTCTACAATGGAGGTTGAGTTCATAGACTTAAATAAAGCCGGTGAAGAAGTTGAATGGCTCCGGAATTTCTTGGAAGACATTCCATTTTGGCCTAAATTGTTGGCATCAATATGCATATAATGTGATAGTAGATCACGCCAGTCGCTGCAAATATAATCCAGTCTAAAAGTCCGTAGTCGAATCCCACAGAGAACTAAGGCTTAGGTATATCTGTTTAATATCACTAAAAAGACAAGTTTGAATAATTTTTTAAATTATAAGGATTGAGATTTATATTTCTAACTAATTAACTAGCAAATACTAGAAAGCGGTAAAATTATCAACTAAAGAGACAAAGGGTTGGAGACTAAATTAAGGAGGTCTAGAGTTATGATTTTCCCAAGTGTCGAAATCCTTCTAGCTATGTTCCCTATAATTTCTCCGATGTATTCCCTACTGATCGTGAGCACTTTAGGTGTCGTAATTCTCTCTCGAGCAACTACAACAATTTACTAGATATATTCTCTCGAACTACACTAGTTGGCTTTATCTAACCGCTCATTATGACCACGTCAAGGCTTTGTTATTTCTAAACCTACCTTTAAACCCGTTGTATTGATTTCTCACATACGTTAGGAGTGGCGTTGTTCAATAACCACCTAAATATGCATCCTTTCTCAAGCAACACATAATAAATAGGCACAGTCAATTGATGGTCATTCAATCAACATCAACAAACACGTAGTTGAACAAGTAGATAAATCCAAAGGTTAAATTATATTAAAACATAATAAGAATTCATCCTCCAAAAGGTTCTATCAAAACCCTAGATAACAAATTAGTTATTCATAACAGTATGTAAAACTACAATACTAAAAGTCATAACCAATAATGAAAATAGGAAGAAGAAAGTGAATAACTCGTAGAAGAATTCTCCGTTTTGCTCCTAGTGTGTTCTTGCCTCCTTAGGTCGAATCTCCAGTCTCATTGGCTTCCTTAGGTCTAAATTATATCAAAAGTATGTCCAACTTCTTAAAATACAATTTTTCCATGTATATATACCAAGTAGGGTCGGGCCCAAACAATTATACCTCCTCCTACGCGAAAAAGGACAATTTTTCAGGTCTAGACGCTCGCGGTCGCGGTCCGAGCGCGTTATTTTCCCAGTGTACTGCCTCAGTCCGCGTCCAGGTACGCGGTTCCGGTTTCTACCATATTTTTCGCCTTGTTCAGTTTGGAATTTGGAAAAATGTAAAACATAAAGTTGTAGCTCTTTGAGTTAGCTTTCCAACCATATATTGTATAGCCCAAATGGAGTTTCGGATCAAAGGGTTATGTCTATTTTATTAGACAGTACACAATATGCCTACTCGAGTCTTCGTTTGTTCTTAACTATCAAATTTGACCCCCGAACACGATCCCGGCTTAATTCTTTGGGCTTTTACTCATACTTCAAAGCTCCAAATCACTAGAATTCATTCCATAGCATCTATATATCTCGGAATCACTCCTACAAGGCATAAAACACACCATTAGTGCAAAACACTAGCGATTAAAGATCAAACTCAATTAAAGTACAGTAAATTAGAGTGTAATAAGCGACTAAAATACGCAATTATAGCCTATCATCAATTGTCAAGAGGCAATTGGAAGGGCTGGGAGCGTTATGTATAACGGTAAATCTCGTCATATACGACAAAAATATAAAACCGTTAGGCAATTACTCTCCAGAGGAATTATCACGATTGACTATGTAAAGTCAAGTGATTATGTGTCGGATCCACTTACAAAAGGCCTAACTAGATAGGTAGTTGAGAAATCATCAAGGAAAATGGGACTATGACCGAGAACTAGTCATAGTGGTGGTAACTCTACCTAGAAGACTAGAGATCCTAAGATCTAGGTTCAAGGAGATCAAACAAAGTTATTAATGACGGTTCAACATTGTCGACTAAATCTTTGGTCCATTCTCGTGATGAGACAGTGTTCAGTACCAAGGATAGCGCATTAAGGCTTTTTAATGATTTTTAAATTTGATACGGGTATATCAAATAGTGTATCTACGGGATGACACGTTTAGGAATCACCTATGCAAGTGTGAAGTGTTAGCCGCTTCAAGAAGAACTTTGTAAGGCCATTTCTCTACACACTTATGAAATCAGGCGGTGTTCATGGCTGAAACGAACATAACAATGAGAACCAAAGACGGTTAAGGGTTAGTTGTGTGACTTATGGTTGTCTAGGTATACACCAAAATTCGATGGTTCAAAGATATCAAATCTACCGATTAACCGAGTATATCCGACATAAGTTCACTATGGAAAGTTCAAAGGGAAACCTACTTATCTAGATGCAACTAGTCCTTGCTTGCGAATCACATAGTTTTTCATGCATATTTCCATGATATAGCTATTCCCCATTCATGTGGGGATTGTTGGGGTTTTAAGTATATTAAATGCTTAAAAGAGGGTGAATGTGAAATGGAGGAAAATAAAAATTTTGAGTGAAATTTTAAGTTTTCCCCCTTGATGAAGGAACATTGTCCCATATTGGAAGAGAAAAAGGTTTTTTATGGGTATATAAGCAATTTCTCTTCTTCTAGCTCTTAAAGAGTTGAGAAGAAGGCAAGCCTCGCGTCGTCGTCGTCGTTGTTTGCTCGGCTTCGGATTCGGATTCGTCGCTCGCTCCGCTCGGCTTCGGTTTCGAATTTGGATTCAGTCAATTGATTGATTAATTTTTTGGACCAAATTTATTTGTTAATAGTAAAATATTAACAGAAATATTATTAAATATTCGTTTTAATAACAGAATATTAATATTAAAATAAATAGTAATATTAAATCCAATCAGTTTTTCATTTTTCAGTTGTGTAACTAAAAATTAAACTACCCTCTTCAATTTTTCCTCTTTATTTTTCCCTCTTTATTACTGAGTAAATAGCCATTTATGTTAAGGCATTTATGCTATGGCCGTTTTCAGGGGCGTACGTAAAACTTTTTGTAAGCGGTGTCGAAATTTAAAGTGGTGAACAAATTACTACAATAAATATGGGAGATAAGAAATAGAGAAGAGCAACACCGCCAAACCCTATCACTTAGAAATTACAAGTTATAGAGGATGAGATTTTTTTCGTAGTTACTGTTTAAAATTCGTTTATCTTATTGTAAAATAATTACCTTTTAGAAGTTAAATAGTATTTCATTATCACTTATGGTGCCACGGAAGAGGACATAGTTCTACTTTTTAAACAAAAGAGGCTTAAAAGAAAAAAATGCAAAAGAAACGCATACGAAGTATTCGAACCGCAGACCTCGAAGTTGCAAGTGAGGAGCTTGACCATCAGACCAGACACTGTATTTTGTTCAGCTGTGCCATATGATTGATATGTATACCTTTTGCACAATGTTTATATGTGTAATAATTAAAATTTTCCTTGGACTAGGGTGCATCCGCCCCTGGCAGTTTTGTATAAACAATCATTCTGAAGAGTTGCACCTCTTAAGATTTCAGCCCAACTTTGGCTATAAATACAAGTCTATTCTCTTAGAATTTTCATACGATTTTCTGAGTTTCTCCTCCTTCTTCTGCATACTTTTAACATCAAACAAAGCAACAGTAAGTGTGATTTGCTACCGAACTTTGTGTTCGCTAAAACACTGGGGTTTGAAGTACCACTACACCAATGTGTAATTTGTTCTATCCTGAGAGGAAATAATTCATAACCTTGGATACTAGGAGGGGATTAAATTCCTTAAGAAAACACTGTGAATTCAATGGGCTCGAATTGATTTTTATCTCTTTATATTTTCTGTTTATATGTTATTCTGTTTTTTCCGCAATTAGTTTACAAATACAGCATTGTAACATAAAGCACTGCAGCTTGTAGTTTCAGGTTTTTAGCTTAACATATATAACTACTTTGTTAAAATGCTGGAAATTAAGTGGATATTTGAATTCTCATTGTTGAGGAAAGATCCTTACTTGCACCATTACGTGTATTTGCTAAGTGCTAACAGACAGGCCAAGTCGAAGTAATTCTAACCTCCTATGCCGAAGTCAATATTAATTGCTTTTTGATCTTTGAAGTTTTGTTGACTACGAGACCCCATATACAATTTGAATAATAGTCAACTTTTCAACTCATTGATCAGGTCAGCAATACTTTGATTTCGTTACAAAAGAAAGCCCCACCACCCCACTAACATGGAGTTGGTCCTAACCTATCCATAGAAGCTGACATGCTCCAAAACGGGGTATAAATTATAATAGTAGTAGTAGAAAGACAAGCATAACCATATGCTCAAACCATAGGAAACAAGACGTGTTTCAGCATTATATAGTATTTCCTTAATAAATTAACCTTTAGTTAATATTAAAATCTTTTTTGGTCCAAAATAGAAAATAAAATGTACTCCCCCGGTTCTATTTTATATAAAAACAATATTACCTTAGTTCGTTTAAAAACAATGAAGTGTCTTTATATTTGAAAAATAAATTAACTTAAACTTCTTATTGTATTCTTAATTTTTTTTATTAGCTATACATATATTATGATATATTTAAAGATCATAACTTTAAAAAATATATTTTTTTATTAAATTATTTCATTAATTAAAACGGAAGAAATATTAGTTAGGAATTAGGGGAACTTCCTAGTTAAATCCTCAAGAAAATTATAAATATCATGTTTGCAATGATAGACTCCAACAACACGTGTTGATAGGAGAGTGGTAGTTTCCAAGTTCGATCCACCAGCCTTCGAAGTCCAAAGACTTGCGAACCAATTCAACGAATTATACATTAGGGAACGATAATGGAAACTTCTTTTCTCCTCAATCCACTTGATTCCATATGTTTCCAATTTTACTTGGGAGAAAGATTCCAAATTTTAACCTCCTCCCCCCTTATAAATACACCTCCTTCTCCAGCTTCTTTTCTTCGTAAACAAGTTTTAGCATCCCTTACACTTCTTACCATAAACCAATCAATTACTTATTTCTTGCGTTACCTACTTTAATTTCTTGTGTTATTTGTTTTCTCCGAATTAGAAAAAAAAAAAATACAGCAACTATAATGATGTCAATATTCAGTTCTTTTGACGTTCTCTCTGCTGAGATATTTGGCCTTAAGGTGAACCGCTCTTGGGCACCGGCCAGTACTGAGAAGAAACAACAAGAACAAGGGGTTTCGCCTCTTGTATCCGATCGCAAGAACGAGGCTTCTCCGCCGTCAACTTCTTCAACCGGTGGACTGAAGAAGGTCGGAGAGGCGGCGGCGGCGTCATCTTCGCGACCACAGCAACAAAAGAGGCCGAGGTTTGCACTGGAATTGGACGGCGTCTACTGTTTCGAGACAATCCTTCCCTATTGATTTTCTTACAATAATTCCAAAATTGAAATTTTTTTTTTATTTTTTTTTTGTTAAAATTGATATTGAAATTCTTTGTTCTTGTCTGGTTGTAATCAACCATGGGCATGTAACCGTAAATTCCGTTGATACAATTTATTATCTGATATTCTATTATTTTGATTCACTTTTTTGAGTACTTTATTTCATATATAATTTTTTTTTTACCTTTGTTTATCTCTTTTCCCGATCAAATACGGTTAAAGAATCGCTTCAACCACTAATGTATTCAGAACTAGTATTGAAATATAAAAAGTAAGGAAGACTGTTAGAAAAGTGGGAAAAAAATTTAGTGCAACTCAAACTAATTAACCACGGAAGCTAATTTTGACATAAATGGAGTCCGGGGTAATGATTTGGTAAAAGTTGGCATTTCTTCTAAGGTCATAGATTATACGGGAAGAATATGCTAAAGTGGATGTTATGTTATGTGCCAAATTATTTGTCTTCGTAAGGAATTCTTCACTAAAAACTGAATAATTCAAGAAAATATGTTTTTTCCTATTCGAAACAATAATACCATTGTATAATAGTAAGTTCATGGATGTTGTTGCAAATGTCGCCTCCTCAATATTTGCAGAGTTTTCCGGAGTTACACTTTAGTCCTAAAGATTATAGTCGCTTTTACTTTTACTCATGAAGTTAGCTTTTTATATATTTTTCCCTTTCTTTAAATACTGATGTAAGGCACCCTCACGAGGATGTTGAATGAAAAATCAAATTTTATCTTCTTGTTTTTCTCTGTTTTCTTTTCCTTGCTTTCTTGATTCATTTTCATGGCTTTTTCCATTCGGGAATCGCTACAGATGTATTGACAGTTATCTTTATTAAATTAAAGATATTTTTATAAAAGGTTTGTTCAATTACAAGAGAACAAAGAAGCAATCTAATGCATCGTCCTCTCATGTCAATAATTACACCTCTTAATTTTTTTTAATATCATTAATAATAGAAGTATTTGTCTCAAGTATCTTTTATTTAACTAATACTTCACTAATTGAAACAGTACTAGCTAAAAAAAACTAGTAACAAAATTTTTTTTTGTTTTCCTGAAGTATCAAATATTTGGAATAAATTAATGTGATGACTCGATAGATTATCTTTAATTTTGACCTTCATTTCTGTATTCCCAGACCTTAAATAGTTCCATTTAGCATTTCTCAATTTTCGTGCACAATTCGTGTCTTAATTCGGGAGGTTTTTAGGTGAAAAATTGATAAGAATGTGAAATCATGGTTTAAAACTTTGAGTTGACTTCGGTCAATATTTTGAGCAAACGGACTCGGATCGGTATTCTGACGGTCTCAGTGGGTCCGTATCGTGATTTGGGACTTGGGAGTATGCCCAAAATTTATTTGGAGGTCCCTAGCTAATTATCGTCATTTGTTGAAAACCAAAAATTTAAAGGTCTAAAGATTCAAAAGTTTGACCACAAATTGATTTTGTTGATATCGGGCTCGGATTGCAATTCTGAGAGTTGGAATAGCTCCATTATGTCATTTGGGACTTACATGCAAAATTTGAGGTTATTCCGGATTGATTTGATATGTTTCGACGCAATTTATAGAATTGAAAATTTCATAAATTCATTAAGTTCGAATCGAGCTGCGATTTGTAGTTTCGACGTTATTTGGTGTGATTTGAGACCTAGAGTAAGTTTGTGTTACGTAATGAGACTTATTAGTATATTCAGACGAGGTTTCGAGTGGCTTGAGTGAGTTTTGGATCATTTTTGGTCAAGAAGGCAGGTCTGGTTCTGGTGCGTCGCACCTGCGAAATTTTGAGCACAGATGCGTGGCCGCTCTTGCGGAATTTTTGGTCACTTCTGCGACGTTGTCACATGCTTGTTCCTTCGCTCCTGCAGAAATTTTTTGCGCAAGTGTGCAATCGCTTCTGCGAAGGGCGAGCCTGCTTTTGCGAGGCAGACCGCCTCTGCGTCACTTGGGCGCGTTTGCGATGTCGCAGGTGCGACATTTTCTTGCACAGGTGGGGATCTCTGCCTTGCAGGCTGGCTTCGCAAATGCGAGCCTTTTCTCGCAAATGTGTGCTTGCAGGCACGCTCATTAGTCCGCATGTGCGAAAGAGTCGGGCAGAATGCCTAAGTTCGGGAGTTCGACACTTTTGTTCATTTTTAGAGTTTTAGACCTCGATTTTGGGCGATTTCAGAGGGATTCTTCACGAGTTTGAGTTGGGTAAGTATTCTTTATTCGAAATTAGTTATATTTCTTGATTTCATACTTATTTACAGCATTAATTAGTGAATTGAATGGAAGAAAATGAGATTTTTGTAAAATCTTCCAAAAATAAAAAATGAGGATTTGAAGGGCGATTCGATATCGGAATTCGACAATTTTTGTATGGTTGGACTCGTATCATAACGGGTGTTCGAATTTCATAAATTATTGTTGGGTTCCGAAGTGTGGGTCCCGCATTGACTTTCTGTTGACTTTTTAAATTTTGTTCAATAATGAGTTAAACTAAACTCATTTCATTCGTGAGTAGTTTCTAAAACTTATTTTGAATCGTTTGATCAATAATTGACTAGATTTGAGGTGTTCGGAGGTCAATGCGCGAGGCAGGGCTTATTGGAATTTTGAGTTGATTGCGAAGTGAGGTAAGTGTTGGGTCTAACCTTAACTTGAGGGAATAGGGACCATTGAACTATGTGCTATGTGAATTTCATGTGTAGCGGTATATATGCAAGGCGACGAGTGTACATACGCCGTTAATTACTTGTTTCCATATCTACCGTATTTCATTAATTATGTTATTCCATGTCTTGATTGTCACGTGCCTTAACTGCTTCTTATGCCTCAACTTGCTACTTGACATTTATTATTCTCGCATTATAATATGTAAATTTCTTCCATGTTTCTATGTTAATTGATAACTCCCTTAATTGTCTTATTTGTACCCTTTAACTGCCATATATGTAACTTGTTTTGTTGCTCAGTATTAATTGTCGTCTTTCATGATTTGGTACGAAATTCTCTTCTTGATTTGTAGCTTTCATATTCGTTAATCGTTTGATTCGAGTTGTTAAATTGATTGCACTTGTTTATTTATTTATGGATCGGGTTGCACGCCGCAAAAGGTGAAATAAGGGTAGATTTATATTGATACGATGGGATCGGGTTGCGCGCCACAACAGGTGAAATTCAAATAAGGGTGGATTGATATGGTGAAATAAGGGAGAATTATTATATTGACTATGATTATATGGTGGGATCGGATTGCGGGCCGCAACATATATTTACTTATTATTATTGATATTTACATGGTAGAATAAGGATGGATAGTGTTGTACGGTAGGATCGTGTTGCGCGCCGCAATAATTTATGTGTTTTGTACCCCTTGTTGAATTATGTTGGCTTCGTACTTCCGTGCGAGATTCTGAGGATTGGTATTTTTGTATTAACTGGATTTCGAGGATTGAGTTATTTTTATGAGTTAACTATTTTATTTTCCCGTATGTTCCTTTCCCTGTCATTATTTTTATACACTGCGTGTAGGTTATTATAAGTGGCCCGCCTTAGTCTTGTCGCTACTTCGTCGAGGTTAGGCTCGGCACTTACAATGTACATGGGGTCGTTTGTACTCATACTACACTATGCACTTCTTGTGCAGATTTTGGAGTCGGTCCCAGCGGCGGTCATTAGGTTGCTCGGATTGACTATTGGACGGAAACTTGAGGTACAACTGCCCCACGTTCGCAACCCTGAAGTCCCCTTCTACTTTATCTTAGCTGCGTATTTTCATTTGGACAACTTTACTTTTATTCAGACCTTTATCTGTATTATTCTAGTAGCTCGTGTACTTGTGACACCAGATCCGAGGTTGTATTAGATATTTCAGTTGTTATGGTTTTCCGCACTTCACTTCAAATTTATTTTAGTTATTTCGGTTTCTTTATTATTATTTAATATTATCCGTCAAAAATGGATAAATCATTCTAATGTTGGCTTGCCTAGCAAGTGAAATGTTGGGTGCCATCACGGTCCGATGGTGGGATTTCCGGGTCGTGACAATTAAAT